>NC_133165.1:39724762-40368095 GCF_040802235.1 Manis javanica | reverse complement strand
TGCACATGCACATGTTAAACTTGTACAATTCAAGTAACTGTGGATTGCACCAATTTTCCGGTAATGTACCAGTTTTACAAGAAGTCACCCTTTGGGGAAACTGAGTGAAGAGTATGTGAGAACTCTTGTACATTTTTGTAACTGCTATGAATTTACTATTATTACAAAATAACAAGTTTTTTTTTTGTTATTGTTTTCTAAAGTGAGTTAACTTTAGCTGGGATTCTCCCACCATCCCTTGTATGGAGATATACATTCTCTTTATTCTTTCTTTCTCATAGCCTAAAACACACAAGGAGAAATGTAAATGCACCACCTTATTGTGATTACAGATTCACAGAGCAAATGCTGTCACGTTGCAGTGATCCGGCTGGGGACAAAAACAAGTATTATTTCTGATTAGGAAGGCTATTTACAGGTAGCGGGAAAGGCAGGCAACGTTCAAACAAGGAATCCTGGCCCAGCATGGAGCTGTGTGATAACAAGGTGTCTCTTGGCTACTTTACTCAGTTCCTCAACAGCACAGGAAAAGTGTTATCTTCCTGAAACACAAGACTTCTCCTATCTCTGCAATTATAAACCAAGAAGAAAAGCAAACAATGCAGTGTGCCTTCTCCAAAATCCCTTTTGGAAGTCCAGAGGCTTTAACCTTGCACTCAGAAAGTTTTCTAACTCAGCCATCCTGCTGTCAGCCTTTGAAGATGCCAACCCAGAGAGATGCTTGATCAGGTATGCTCATTCCACAGGGAAATATTAGTGACACGGTATACAGCTGCCCAGATCACAAGACACTCAAATGATAATTATTGGAGATAGGTGGTTTTCAAGATATGAACCAAAATAACTGCAGTGTTGCAGTAAAAATGTATACCACCCCAAATACAAAAACTCCCAGGTCGGTGACAGAAGAAAAACCTTTGCCAATGTGCAGTTTAGATTAACATATTCAATGATCACTGTAACTGTTACTGAGTCCAAGCTCATGCCACTAGCTGCACGATGTGCCAGTAAGTTGAGAGACAAAGTGTTGAGGCAAGGAAAGCGACTTTGTTTGGAAAGGCAGCAGACCAAGAATACAACAGACTACTGTCCTAAAGAACCATCTTAACTCAGGGTTGACTTCAAGCTTCTTTTATAGTAGGAGGGGGTTGAGGTCTGGAAGTGACCATTGACCTCAGCATCTGGACATCAGCAAAGGACTCTAAGGACGGTTATGAATCTCCCTGTCCTTGGTTAGTCATTTTGTTGACATGGGTCTGGCCGTGATGGTCCTAGAAGGTCTTGACAATCCAGTCACCCATTTTGTACATCTTTACCTCCTTGGGGAAGGCAAGTTTCGGGTAAGGGGCTGATTGTTTCTGTCTTAACTCACAAGCGATATGCCTTCCAATGTTTAACAAGCCTATGTACAGGGCTACAGGACAGAGAAGAAGCTTTTTGACCCAATGATGAAGGCAGCAAAGGAAACAGATACATTCTGAAGGCAGAGATGCCAACTTTTTCCCTCAGTTACATAAACAGCAGTGTGGAAACCCTAGGGAAGGCAGCACAGAGGAACTATGGTTCCTGCCTTTGAGGGTCTTACAGTTTAAAGATGGGCAAGTAGACACACACAACACAACACGCCAAGTGCTGCACCAAACTATACACTGGTGCTGAGGGAGCAGAGGCCAAGAGCACCCAACCCAGCTGCAGCCGGGAAATCCTGAAAGGCTTCCCAATGGGGGTGACACAGAAGTTAAATGCTAAGGATTGAGATGGAGCCAGCAAATCAAGTAATACTGAGCACACTCAACAGTAACGCTGTTTGTTATACTGCCAGGACTTGTACTATGGGCCTTTACAAGTATGATCTCTAAACCTCACAATTTGAACCCCATATCAAAGCCACAATTATCCCCAATTCACTCAAGATCAGAAAAGGTAAGTGCTGTGGGTAAGACCATGCAGGATTTGATTCCATTTTTTCCTCCAAATGATATTGCTTATGACCAAAAAGGTAATGAGGGAAGTTTTCAAAAAGCAATAAAACCTGTTGATAAGACTTATTTTCAAATGCATTAAGGATTAGAGTAGTAGAAATGAAGAAACCTCTGACACTATTCTAAGGAAAATTTAATGGCTGAAGTTACCCCTCACTTGAGATTTGAAGGCGCACTAAACTTCCACCAGAATTTGGATTTGACATGCCCAAAAGTGAACTCAATCCCTTTCCCAAATCCCTACTCCTGCCATATTCCCTTTCTTAATAAGTGACACCAGTACCTGTCCTATTACCCAACCCAGGACTCTGGGATTCCTCTCAGACTCTGCCATCCTTTCTCTTCACCCTCATCCATAACCAACCAGTCTTCATGTGATTCAGATTGGGTTTCCAAATCTAAAATATTTTAGCATATGTAAACAGGAAATCCCAAGCCCGTGGTTAAAGGACAGATTATTCAGTAAATTGAGATAAGCATATAGAGGCCAGGGTATCTATAGTGTACTGAAACTCTCAAACCATAATATAAAGTATGTAACTCATTTGGAATTGACTTTGAAAAGGATACATCCATGAGTATTTTTATCATTTAGGGATGATTAATAACTTTCTTAGGCTGTCACTAAAGGAAAAGACTGATGGATTTGACTATATAAAAATGTAAAATATATGCTTGTCAAAAAAAACTGTAAATGAATCAAATTCAAAAGCCAAGTTGGGAGAAATACCTATAAAATAAATGTAAAAGACATTTATTTAATACAGAAAAGTTTTTATAAATCTGTAAGGCAAAATAAAATATTCCAGGAGAAAAAAAAAGGGATCATCAATAGTCGGTAAACCTCCTTTTAAAAAAAAAGAAAATATAGTTAAACATATGAACAAGTTTTAATCATCAGCAGTATTCAAGAAATGTAGATTTAAACATAATTTGGCATTTATCACTCATCAAAACAGAAAAGACGATAAAGATAAGATTCAGTATTGGTAAGACACAGAGAAAAAGACACTATTTTCTCCTTTTCATGGACAGCACCACGTATCAGGACAGCAATTTATCAATTCATATGAAAAGTTCTTAAAAATGAATATGGAACTTTCAGGACAAGATGATGAATTTAATTAATAAATCGGACATATTTCCCTATTTAAAAAGTCCCTGAAAACTACAGTAAAGGGATTAAAAAAAAAAACCTACAACCTTCCAAGATCAGAGAAAACATGAGAAAAGACACAACTACACCACTGGAGAAGCTGGAAAGCAGGGTAGCCACCTTCACAGACGTCTGCCAGGTGACCCCATGCTAACAAGAAACTGAGTTTATAGCAGCAAATCCTCAGGAGGTAATGAAGCTAGGAGCACCAGGTACCTCTCATCACTAGATCCCCATCCCCACTCCATGCTCTGGACCACGCAGACTTCTCTGCTGTCCCAACCACTAAGTCCAGTCCCAGCTGCTGTATGAATGTGTATGTGTGTGTGTACATGTGTGTGGATGTATAAAATATACAACATGAGATTTTCCACTGTAACCACTTTTAAGTGTACAGTTCAGTAGCATTAAGTACAATCACACTGTTGTGCAACAATCAGCACCACTCATCCATCTCCCCAAATGAAACTTTTGTATCCATTGAACAATAGCTCTCCATTTCCTGCCTCTCCCAACCCTGGTGTCTAGTCACCTTTAAAGAGGTAGTCATGAGCAGATCACAGGCTCACAGGACATCTGAGAAGCCTCCAAGGTGGGAAAAAGAAACTAAATGGCACAATGAAGAGAAAAAGCAAGTTGTGGAAATGGACCACCCAGGGGGAAAAACTAAGAAACAAAACAAAATATTATTAATATACTCCAAGGGATAAGAAAACATATTGCTTCTATTAAATAAGAACAATATGCTATAAAAGTAACTTGCAGAAAAAAAATTAGTGTGTGTACATGTGTGTGTATCATGGAAGTCAAATCATGATAGTAGAAATAAGCAACTAAACAGAAGGGAAGGAAGGAAGTGACGGGAAGGAAGATAAAGCTGAAGAAAGAGCAAACAAAGCAGAATAAAAAGATAAGTAAAGATAAGGAAGAGAAAAGATAAAATTTAGAGATTCAATCTAGGAGGTTTAATAATGGAATAATGGGAGATGCTAAAAGAGAATAGAGAAAAAAATGGGGAGGAATTATCAACTAAATACCTCAAGAAATTTTCCAAAACTTGAGAGACATCAGATGACAGATGGAAGCATAAATGTCCAGCCTATGCTAAGGCTCACCACAGTGAATTTCAAACCTCTGGGGACACAATGAAGATTCCACAAAGGAAAAAAACAAAAACAAACAAACAAAAAACGCACAAAGGATCAGGCATCAGATGGCCTTTGGTTATTTTTTTTTAAATATTGAAAGACAGAAGACAATGCAATAAAACTATCATAATTCTGAAAGAAGGTGATATCTAATGCAACCAGACCATCATTCACATAGAAAATTAGAATAAAGCTTTCTTCAGACATGGATGATCTCAAAAGATTTTATCTTCCTTGCTGTCTTTCCTAAGAAGCTTCTAGTTGTTATTTCAGCAAAATAAGTATGTAAGCTAAGAAAAAGCAAGCCATGGAATTCCGCATAGGAGAGGGGACAAAGGAGAACCCCACAAGGTTGACGCAGGGAGATCCTAGGTGACAGTGACACATAGCCCCCAAGGCCAGTCCACCGTGCAGACTCATGGAGGGCTGTCATTACCATCTCTCTTGAAAACTTACCTCGTTTTAAGCTGAGGACAGATTGTCTGAATAAGACAAGAACTTTTAATATGAATTGATAAATAGTTCTCTTGATATGTGGTACTGTCCCGTGAGAAGAATATGGAAATATCTATAAGTCTATATACTGCATATGCTGTATATTCTGTATCCTCACCGACACTGCATCTCAATCTTAGTCATCTCTGTTGTTCTGATGAGTGTAATGATGTCTGAATGAGGATAGATTCCCACATTTCTCCCTAGAATTGGATGTTCTGACCACAGCCTGCCTGCGCTTTCTCTCCGTGCCTGCTGGATCAGCTGAGGACATCCATTTCATCCCTCAGATGTGTTCTGCTTTGACCTTGTCCTGAGGGTAGGCAGCACACTGTAATGAGGGCAGGGGAAGAAAGCACCAGGCAGCCATTATATCTGTCCAGATTTTTGCCTTATACTAATACCCAGTCCACACAATAGCCCTGTCAGATGCCCCCACTGGGGTGAGCACCCCTGTTTCCCTGAGCTCACTCATGATTTAGCTGTCTTCTCCAGAATAGACTTTGAAAGCCCATAGGTCAATGGTCTTGTTCTTGACATGACAGGATACAAGTATTTATTGCAAACAACACTTCAAAAAATAAAGAAGCCTGGAAAACCAACTAACTAGATAGATGATTGATCAATCGATCAATCAATAGATAGATAAAAGCATCAGGCAGGGGAGACAAACATGGAGTAAACAATAAATAATGTAATTAAAGAAGGTCATAAGTGCACTGAAGGACGTGAAGGGGAGTCACACATGGCGCAATTGCTGTGTGGGCCAGAACTGTGTGGACTGGGTACTAGTATAATCCAGATTGGAAAGTAAGAAGTAAAATGTTCACCGTTTGATGATTACATTATATCTAAAAAGCTCTAAATACACATGAAGACACAATTAGAACTAATAAACAAGTTTAGCAAAGCACAAGGACAAAAGGTCAATATATAAAAATCAGTTGCATTTCTATACACTAACAATGAGGCATCCAAAAATGAAATTAAGGAAACAATGTCATTTACAGTAGCATCAAAAATAATAAAATATTTAGTCATAAATTTAACCAAAAAGGCAAAACTTATATACTGGAGACTATAAACCATTGTTGAAAGAGAGCTTATAAAGACCTCAGTAAACAGAAAGATAGCCCAAGTCATGGATTGGAAGCATTAATATTGTTAACATGACAATATTCCTCAAGTTGACCTATAGGATTAAATGAAATCTCTAACAAAATCCCCACTGTCTTTTTGGAAGAAATGGACAAGATGGCCCTAAAATTCATATGTCAAAGCATAGGACCCAGACTAGACAAAACAATCTTGAAAAGGAAGAGAAAAAATAATGTGGGAAGATTCACAGTTACTGATTTTAAAACTTAACTACAAAGGAGCAGTTATCAAGACAGTGTGGTACTGGATCTGGGAAGAATGTCCTTACTTCTAAGAGAAAACCCAAGGAAGGGATGGGTGTGTGGATGGGGCAGCTGGCAGCTATTTTCTTGTTCTTGTAAGACAGCAGGTTTGGGACAATATCAATGAGGGAAATGACCAAGCAGAGAAAGACAGGATCTCGTGGTACTGCTGTACTGCTGAACTGCTGATTCAACCAACCCTGGCGTATCTCGGGACCTTCTGTTTTAGGAGATGGTAAATTTCTTTATAATTACAGGATATTTTTTGTCCTGAGAGGAGCCTCCTACATCTTTGACATTCATTTTTCTCTCTGCCTTGCTTCTTCCCACAGCTCACTTATTATAATGATTATCTTATTATCCTCTCTTCAGACAGGCCATTTTGATGGGCCTCATTAAACAGCAGTTCTGGCCCACACAGCAATTACGCTGTGTGTGACTCCCCTTCATGTCCTTTAACGCACCTATGACTATCATAAATTACATTATTTATTGTTTACACCATGTTTGCCTCCTCTGCCTGATGTAAACTCTATAAAGGTAGACACTTTGGCCTGTTCAAGGGCACACCCCACGCACTGAACTGGGGACTGGCATATAGTAGTTGCTTAATAAGCATTCATTAGGTCTTTTCCAAAGAAACGACCTTCCATGAGTGGAGCATTCTGCCTGGTGCCCCACTGTGGGCCAGGGCAAGAAGGAATAAAGCAAGCATGGGAGGTATTTCTTTCCTATTCTGGAGGGTATTCAGAAGGTTGATTGGATTTTGCTAAATATTTGTTGAAAATAAATAAAAATCTAGAGAAAGTGTGGCACTGGCATAAGGATAGACATGCAGATCAATTAAACAGGATTTACAGTCCAGGGATAAATCCTCACATTTACAGTCGGTTGATTTTTGACAAGGGTGTTATGACCATTCGATGAGGAAAGAAGCATCACTTCAACGAATGGTATTGGGGCATCTAAATATTCTCGTGAAAAAATTAATTTGAACCCCTACCCTGAACCATATATTAACACAATGGGTAAAGAACTACATGTAAGAGCTAAAACTATAAAACTCTTAGAAGAAAACATAGGTGTAAATCTTTGTGACTTTGGATTAGGCAACCCTTTCTTAGGGCACCAAAAGCTCAGGCACCCAAAGGAAAAATAGACAAACTCAATTTCATCAAAATTAAAAATGTTTTTGCATCAAAGGAGACTATCAAGAAAGAGAAAGTGAAGAGACAACCCACTGAATGGGAGAAAAACATTTGCAAATGTATTTGCAAAAAATACTTACACGACATAATTTGGTAAGAATGTGTATGCAGACTATATAAAGAACAATTGCAACTCAATAATAAAAAGCCAAATAACCCATGTTTTTTAATGGACAAAAGATTTGAATATACATTTCTCCAAATATGATAGATGGGTGGCAAATAAGCACATGAAGAGGTACTAAAAATGATTAGTTGTAAGGGAAATGCAAATAAAATCAGAAGATACCACCTCACACCCACCAGCATGGCCATAATTTACACAGAGGAAAATAACAAGTAAGAATGTAGACAAATTGAAACCTTCACAGACCACTGGTAGGAATGTAAAATGATATAGCCTCTGTGAAAAGCAGTTGGTTGTGGAAAACAGACTTGACAGTTTCTCAAAAAAGTAATCACAGGATTATCATATGACCGAGCAATTTCAGTCTTTGGTGTATACCCAAGAAAACTGAAAACATGTCCACACAAAAACATACACATGAATGTTCACAGCAGTATTATTTCTTATAGCCAAAAAGCGGAAACAACCCAAATATCCATCAACCAATGAATGAACAAATACAAGGAGTTCTATCCATACAATGGAATAATATTTAGCCATAAGGAATGAGTACTAATGTATATGCTATAGCATAGATGAGCCTAGAAAACATTATGTTAAGTGAAAGAAACCAGACACAAGAGGCCACATAATGTAGCTTTCATTTTATATCAAATCTCTAGAATAGGCAAATTCAGAGAGACAGAAAGTATCTTAGTGGTTGCCCAAGCAATTGAGGAGAGACTGCTAACAGGTTCAGGATTTCTTTTGGGGATGGTGGAAACAGTCTTGAATTCGATAGTGGTGATAGTCACAAAACATGAATATACTGAGACCCACTGAACTGTATATCCTTTATGATGGTGTATATTAGGTTATGTGAATTATATCTCAATTAAAAATTAGGGAAAATAAAGGATGACCATGCATGGACCAATGATCGGGTGTGTCAAGAGTTAGGATCAATATAATTCTGTGCACGTGAATTTCCCTACCCTCAACTTCTCAAATGAAGATCAAGAGAAAAATGCTGAGGGCCTGAACAAAGACCAGTGGCCCTGGATCCGGCCAGCAGGACCACACTCAAGAGATGCTGGCAGGAAGTGGAGGAGGAGAACACAGCCCCTCACTGAGACAGGAAATAAAGGATGAGAAGCAGGTTGGTTTCTAAGGGCAAGAGGAGAATGGCTAAGTGAGCCATTGGACTGACTGACAGAGCCTGCAGTCTCAGAGGGCCCCTGGTGAGCGTGCAGGAGACAGAGGACACAGGTTTGCAGCTCAGGAGAGAGGCTGAGTACCTGGGTTGGGAGGATGGATTTGGAGATCATCAGGATGGGCACAGTGGAGGAACTGCCCGCGGTGGTCTGACAGTGAGATTCTCGAGTGATCCCATTTGAAACAGGGAGCCCAGGAGGAAGAGGGTAGAAGTGAATCAGAAGATGGGGTGCTGAGCCCTCAGAAGGAGAAAAGGCCTGGAGGGAGGCATCAATAAGGTCAGATCAGCAGGACTGGAGCAGGAAAGTGACCCCTGGATTTGGTGAGTGGTGATTTCAGTTTAATGTACAACAGTCCAGAGAACTGCATCTGACTTGGGCTCAACTGAGACTGTAGTCAATACTCAAGCAGAATGGAACCAACTACCTTAAAAATAAAAAACTCACCAGGAAAAGCCCCTGACTTGCCTGTGCATGCAGATCCAGTCACCTGGCTTTATTCACACATTCCCTGAGCCAGTCTTTCTGATTCTTTTTTTTTTCTTCTGAAATAGCCTTGTTTTTCTTTACTGCATGTGCTAATACTGGGATGGAGGGCTCAGAGAGTTCCCACCGGCGTCAGTCCTGACCGGCCTGAGAATGGACCATTCTGCCTTGGAGATGCTGGACTTCACAGTTCAGGGGAAAAACACGAACATTAACTTTTTTAACTACAGAATCTTAACTAGGCGAAACACACATAAAAAAGGGGGATAAGAATATGGGCAGACGAGAGCACTTGCTTCTGGTTAGTCTCTTCACTATTTTTTTCCAATTATATGTGCTTTTTGATACATTCAAGTTTTCTTACAAAGAGCATGTATTACTTTAAAGACAAGAAAAAATGGTAAGGCTTGGAAAAAATGTTTTCATCAAATTCGAACAGGAGGCAAGCAGGGCTAACAATGTTAATGCTAGATGAACTAAATTCAGGCAAGGAAAAGAAAAGTTATGCTTCTAGGATGAAGCATTACATAATGGGAGCAATGGCTAATAACGAAGCCATGAAGATACAAATCTATAGTCACTAAAGAAACTGACAACGAGACACAGAAATCAGACATTATTAGGAACATGGGGAGGAACAGTCAATTGTAGGAAGAGATTTTAAAACACCATTATAAAAAAGACTTAAGAAAATCAACTCATAGTCTACCTAAATACACAAAATTGATGTCTGGCAGGAATTCAGTCCCATGATTACAGTGTGGTGGGGGGTGGTCTTCGCAGGTGTACACAGAACATTTACAAAACTCAATAGTACTAGTCACAAAGAAACTGTCAATAAGGAAAAAAATGTTAAATTCGTCTTCTAATTAAAGAGAAGACACTTCTGGCTTGGAGAAAATATAGAGGCTAAAGCCGGGGAAGGAAAAGAGGGAAACAGTGTCAGTGTAGTCTAAATATCCCCTGGTATTTGGAGGAATGAGGGGTGGTGAATGGGACTTAACTTCAGGGTCAGCCTGGACCAGATACCTCTTCCCCCCTTTTTCTCACCACTAAACATCTTCATTTAGGCCTGAAGTGTAACAATTGCAATGGTACTTGTGGTTTTCAAGGTGTGGGTCCTGCCCCAAAGCCCTAAGTGTCACCTGGGAGTTTATGAGAAATGCACAATCTCAGCCCTACCCCAGACCACCTGAGGCAGAATTTTAGGGTGGGGTTCCAGAAGGTTCTCAGACAAAAGCATCTGATCCTAAAGGTGTATTAATACCGTGTCTCCCTTAGCCCTTGAGCAGGTGACTCTGAGAGGTGGGTGTCTCTGGCCCTCAGTGGGATTCAGCTGCCAGAGCCCACAGTAGCAATCTGTATAACAGCTCCTCCTCTGGTGCCTTCCCAGTCCTGCCTCCCCACCCACCTAGGGAGGCTCTCTCCACCTCCCAAATCAACTAATGAACTCAAATCTTTGGGGGAGCCCAAACTAAGACATTTACTGGAGACCCCTGTGCTCACGGAGCTTGCATCTGGTTGAGGCTGGCTTGGATTTCCATTTTTCCCTCTCTGGCTGAACTCTGCTGGGATTTCCCTGGGGACAGAGCCCCACCAGCAGAGAGTCCTTGCTCCAATTCACCCCAGTACCTATGGTACCCTCCCATCTCCGGGTTGGCTAGCTCTCCTCTGCGCCACCTCTGGCGGCTTTGCTGCTAGCCCTGCTCACCTTTCCCAGCCCTACCGAGCTTCATCACTCACTGCCTCACTGGGTGAGGCTCACTGAGGGTCTCCTACCAGCCAGGCCCTGTGGAAACATGGCCTGCCCAGCCCTGAAAGGTCAGCTGTGCAAGACACGGCAAAAGCACGTGCTGTGTGCTGGAGCAGGACATAGGGTGCTGAGGGAGCACAGAGCAGGGGCTCTAGAATGTCAGGAAGGGATTCTCTGAGGACATGACATGTAGGGGATACTGGGGAACAAGTGGGACTTGGCCAGAACACAGAGGGGGAGGAAGGTCAGGGATTCCTGGTAAGGGCATGGAGTGCTGCTGAAGCCAGAGGTCTGTGGCAGGTGCACAGAGAGGCTGCAGAATGGGGCTCTGTGAGCCACCCCAGAGAGAGAGACTCTGCCAGATGACTTAGAGGCTTCAGGGAATGGGAAGAATCTCTTTCCCACCAGAAGACTAGCAATGTCATTTTTAGAAGAATCTATAGATAATGAAATGGTCGAAGGTTAAAGAAACAGCAAAATTTGGGGCATAAAAAACCCAGCAGATGACCCATTAGTCCTCAAAATCTGAAGGCCCCAGAGACCCATAGTGGCCTGGCAGGCACACTGCTGGGTCAAGGTGCACAGAAGCCATCCACTTGCTACAGGAGGCCAGTTCAGAAGGGGCAGGATGACTTCAGCTCCAGGCCGATGAAGTGTGACAGGCTCCTGGAGATAATCAGGATCATCCAGGACCTCTACCTAGTCCCACATGCTCCTCTGGGAGTGCCCATGGGGTAATCCTTCTCTCCTCAGCATGCTGACAGCAAGGGGTTGAGCCCACCCCTAATCCTTCAGGGGCTGGAAGCGAAGCCTCCTTGGCCTTGAGCATGCATGCTGGCTGTCTGGCTGTCTCTTGTCACCAACTTGGGGGCTTCTCCCTGCAGTGAGCACAGTGGATTTTGTAGGCTATGAGCCAACACAAAGGCACGATTAATGAAAGCACTCCCCCACTCCCACCTAGACACCAGGCGCCTTCCTCTGACTTGTCTCCAAGGACGTCAAAGGATTTTTGTTACTGCCAGCCAAGATTTACTTACTTTCTATTTTTTCAATTGAGCCATCATTACTAACAGCACTGAAGTCCATAAAACCTGCAAACACTACCCATTTCTACCTATAGTCATGTTAGCCACGGTGGCTCAAAAGGGAATTCTTACGTAAGATGAACAGTTCCCATCATGGGACAGAATTTCATTTTTCACTTTGCTTCTCAGGACAGGACAGTGGGGCTGGGCTGGGGGTGGGAATGTGGAAGAATTCAGCTTTGGGTGTCATCTACTTTAGGTAACATGAAGAGGGGAAATTAGCCTACATTCATGACCAGTAATCCTGAAAAGCCCTGTGGGACTCAAGGAATAATGAACCAGTGCTGGCCTAGATTTCTGCCTCAAAGCATCTCCCATTCCCCAGATCTGGCCCCAGGGACAGGAGACAGAGACACCTGGGCTCCCATTGGAGTGAAAGTGGCATGCCCCCACTGACGTGTGCTGCCATCTCCCTCCGCGGAACCCTCTGCAGGCCGGCTGCCCCGTACCTTCGTCACTGTTGTCATCCACGAGGATGATCTCCTTCAGCAGGTGTGTGGGCGTGTGGTTGACGGCACTGTGGACTGAGCGGAGGATCACCGACAGGGCCTCGTTCACAAAGATGAAGATGATGGAGATCTGGGGCAGCTCCTTGGAGTACTGGAGCTCCCTACACCTGGGAAGAAAGCCGGGGAGAGCGGAGTCAGAGGGAGGTGGAGCACCATGGCTGGACACAGGAGGGATTCCAGCCCCTCCTCCACGTCTCCCAAGCCTTGAACCATTGGTTCCCCTCTTGGCCTTTCTTGGCTGAGCCCTGCAAATCAGGCCTAACAGGAGACCAGTAAGGGACCCAGCCCCACTTCTCCCAGATTTGCCACCCTAGAGGAACCAGAAGCATCAGTCTTGGGCACATATCTGCTGTATCATAGGCTGCCATAGCCCCACTTCAGTGCCCACCTGTCTAACTCCCACCCTGGCACCTGTGTTTCCTGGCTGGGACCTGCTTTGCTGCTGCGAAAGCAATCACCCCACCTCCATCAGCCCTTGCCCAGAGACAGCTGGGAGCTGATGCACAGATACCCCAGCTCACCACAGCCCTTGAGCAGGTGACTCAGACTTGGAGGTGCAGGGAGGATTGTACACGGGCCCCCAGAGCTCCCCCAGTGGTGGTGAGCCATATAACACCCCTCCAGGGGGCCTTCCTTCTGCAGTCCTTCCTACTTCCCACTCCCCTAGTGGTGCTCTTTTCACCTCCCAAATCAATTAATGCACTCAAATCTCTGTGGCAGGTCTGTTTCTGATGGAGTCCAAACTAAGGCACGAACTGGAGACCACTGTGCTCATGAAGCTTACATTCTGAAAGGTATAAATAATCATCATGGAGGAAGCAGGCCTCCTGCCTGCAAGGAGTGTGCTGTCTGACACACCCCGACTCTTCCTGCAAGACTTCTTAGAATGTCCCTTGGGGAAGGAGACGGGGCCACCTGCCTAAGAGGTCCTCCTCTCTAATATCCAGTGACTGCCCGATCCCTGAAGTCAGGAGTGACGGGGAAGAATCCTCTTCATCCGGGCTGGACTCGGGTGCAGAGCTTTGACCTCCTGGGGCTCCCCATGGTGTAAGAGATGCTTTAAGACCCAGGGAACGTGCTCTGCGTGGCTCAGCCACGGGAGCACCAGTGCTCTGTCCTAGCAGCTCTGAGGAATTTTTTTTATACTTAGTCTGAGCCACAGTGGAAACCAAATAGGACAGAATGGTGAGCTGGAGCATTTCAATACATCCTCCTTCTGCTGTGAAATTGCACAATACAAAGCAGGATGTGGTAGAGGGCAAAACAAAGGGACACAATGAGGGACTGAGTGAGAGGGAAGCAACCTTCATGAGGGAGCAAGAAATATGGCTGTTTTTTATGCTGAGCAGCGTGGGCTGTGTCGGGTTGTATTAATCATGTAGGCAATTTTTGGAAGAAAATAAAGTTTTGTTGCAATATACATTTGTGTCTCCTGGAGGAGACCATCCGGGGATCCATTGATCACACAGCCTCATTTTTATCATGTCGCTATAAATTCACTTCTGGAGGCTGCCAAGGAGGCAAGAATGGTTATTGACAGGCTCCCAAGCAGCTGACGGGAATCACCTCACTTACTGCATGGTGATCCCAGGGAGGAGGGCACCCCAAAAGTCCCTCTGAGCCCCTTTGGCCAGGGTCGGTGGCCAGCCGGAGGCTGGCAGCTGCTCCTTCTCAGCCCGTTCCTCACCAGCCACTCACGAGCACACACACAGTGCACATTCGCCTACTCTGAGCATTCATCCCTAGGGCTCGTTCCTCTGGTCCTTTGTTTTTAATGCCTTCTCGTTCTTGAAATTAAGAAGCAAAATAGGCCAGATTGCCCTGCACCTGCGCCATCTTCTCTACCCACAGGCGATGCGGTCATGCTGCCATCAGGGCAAAGCTGTGAGCTAGGCTTCTTGGCTGGAGCAGGCGATTCTCCCACTCCAATGAAGCGGGAAACACGGTAGCCACAGGGAATGACTGTGCCTTCTCAAGGGTCAAGGCAGCAATTTAGGAAGTCATGGGGGCATTTCAAAACTGAGAACTGCTCTGCCACACGTGGGAGACACTGCTCATGTCTCTTCATCCCTCAATGGTCAAAATCATCCACACCATCAATTAGCTCTGCGTACCTGGCTGAAGTCCTTATAAGGACCAAGTGAGACCAGCATTCGGGAGCCCCATGAAAATGCAGAGCACCAACTAATGGAAAACCCAGTCTGCCGGACCAGCCCCCGCTATTCTCCCTGCTGGCTCCTCTATTCCCTTTGTATATTCCCCACTACCGCGGGCCAGGCTTCCAGAGCCTTCACTTAACTCAGGCCCTTCCTGCAGGATGCTCCTCCCTGACATGGCCCACCCAGGCCTCTAACCTTGCCCAGCTTACAACATTCACCTCTCCCGGGGCCTTGTCCTCAGGGTCTCACAGTAGGGATGCTTTATGAGTATGGTCATTATTATGAAAATCAGCATTGTTTCAGTTGGTCTTTAAGATCTAGGGAAGTAGACTCTGCCTTAAAATAACCTCTAAGCCTGCCTTATTGCCTGATATGTAGGTGATGTACAGAATATGCTGGAGAGAGATACAGTTGAAGTTTTAAGCACTTTCTGTAAGAAGTGGACACTGACTGATACATCCAATCAGACACCTAATGCCCAATGCACAGGGTGAGTACAGGAGATGAGACGAAGGGTAGACAGTGCAGAGAAAGAGAGGGCTCACAGTGAAAGAGCACAGATATGCCTCCTGCCCCTAAGAGTTGATGCTGAATCAGTTCTTGCTGTGGCCCGATGACCCTCAGACAGCATATCAAAACACACACATCTGGGTGCCCCACCCCTGCAGACTGGGGCATTTGTCCCCCTTCCTGAGATCCTGCAGAGCTGAGATTGTGGAAGGTGCTCGGTGCCCAGGGCCACAGTGGGGTGGTATGCATGGTACTCTCTGGGTGGCCCATGCCAGGCAGCTGGGCAGGAAGACCTGGGGAGGGGGAAAGTCAGCTCAGAGCTTGGCTCCTAGCCCTGTCTCTATATAATGGAACATACAAAATCAGACACATTTCCTGCCTCTCCAACAGCCTTCCAGGCTGCAAAATCCAGGTAAGTAAGTAAGAGTAGCCTGGAGGTTTGTGAGAACAGCTTCCAGATCTGAAAGATACCCAGGGAGCGAGGAGAGAATGGCGCACCACAGAAACTACAAAATACCTTAAGAGCTACAGCTGAGGGCTGCTGCATGTCCCTCTAGCAACAAAGAGTCAGAGCTGGGTCTCCAAATCACAAATTTCCTTCCATTAACTAGTCAGTGAGTAATAAACCATTTTTTTTCTGAAAGAAGGTGGTTGGTAAAGTCCAGATCAATTTTAGTCAATGCACAAAGCCTAAGGGGGCTACAGAGAAATTCAAGACCAGATTCCTCAACTCAGAGAGCTAATAGAGACAGCTCTGCCAAGCTGTGCAAGAGAAAGCAGAGACAAATAACCAACCAAGTAAGGTCTCTTAGACACCCTGCACCTGTCCATTTGTTTGTCTATCCATCCATCTTCCTGGGATGTTTCCTTGAACTTGGTACTTCCCCGAGAGTAATTGCTATTTCTGCCACACCCCAGAGCCATGCCATGGACTTGACTTTACACCAAGTGCCCCTTACTTTCCTTCACTGATGCTGAGTAAGGAAAGGGGAGCTGAGGAGACCAGGAGAGGGTCAGAGTTGGCATGGAGGAAGGTCAAGGACCAAGGTTTCCAACAAGGAAGAAATCAAAGCCCAGATCACTGGCCATAAGCAGACCCCTGTCTATGACCACCTTGTAAGGAGACAACTTACATGACCCCAATGTGGTGCAGATAAAAGATACCAGGTCTCACGTGTGGCCCAGTCTGCCAACCCAGAAACAAAAAGATGTCCCCAAAACATCCCCTTTGATGTAAAAGAATTTAGATGCAAAGTGAGACTTGAAAGATTATAGATAATGATTACGATGATAATAACTAACACTTACATTGTGCAGGTTACATGCTAGAAACTGCTGGAAACTTCTAGGTACTGCTCCATCTCATTTAACCTTCACAGCAACCTTGTGAGATAGGTAGTGTTATCCCCATTTCATAGATGAGAAGACTGAGCACACAGGGGTGGAGGCACTTGCCCTAAGTCATGCAGTGAGTCTGAGAAGCAGCAGAGTGCCTAGATGTAAGCTTCATCGTCTGATGTTTAGACTCCTCCAAATGCCTGCACCTAACCAGGGCAGGGCATCGGAGCCACAGCAGACACACCTCCATGCGATTTTTACCCCAGCCCCTTCCTAGCTGGGGGACCTTGGCTAAACTGCTTAATCTGTCTGAGACTGTCAGCTTTCTCTCTCTACCCTAAAAACTCCAACCAGGAGACAGCATTCCATGGCTGGCTGCACCGTGCTGAGGCCGCTGAGGACAAGCAGCATGCAGACCAGAGAGTCCCCATCAAGTGGGATGTATGTGGTGAGCAGAAGCCAGTCCCACCTCACTGGGATTAATAAGGCTGGTGGGAATGTGGGCAAAGCTCCTCTGTTCTGGCTATGTATCTGGACAGGGTGCCACTTTGGGAAGTGGTCCCCAGGGAGTTATCAGAAGCCCCTTACCCAAAGGACCTCAAGCAGAGAGGTGGCACACCTGCCCTCAGCCATGCTGGGGCACTGCAGAGATCCTGCTGCTAATGAGCCACTGTGGGCCTTGTGCACGCAGGCCCGACTCTGTCTGCCCACACCAACCCCAGGGGCAGGGCCAGAGAGCCCCAGGACTTCAGGGCCTGGGTGTGGAAGGTGCACATGTGTGTGTGCTCAGGACAGCAAGGTGGGGCTGGCTTAGACTCCACTGCATCAGCCTCCACTCCTTATCCCCAATCCCACTCATGGCCATTGGGTCCGTCTAAGGTGAGGGCTCGCCTCCCAGGACCTGGTTTCTCCCTGTCTCACAGACCGTCATGAGGTGGCTGATCTGCAGGGCCCTCCTGGACGCTCACCTCAGCGCAGGCTCCAGGTCAAACGACAGCCCTCAGTTTCTGCCAGAGTGTTTGCATGACCCTGGTGAAGTGACCAATTTCCAAGCGCCAAGCTCTAATCCTGCTGCCAGCAGCCAAGGGCTTTTGACAACTACAGCAGAGTCCACCCTTGCAACAAGGCAGTTTCTAATGCAGTGTAAGTGCTAAGTGCCTGCTGGCTCTCCCTACCCCAGACATAACAGATGAGCTGAGGTGGACAGGAAGACGCTGAAGGAGAGCTGCGAGCTGGATTTGAGAGGTGGATCAATGGCTCAGACTTGCATGGTCAGGAGCAGGAAGGGGCAGGCAATTAGAGCACTTCTGAGCATACACAGGCACAAGGCCCCATTACTTTTCTTTTCCAGGGCCTTCTGAGAAGAAACCTACCTAAGCTTGTTTAGAGATGGAGCAGTAAAGAGCCAGGCCTTGGAACACAAACTTACATCCAGCTGTGCACCTTCCTGCCTGGCCAATTCCATTCCCTTTTCTGAGTGCTCTGAAAGCATGCATAAGGTCATAAAGGTCAATTAGTAAAGATTTTTGATAGCTGACTATGGAGACCATGCTCTCTCAGTGCCAGCCCTCTCTACCATGTTGTCTGGGTCCCAGAAGGCAATGTGGCTGAAACCAGAGGGAAGATAGCACGGGGAGTCAAACAGAATAGGTAGATGGAGTCAGGGAACACCAGCTGACATCCCAAGAGCAGCTCCCAAGAGGAAACTCTTGAGAACTGTGGCAGGCTTGAGACAGATGTGTCTTCACATCTACTCCAACTGCTGCTGTGGGCAAATGAGAGAGGTAAGGATTCCTTCTGTGACCGCCTAGCCATCGTCACCACATTCACACTACCTCAACATCAGATTCACTTCAAAGTCGAGGGTCCAGGTCCTGGGGTGTCTACCTTTTAAATTCTGAAAATGCTTTCTATATGAGAGCAAACCTGGAATGTACCCTTGTGCCACCTCCCCTCACACCTTCAGAATTGGCACACCTGCCCCCTGGCCTGCACGGCCACACTCTTCCTTTGCCTGGCCACACCCTCATGGGCTAGCATCAGACACACTTCACATAGTCAACAGCCCACATTCTCAAACCAAGAAGCAAAGGGTCCCATCCCCAAGAAAGCATTAGTGTGGTCCAGCCACTTAATAATGCGATTCATTTTTCAAACAGTGGCGTCCAGTTGCCAGACAGACATAATGAGGAAGGAAAGGCAAGTGTGTGAAATAGTCTTGGCTGCTGCCTGAATTCGATGTGGCTGTGAGCACTGACAGCACAAGCTTAACCAGAGATGTGGCTGGTGCACACCACACCACACTATACCAAGCCATGGTGTGACCAACCAAGAAGAGTGATGGGGCTCCTTCTTGGGGAACTTACTGCAGGAACACCAACACTCATGTGCCTGGAACATTGGCTCCAGGCATACCAACTGACATGAAACTTCACATACCCCACTCGTGTCTGTGCACACCACTGCCAGCTTCACTTCAGTGAGGAAACAAACTACTCCCTTCTCTCTGGCTCACTGGGGCCAGATGATGAAGTCAGATCACAGAGCAAATCTAAGTGTCTGTGTGGTTGATTTTATATGTCAACTTGGTGAGATCACAGCACCCAGATATTTGGTCACATATTATCTTAGATGTTTCTGCACAGGTATTTTTTAGATGCGATTAACATTTATATCAGTAAGCTTGGAGTAAAGCAGGTTACCTTCCACAATGTGGGTGGGCCTCATCCAATCAGTTGAAGGTTTTAAGAGAAAAAAGATTGACGTTCACCCCAGAAAGGGGGAATTCTGCCAGCAGACTGCCCCTGGATGCCAGCTGCAATATCAACTCCTCCCTGGGTCTTCAAACTGTCTGTGAACATTTTAGATTCTGGATATGTCAGCCTCTACAAGCATGTAAGCCAAACCCCTTGAAAAAAAAAATCTCTCTTTCTGTCTCTCTCCCTATCTCTCTCTCTCTCTCTCTCTCTCTCTCATCTCTATCTCTCTCAAACTCTATCTCTATCTCTATCTCTCTATCTCTATCTCTATCTCTATCTCTATCTCTATCTCTCTACCTATTTCTATCTCTATGGAGAGAGAGAGAGAGATGGAGAGATCCCACTGGGTCTGTTTACCTGGAGACCCTTCACTGGTACACTACTTTGCCATTTGGAAGAAAAGATGATGCCAGATTGAGGAGCACCATCTCATCAGAACCCTGTGTTTCCAGTCCCTCATCCCCGTCACAGCCACAGACACCCCAGCATGGCCAGGGAGCCTCTGACCCACAACCAGAGGTGGCCAGAAGGGCCCCCTGGCTTGGGTCACTGCAATGGAATCATCAAGACTCCACTGGCCTTTCCTGGACCTCTTCATTGCCCAGAGCTGCTCATCTCAACCATCTTCAAGTTCAATAGCCATACCTCTTTCACTGCAGTTGTCCGTGCCCTGTGCTCCCGAAAACATCCACTCTCAGACCTCCACAATACCTCTGGGCCCCAGGCCACTGTTTCCTCTCAGAGTGCCTGCCCTTCCCTGGCTTCACGTTCTTCATGCCCAGCTGAAATGGAGGCACTTCCCCTCAGTTGTGCCCTGCCTTTACCCTGCCTTGTCACCTAAGCCACTGTCCTTTCGGCCAGCCCTGAAGAACCCCAGCTCAGATCGTCCCTCTCACTTCCCTTCCTTCACACGTGCTGCTGATGCTGCAGGAGAAAGTGTCACAGCAGCAGCTGGTGATGAGGCAAATCCAGGGTTTCCAGCCTCTGTAGGTCCCTGGGAGCTGCCGCAGCCTTCTTTGTAAGACAGGTCAGAGTCCTCACTGCCCCACCTCCTCTCTGCACTACTCTCTCCTTTCACCACTTTCCTGGGGCCAATCACCCTCTTCAGGAAATCATGCTCCCTGCTCCGTGGGGAGATCAAGGCTGCAGAAATTTCCAAATATGCCCGCAGGGCTGTAGCATAGCATCAGTAGGCCCCACCAAGACCCACTGATGCCAAATCCCTTATCGAGCTCTTGAGGTGATTCCTCCATGCACAGAAATGTGAGAAGCACTTCCCTAGACCTTTTCCACCCCAGGAAGAGACTGAGGTGTCTCCCATTTAAATAAAACATCCTTTCCCCAGAGCCTCAATGTCCACCTTGTTTCCCCTGCCTGTCTCCCTCCTATATCTCTCATCCATTCCTCGCTCCACTATCACTTGGCTTCCAGTGACCCTATGGCACTAAACTGCTCTTGTTAAAGTTCCCAGTGACATCTATGTGGCCAGAATCAATGGAAGCTTTCTGACCTTAGCTGATGGTATTTCCCTTGGATCCTGGCACACCGGCTACTGCCCTCAGCCCCACCTGCACTTTTCCTCCTGCGTGATCTGCCCTGGCCACTTGTTCTGTTTCATGTATTGCCCTTTTCTGCTACTCTTCTAAATCCCCCAATTCCTCAAGGCTCCTTCTCTGCCTTTCATTAGTCTCTCTTTATAAACGCCTCCTGGATGGCCTAAGCTAGGTCTACAGCCCCAACCCTTATGCCGGCAACTCCAAACCCGAGTGTCTAGCCTGGACCTTCATTCTGGCTTCAGCTTCCCACTGGACATCTCCACATGGATGTCTCATAAGCACCCCACATTCAGCATGCCTAAAATTGACACCTGCTCCCTCTGAGCTTCCCTGTCTTCACTGAAGGGCACCCTCCTTTATCTCCCAGAGTCAGGATAGACTCACGACCCATTCACCATGTCCAACTGGTCAATAAATCCTGACGATCCTGCCATCTTCAGGATCTCTGTGTGACACTCACCGCTTTCCCATTTTTACTCCCTTAGCTCCACTCCTCATCCCTTCCCCCCTGAGTGACACCAAAAGCCACCTAACTGGCCCTTCTTTCAGCTAGCCCCCCTGTATCCCAGCCCTGCTCTATCCACCCTATGGTCCTGTCTGCCTTGATTTACTAATCAGAACTCAAATTCCG
The DNA here is from genome assembly GCF_040802235.1 of Manis javanica. Classification (NCBI taxonomy): domain Eukaryota; kingdom Metazoa; phylum Chordata; class Mammalia; order Pholidota; family Manidae; genus Manis; species Manis javanica. The sequence goes on along the minus strand of NC_133165.1, from coordinate 40,346,600 downwards.
AAAGCTGCTTGGGTCAAGTGCATTAACCAGACCAGAGCTCCCTTTATATCTTCCCTCCTCATCAAGCCATTTCTATAATCATAGGAAAGCGTGGTACCATTTTTAGCAACAGCAAACTTTGCAAAACAAGATATGGGGCTGAGTAGCTTGATGGATGAGGCCTCTCTTTTGGACCTCTCATTATTAGGGAGAATGCACACTTTGCTGAGTGGTTTGATTTCCTCGGGTTGAGCTCTGCAGTTCATCCGGGAAGGAGAAGCATGCCTCATTAGCTCAGTTCCCAAACAGAGCAGTCTCTGGGATGAACTGCCTACTCAGCATTTGAGCCCCTGTGTCCTGCTTATCAGTGATTTGGGGGCAATTTTCATGAAATCAAGATTTAGCCTAGCCCATGCATGGCATGGGTTCTTATTTTGGCATCCCTGGAGCTGCAGGAAAAGTGCCAGAAACTGAATATAAGCTGTTATGGGTGTAAGAATATTTGTTTTTTCTGGGGCAAGAATTCACACCTTTCATTAGCTCTCCACGGGAACATGCCCAAAGGGGATGAACCCAGGCCACATGGCCAGAGAGTTGCAGCTCCACAGCCTGATTACTGACCAGTGCCTGGCCCACGTCCTGTTTACAAGCAGGGTAGAGTCAAAAAGCTCCACACCTCCCCTGCCAACCTGGTCTCTATACATATTTATTTTGGAATATTCCCAAAGCTATTTTTTATTTTTGGACTGATTACCTATTGGCTCCATGACTTCCTGGGAAATCTCTCTTGAGCTGTGAAGAGTTGCTTTTCCAAAGACAAGGCACTCTTCTTTAGCTAGAAAAGCCATGATTCAGCTCCTTGGCCAGGTGGCAGTGGGAGATCGTGACATGCAAAAAACTCTACCTTTCTTCAGAAGGTTTTTTTTTTTAAGTGATAAGGGTTGATTCACCTTCTTTAACCCAGAGCTCTGACCACTTTGTGCAGCACAGTTTTCTCTAGAAGGGAAGAGAAGACCCATACACATATGAGGCTGGGGGTGGGAACATCCTTCAGATTCTCAGCTCAGTAGATGAATCTGTCTGAGTATGATGTAGCTTGTTTTGCTTTAGTCAACTGAAGAGAACAGAAAAAGAAAAGAAAAACCCCAGAGTTTTATTAATCAATAGCTCAGGAATAGAATTTCTAAAAGCAATTAAGGATAAATTAGTGCAGACAGATTCAGGCCAGAGCTAAGAGAACTCCTGTGCCCTTAAGGTACAGGACATGTTGCCTAAGTTATTCATGCACAGTGTTTGTCCAATAACCCTCCTAAGTGGGCAGAATGAGAGGGGACAGCCCCAACAGGAGGAAAAAAAATACACAGGAAATGATACAAATTGGAAATAAAAAATAGCTGTGTTCCAAGGCCCAGCAGATTGAAAATTTGGTCAATAGGATTCCTCATAGAAATTGAAGGCCATAAAATGCTCTCCTCTCAGCCATGGCCCACCTGCTTCCTCCCACCTCAGCCCCACCCCCTCACACAAGGCCCTCACAGAGCTCCGACATGCTGCTGAAGTTGTTACGAGAAATATTATTACCAAACTGGATCTTTTTCTTTTTAATGTTCCAGCCAAATTGACCAGTCAAACAGCCTTTTTACTGACATTGACCCTGAAAATACACATTTACTCCCACATCTGGGCCACCACTGTCCTTGGCATTATTGTTGTTACTTCAATTAATTTTAATAAAAAATTAAGGAGTCTGCCCATAGTCTCCCCTAAAGGAAGAGTCTGAGTCAAATTACACACACCAGCCCCTCCAGACCAGTTAAGTCCTAACCTGGCCCTGCTGATCTTACTCAATCCAAAAATGCCTCTCCCTGCCTAGGAAACCCTGCGTATGCTGTGTGGCAAAATGCATTAATGTCCCTATCCTTCACCCCTCAAGGCATACAGATCCTTTGCCATGTGACTTTGAAGTTTTTCTCAATAAAAAGTCAAGTCTATTTCCCCACCCAGTGGATTCAAGCTCAACCACATGACTTTGTCTGACTAGTAGAACAAGGTGAAGATCTTGTGCCAGCCCCGAGCACAGGCCTCAGGAGATGATCCTGTGCCCTTGGCCATCACCTAAGAAGCACTGGTCCCAGGTGAGAATGGAAGATGGTAGGTGAAAGCTGACCCCACGCAGGACACACAGGCATGTGCGAGTCCAGCCTTTGCAGCCACTATGCCAAGAATGTCACAGCATATAGATGATCTCATTGCTTTTCCCAAAGAGCCAGTAATGTAGGCATCCCCATTTTACTGATGAGAAAACTGAGGCTCAGTCACAAGCCCAAAGGCAAGTGATTGGTAGGCAGAGCTGGACTTGAAACCCAGATCTACTAATTCTATAGCCCTCATCTTAGCCTCTGAGAAAAGAAATGATTTATCAAGGAGAGCTGGAATGAAGGGATTTGTGATTGCATATATTTATTCCTTTATACTTCACTGTAGTCTCCAGTGTTCTACACCAAAGGTATATTACTTTCATAAGTTAAAAACACTGTTACTTTTTAACAAATTTCCATGGAAATAATTGTAGCACTTGACCAATGATTTCAACATCAACCTGAAAGAATAAACAGGTAAGAATAAATCACAAGACTGTTGAAGTAGAAAGGGTATTGAGGAAGCCCAGAGACATGTATGATTTTAAAATCCAATATAAAACTAATATAACTTAACAAGAACAAGCTGACTGACAAGTGAAACAGAACTAAAAGGCCAGAGACAGACCTGATCTTAAGAGATTTTATGCCAAGAAATTACCAGAAAACAAGGGGTAAAGCAAGGATCATTCTATTGATGGTGTGGGGACTACTCTCTCTCTCTCTATTGAGTAAAATAATGACAGGCTCTCCTCCAAATACTTAAAAATAAATTTTAGAAAGATAAAACAGCTACATTTTAGAACTCAAAATATAAGGAAAGTCAAATAAAAATGTAAGTGAATATTCATACAAACTCTGGATACAGAAGAATCTTCAATAGTTCTATAAAACAGTTGACCCTAGGACAATGTGAGGTTTTAAAAAATTCATGTAAAACTTCTGACTTCCTAAAAACTTAACTACTAGTAGTTACTGTGGCCTGGAAGTCTTACCAATAAAATCAGTAGTCAATTAACACATATTTTGTACGCTAGATGTATTATATACTGTATTCTTAAAGTAAGCTAGAGAAAAGAAAATGTTTTCTCAAATTGTTGCAAACCTCCAAAAATTTTCCAATATATTTACTGAAAAAAAAGTTCATGTAGTCCTGTGCTTTTCAAACCCAAGTTGACTGTAATTATAAACTTCTGATCATAAAAATAATAAAATTTAAGAAACAATAGCAAACTGCAAGAAAAAACTTACAGCATTTACAAAAGATAAAAGATAATGGAAACCCAAAGAAAAAAATTAATTAAACAAAAAACACGAACACACAATTCAAAGAACAAAAGGAATATATGACAAATATATCAAAATAGGTGGACCCTCACCAGTAATAAAAAGAAGCCTGACTAAAACGATAAAGAGGCACAAAATCCTAATTGCAACCTAAATTAGTCATGGGGATGAAAGTACAGGATGCAGAACATAGTCAATAGTTCTGTAAATCTTTCTATGTTGACAGTAACTACACTAGTTGGGGTGAGCATTTAATAATGTATATAGCTGTCTAATTATGTTATATACTTGAAACTAATATAACACTGTATATCAACTATACTTCAATAAAAAATAGCAAAAAATAAATAAAACAATAATGAAATGTCAGTTTACCTCTAGATGGTGAAATCATAATTTTTTTCATGCTTCCTTATACATGTTCTGTTTTTATTTTTCATAGTGAATGAACATAACACAGACATATCACTTTAGATTAATACATAGATGACAGAACCATATTGCAAAATTAAAGGGAACTGCAATGCTTGGCTACAAGCTCTTGGATTTTCACATGGGTATGACATCAGGTGGCATGAGTAACAGACACCCCATGTCATCCCACAACATACCCTCTGATGCTACAATCAGAAACAGAATTCTTACTCAAAAGCAAAATCACTAGTCTACCTTCTCAAATGCAGAAGGATAACACAGCCTGATCTCGTATTATCCATTGTAGAAAACCAACTTACCACTGAAATGAACCTCCAATTTTTTTCTCTACCCAGATGCTTTTCCACAATAGCCTTGTATAATAACAGACATGAAACCAGTCATTCCAACTGTAGACCTTTCTCTGTTAGTCCACATGTAGCTTTGAAAGGGCATGAGAAACTTAAACAAAAAATGACTACAATTTTGTTAAAAAACTGAGCTCCAGCTATGTCACTTCTTATGGGAGCTGCCATTTAAGGTGATAAATGTTGCACAGGGTGTGAGCCCAAGACAGGGTATTTCATAAAGAAATTGAGCCATCCAACTGAGCTTGCAGGCATCCAGTCTCACCCATTAATAACCATTTATAAAACAGCCTAAGGACTTTTGTTACCAATTCCTAACTCTAGGATATACTTCTGTTCTGGAGCAGAATGGCAGGAAAAGAAACTCTGATCCTCTTTCAGTCTCATTTCCATTGGTTTCTCAATGGCCTGTAGCATTATCCCTGCCACTTTACCATCCCTGGTATATATGTTAATAACACAGAGCTTTCATTCTTTTCAACCTTCCTACAGGTAATACCTTCCTTTCTAAAATCCCATAGGTAAGATCTTAGGGTGCTTGGAGATGTCCATGTTGACTCAACTCCTCACGTCTTAGGCTGGAGAGGGAGGTATGGGAATGGCAGCATATACATGAGGTAGAGTGGTAAAAATAAATCCTTCCATGCAGCTTTCGTTCCTAATACCCTTCTCATCACTAGCTTGTAGGTTCCATGAGGTCCGGGACCACATCTCTTTGGCTGATTCATCTCTAGCACATAGGTTGGGCTCATCCAAGATGCTCAATAAATATTTATAAAATATATTAATAAATAAAACACAGAAAAGAAATTCTAGCCATTTGTGGCATAAAGGGGTTTTGAAGACCACACAGTTGTGGAATTCCAAGGATTTAATGAAGAGCCTATAATCACAGGAAGTCTGAGTCCCCTACTATGGTACCACTGATGCCTATTTAAAGATGCCACATCAGATCACTGAAGAAGCAGCTCTCCTTGCTGAGGATGGTGATTTTATTTAATTCCAGATATTTCTGGTCCACCTGGCAAGAGGCAGGGGAGAGAACACTCCTAGAAAACTGAGCAGTACAAATATGCCTCAATGCTTATTTATGATGAATGAAAAACAGTGCCTATCCCTCAATATTAACATGGATCCTGTATCTATCTAAAAAACCTGTTCCTTTATTATTAACACACCAAAGGACAACTGTATCGATAGCACCTGGAAACATCAGCTTCACTGTGACATTTGCACACACATCAGTTATGAACCAGCAAAATGCTGGAGATACAGAAATTTTTTATAAACCTCACTGCTACCTTGGAAGAGCTCACTGCTCTAAAAGAAAAAAGGATAAGTAAATCATAACATAATTATGGAATGATAAATGTCACAAGGGAGGTATGTTCAGGTTGCTCCGGGAGCTTCTTTCTGCCTGCAAGGAGACAGATGGAGGCCCACACAGGGAAGGCTTCACGAAGGAGATAAAATTTGATCTGGGCCATGAAGCATGAGTAGATCATTTCCAGGTGAGGGCCTGTGCAGAGAGTAGGGAAGAAGGGAAGAACTCTTTAAGCAGAATGAAATGAAAATCATGTGCAAAAACAGAGGACAGAAAATGCAGAGTGCACCATGAAGAAACAGAAACAAGTGTTCCAAGGGTGTGACTGGGGTGAGGAAAAAATATTAGGAGCAGACCCATTGCTCTGAAGGCATTTATAAAACTCAGACTCTATCACCCAGCAGAGGGAAGCCATGACGTCAAGCCTGAGTGAGCAGGGAAGTGACATGAGAACACGTGGCATGTGTCTAAACCAAAGACAAAAATCCCTTCAAATCAGATCAAGACCTCAGAAGCAGAGTTCCAGGCTCTCAAAAAGGATGCGGTATAACTGTTCCCTGTCCAAGGGGCTCACTTGTGTCAGACTCCCCAGATCATAGCCCGAGCTGCTCACTGTGTCTGTTCATCTGCTCCTCATGTGGCCCCAGAGATCCTGCTCCAGGTGGCCCTGGGCAATTTGGACTCTGTGGAAACACCCTCAGTGGTACCCACGATTGGCTCAGACATGCCAGTTCCTCTCCCAGATCCTCAAGCTCTGACACAGGCACTGAGTCTCAGAGTGGACCTTAGACAGGTCCTCTCTCCACCCTGCCCAGCCACAGCCAGAAGTACTTCCTTGATCACATAAACATACAGCTCATTGTGTTATTGCCAGAAAATGATGTTCTCAGTTCATGTCATCAGCACTGTGGATAAGGCATTTTATCTTTCAGGCAAAGACCCAGATGAAGAGGGTTGGTCCCTGAAATTAAATTTAGGAGTAGCTGGTGGGCTCAATGGCTGGTGTGACCATCAAAGAAGCAGGCAACTTGCCAGATCTGGTTTTCCAATTTCCCAGCATCCTCAGGCATTAGGGGGCCTCACCCTAACGTGGTCCCACCCCATAAAGGCAAACCTGCAGAGCTCAGAGGTGCCCATCCAGAAATCACCAGTAAACATGTCAAGCAGAAGGGCAGCTCTGCCCAGACCAAAGGTCAGGGGCCATGTGTCACAATGGCGGCCAAGCAAGGAACGTTCCCCCAGCCTTCCCACAATTAATAGTTATGAATGTACTCACCTCACAACACAATTTGAAAACATGCAAAGCAGAATGTATTGAAAACCCAAGTAGTAAAAGTCAAATTCTCCCAGTGAGAGGTACTAACACATCTCTCTCAGAAACCCAAAGAAACAAAAGTATCCAACACATATAGGAAAAATGACCACTCTCTGTAGTAATCAAACAAATGCATGCAAGGGCTATAAGGAAATATGTTCTTTATCTTTCAGGCTGGCAAAACAAATTCAAGACAGACCTTACATGGTGCTCTCAAGTGGGAGGAAAGACACTCACGTACTGTTGATTGAAGTATAAACAAACAGGCAAAGGCCTTGGTAGAGCAAGTTCGCAGCATCCATCAGAATTAAAAATGAACGCACCCCGCATGTCTGTGTAAGGCAATGTCAGGCACACACCTCAGAGAGCCAGTAGCCATTACCTGTGTTGAGAAGAGTGAGTTTGGGCCTGGACTGTACGAGGGAATTTTTGCTTTATATATATCTACATAATTCCTAATTACTACATGTGACTGTTATTTGTACTTTCTTTAAGTTGAAAAAAAATGATTTTAACAATCTATTAGAAAATGACAGGATGCATCTGTAAATTTTAATAGTGTAGTTTCTTGATGAATAGTAGAGGGAATGATAGATGCAGTGAATTAAGACTGCTCCTCCCAGAGGTCAGGAGCAGAAGGAAAGCAAGGAGCAGGGAAGTAGGTTGAAAAGAGGAATCTTCACTTGGCATTCAGCCCTAAGCCAAGGAGTCCCTCTGGCCCTGTGTGCCTATATCCTTAAAGAGTCTTGTTCACCAGTCCACCAGCAGGGCCTGAGTGGGCATGTCAGGGTCTAGCAGGCAGAGTAATGGTTTTTTCTAAATGAGGGTCCTGGCACATCTAACTCTCTCCTTCCTAAGACATTTTACTCCCTGACTCTGCTCTGTGTGTGTGTGTGTGTGTGTGTGTGTGTGTGTGTGTGGTAGGGAGGAGGGGTGGTGCTTGAAATTCTTATAATGCGTAATTACAAATGGGGTATGTAGCAAAATGTCTACAATATCCCATAAAATGTTCTACTTTGCACAACAGTTCAAAGGAATATTTATAGGAATGTCATTATTTGACAAAATGATGCTGTATTGGGAATTGCCCCACACAGACACCTCCCTGGTTCAGGCCTGGGTGAGTTAACGGTGGGGACACTGAGTCTGTGAAGGGCGAGTGCCAGAGTGAGCAACTTCATCTAGACACGCAGAGTAGGACAAGAAAATACTGAGTAGGAAGACCAAGTCCCCAAATTCCAGGAATCAAGGAAGGCAGGTTACCAAATCTGTGTTTGAGGAGTTAGAAATCAATCTATTGGACCAAGAGTTAACATCCAGTTTTCACACTGAGCTGAGGATTTGGGCCTGCCAGTGTGTAAGAGTGGGGAAGACAGTCTGGTATGAAGGGTCGTATGAGTCAGACCCCAGCCCCAGCACAGAGGCCCCTCACCTGCCTCGTCTGCCCTGGTGTAATGTGGAGCCATTGTGAAGCAGGAGGCTGGTTTCAAAGACTGGTCTTCCTTGCCTGTCTACTGCTCCAGGTGCAGGACTGATGTGGCCCTGGAGAATCCCAAAACTTTTTTCTACATGTACTATCTCTGTGTCCAGGTGGGTGTGGTAGGGACATCAGGAAATTGCAGAAGGAACAAAATATTGGTGAGAATGAGCTTTGCTAGGGGTGGAATATCAGAGGGTTTCTGGAGACATAAACAGCCCCAAGTAGCAATCCTAATTGTCAGCAAGGGAAGTTTGTACATATGCCAAGAAAAGCATAGGAGGGCATCTCCAATTGGGACTTCTTTGGCTGGTGTCCAATAATGTACTGTGCACTTTGGAACTTCAGGGGCTTTACATACCCCCCAGGCAGGCTGTGGACCCTTCTAGTCCTGGACAGTGCTAGGGGAACAGAGGGCTTATTGGTGTACAGAGAAGTATATAGGGTGCAAATAAGTGTGTTATGTGTAGAAGAAAGTCCCACATTGTTAGTGATCAATCTAGGAAAAGTCAGCACACTTTGCCTCCCTATCAGTGTGCATGATCTTTCAACAGCTTTGGGGGCCCTATTACCCCAGCTCCCTATTGTGGCTGGAAGTCCCCATATGTGCAGTTCTCTCTGCTGCCCTCCCCACTCAGCCTCAGCTGGTTTTAGTGGTGTTAGATGTAGCAAAGCTCTCAGGCCTGGGTGGGACAGGGGCAGGGCATCTCTCTACCCCAGGCAATCTGCTCAGTAGGTCTGGCCACCAAGAGCACAGGACACATGCAAGTCAAGCCATTTGAATACTGCCACCCACCTCACAGGCTACTGGGGACTCAGCCAGACATCTCAGTGCTTGAAGCTGAGAAGAATAAAGCTTAATGACAGGCCAGCCAGGGTACTGGTCTAAGATAAGGATTTTTAGACTTGGCTGTGTCTAGGAACCACTGGAGAATCTTGTTAAAATGCAGATTCCAATCCAGTAGGTTTGAGTGAAGCTACATTTCTGACAAGCTCCCAGGTGGTGAGGAGGCCAGGTGTCCATGGACCACACTTGGAGTTATAAAGATCTGGAGAAGGCCTGACTTTGAATCCCGGGTCTGCCACTTATTAGCTGAGGGCAAGTTGCTGAGTGGGGAGTGAGGAGGTGGGAAGGGTATGGAAAGAGATAAAAGGGAGGCTGGTCTGAAATCACAGAATGGAGCCAAGAGGAGAACTCTAAGCTGGGGAGATGAGACCTGATACAGGAAGGTCTGCGAAAGGAAAGGAGCGACACACAGCAGCAATTCACCGGAGAGTTCCGCTTTATTAGGGAAAGGTGCTGGGTTATATAGGAAGGGGCATGGGGTGATTGTGGTGTTACTTCTACAGGGCTGGTGGCTGTTGGCTAGGTGCTGGGATTGGGAGGGGGGCGAGAGGTGATTGGGCTTCAGGTGGCGCCGGCGGGAACTGAGGACCCCGAAAAGAAGCCGGAAGTTTGCCATCTTACTGGTGGGGACCCTTCATTCCCCCCTTTCTCCTCTATGGGTTTGTGGACGTTGCTTTCTCTCTGACTGCTTCTTGCTGAACAGGGGCGTAGAAGGGAGTGAGGGTTTGAGGATTGGGAGGAAAGGGTTGATAGGACTCCCCACAGTAAGGATGAGTAGATGTGGACTTCTTCAGGTTGGAAATCAGTGAAGGTTCCCTATAACCATAGGTCGAGGACCTGTTGATTCCAATGGTGCCAAGAGGATATGGGTGTCAGGAGCCAGGCGTCTGTGGCCATTGTTTCCAGGAACAGTTTCCAGTGGAGAGAGAGGTCCATCTCAGCATGTGGTGAGGAGGTCACGTGAGGGTGAGGGATCTTCTGTGGCCAGAAGCTGGTAGTTCCTGAGTAAAAGCTGGTTGAAAGCTTGAATAGAGATTTTTCCGACTTGGGATTTGATGAACTTTATTATACAGGGTAAGAAGAGACAGACGAGAAGAATGACTATTATGGGGCCTGCAATGGGCCAGACCCAGGTAAGGAGGGGGTTTGTTAGTATTGAAAAGAATGGGTTGGAATTGGAAGCAGAGTGGAGACTGGAGGCAAGGTCGGTGAGTTTGGTGATGTCAGTTTCTACAATGCCGGATTCATTGATGTAATAGCAGCACTCTTCCCAGAGGGAGACGCAGGTGCCGCCCTTCTCAGCTGTAAGCAGATCTAGGGCCCGCCAGTTTTGAAGGGTGACTTTAGCTAGCGAAGTGACCTGTCTTTGGAGAGAGGCTAGGGAATCGGCAGTGGATGTCAGGGCTCCCTCAAGTTTGGCATCGAGATCTCTAACTGCCCATAGAGAGTGACCCAAGGCTTCCCCCGAAAACCCGGCCCCAATGGCTGAGGTGATCAAAGAGATACCGACCATGATGGGAAGGAAAGCAGCCCTTTTTGTGCGCGAGGGCAAGGGAGGTTGGAGCTCAAGGAATTCTGCCATGCTGTAAAGTGTAAACTGGATTTAGGGTGACGAGAATGCAGGGTGTATCGGAGTTGAGAGGCAGTGAGTTGAAAAGACTGCCATTACACTAAAAGAAGTGTCTCGGTTGCATAAAAGTCTTAGAGCTGGAGGTAGGGGTGTAGATAGAGAGGCAGTGAAGTGCGCTGGAGGGGGGTGGAGTTGGGCCTACACAGTGGTGGATGGTGAGATTATCTGTGTATTCTGGTTCCCATAGGGGTATGTCTGCCAGGGGGCAGAGGGGTTGTTTTTCTGCATGGAAGGAGTAGTTAGAAATATTAAGGGGCACGGCGGCCAGCAGTGGGCGCTGTAGTGATGCGCACAAGAAACAATTGGCTGTGTTAAGGGTGTGGTTGAGAAAGATGGTGGTGTCCTGAATGAGCTGTAATGAAGAGTAGGAGAAATGGGAAGAGGGGCGGGGATAAGAAGATGAAAAGGCGCTGTCAAGAGTTTGGATAATGACTTTTTCGGAATGTCCGATATCTGATGCAACTTGAGAGATCTGGGAATGAGAGGGGACATACTTTTGAGAGATATGAAGGGTACCGTGGGGGGTCGAGGACCCCCCCGTAGTAAACTGAGGCTGTGACTCTGGCAGCGCATCGAGAGTCCCAGGGATCTGGGATTGATAAGGAGAATGAGCCGTTGGGATATTTCATGAAACAGTTGGAGGAGTAATACTGTGGGTACTGGAAGTTACCCATGTAGTGAATGGCGCAAGACTAGTAGGGACATCTCCTGTAGGTGTCTGGCCATCACCTGCAATAGGCTTGTTTTTGGTCATAGAGGAAGCAGAGGTAGGGAGAATAAAGGTAGCTGCTAGTGAACACTTCGGTGGAGGGAGGAAAGTGGAGGTATAAAGGCTCAGAGTAGCTTTTCAGAGGGCAGTCTGGTGTGGCAATGAGGGCAGTAACTTTTGTTTCATGCTGTGTGTAAGTCTCTCTGACTTTGAATCGCCATACAAAGGAGCCTGGGGTGGTGGGGAAGACAGTAGGAATGAGGAAAAAAAGCGAGAGAGCAGTAAAGGAGGAAAAAGTCATGATTTGGGTATGGATGGCAAAGGGGGTGAACGGGATTTTGGAGGAAAGAGGACAGTAAGGTCAGGAGTCTGGAGGGAGGGAGAGTCTGTAAACTTTTGTAAGTTAAGAGATCTTTTAGGTGATGTGGGGACAGAATGGTAAGGGGCACCCTGAATGTCAGTTTATGAACTTCCTTCTGCAAGAGCTCTCTAGCAGCTAATGCTCGTAGGCAGGGGGCCCATCCCCGACCTGTGGGGTCTAATTGCTTGGAGAGATAAGCTACTGGGGCAAAGGATGGGCCATAATATTGGCCTAGGACTCCTAGAGCTTGACTGGACCTCTCATGAATGTATAATGAGAAGGGCTTCGACAAATCAGGAAGATGGAGAGCTGGGGCTTCCACAAGGGCTTGACAGAGCTTAATGAAGGAGTGTCGGGGTGAGGAGGATATTGGTTTTTTAGGGGGGGCTCTTGCTGAGGTCGTATAGGGATCTTGCCAACAGGGAGCAGGGAGAAGTTAGGGATCTAGGCTCTAAAATATCTAGCTAGGCTTAGAAAGGAAAGGATTTCTGTCTTGGTTTTGGGAATGGGCAGGTCAGAGAGGAGCCATTTTCTGTCTAAGGTAATGGCCTTTCTTTGTTGAGATAGAAGGAATCTGAGGTAAGTGACAGGAGGGGAAGAGATTTGAGCTTTTACGGGGGATACTCGGTAACTTCTGGACGCTAGAAGGTTAAGTAGGGAGGCAGTGTCAAGTTGAGACTGTTCCCACGAGAGACTGCAGAGTAGAAGATTGTCCATGTATTATAATAAGGTGGACTTGGAGTGATCATGATGAAACTGTTTGAGGTCCTGAGCTAGGACCTGTCTAAAAATATGGGGACTATCTCGGAAGCTTTGTGGCAAAACTGTCCAAGTGAGTTGTTCAGAATGTCTTGTGTATGGGTCCGTCCAGGTGAAGATGAAAAAATCTTGGGAGCAGGGCTCTAGAGGGAGAGAAAAATGGGTCCTTGAGATCTAGGACTGAGAAGTGGGATGCCAAGGCAGGGATCTGAGATAAAAGGCTGTATGGATTTGGAACTAAGGGATGGATAGGGACAATGGCTATGTTGATGAGGCGAAGGTCTTGGACAAGGCGGAAAGATCCGTTGGTTTTTTTAACAGCTAATATGGGGGTATTAAATGGGGAGTGAGTGGGTCTGAGGTAATTTTTGTTTAAGAGATCTTGAATAATGGGTTGGAGGCCTATGAGGGCTGAAGTGGTTAGGGGGTATTGGGCCTGACAGATATACTGAGAGGGGTCACGTAATTTGATAGAGGCAGGGGGACATAGGGCCATGGAGGGGCTTGTAATGTCCCAAACTTTGGGATTTACAGGGTGTATGAGGGCGGAACCGGAGCTTTCATTGGGTAGAGGGGGGTCGTCGGCTATGAGGGCCATCAGAAAGGGAGTACTGGGGGCTGTGGGAGTGGATATAGTTATGGAAACGTGGAGGAGGGAAAGGATGTCTCGTCCTAGTAAAGGGATGGGACACTGGAGCATAACCAGGAAGGAGTGGGAGAAAGGTATGGGACTGTCTAGGATTGTGCATAAAAGGGGGGGGTTTAATGGGAAAATCTGTTTACCTCTTACCCCGACTATAGGAGTAATGGCTGGTGTGGTAGGGCCCCGGTATTCTCGCAAGACTGAGAAGGTGGCTCCTGTGTCTAGGAGGAAGGAGATGGGGCAACCGTCTACTCTTAAAGTAACCCTGGGCTCCTGTTTGGTGATGGAAATGGTTGGGTGAGAAGCCCTCGGGCCCCGTCAATCTTCTTCTGCCAGCCCGACTACGGCGGGCTTAGGATGGGGGTTGTTCGTCCAGCCTCCCCTTCGGGTGGTTGGGCAATCAGACCCCCAGTGGCCCTTTTTGTGGCATCTGGGGCATGGGGTGGTAGGAGATCTGGGGGAGGGGCACACCCTTGACCAATGTCCCTCTTTTCCGCACTTGAAACAAGCTCCTGGGGGGGGCTTGTTTGTAGAGGGGCGCCCAGGTTGTGGTTTTATCAGCTGGGCCAACATTTGGAAATTGGCCTGATCAGCCTTTTGTTTACGGCGTTCTTTCTCCTCCTCCCAGTTATGGAAGACTTTAAAGGCCACTGTTAGGATCTCAGTCTGTGGGGTAGCGGGGCCCTGTTCCAACTTTTTGAGTTTAGCTTTAATGTCGGGGTAGCTTTGAGCTAGGAAGTATGTCATAAGGACATGTCTTCTTTCAGGTGTTTCTGAGTCCAGGCTGGTATAGTGTAATAGGGCTTGAGTGAGTCTGTCTAAGAACTCAGAGGAGGTTTCGTCTCTCTTTTGAATTATGTCTTGGAGCTTTTGAAAATTGACTACTTTACGAGCTGCCTTTTTTAGACCTGCTATTAAGCAGGAGGCAAAAATATCTCGAGAGTGGAGACCCACGGCGGTGTTATAATCCCAGTGTGGGTCTTGTTCGGGGACAGCAGTGGGGCCAGGGGGACAGGTGGGGTCAGTCCTGTGGGTTTCAGTAGCGTGCGTTTGGGCGAAGTCCCAAGCTCGTCTACGCTCTTCAGGGAGGAGAGTATTGGCCAGGAGCATGAAAATGTCATGATGCGTGAGGCTGTAAGACTGGAGGGTCCATTGAAACTCCCTGATGTATGTCGTGGGATCAGTGGAAAAGGAACCTAGGCATTTCTCAAGTTGGGCTAAATCTCCTAAGGAGAAAGGGACGTGAACGCGCACGATGCCTTCGGATCCTGCTACTTCCCGGAGGGGGGCAATAATTTTGGGAGGCCCTCGGGACCGAGTCTGAGGGGGACTGAAGGGTTCTGGCTCAGTCTATGCGGGGGAAACAGGTGATGGGGGCAAAGCCGCGATAATTTTGGGAGGCCCTCGGGACCGAATCTGAGGGGGTAAAGATGACGAGCCTCCTGAAACTTAGTTAGAGGGGGACTGAAAGGCTCAGGCTCGATCTGCAGGAGAGGGGAAGGTGAGGGGGATGGAGGAGGAGGGGGTGAGGTGCAGGAGATGGTGGAGGAGGGGGAAGGGAGAGGATGGGAGGCTTCTGCGGGGGTGGAGGCGGCGGCGGTGGTGGTAGAGGAAGGGGGAGGGGCTATTGTAGGAGAAGAAGGGGAAGGGAGAAGACGGGAGGCTTCTGCCATGGGGAAAGAGGCAGCGGTGGTGGCGGTAGAGGAAGGGGGAGGGGCTGTTGTAGGAGAAGAAGGGGAAGCGAGAGGACGGGAGGCTTCTGCCGCGGGGAAAGAGGCCGCAGCTGCGGCAGAGGGTGGAGGGGTTGTAGGAGGGGGAGGGGCCAAAGGGGGAAGTCTGTATGGCGGAGGCTCGTGGGCCGGGTCAAAGGTAATTGAAGAGGGACTGGGAGTGTGTGCAGGGGAGGGAGATGGCTTGCAGGCTAGGAGAACTTGGGGCGGGGAGCAGGTGGTGCAGAGGCTGGGATTTTGAGCTAGGAGGCGAAAAGCTTCAATATAGGGAATCTCCTTCCATTTTTTCAGGCGCTGGCAGTAGTTAAAGAGATTGCGAGTAATGTTAGGATCAAGAGTTCCCCCTGCGGGCCATTGGTTGTTATTGTCTAGGGGGTATGTTGGCCAATCTTGGGAGCAATATTTAAGGAGAAGTTTTGGTTTTATATCAGGCTTCAGGGAGAGGGTAGCCAGATGCTTGAGCAGGCATTCAAGAGGTGAACTTTCAGGGAGGGATGAGGAGGCTCCCATGGCTAAAGGACAGAGAAGGAGACAAACAGGGGAAGACAAAAGGAGATTCTCGGACTGGAAGCAGACCGCAAGGAGACAAAGGGCGTCTCCAATGATCCTTGGTGGTCTGCGGAAACTCGTATACGAGTCGGAATTTCTTAGGAAGTGTGGGTCGTCACCCAGACTTCCCTAAGAAGGCAGAGTGCCGTAGTCACGAGGTACCTAGCGCTAGGCGTTTTCGGCAGACAGTTCGGCGGACGGAACAGAAGGAGGAGGGGGGGGAAGGGAGCGTTCTCATCCGCAAAGGAGTCACCTCGTTTATGGCTGTTGGAGTGGGGAGGGCCTGAGAGTCTGCTGCAGCTGTGAAGGCCTGAGGCGGGGATTTATGGCTGTCAGAGGAGGGGCCTGAGGGTCCGCCGCAGCCGTGAAGGCCTGAGGCGGGGAGAGTTCCCTCTTCGTCCCCGAGCGTCAGGGCCTTGCCGGACGATCACGGTCAATGGCACTGCGATAGCTCAGAGAAGAGTGGCCCACCCCAGGGAAATTTTGCTTAAAAAGTTTAAGGCCTGAGGTGGGGGTTTATGGCTTTTGGAGGAGGGGCCTGAGGGTCCACCACATCCGTGAAGGCCTGAGGCAGGGAGAGTTCCCTCCTCATCCCCGAGCATCAGGGCCTTGTCGGACGATCACGGTCAATGGCACTGCGATAGCTCAGGGAAGAGTGGCCCACCCTGGGGGGAAAACTTACCTAAAGGCCAGAGAGGAGTGGTGAGTGTGATGAGCCAGCGCCGGAAAAAGAGGACGAGGGCAAGCTGCTGCTGGTGTCGGGGGGAAGACGGGGACCAGTTGGGGTGTCCCATCTCCCGGGTTTCAGCACCAATGAAAGGAAAGGAGCGACACACAGCAGCAATTCACCAGAGAGTTCCGCTTTATTAGGGAAAGGTGCTGGGTTATATAGGAAGGGGCATAGGGTGATTGTGGTGTTACTTCTACGGGGCTGGTGGCTGTTGGCTAGGTGCTGGGATTGAGAGGGGGGCGAGAGGTGATTGGGCTTCAGGTGGCGCCTGCAGGAACCGAGGACCCCAAAAAGAAGCCGGAAGTTTGCCATCTTACTGGTGGGGACCCTTCAGTCTGGACCAAAGGGAACAGCTGTCCTAAGAAAGTGTCTCAAATCTCAGCCAGCATTGGCTCCTATGTAGTGACCACAATATAATATGTGTTTGGAAAAGATTTCTCTGGTCTGAGGGCAAAGACTTTGCCTCACAGCCACCACTGTACTTTCCAGTGCCCAGTGAATCCAGGGCACATCATCCATACTCTAAAAATATTGCTTCTTGAGTAAATTAACCCATTAGAAGTGGAAGGAGACTTGAAGAGCAACTTACTCAAGGTCCTGTGTTCAGAGTTGGAGAAAAGTGCCCAGGATGGCTGAGATTGATCGAATATCACACAACCAGGGTATGGTCTTAGAGTTGCGACCTGAGCCGCCCTTTCAACAGCTGCAAATGGGCCAGGCTTCCTTCACAGCCCATTAAGAAGGCTGTTACTGGGCAAGGGTTGGGTGGAGCGTTTCCTGTAAAAAATATACATAAACTGATATGTTTTCTTGAGACACTTTTGCCAAGGGAAATGCCACTAAATCAGTATCTTGGCCATAAAAGAAAGCAATAGCAAGTCTTCATCTGAATCATAGGGTCACACAGGAAATACTCCCTTAGGCCTATGCACAAGATTCAAAGAGGGGAAATGGGATCAATGAATTTCTTTGTTAATCTTGATTTTTGCAGGAAGCAAACAAACCAAGCGCTTTGCAAATCACTGGGTTTAATCTTCAGAATTACTTATACTGCCATTTAGGAGAGTTTTGTTTTCTGGGGAGATTTGCACACAGCAGGCGGCAAACATTCTAATTGCTGTTAAGTACATTTGGTGTAATATGCTGGGGGAAATGTAGTCGTTGAATCAGTTAAGCATGAACACACATGCTTACAGGCAGAATGCAAGTTTTCACACAGACACACTCACCAGAATTGTTTCAGCAGAGAGATAGGCTCTCTCTTTCAGAAATCAACAGCACCTATAGTCCCAGCCATAGTTCCATCTCATAAACAAACTCTCAGACAAATTGTGCTCCCTTTTATGTTCCTCTCTGCCCTCAATCTAAGCTCATTTGCAGTCAAGATGCAATGCTTTTTATATAACATATATTGTGCTGCAGTCACCAGGACTTGCAACCTGAAGCAGAAGATATTCAAGATACACAACAGGAGTAAAGCTCAATGGGAACTCAAGTGTCACAGCTATTTCATTCGACCAAGTATTACAGCCACACATGCTGGCTTCCCATCCTAGATTAAAAACTCCTTGCAGTCAGGTAGCATGCCTTGTTCATTTCATGTTCCTTTCACATTCACACAAGACCTAAAATAAATCTACTGAACAGGATTTCATATCTTAGCTGTTTTAAAGACTTACAGTGAACTCATTTGTTTAAAAGTTAGTTCATTCGATCATCTTAGTTCTGTGTCTACCACAGAGTAAATAAGCAATCCCTATTTGTTGAACTGAATTGTCGATTCTTCCCAAGAAGTAGAGTGAGAAAGAGCAGCAAACATGAAAAGGGGTAAGGAACTTCAAGGCCATCTTATTTAATGGAAAATGGTATTTGTAGGTTTCAAGTACTGAAACTTTCTGACTCCCAGATCACAACTAAAATGCAAGACTTGATTTTTTAAAAAATGATAACCCAATCCTTGGTTGATTTCCATTTATATCACTGAAACCATTTAGACCTTCCAGTCAAGTGTGAAATAATTCATTTAGCCCTTGTTGCAAAAGAAAAACTTAAAAAAAAACCTGACAAGTTGTAGATAAATAAATAATTTACCCACAATCAAAAGAAAAGCACAGGGTGTTTTTCTGACTATTCTGATTAAAGGGAAGCCACTAGCTAAACCATACACAGGGCCAAGTTCCAAAGAACTGAAGTTTGAGGTTGAACCATATGAAACTGCCATTACAAGTCAAATGTCATCAATATCATAAGGCTCAAAAATACAGGGAAAACACACACAAGAACTAAAATAAATCTACCAAACAGAATCTGATTATCTTAGCTGTTTTATAAAGACTGCTAATGAACTCATTTATTTAAAAATGAATTCATTTCATCATCCAGATATTAAATTTACCAATCAAGATAAGATGGGATCTCCATTATCATGACTCACAAGTAAAAGGCAGAAATGTGATTTACAGTCCAGATGAGTCACTGACACAAGGAACCCAGAATGAAGAGCTAGTCTGTGATGGAAAAACTCATTTTCCAAGTTCCTGGGAACGTGTCCGTGGGAGCAAAAATTATCACTCCAAATACAGCTAACAGACACAGCATGGGAAATTGGCCTACATAATGGAAAATTGGTACAAAATGACAGACACTGAAAATGCTTTGTTTTTACTAAATCTCAGACATCAGACTATCATTTATCCCTATGCCAAATAGGAGGGTGTACATATATGGAGAGTTTTTTAAACTTTCTGATGGCTGTAATTCACATTAAGAAATGAATGAAACTGACAAAAGTCACCGGTGATTAATAAGCCTTTCTAGAAAAAATAAATAAGTGAATGACACAATTGGGTGTGTAAATATTGCATGAGGTACCCAAAGCCCCCAAAGTCTTGGTTTGCTGTGCAATGGTCAACAGTAGTCATTCCTGTATCTGATTTTATGATTTTTACCATCTATATCAGTGACCCTCAAACTTAAAAGAGCCTAAGAACCATCTGAGATGTCACTTGAAATACAAATTCTTGGGGTCCCACTTCCAGAAATTCTAATCCAGTCTATATGGGGTGGAGCCTAAGAATCGGCAGTTAAGAGCCATTGCTCCACTGATGTCAGTAAGTATTCCCATCAGTATCAACTTTTGAATCTAATATCTCTCAATTTAAAAACAGCAATGAAGATTTTGGGAACTGTGGATACAAATCACTCATTACATTCTCCAAAATAATAACAAATAATGGCTGAAAAATAAAATAAAATTATTAGCACTACCATAAGGAGAGAACTCTCAAGACTAAATTTTCTTTGATAAGAAAAATAAGAAAGCAGTGTTGAGATCCTGATACCACAAAAAGTAGAATTCAAGACAAACTACAAATTAAATATAACAAAGGTCATTTCTTAATGCTAAAAGTCACAATTAACAGTGAAGATATAGTAAGTTTTCATATCTATATGCTAAATAATATAGCAACCATTTTTATGAATCAGTACAACAGATGCAAGAATACATATGTATAACCCATAATAAAAGGAAATTCTAACATCCCACTCTTAGTACAAGCAAATCAAAGAGACAAGGATTAAAAATACAGAATATTTAAATAATATAATCAATAAAATAGAACTATAGATATGCATCAAACTTTATTCCAAGAAAGTAGATAATAACCCTTCTTCTCAACCTCAGGGGAAGAGTTGTAAGAAATAATCACAAAAAAATCAATATATTCCATAAAATAGAACTATGACAAACAACATTTTCTGATCACAATGCAATAAAATTTAGAATTATTAGTACTTTTTTAAAAGCTATCTGCCTGGACAATTAAAAAGCTACTAAACAAGTCTTGACTCCAGGGTGAATACAAACCCAAATTAAAGAATTTCTAAAAGATAATGATAATGAAAACAACAAATAAAAGAATCAGTGGGAAACTTTCAAGCAATAAGAATATTGGATGCCTTAAAAACTTTTAGTAATAAAAATTCCTGGATTTCATTATCAGCCCAGAGAGCTAGGAAAACAACAATAAAGTGAACCAAAGGAAATACAAGGAAGGCACTAATAAACAGAAAAACAAAAGTCAATGAGTTAGAGAATAGAAAAAAAGGAAGACCTAATCAATAAATCAAAATTCTAGTTTTAAAAAGTAAATTAACAAAATAAGACAACCTTTAGCTAATTTAATCAAGAAAAAAGGAGAAAGCACAAATATACAAAATAAGAAATCAAAGGTGAAAATAACCACTGAAACAATAAAATTTTTAAGAGCAATTTTCAGATGTTTGTGCAAGTAAATTTGAGAACTTACAGGAAATGAATAATTTCCTAGGGAAAGACAGTATACCAAGGTTGACCTTATTAGGGACAGAGACATTTAACAGACCTATCTCCCCAGGAGAAAGAGAGAAAACCATTAGGGAATTACCACATGAAAACCATCAGAACCAGGTGGTTTCACAGGTGAATTCTACCAAACTTTCAAAGACCAGATAGTCATAATGCTCTATAAATTGTTCCAGAGCATCAAAAAGGAAAGAAAACTTTCTAATAATTTTATAATGGATAAAAAGAAACTAAACCTCTCATGAACACTGAAGTGAAGAAGAGACAGAATGAATTACAAATATTGGTGCAAAAGTTCTAAATAAAATACTAGTCAATATCACATTAACAAAATAATACATATGACAGTGAAACTTATTCCAGGGATGTAAATTTGGTTCAATATTAGGAATCCTATAATATATAATATCAATAGATATGAGGAGAAAAAATATACAGTTACCTGTATAGATACTGAAAATATTGAAAAACCTTCAACAACTTCAATTCATCCTAATAAAGACTCAAAAAAATAGGGATTGATGGATATTTTCTTAACATGGTAAACAACTATATGATAGTCATAAACCCAGCATCTTACTACAGGCATTTCCATTAAGGTCAGTGATACGACAAGTGTGTCCACTCCCTCTTCTAATGCAATGTTGTACGGAACAGGTCAGGAAATGTAAGTGTTACCAGGCAGATACCAATTTTAGCCACATAATTAACATTAACATCACTAGTAATGAGACAAATAGATCCCATGTGCATCCTCATAAGATGCACTGAAATGAAATATGACTTCTGTAGTTTTCCTGCATAATAGCATAAGCTGGATAATTCCAAGGAAAAAGACAAATCCAAATTCAAAGACATTTTTCAAAATAACTGAACTGCAGTCTTCAAGAATATCACTGTCATGAAAGACAAACACTGAAGGATTGTTTCAAAGCAAAAAATCATGAAAGATGAATGTAATACATGATCTAGGACTTTGTCTTTCTATAAAGGACAGTATTGAGACAATTGGTAAAATATGAGTTAGGTCTGTGGCTAGGTAGTATTATCATATTGTACTGTGGTTATGTAAGAAGCTATTCTTGTCTTGGATACACACACTGAAGTATTTAGAAGGAAATGAGCATTATGTCTGCAACTTATTCTCAAATGGCTCAGGAAAATAAATGTACATATGGAGAGATATAAATATTGTAAAGCATTAACATTTGAGGAATCTGGGTAAAGGGTAGGTAGAAGTTTTTTGTACTATTCTTGCAACTTTTCCATAAGTCTGCAGTTTTCCATAAGTCTGTAAAAATGGAAATTAAAAAATAAACAAGAATGATAATAGTAACAACTTCCTTCAACTCCCAAAGCCTTCAGATGCTTTTGTCTCCTTCACAATAAAATATGTCAAGAGTAGTCAACTGTATTTTCTTCATTTTCTCTTCTCTTCTTTTCTATTGTTCTCTCTGTTTCCTCTCTCCTATTCATTCCTTAACCAACCCCAATCAGGGTGAATACCTTTGTGGAGATCTTCAATGAACCACTGTTACCGAATCCACTGAACATCTTCTGGCACCTCAGTATCACTCATGGCTAGTGATCACTCCTTCCTTCTGGAAACAATCTTCTCTTTTGGCTGCATGTCACTACATGCTCCTGGATTTCTTCCTTCACTTATCCACATCTTTTGTGAATTCCTCTCCTTTGTCTATGCTATAAATTTTGGAGCAACATGTACTGATTCCTGGGTCCTTGCTTCATCTCCAACTCTCCTTAGTGGTCTCAGTGTTGATGGCCATCTCTATGCCAATGCCTCTAAAAGTAGATATCCAATCCTAACTTCTCACCTGAGCTCAGATTCATAAATTATTCAATCAACTCATTGATATCCCCAACTCTATGACTAAAAGTCAAATCAAACTTAACATGTCCTAAGTAGAATTTTTAAGTATCTCCCCAAATCTGGGTTTCACTCTTCCTCATCTCAGTAAACAGCACTACCACCCACCAGTCCAAATCCATCTAAAACCTGGTAGTCTCCCTTGATGAACTCCAATGTAAATTTCAGCTTATCCATATCCCCATGCTCACCTTAGCTGAATCACCACTATCTCCTTACCGGCATTATTCAAACTAGACTCCTTGCTTCGCTCTTGCTCTCTGCAGCCCATCCCCCAACAGCATTCAGAATGATCTTTTAAAAACATAAATCAGATCAGGACACTTCCCTAGTTCAAATCTCCAGTGGCTTCCATTAGTATTAATATTAGTTTTCTAGGTTATTAGCTGCCATAACTAAGTACCACGAGCTCGGTGGCTTACAACAACAGAAATTTATTCTCCTACTTCTGGTGGTCAGAAGTCTGAAATCAAAGTGCTTGTCAGGGCCATGAAGGCTCTAGGGAAGAATCCATCCTTGCCTCTTCCTAGATTCTGGTGATTGCTGACAATCCTTGGCATTCCTTGGCTTACAGATGCATCACTCCGCTCTCTGCCTCTGTCTTCCTACAGTCTCTTCCCTCTGTGTCCATCTGTGTCTCCTCGTCTTCCCTCTTCTTATGAGAACACCTGTCATCTTGGACTTAGGGCCCACCCTAATCTAGTACGATCTCAACTTAATTTCATCTGCAAAGACCCTGTTTTCACATAAGGTCACCCTCTGAGGTTCCAGATAGACTTGATTTGGGGAGGGGTACACTATTCAACCCAATATACCACTTTTATTCCCATTTTAATAAATTTTAAATTCTTTCATCATTGCCCACAATCTTGCATGATCTGGTCCCTACCTACCTCTCCATACTCCTCAGATCATTTGCCAATATCTTCTATTAGCTCCAAATAAAGCCAATCCCATTGGAGGCTCAGGGCCTTTCTAAGGACTGTTGCCAAGTGTCTGAGTCACTGGCTCATCCTCACCACCACTACTTCCTCAGTGGACTTTCTCCAAAGTATAACCTCATTTCCAGTTACTCAATATATCAGCACACTGATATGTATGTTTATTTACTTCAAAGCACTTATCACAAATCTAAATTTATCTTCTACTTATTTGTCCCACTTTATTTTCTGTCTCCCATCATAACCTCAGCATCCAACATAGTACCTGGCACATGGGAGCTGATCAATGGTTATTTACTGAGTGAATGAATAGATTCATATGTGTGTATGAGAGAGATACACATCTGTTATAACTCCCACAGTACCTCACCATAGCTAACTACATAGCCCTTGGAAAATGTTTGTTGAAATCAATTAACTAATAAATCCCATCAATTTCCTCTATGTCACAATTTATACTTACACAAGAATTCTCCTGATCAGACTCTGTGAAACAGAAACAATGGCTCAAATTCTGCCAGCAGAGTTCCAAATATTTACTAAGAACTACATATCAAGCATAGCACAGCCCAAGACACATCAAATTTCCAATGATCAGATATTGCTTAAGCAGAACCATGCGTAAAGTGGGACTACATTCCCCACAATGAACATAAACTGTGGCTTATTTAACTTCTTTGAAATCATGCTATGAGTAGGACCGTGCTACTAAAAAACTCATTTGCACCCATAAAACATTTGAGAGTTATGGAGAACTCAATGTTATTATCAAGGGTCAGGTGTAGAGCAAGGTGCTGCCCACAGAGGCATATCATGTTACTTCATCACCACCGCATATACCATTAAAGGAATTTTCAAGGAATAATAATTTTCAGTACATCTACTTGAAGCAATTTTATATTTATTTATTCAATTGAATTATTTATGTTATTCATAATGGAATGAAACTTGAAGCGCATTGGCTCCATCACACCTTCCTTTGCTTCCACTTGGTTCACTGCATATGACTATTTTTATGCAAATGAGGTTATGATGACATTAAACATTTCTACTGATTTTCCAAGAACAAATATGTTCTCTCCATATGCCACAGTCTTCTTTTTCCTACATCCATCCTCAAAGTGCCGTTGGCTGATCAGACTTTTTTCTAAATTAACTCCAAGGACATTCCATCTGTAATACTGATGAGCCCATCTCCCTCTACAGTGTACAGCAAGCACTCCCATTAATATCTGAGTTTAGACCTTTCACCCCATTCCACCAGAAGCCTTATTCATCCCCCCAGCTCTTATGGCACTGTAAATGTCATCCTGTTACAGAGCCTTGTGGCACTTCCCTGCTACCACTTTGGGTATGCTTACTCTCAGAGAAAAATAAAGGACTCCACACATAAAAAAGGGATTGTGATTGCAAAGACATTTGCCTCTGTTGATTGTATTCAGGGCTGAGAAACAAATGTTGTTAGGGAAATATTTCACATAACTACCCCCTGGACAAATCAGAGTGGGACTCAGCAGGCTGCCTGCAATGGGCTCAAGTAGGTGAGCTTGGGCTTTCTTGTAGGTGTGTGTGTGTGTGTTTCTGTCTGTCAGAATTTGCTTCAACTCAGGGTGCACTGGTAGAGTAAGGGGCAGTGGGACTGGGGGTCAGTATTATCCCCTAAAAATATATGCATTGCAGGTTCTGAGCTTAGAGTCCCAGTCACAAGCATTACAGGAATCACAGGCATTTCTGAGTATTACCTGAGGTGAGTTATTCTCCTACAGTTCTCGAGTGCCTGCACTCCTTACATAAAGTATCAAAGGGCTACAGAGGCAAGAAAAAACACTGCTGTAAGTCCCAACATCAGTTTGATTTAATATTGTAAATCAAGAATTCTTTTTCTCACAGTCACATCGACATTCAGGGATGTGAATTTGGAACTCAATAAACCTGCAGGTTGTAAACAGGCCACAAAGCAGACTCATTTCCATAGAAAAGACAAGATTCATATGGGTTTCTACCCGCTGATTTCAAGTTCCCCGTGCAAGAAACTGAAGCTTGCCCAGAAAGCTCTCCAGAACAGGAATGGATGGGGATCTTTTCTGCAGTCTTGTTTTAATGTATTTAGATGAAAATCCTTTCAAGCCTCAATAAAAGATTAACTTTACCAATTTATAAACATTTGGGCAGCCAGGCTGGTGCTGTCAATGGGAGAAACAGGAATCCTTCCTTAAAAATTAGTGGGGTCTGAGACCACCATCGTGTCGGTAACACCCCTTGCAGTGCAAACTGTATCTCTGCTGCACATCTGTCTCTTTACTCTCTATCTCTAGGTTTGATACACCCCAGAGTTGTCAACCATTTCAATGGGTATAATGAAATTCTAAAAGGAAAAGAATCCAAAGTGAGGTTGGTTTCGATTCATTTTCATTTATTAAATGAACAGATGCACTTGAGAAGATGGGATGAGGAGGAACAAGTTGGGCACGAGGTGACACAAGGTAATCCACCACTGGAGATCAGGAACCTCCCCAAGTGTGGGATCCCTGCTCTGTTCTGACTCTCATTTTCTCTTACAATTGCCTCTACATATGGAGACTCTCAGATAATGGTGGGCCTCAGGATGCTTAAAACTTTAAAATAAAAATCAATTAGGGAGCTTGTGAAAGATACAGGTTTATAGCCCCTCTGCTGGTTGACCAGCTCCATAGCAGGGCAGAAGACTTGACATCTTTAATCAACAGCCCTGGTGATTCAAATAAAGGACCACACTTCCAGAAATATGATAGGCCCACTGGTTCTCAGTCTCATATTGGGTTCACCTGGGCAGCTTGTTAAAAAAATTAATATTGATGTTTGGGCCATACTCCCAGAGATGCTGACTTGATTCCCCTGGGGTAGAGTCTAGGCATTCTAATCTTTTTTGTTTGTTTGGTATCATTTAATGTACAATTACATGAGCAATATTATGGTTACTAGACTCCCCCTATTATCAAGTCCCCACCACATACCCCATTACAGTCACTGTCCATCAGCATAGTAAGATGGGCATTCCAATCTTAAAAGCTCTTCAGGTGATTTCAATGGACAGTTAAGGCTGAGAGCTACTGGTGTAGGAAGACTTCTAATCTTTAAACAAGCATGGATGTGGGCCCTGCAGAAACTCCTGTATTTCACTCTTTTAACTCCTAATGCTTTTACCCAAAGAAATTCCAGGCTCCTTATTTGAATAATCATATTTATTCCAAGATGCCCCTCTTTTCTAGCAGGCAGGAGATGATGATGAAACTTGAGCCATTTTCCTTTTGACTGTCACAGTTGTGGATACTAAGACAGAAGCATCTGATTGAGACAAAAAAAGGGTTCTCTTTGTGCTGCCCAGATGCCAACAGAGCCTGGAAGATGAAGCAGAACTCTCTCACCCTCTTCCAGCTGCCCCTGGCCAAGGGTCAACCTCTGAGGCCCAGGCAAGCTCCACATTGGAAGAGTGTGGAGAAAGTGAAGGTTCCTGTGGCCAGGATTCTCACCTGGCCCTGGTTGGCTAGCTCACCGCACACGTAGGGGCAATACATCATTATTGCCTGTATATAAACAGCTCCGCCCCGTACTCTGGCTGACTCAGTGGCACGGCTCCAAGGCTGCAGGAGAGCAGAGACAAGACTGGAGTGGTGGCAGCACTGAGGACAGAGACTGAGATGGCTACAAGGGTAGGGAGGCACAGAGGCAGAGACCAGCTTGCTGTATGCAGACTCACTCTGAGTGGACAGGATTCTAGTGACTGACCTGCCACCATGGGAATAAAGTTGGGTATAAACCCTTTTACCCCAAGAACGTTCTACTGTCTTTTCTTTGGTCACACTGAATCCATGGTGAACTTGTCTGGGGCTGAAACTCATTGGCAAGACAAGCAGTGTCACAGAAAACTTCAAAAATCAAAACTTCACTGACAACACAGGCACTCTGCAGACAAGGCCACAGTTGAACAATGCCTGCTCTCTTGAGACTCTCTGTCACTTCAGAAGTTCTCAACATAAGTAATTAATTCACAGAAAGTGGCCAAGACTTCAGATCAGGAACTCCATAGGGCCCAGTACCCTACATTTTTACCAAACTCCAAAGACCTCACTTTGAGAAATAATCTAAAATGTGCTTTTTTAATATTTAGCTCTTTTCATGGAAAAATTATTTGACTATGTAGGGGAAAAAATTACTTGAATTTGTGAAAAAACAAGAACACATCATACTATGTTTTTGGTCAGCCCACTATTAGTGGCAGGGCAGCAGCAGAAGGCATGATCCCATCCCACCAGCTTTCACAAAATCTCCTGTGCCCTTGGGACACCCAACTGACCTTCCTTAATACAGAAGCTATGTGGAATCCGAAAGCTGAGCCTCCAGATCCAGCCCAGAAGAGCCTTAGGAAGTAAGTAGTCCCTTCCAAACTACTCACCACAGCCTGGTGTCTCTCTAGGGCCAGGTCCCCTGGACTTCTGTGTTGATTTAGGGTAAAGGGAATACTCATTACCCTAGGGTCTTGCCTGAGGGTTTCAGCCCCAGGAAAGTTTACTATGGATTCAGTGAGATGGAGAAAAGACAAAGCAATGTTCTTGGGGTTAAAGCATTTATATCTGGCTTTATCCTCACAGGGGGAGGTGAAGCAGTAGAATCGGGCATGTCTGCATCCAGCAGTTTGCAGGTCCTTAACACACCTCCATCACTGCATCTGCTCAAGCATGGGGCAGAGCTCTTTACATAGTAATCAGTCAATAATAGATCATTGCTAACAGGTGTGGAAGCAGTAGCCCAGCAGTAGGCCAATTACACCATCAAGTGATTTAGGTTCAGGTGAGGATCCTAGTCACAGGAACTTTCATTTTCCCCAAACCTGGATTTGACTTTTCCAAGTCAGACTGAGACATAGTTGTATTACACTTTTCAGATAGATATATCCTGAAGATTTTGTCTTCACATGCAAGGTGTTTTAAGAAGAAGGGGTATATATGATGAAGAGTCTAAAATATAACCACAGGTGATGGGATTAAAGATGGCGGCATGAGAGGAGAGACAGAGGCTTCCTCCTAAAACTGGATACAATTAGAAAATTTAATTGGCGCAACTAATCCTGAGAGAGCAACAGGAAAGAGGATGGGCCAGACTGCACACACCTGGAGAAAAGAGCAGACCTCACAGAACAGGGTAACATACCAGAGCTGTGGCTCCGGAGGACCTGAGCCCCTCCCCTACTCCAGCTCACCGGCGGGAGGAAGAGAAACAGAGCAGGGAGGGAGTGGAAGGCCTGGGAGTGCTGAATACCTAGCTCCGGAGATCTGCTCTGGGAGCACAAACCTACATTTCATGGTGCTTTCATGAGACTCGCATGACTACCGGGTTGGAAAGTTAATACAGGCAGAGTTCCTGGGGAGACTGGGATTGCAGCCGCTTGTGGGAAGCAGGGATCCATATCCGGCAGCTCTGGAACAAAAATATACCTGTGTGACTGGCTCACTGGCTCAGGCAGTGGAGACAGGCACAGCAGCCAGGAGGAGGGGAAAAGCTCTTTCCTCCCCCCAGGCACCAGTACTGCTCCCCTGTGACCCCCGACATTGCTTCAGGAGCTGAGCAGCTACAGAGACTACAGCTTCTGGACACTAGAGGGCGCCATATACAATCATGAAACACGAAAGGAACCTTGTCCAGAGTAAAATTATAAATACAACTCCCGAGAAAGATTTAAATGATATGGACCACGTGACTCTTCCTGAAAGGGAGTTCAAAATAAAAATCATCAAAATGCTAATGGAGGTACGGAAAGACATCCAAGAACTCAGGAACGAATTCAGGTCGGAGATCCAATCGTTGAAGAGAATGATGGAGGGTATTAAAAGCAGGCTGGATACAGTGGAGGAGACAATAAATGAAATAGAAACTAGAGAAGAGGAATAAAAAGAACCTGAGGCACAGAGAGAAAAAAGGATCTCTAAAAATGAAAGAATATTGAGAGAACTGTGTGACCAATCCAAGCGGAACAATATTCACATTATATGGATACCAGAAGAAGAAGAGAGAAAGGGATAGAAAGTACCTTTGAGGAGGTAGTTGCTGAAAACCTCCCCAATCTGGGGAAGGACATAGTCTCTCAGGCCATGGAGATATACAGATCTCCCAACACAAGGGCCCCAAGGAAGACAAAACCAAGACACATAGTAACTAAAATGGGAAAGATCAAGGATAAGGACAGACTGTTAAAAGCAGCCAGAGGCATAAATAAGATCACATACAAAGGAAAGCCCATGAGGCTAACATCAGACTTCTCAGCAGAAACCTTACAGGCCAGAAGGGAGTGGCATGATGTATTTAATGCCATGAAGCAGAAGGGCCTGGAACAAAGATTACTTTATCTGGCAAGATTATCATTTAAATTTGAAGGATGCATTAAACAATTTCCAGATAAGCAAAAGCTGAGAGAGTTTACCTCCCACAAACCATCTCTACAGTCTATTTTGAAGGGACTGCTATAGATGGAAGTGTTCCTAGGGTTGGATAGCTGTCACGAGAGGAAGTAAAACCACGGTAGGGAGGGAGGAGCAGCTGATTGTGAGGCAACTGCAAAATTAAATTGACTATCCCCAAAGTCAATCAAGGGATAGACAAAAAGTACAGAATTTGATACCTAATATATACAGAATGAAGGAGGAAGAAAAAGGAGGAGAAATAGAAAAGAACCTTTAGATGGTGTTTGTAACAGCATACTAAGTGAGTTAAATTAGACTATTAGATAGTAAGGAAAGTAACCTGGAACCTTTGGAAAACACGAATCTAAAGCCTGAAATGGCAATAAGTACATACCTATCAATAATCACCCTAAATGTAAATGGACTGAATGCACCAATCAAAAGACATAGAGTCACTGAATGGATAAAAAAACAAGACCCATCTATATGCTGCTTACAAGAGACTCACCTCAAACTCAAAGACATGCACAGATTAAAAGTCAAGGGATGGAAAAAGATATTTCATGCAAACAATAGGGAGAAATAAGCAGGTGTTGCAGTACTAGCATCAGACAAAACAGACTTCAAAACAAAAAAAGTAATGAGATAAAGAAGGACATTACATAATGATAAAGGGCTCAGTCCAACAAGAGGATATAACCATTAAAAATATATATGCACCCAAGACAGGAGCACCAACATATGTGAAACAAATACTAACAGAATTAAAGGAGGAAATAGAATGCAATGCATTCATTTTGGGAGACTTTAACACACCACTCACTCCAAAGGACAGACACACCAGGCAGAAAATAAGTAAGGACACAGAGGCACTGAACAACACACTAGAACAGATGGACCTAATAGACATCCACAGAACTCTACACCCAAAAGCAACAGGATACACATTCTTCTCAAGTGCACATGGAACATTCTCCAGAATAGACCACATACTAGGCCACAAAAAGAGCCTCAGTAAATTCAAAAAGACTGAAATCCTACCAACCAACTGTTCAGACCACAAAGGTATAAAACTAGAAATAAACTGTACAAAGAAAGCAAAAAGGCCCACAAACACATGGAGGCTTAACAACATGCTCCTAAATAATCAATGGATCAATGACCAAATTAAAACGGAGATCCAGCAATATATGGAAACAAATGACAACAACAACACAAAGCCCCAACTTCTGTGAGATGCAGCAAAAGCAGTCTTAAGAGGAAAGTATATAGCAATCTAGGCATATTTAAAGAAGGAAGAACAATCCCAAAAGAATAGTCTAATGTCACAATTATTGAAATTGTAAAAAGAACAAATGAGGCCCATAATCAGCAGAAGGAGGGACATAATAAAGATCAGAGAGGAAATAAATAAAATTGAGAAGAATAAACAATAGAAAAAAATCAGTCAAACCAAGAGCTGGTTCTTTGAGAAAATAAACAAAATAGATAAGTCTCTAGCCAGACTTACTAACAGAAAAAGAGAGTCAACACACATCAACAGAATCAGAAATGAGAAAGGAAAAATCACAACAGAGCCCACAGAAATACAAAGAATTATTAGAGAATACTATGAAAACCTATATGCTAACAAGCTGAAAAACCTAGGTGAAATGGACTACTTCCTAGAAAAGTACATACAACCTTACAAGACTGACCCAGAAAGAAATAGAAAACCTGAACAGAACAAGTACTAGCAACGAAATTGAAGTGGTAATCAAAAAACTACCCAAGAACAAAACCCCCGGGGCCAGATGGATTTACCTTGGAATTTTATCAGACATACAAAGAAGACCAAATACCTATTCTCCTTAAAGTTTTCCAAAAAATAGAAGAGGAGGGAATACTCCCAAACTCATTCTATGAAGCCAACATCACCCCAATACCAAAACCAGGCAAAGACCCCACCAAAAAAGAAAACTACAGACCAATATTCCTGATGAACATAGATGCAAAAATACTCAATTAAATATTAGCAAACCGAATTCAAAAATACATCAAAAGGATCATACACCATGACCAAGTGGGATTCATCCCAGGGATGCAAGGATGGTACAACATTTGAAAATCCATCAACATCATCCACCACATCAACAAAAAGAAAGACAAAAACCACATGATCATCTCCATAGATGCTGAAAAAGCATTCGACAAAATTCAATATCCATTCGTGATAAAAACTCCCAAAAAAAATGGGCATAGAAGGCAAGTACCTCAACATAATAAAGGCCATATATGATAAACCCACAGACAACATCATACTGAACAGCGAGAAGCTGAAAGCTTTTCCTCTGAGATCGGGTACAAGACAGGGATGCCCACTCTCCCCACTGTTATTCACCATAGTACTGGAGGTCCTAGCCACGGCAATTAGACAAAACAAAGAAATACAAGGAATCCAGATTGGTAAAGAAGAAGTGAAACTGTCACTATTTGCAGATGACATGATATTGCAAATAAAAAACCCTTAGAACTGATATTGGAATATAGCAAAGTTGCAGGATACAAAATTAACACACAGAAATCTGTGGCTTTCCTATACACTAACAATGAACCAATAGTAAGAGAAATTAGGAAAACAATTCCATTCACAATTGCATCAAAAAGAATAAAATACCTAGGAATAAACCTAAGCAAAGAAGTGAAAGACCTATACCCTGAAAACTTTAAGACACTCTTAAGAGAAATTAGAGAAAACACTAACAAATGGAAACTCATCCCATGCTCCTGGCTAGGAAGATTTAATATCGTCAAAATGGCCATCCTGCCCAAAGCAATATACAGATTTGATGTAATCCCTATCAAATTACCAACAACATTCTTCAATGAACTGGAACAAACAGTTCAAAAATTCATATGGAAGCACCAAAGACCCCGAATAGCCAAAGCAATCCTAAGAAAGAAGAATAAATTGGGGGGAATCTCACTCCCCAACTTCAAGCTCTACTACAAAGCCATAGTAATCAAGACAATTTGGTACTGGCACAAGAGCAGAGCCACAGACCAGTGGAACAGATCAGAGACTCCAGAAATAAACCCAAACATATATGGTCAATTAATATTCAATAAAGGATCCATGGACATACAATGGGGAAATGACAGTCTCTTCAACAGATGGTGCTGGCAAAACTTGATAGCTATATGTAAGAGAATGAAACTGGATCACTGTGTAACCCCATATACAAAAGTAAATTCAAAATGGATCAACGACCTGAATGTAAGTCATGAAACCATAAAACTCTTAGAAAAAAACATAGGCAAAAATCTCTTGGACATAGACATGAGCGACTTCTTCATGAACATATCTCCCCGGGCAAGGAAAACAAAAGCAAAAATGAACACGTGGGTCTATATCAAGCTGAAAAGCTTCTGTACAGCAAAGGATACCATCAATAGTACAAAAAGGTACCCTATCGTATGGGAGAATATATTCATAAATGACAGATCCGATAAAGGCTTGACATCCAAAATATATAAAGAGCTCATGCATATCAACAAACAAAAAGCAAATAATCTAATTAAAAAATGGGCAGAGGAGCTGAACAGACAGATCTGTAAAGAAGAAATTCAGATAGCCAACAGACACATGAAAAGATGCTGTACATCACTAGTTATCAGAGAAATGCTAATTAAAACCACAATGAGATATCACCTTACACCAGTTAGAATGGCCAACATCCAGAAGACAAACAGCAACAAATGTTGGTGAGGTTGTGGAGAAAGGGGAACCCTCTTACACTGCTGGTGGGTATGTAAATCAGTTCAACCATTGTGGAAAGCAGTATGGGGGTTCCTCAAAATGCTCAAAATAGACTTACCATTTGAGCCAGGAATTCCACTTCTAGGAATTTACCCTAAGAATGCAGCACTCCAGTTTGAAAAAGACAGATGCACCCCTATGTTTATTGCAGCACTATTTACAATAGCCAAGAAATGGAAGCAACTTAAGTGTCCATCAGTAGATGAATGGTTAAAGAAGATGTGGTACATATACACAATGGAATATTACTCAGCCATAAGAAAAAAACAAATCCTACCATTTGCAACAACATGGATGGAGCTAGAGGGTATTATGCTCAGTGAAATAAGCCAAGCGGAGAAAGACAAATAACAAATGATTTCACTCATCTGTTGAGTATAAGAACAAAGGAAAAACTGAAGGAACAAAACAGCAGCAGAATTACAGAACCCAAGAATGGACTAACAGTTACCAAAGGGAAAGAGACTGGGGAGAATGAGAGGATAGGGAGGGATAAGGGTGAGGAAGAAGAAAGGGGGTATTATGATTAGCATGTATAATGTAGGGGGTGGGGGAAAGCGGAGGGCTGTGCAACACAGAGAAGACAAGTAGTGATTCTGCAACATCTTATTATGCTGATGGACAGTGACTGTAATGGGATTTGTGGGGGGAACTTGGGGTAGGTTAGAGCCTAGTAAACATAATGTTCTTCATGTAATTGTAGATTAATAATAAGAAAATAAAAAATAAAAAAACTATAATATAAATAAATAAATAAATAAATAATAACCACAGAGAACACTTATTGATCAGATATCAGTAATATGTAAGAAAAGCTTAGACTAATGTCTGGTTATCACCAGTCTATGAAGTTCACATGCAGTAACTGATTTACTCCCCATAACCATTCCATGCAGTAAGTATAATTATATTCCCATTTTATACACAAGGCAGGGCACCCCCTGCCTTGCATATTTCCCATCACCCTACCACTCCTCAGCTGGGGGACAACTGGCTCCAGTAAAAGAAGTTCCTCCTGGTTATGCCTTTACATTAAATCAATTCTAGAGTAAGATATCCTAGACTTAATCATATTACACTATTTGTTTTTCCTGAGTTTTACAAAAAAAAAATACTTCATCCCTTATACAGGGTTTCAGCTATATACACTACCTAGTAGGAGGCCTTCATGGACCACACTCAGTCAAATTCAAGACACAGACCCTTGGGGAGAGGAATTTTGTTCTAGTTAGAAGTAAAAGGGAGCACAAGAAGAAAACTAAGAAATGCCCAGGCACACACATGCACACGTGAGTCCCCAAAGAAAGCTGCCCACTGCTAAGACTCAGAATTTCCTTACCTATGGGAGGTACTGGTGCACAATAGAAGGCTCCATTCAGTGATATGGAAGGAGAGACAGGGCAGTGTCTGGAGGCACCCTGGTGTGGGAAGCAGTGCACAGGCCTAAGAGAAACACACCACCAGGTATGAATCCAAGCTCCCGTGCTTACTAGCTGTGTGACCTCAGGCAGGTTGCTGGACCTCTCCACATCCCTTTCCTCATTTATAAAACAGAGATAGTAACAGCTACTTCAGAGAGTGGTTAAATTTAAACAAGATCAATAAAACATGCAGCACAGTGACAAAAACATAAAAGGCAGTCAATAAAAGGGAATAATTATGGTGGTTAGTGATTTAGAGACACTCCTAAGCGTGTCCCTATTTATTACTTCAACCAACAAGTATTTATTGGACAGCTACCTTCTGTGCTCATATCTGTGACAGAGAAAGTTTGACATAGGATTCTTGGCCTTCCGTAGGTTGCTTTCACTTTACTTGAAAACCAACCTGTGAGACACAGGATAGAATGATTCACGGAAAAACAAACAAAAACTAAAAACAAAAGAGTCACAGTTTCAATAATCAGGTGTTTCCTTTTCACGAGGAAAACCTGAGTGGGGTGATTATAATTATACAACTTCAATATGCAAACAGACTCCACTTAGAATACCTGCTGGACTTGGGTGATTCCCAGATCTTTGCAGTGACCAAATGTGCAGCTGTTGGCTGGACATGACATGAAGATGGTCCTCAGAAGTCTGATGTCATATGTGTTCAAAGTGGACATCAGAATGTAACAGGTTAGAATTTGTGGTGATAAAGGAAAAAATGAGGCTTTCTGAGTAGAGCAAAAATGGATTCCAAAGAAACTTGACATCTGGATTTATAAGCAGAAGGCCAAAGGAGAAATTGAAGATAACAGCAATAGAAACTGCCCATAAATTACCTACATGCTCTGGGAGGAGGAGGAGACAAGCCATAAAATGTGTTCAGGGATCTCTGCAGTGGCTTTAATAGGCACAGACAGGGTTCTTGGATGCTAGGTGGTCCCTCCCACATATTACAAGATAATTGGGCAAGCAGATAATTAGTATGTCATGATAAGATACAGAATGGTATATCTCGGGAAGGAAAAGGAGGGCAGGTTTACAAAGTCTTATCTGGCTTCTAGTATCACCGAATGTCACCTCCTCATTCACACACACATAGGCAAATAACGAATTAATAAGCAGTACAGATTCATCTCACGTGGTTACTTCATATGGGGAATCCTGGACAAGCAGAACTGCAATCTCCCCCATAAAACACAAATCTCCGCAGTATTCTCTCTCCCAGTTAATGAAATCAGTTCTATTCTGTCTCCCAAGCTAGAAACTTCTGATTGCACCCACTTCATCCCTATCCAATTAACTAACTCATCTCACTGATTTCTTGAATCTAGTTCTCTTACTCCATCCCTGCCTAGTCCTTGGTTTGTTACAGAGAAACACTTTTCCTTAAAATAGTATGATAATAATAAAAGACACTCTCTTATTAGAAATCCTCATCTTTATTGAGTCAAGCACTCAACACATGTTGGGTATGGATGACAAAGAGACATATTTAGCCATCCTACTGCTAGCCTTCACCTCCTTTGACCCATCCTCCATATTCCTGACACAGCTAATCATTATTTTTTAAACTGGGGTCTTTTTTTTTTTGAGAGGGCATCTCTCATATTTATTGATCAAATGGTTGTTAACAACAATAAAATTCTGTATAGGGGGGTCAATGCTCAATGCACAATCATTAATCCATCTCAAGCCTAATTCTCGTCAGTCTCCAATCTTCTGAAGCATAACGAACAAGTTCTTACATGGTGAACGAATTCTTACACAGTGAATAAATTCTTACATGGTGAAGAGTACAAGGGCATTCATCACAGAAACTTTCGGTTTTGATCACGCATTATGAACTATAAACAATCAGGTCAAATATGAATATTCGTTTGATTTTTATACTTGATTTATATGTGGATCCCACATTTCTCCCTTTATTATTATTATTATTTTTATTTTTAATAAAATGCTGAAGTGGTAGGTAGATGCAAGATAAAGGTAGAAAACATAGTTTAGTGCTGTAAGAGGGCAAATGTAGATGATCAGGTGTGTGCCTATGGACTAAGTATTAATCCAAGCTAGACAAGGGCAGCAAAACATCCACGGATGCAGAAGATTTCTCTCAAAACAGCGGGGAGTGAGGTTCTGAGACTCTCCTCTGTTGATCCCCAATTTCTCACCTGATGGCCCCCCTGCGACTGTGCCTGTCTTAGGTTGTTCCTCGCTTGAGGAATCTTACCCGTCTCTGACTAACCAGTCATCTTCCGGGGCCATACAGGGAAATGTAAAGTTGGTAAGTGAGAGAGAAGCCATATTGTTTGAAAAGGTTAGCTTTTTACTTCTTTGCAGATTTATGCCCTGTGGCTTCTATGCCCAGCACTTGTCTCGAGGTATCTTTACCACCTGGAGGAATTATGATGCTCGGTAAATTCAATATGAGGCACGAATTCTATTTGAGGGTTGTAATTAGGAAGGAAGAAGAAAAGCTATAGAGATAGCATATGGAAGAAAACATGGGAGGATTATTTCTTTGACATATCTTCTTGTAGAGTACCTTAAGCATGCATAGGTTTTAAACTACTAACTAACTTGCACACACATATTAACATAATAGGAATATGGTGACATAAACTAAGCAAATCTATAATTACCAGCCATCTCCAGTGAAGCTAAGAAACCCAGTTAGGCACCCTAGGCATTTGTGAAAATTTGTCTATGATATGATGGATATTGTCCAACTGTACTTGAACAGTCTGAGAGAAATCAGACAAATTAAAGCAACCCATTTCTGGGATCTGTTCACATCCCATATGTTCTTTTAACCGTAGATAGTCTATAGTCATAAGATTTTGGAGTGCTACAACTTGTACCCCTCCCAACTCCTGGTTGAGTTCCAACAGTACAGATCTGGTCAAATTCGTTGTCTCACTGTATGCACATGCCAGCCTAGACATCTCCCTCCTCATTCCAGTGGCAAGTCCAGGAAACGGTGGGGTGGATGCAGCCACAACCACAGCATCGTCCGGATCCCTGTGGAGGCTTTTTGATGATCGTCCCCCGGCACAAGTCCTCCAGAGAGTGCTGATGCCGGAAGCTCCTCCTCATATCGTATCTTAGTTCATTTTCTGGGTATCCAGGCTAGGCCTTGATCTTCTGCATAGAAACAAACAGACCCTTTG
Organism: Manis javanica; assembly: GCF_040802235.1. Classification (NCBI taxonomy): domain Eukaryota; kingdom Metazoa; phylum Chordata; class Mammalia; order Pholidota; family Manidae; genus Manis; species Manis javanica. The sequence goes on along the minus strand of NC_133165.1, from coordinate 40,308,336 downwards.
CCCACACTTTGACATGCCCTCTATACCACTGTGTAGAACTCACTGGACGTCAGCACACAGGAACTGCTTTTTTTTTTATTAAGAGAAAGGAATATTATCAGAAAAGAGTACCTCCATAGCTGATCATCTGACACCCTTTAAGTGATCAACATTAGGGATGTTTAAAGCATGCGTTGATCTTTGATTTACCAATAGTTTTATCCTATCAAGGAGTAATTCCCCCTTTTCTTTCTTTCTTTCTTTTTTTTTTTTAATCTTTAATCTACACTTACATGAAGAATACTATGTTTACTATGCTCTCCCCTATATCAGGTCCCCCCTAAAAACCACATTACGGTTACTGTCCATCAGCTTAGCAAAATGTTGTAGAATCACAACTTGTCCTCTCTGTGTTGTACAGCCCACCCTCCCCTTTCTCCCTCCCCCCATGCATGCTAATCTTAATACCCCCCTTCTTCTTCCCCCCACCTTATCCCTCCCTGCCCACCCATCCTCCCCAGTTCCTTTCCCTTTGGTACCTGTTAGTCCATTTTTGGGTTCTGTAATTCCACTGCTGTTTTGTTCCTTCAGTTTTTCCTTTGTTCCTATACTCCTCAGATGAGTGAAATCATTTGGTATTTCTCTTTCTCCGCTTGGCTTATTTCACTGAGCATAATACTCTCCAGCTCCATCCATGTTGCTGCAAATGGTTGGATTTTTCCACTTCTTATGGCTGAGTAGTATTCCATTGTGTATATGTACCACATCTTCTTTATCCATTCATCTACCGACGGACATTTAGGTTGCTTCCAATTCTTGACTATTGTAAATAGTGCTGCGATAAACAGGGGTGCATCTGCCTTTCTCAAACTTGATTGCTGCGTTCTTAGGGTAAATTCCTAGAAGTGGAATTCCTGGGTCAAATGGTAGGTCTGTTTTGAGCATTTTGATGAACCTCCATACTGCTTTCCACAATGGTTGAACTAATTTACATTCCCACCAGCAGTGTAGGAGGGTTCCCCTTTCTCCACAGCCTGGCCAACATTTGTTGTTGTTCGTCTTTTGGATGGCAGCTATCCTTACTGGTGTGAGGTGATACCTCATTGTAGTTTTAATTTGCATTTCTCTGATAATTAGCGATGTGGAGCATCTTTTCATGTGTCTCTTGGCCATCTGTATTTCTTTTTTAGAGAACTGTCTGTTCCGTTCCTCTGCCCATTTTTTAATTGGGTTATTTATTTTTTGTTTGTTGAGGCGTGTGAGCTCTTTATATATTCTGGACGTCAAGCCTTTATCAGATCTGTCATTTTCAAGTATATTCTCCCATACTGTAGGGTTCCTTTTTGTTCTATTGATGGTGTCTTTCACTGTACAGAAGCTTTTCAGCTTAATGTAGTCCCACTTGCTCATTTTTGCTGTTGTTTTCCTTGCCCGGGGAGATATGTTCAAGAAGAGGTCACTCATGTTTATGTCTAAGAGGTTTTTGCCTATGTTTTTTTCCAAGAGTTTAATGGTTTCATGACTTACATTCAGGTCTTTGATCCATTTTGAGTTTACCTTTGTATATGGGGTGAGACAATGGTCCAGTTTCATTCTCCTACATGTAGCTGTCCAGTTTTGCCAGCACCATCTGTTCAAGAGACTGCCATTTTGCCATTGTATGTCCATGGCTCCTTTATCAAATATTAATTGACCAGATATGTTTGGGTTTCTTTCTGGAGTCTCTAATCTGTTCCACTGGTCTGTGGCTCTGTTCTTGTGCCAGTACCAAATTGTCTTGATTACTATGGCTTTGTAGTAGAGCTTGAAGTTGGGGAGTGATATCCCCCCTACTTTATTCTTCTTTTTCAGGATTGCTTTGGCTATTCAGGGTCTTTGGTGCTTCCATATGAATTTTTGAATTATTTGTTCCAATTCATTGAAGAATGTTGCTGGTAATTTGAGAGGGATTGCATCAAATCTGTATATTGCTTTGGGCAGGATGGCCATTTTGACAATATTAATTCTTCCTAGCCATGAGCATGGGATGAGTTTCCATTTATTAGTGTCCCCTTTAATTTCTCCTAAGAGTGACTTGTAGTTTTCAGAGTATAAGTCTTTCACTTCTTTGGTTAGGTTTATTCCTAGGTATTTTATTCTTTTTGATGCAATGGTGAATGGAATTGTTTTCCTGATTTCTCTTTCTATTGGTTCATTGTTAGTGTATAGGAAAGCCACAGATTTCTGTGTGTTAATTTTGTATCCTGCAACTTTGCTGTATTCCGATATCAGTTCTAGTAGTTTTGGAGTGGAGTCTTTAGGGTTTTTTATGTACAGTATCATATCATCTGCAAATAGTGACAGTTTAACTTCTTCTTTACCAATCTTGATTCTTTGTATTTCTTTGTTTTGTCTAATTGCCGTGGCTAGGACCTATGCTAAATAACAGTGGGGAGAGTGGGCATCCCTGTCTGGTTCCCGATCTCAGAGGAAATGCTTTCAGCTTCTCGCTGTTCAGTATAATGCTGGCTGTGGGTTTATCATATATGGCCTTTATTATGTTGAGGTACTTGCCCTCTATTCCCATTTTGCTGAGAGTTTTTATCATGAATGGATGTCGAATTTTGTCAAATGCTTTTTCAGCATCTATGGAGATGATCATGTGGTTTTTGTCTTTCTTTTTGTTGATGTGGTGGATGATGTTGATGGATTTTCGAATGTTGTACCATCCTTGCATCCCTGGGATGAATCCCACTTGGTCATGGTGTATGATCCTTTTGATATACTGTTGAATTCTCTTTGCTAATATTTTATTGAGTATTTTTGCATCTACATTCATCAGGGATATTGGTCTGTAATTTTCTTTTTTGGTGGGGTCTTTGCCTGGTTTTGGTATTAGGGTGATGTTGGCTTCATAGAATGAGTTTGGGAGTATTCCCTCTTCTTCTATTTTTTGGAACACTTTAAGGAGAATGGGTATTATGTCTTCTCTGTGTGTCTGATAAAATTCTGAGGTAAATCCGACCAGCCCGGGGTTTTGTTCTTGGGTAGTTTTTTGATTACCGTTTCAATTTCTTTGCTCGTAATTGGTTTGTTTAACTTTTGTGTTTCTTCCTTGGTCAGTCTTGGGAGGTTGTATTTTTCTAGGAAGTTGTCCATTTCTTCTAGGTTTTCCAGCTTGTTGGCATATAGGTTTTCATAGTAGTCTTTAATAATTCTTTGTATTTCTGTGGAGTCTGTCGTGATTTTTCCATTCTCATTTCTGATTATGTTGATCTGTGTTGATTCTCTTTTTCTCTAATAAGTTTGGCTAGAGGCTTATCTATTTTGTTTATTTTCTCAAAGAACCAGCTCTTGGTTTCGTTGATTTTTGCTATTGTTTTATTGTTCTCAATTTTGTTTATTTCTTCTCTGATCTTTATTATGTCCCTCCTTCTGCTGACTTTAGGCCTCATTTGTTCTTCTTTTTCCAGTTTCAATAATTTTGATGTTAGACTATTCATTTGGGATTGTTCTTACTTCTTCAAGTGTGCCTGGATTGCTATATACTTTCCTCTTAAGACTGCTTTTGCTGCGTCCCACAGAAGTTGGGGCTTTGTGTTGTTGTTGTCATTTGTTTCTATATATTCCTTGATCTCTATTTTGATTTGTTCATTGATCCATTGATTATTTAGTAGCATGTTGTTAAGCCTCCATGTGTTTGTGAGCCTTTTTGTTTTCTTTGTAGAATTTATTTCTACTTTTATACCTTTGTGGTCTGAAAAATTGGTTGGTAGAATTTCAATATTTTGGAATTTACTGAGGCTCTTTTTGTGAGCTAGTATGTGGTCTATTCTGGAGAATGCTCCATGTGCACTTGAGAAGAACGTATATCCTGTTACTTTTGGATGTAGAGTTCTATAGATGTCTATTAGGTCCATCTGTTCTAGTGTGTTATTCAGTGCCTCTGTGTCCTTACTTATTTTCTGCCGAGTGGATCTATCCTTTGGGGTGAGTGGTGTGTTGAAGTCTCCTAAAATGAATGCATTGCAGTCTATTTCCCTCTTTAGATCTGTTAGTATTTGTTTCACATATGCTGGTGCTCCTGTATTGGGCGCATATATATTTAGAATGGTTATATCCTCTTGTTGGACTGAGCCCTTTATCATTATGTAGTGTCCTTCTTTATCTCTTGTTACTTTCTTTGTTTTGAAGTCTATTTTGTCTGATATTAGTACTGCAACCCCTGCTTTCTTCTCACTGTTGTTTGCCTGAAATATGTTTTTCCATCCCTTGACTTTTAGTCTGTGCTTGTCTTTGGGTTTAAGGTGAGTTTCTTGTAAGCAGCATATAGATGGGTCTTGCTTTTTTATCCATTCTATTACTCTGTGCCTTTTGATTAGTGCATTAAGTCCATGTACATTTACGGTGACTATTGAGAGATATGTACTTATTGCCATTGCAGGCTTTAGATTCGTGGTTACCAAAGGTTCAAGGTTAGCTTCTTTAGTCTCTTACTGCCTAACTTAGCTCACTTATTGAGCTGTTATATACACTGTCTAGAGATTCTTTTCTTCTCTCCCTTCTTGTTCCTCCTCCTCCATTCTTCATATGTTGTGTGTTTTGTTCTGTGCTCTTTTTAGGAGTGCTCCCATCTAGAGCAGTCCCTGTAGGATGCCCTGTAGAGGTGGTTTGTGGGAAGCAAATTCCCTCAGCTTTTGCTTGTCTGGGAATTGTTTAATCCCGCCATCATATTTAAATGATAGTCGTGCTGGATACAGTAATCTTGGTTCAAGGCCCTTCTGTTTCATTGCATTAAATATATCATGCCATTCTCTTCTGGCCTGTAGGGTTTCTGTCAAGAAGTCTGATGTTAGCCTGATGGGTTTTCCTTTATAGGTGACCTTTTTCTCTCTAGCTGCCTTTAAAACTCTTTCCTTGTCCTTGATCCTTGCCATTTTAATTATTATGTGTCTTGGTGTTGTCCTCCTTGGATCCTTTCTGTTGGGGGTTCTGTGTAATTCCGTGGTCTGTTCGATTATTTCCTCCCCCAGTTTGGGGAAGTTTTCAGCAATTATTTCTTCAAAGGGACTTTCTATCCCTTTTCCTCTTTCTTCTTCTTCTGGTACCCCTATAATACAAATATTATTCCTTTTGGCTTGGTCACATAGTTCTCTTAGTGCTGTTTCATTCCTGGGGATCCTTTTATCTCTCTGTATGTCAGCTTCTATACGTTCCTGTTCTCTGGTTTCTGTTCCTTCAATGGCCTCTTGCATCTTATCCATTCTGCTTATAAATCCTTCCAGGGATTGTTTCACTTCTGTGATCTCCTTCCTGACATCTGTGATCTCCCTCCAGACTTCATCCTATTGCTCTTGCATTTTTCTCTGCATCTCATCCCATTGCTCTTGCATTTTTCTCTGCATCTCTGTCAGCATGTTCATGATTTTTATTTTGAATTCTTTTTTAGGAGGACTGATTAGGTCTGTCTCCTTCTCAGGTGTTGTCTCTGCCTGTAGTTTTGCCTTTTCATGGTGATAGAGTTAGTTTGCAGAGCTGGTACAAGTGACCTCTGGAAGAGCTTCCCTTCTTGTTGGTTTGTGGCCTTTCTCTCCTGGGAGAATAGCGACCTCTAGTGGCTTATGCTTGTCAGCTGTGTGCAGACAGGGCTTCTGCTACCTGCCCATTTGCTATGGAGTTTATCTCCACTGTTGCTGTGGGTGTGGTCTGGCTGGGGCTTCTCCTCCAAAATGGTGGAGCCCCATTGGAGGGGTAGCGGCCGGGAGGCTATTTATCTCCGTAAGGGGCCTCTGTGCTCCCTGTTGCCCAGGGGGTTAGAGTGCCCAGAGATCCCCAGATTCCCTGCCTCTGGTCTAAGTGTCCTGTCCTGCCCCTTTAAGACTTCCAAAAAGCACTCTCCAAACCAAAACAACAATAGCAACAATGAAAGAGGAAAAAGAAAAAAAAAAAAGGAAAAAACGCACGATTTTCTTTGTCCTCAGTTGCCAGTCCCAGGCACCTGCTCACCGGTCCTGCTGCCCTGCCTCCCTAGCACTGGGATCCCTGTCCCTTCAAGGCTTCCAAAAAGCACCCACCAAAAAAAAAAAAAAATGAAAAACGCACAATATTGTTTGTCCTCAGGCGCCGGTCCCAGGCACCCTCCCACCTGTCCTGCTGCCGTGCCTCGCTGGCACTGGGGTCCCTGTCCCCCTAAGGCTTCCAAAAAGCACTTGCCAAAAAGAAAAAAAAAGGGAGAAACGCGCGATTTTCTTTGTCTTCAGGCGCCGGTCCCATGCACCCGCCCACCGGTCTTGCTGCCCTGCCTCCCTGGTATTGGGGTCCCCGTCCCTCCAAGGCTTCCAAAAAGCACTCGCCAAAAAAAAAAAAAGGGGAAAACGTGCAATTTCCTTTGTCCTCAGGCGCCGGCCCCAGGCTCCCGCCCACCGGTCCCGCCGCCCTGCCTCCCTAGTATTGGGAAAAATGCATGATTTTCTTTGTCCCCAGATGCCAGTCTCAGGCACCTGTTCACCAGTCTTGCTGCCCTGTTTCGCTGGTATTGAGGTCCCTGTCCCTTTAAGGCTTCCAAAAAGCACTCGCCAAAAAAAAAAACAAAAAAAAGGGGAAAACGCGCGATATTCTTTGTCCTCAGGCACCGGTCCCAGGCACCCGCTCACCGGTCCTGCTGCCCTGCCACCCTAGCACTGGGGTCCCTGTCCCTTTAAGGCTTCCAAAAAGCACTCACCAAAAAAAAAAAAAAAACCGCTCTGGTTTCTTTCCACCCGCCAGGAGCCGGGGGGAGGGGCGCTTGGGTCCCTCCGAGCTGGGGCTTGTATCTTATCCCCTTCACAAGGTGCTGGGTTCTTGCCGGTGTGGATGTGGTCTGGATGTTGTCCTGTGTCCTTTGGTCTCTATTTTAGGAAGAGTTTTCTTTGTTATATTTTCATAGATCTATGTGTTTTGGGGAGGAGATTTCCACTGCTCTACTCATGCCGCCATCCTGGCTCCGCCCCTAAAGAGGGATCTTTTAAAGAGGTACCCTCTTGCCTGAAGTTTTGCATTGTTGTCCGTAACAATAAAGTCCCTGCCCCAACACAGGCTGGTAGTATGAGGTACTTCATAAGCCAGCCTCCTACTTCCCCTCCAACCTCTCTTCCTCCATATCTATCCTGGAAACTCTGTTCCAGCCAAAAGTTTTTGTGCTGTTCCCTTATCCTGAAATCCAAGGACTTTCTAGTCCTCCTGCACATGCTATCCTTGTAAATGCTCTACCTTCTCCTTAGATGAAAAATTCCAGCTCACCATTAAGACCCAGATCACCTCTGTGCTGCCCTCTGAATATCCCAGTGCTGCTCATTCCCTTATCTTAACTTCTGAGGCCCTCTGCAAGCAACCCAAAGGATTGTGAAGAGTCCCCTGCCTCCGCCATTCTCTCCGATTTCCTCGGGGCCAAGGTATGCCTCGCTCTTCTCCATGTTGCCAGTACAGTGCTTAGCAGATTGAAGACTTCAGTCAGAAATTTTTAATAATTCTTAAAAAACAATGAAATAAAGGAAAAGAAAAAAGGGAACTATACACCAAAGGAATAGCATAAAGACTAGGAAACAAATCCACTGAAAAGCACAACATGTATTACACTTAGCATCTCCAAATAAAGAAAGAGCTATTTACAAAAATTATTTTTAAAAAGCTACTTTGAAAAAAATGACATACATTTTAAACAAAAGATACATACCTTGTACTATAATCTGAAATAAATTCTAGGTAGATGAAGGAGTGAAATATGTCATGGAAAAGCAACACAAGATAGAATGGAATATTTTTAAGTATTTTGAGGGATGATCTCTCTCTTAGCTTTAAAGTGGTGGAGGAATGAAACCGGAAAAATTGACTGTTTGGAATTCATACAATTTTAAAATACTTGTCCAGTGCAAGAAAAGAAAAATCACATAATTAAAGTAAAATGGAAGACAATATTTTGCCATCTATTTGCATTAAATATGACAAACAAATAGTTAATCCCACTACTACCTGAAAATTCATTCATTATTTACAAGAGAAATTATTTTCTCAAGAGTTATATGTAATAAAACAATATGTATTAAAGCAACTTGAGGTTCTGTATAAAACTGCACTGAAATTAGCCAATTTAAACCCACTAAACTAGGGAGAGCTCTTTGGGAGTTTCCCAAGAGGGATCTTGCCCCTGGCGGGATAAATTCTCCTGGGCATGAAGAAGGAAGAAAACTGCCATGCTCCAGACAGTGGCCTCCCTTTGTATCCCCAGGGCTCCCATATCAGAGAAACAGTTTCTACAGGCAAGACTCTTGCCACTCATTGATGGCAGAGACTAATTCGTAATTGACAGAGGTTAATTTGGTAACTTTTGCTGTGGAGCCCAGAATTTACAAAGGTGCTTCTGGTTACCATATATGGTCTATAGGCAAGCTCTCAATTTCATCTCTAACTCCACCTTCAAATTCATCCTTCATATAGCAGCCAGAATAATGAAAAAAGGCAACTGTGGTCAGGTCATTCAACCTGATTCTCCAACTCTTTCATCCACTAACTTCCATCCTTCCCATCCTGTGCTTAATATTTTGTATAGATTTACATTATTGCTTACTTAAAATTATTTTATTAAAATGTATACAGTCTCATTCCACTTCTGTATTCTCCATGTTTCTAAAAACAATAATTATGCTACTATTACTTGATGTTTAAATTTTAGACATTTTCAATTGATTTTGTGTCTGAAAATGAAAATTTAATTTTCTATTACCTACACTTGACACACACATTTTACTTCCTCCTTCTTCCAATATATTATACCATAATTTGTGATTAAATATTCAATATTTACATTTACATAACTACATACTTTTCACAGCTGAGCCACAGAATGTATGGAATTACATCCTTTCTTCAGGAATTTTTGTTTTCTCTGTATCTAATAATTTCTTTGCTTTTTTGCAAGTTTTTTTTCCTGTGTCTATCATTGATTTAGTCCCAAACTTCTGAAAGAATGGAAAAAAAATCTTGCAAAGGCAAAATTTTGCAAAAGCAAAAATAAACAAGTAGGACTACATCAAATTAAAAGGCATCTGCACAGAAAAAGAAACCATCAACAAAATGAAAAGGCAATCTATTGAATGGGGAAAATAGTTGCAAATTATACATCTGATAAATATAAAACTGAAAAAAAATCAAAACCTGAAAAAGATATAAAGAACTCATATATCTCAATAGCAAAAAAATTCTGATTAAAAAATGGGAAGAAGATCTGAATAGACATTTTTCCAAACAAAACAGATTGCCAACAGGTACAGGAGAAGATGCTCAACAGTACTCATTATCAGGAAAATACAAATGGAAACCACATAAGATACAACCACATACCTGTTAGAATAGCTTTATCAAAAAGACAAGAAATAACAAGTGTTGGTGAGGATATAGAGAAAATGGAACCCTGATGCACTGTTAGTGAGAATGTAAATTGATGCAGCCACAATGGAAAACAGTATGAGGTTCCTCAAAAAATTAAAAATAGAACTACCATATGATCTAGCAATTCCACTGCTGGGTATTTATCCAAAGGAAACAAAAACCTTAATTTGAAAAAATATCTGCACCTTCATGTTCACTGCAGCATTATTTACAATAGCCAAGATATGGAAATAACTGAAGTCTCCATTAATGGCTGAATGGATAAAGAAAATGTGGTATATATCTGTAACGAATACTATTCAGCCATAAAAAGGAATGAAATCTTGCCCTTTGTGGCAACATGGAAGGACCTTGAGGGCATTATACTAAATGAAATAAGTCAGAGAAAGACAAATACCATATGATTTTATATGCAGAAACTGAAAAACAGAAAAAAAACAAGCTCACAGATACAGGAAACAGTCTGGTGGTTGCTAGAGGTGAGGGTGGAGGATGGATCAATGGATAAACGGAGTCAAAAACTACAAATTTACGGTTATAAAATAAGTAAGCCCTGCAGATGTAATACACAGCATGGATACTGTAGTTAATAATACCATACTGTATATTTGAAAGTTGTTAGGAGATTAGATCTTAAAAGTTCTCATTATAAGAAAAAAAGTCTGTAACCATGTATGGTGAAAGATGTTAACTAAACTTACTGTAGTGATCATTTCACAGTGTATATAAATATTGAATCATTATGTTGTACACCTGAAACTAATATAAAGTATGTCAATTATATCTAAATTATATGCATAGTCTTAAAGCTGTCAGAAACACTAGGTAATCAAATAATTCTGTCTCCTAGGCCCCCTTGGAGATATACCTCCTTCACCCTCCTGTTTCAATGTTGAATGGCTGATCTCCTGGCCTACTACACATCTGTCACCCTGCAATGTTACCCTAGCACATCCCTTTATCAGCCTTTAGGACTCTCCTGTTGTAATCCCATTTCCTCAATCTTGTTATTCTCATTCTTTCTTTACTCCCTTGTTTTACTGTAGCATATTCTTGAGTAACTTCTTGAAAACAGATGTAGGGAAGGTAATATTGTTGAGGCCACACATATATGTAATGTATTTATTTCATACTTGCTCTTGGTAAAAAGTATTCTATGACAGACTACAGAAAGTTCTAAGTTGAAAAAATTTTTTAAATTTGTCTTCTCATTTTCAATGTTGCTCTGCTACTGAGAAATCAATAGCAACTGTACTTGATCCACATTTTCTCTCTGAAAGATCATACTAACTGTATCTTCAACCAAGTTGTTCTTAAATTTTATATTTACATTTCTTGGTGTGGATTTAATTATTTTTTTCTTTTCATTCATCTGAAAGCCCATGTTCTATAGTTACGGGAAATTTTCTTGTATCATCTGTTTAACAATTTTCTTCTCTCTGCTTTCTCTATTCTCTCTGATAGTCTGCTGGCCTGATCGAATTCTTTTTTAATCTTTTCCTTCTTATTTTTCTTTCCTTTTCAATCTTTCAGAAGATTGCCTCAATGTTATCTTCCGAACTTCTATTGAATTATCTTATTTTTAACTTCCAAGATTTCTTTTAAATTTTCTGATTATTAGTTTAACATAGTATTTTGTTCTTGTTTTGTGGATTAAACAACACATTCCATGATCTAAGTCACTAATTATAGTTTTAAAGTTTGTAGTCTCTGTTTCCTCCAAATTCCTTTTCCATTATTGTCTTTGTTAAGGCCTTTTATAATAGAGACTTCCCTGAGATGTCTGGGGATCCTGGCTCCCCTTTCTTATTTTAGAGTAAGACACCTATGAATGAAGCTTTACAACAGGCACACCTCACTAACAGTCAATCAGCAGAACCCAGCCACGTTGGGGGTGGGGGCAACTATCAGATCTTTTGGCTTTTCTCTTAGTCTGGATGGTTTTCTTAGAGTGGATTCTTCAAACTCTGGACTATGAGGGTATAGAAGTTTGGGTATTATTATGAGGCAGAGAGTGTCCTCATTTAGTGATCTGTTTTATCCTCTGCCCTAGGCTACATTTTATGAATTAAAGCCCAGAGTTCACCTTCTCTAGAGAGTAGACCTCCCATATTCCACCAGGTAGAGAAGGACAATCTCTGGCTGTATGGAGTTGAAGAATGGATCTGGGAATATAGTTGCAATCCCTCTATTCAAATCTCTCTCCCAGCCATCAGAAGTATCCAGCATCAGCACCTCCAATTCCTGAGTCTCAGGGTTCTAAGGTGTGACTAGGCTTCATTCTTCTGCTCTTATCACCACTTCTCATCACATGCAGGAGGGTGGGTCTCAGCCTCACCCCGTCTGCTAGGTCAGTTATCATTCCTCCATCCTTTTTCCATCTTCCAAAACTTCTTAGGAAAGGTTCAGAAGGGACCACACAGAAGTGGTAAATTCAGAACACATGCTACACTACAGAGCACTATTGAGCTATACATTCCTACCTGAGAAGCCCATGTTTTTATTTGCACCCCCACCTCTGCTCTTGCTGCTGTTCCACTGCCTGGCCCATCCTTATCCCTCTCCCCTTGTCAATTTTTCAATCCTTGATGATCCTTCAAAATTAACCTCAAGCAGGAAATTTTCCCAGATCCTCTCTGCACATGCAGTGTGTATCCCTAGCCTGACACAGCACTCAGACCACACCGTGCTGAACCTTCCTGCATGTCTGTCTCCTCCCTAGACAAGAAGGAATCAGGCAAGAACTGTCTTAACCAGTTTTCGCCTCTTGCATGGGGAAAATTATCTGGCACATAATAGGTATTCACTGGTATTTGTCCAACAGACCTACTTCCAGTAAACCCCATGTTGTAAGCATTTTCATTCTCATAGGAGTGCAAAAAATATGGCTTTATTTGCTGACATCCAAATAAAAAAGGATAATCAGAGAGCACCAGGAATGAAAACAGCCAGATGTTTTTGAGAGCAAAAGTCCAGGAACACAAAACAGCTTCCAACAGGGGTGATGTATGTTTTCCTAGTGAATCAAAATGAATATATGCTTATTAGGCAGACAGAGATTTAACAGGTTTTTTGGTTAATGCTACAATTTTAAATCTATTTAAGATAATTTTCTTTATCTTCAATCTATTTTACTCAGTAACCAGGATATTTAACTGATTTTGTACAAAATCCATTAGAAAAAGAAATAAGCTACTCTAAGTAAGGGCACACTCTAAATGGAAAAAGAGAGACACTACAAATCTAACAGGAAACAGAGAATCTGTTTGAGAAACCAAGGCAGACAGACTCCTGCCTAGAAAACAGGTTTTCCTGCAGCATTTTGATTCTATGACCAATCTCTTTTCTCTCTTACACAAGGAGAAAATAAATCATTCTTAAATCTGAGTACACAGACCAAAGACCTTTCATAAGACAACCAAGATACAAATAAGCTGTTCAAAAGGTAAGAATCTCAAACAAAACAGTATAAGTTGAAACATGTACTTTCTCATCTATTATCTTGGCAAAGCATTTTTAAATGCTAGTACTCAGTTTTGGAAGAGTCAAGTAAACTTCCAGTAGGAGCAGAGATTACTATAAAGTTTCTGAAGAAAACTGTCACAGTATATATCTAAAGCCTCCAGAGTAGTCCTACAATGTGGCCTAAGGATTATACTTTTAGAAGTGTGGATTAATAAAACAAACATCAAATCAATACATATAAGATTTGAGTGGAAAGATCATCATCAAAATGTCAGTTATAAATCTGAAAAATTGAAAATAAATTCCCAACAATGGAAATAATGATTATAATAATATCAGAAAATGCTCATGGAATAATATTAAATGCAAAGGGACAAAAACAATATATCAAGTGCTCATAATCTGTATGGAAACTAGACTCAAAATATATTAAGATTTTACTGGCTACTATCTCTACATTATGAGACCATGGTGATTTTTGTTTTTTATGTATGTATGTATGTATGTGTATTGTTATTTCATTTTATTTTTTAAATTTTATTTAGATTAAATAGACTCAAAGACAACAAACTAATATTTTAACCAACTGCTGCCTCTCAGTATTGCGAGCATTATGATTTTGTTTTCTATTTAAGACTGTTCTGTATTGAGGACCTTCCTATATGCTTTGGATTACTTTGATAAAGATCTAAATATTTCATTTTAGCTAATATTTCATAATCAACAGTACTCAGTTTATTGACTGTGGAAGAGACTAAGATAAAACTTCCCTGCTAGTTACCAGTTACATGACAGAACTGAGCCACAGGCCTGGGCCTGCACCCATCCATGTGGTACAGCACCCTCCTCCACATGACTGAATCAACTTACTTGGTGGGACGATAATCTGGAATGGAACGATCCAGGGAAATTTTTTCACTGAGGTAGGAATTGTAGCCGTACTTCTCATGGGGTCCCTTGGCCTTTTCTTCCTCAGTGGGGGAAAGGGTAGCAGGAAGGCCCCCTTTGCCCCGTCCACCATAACCTTCAATGAGCCCAAGAGATTTGGATAAGCCTAGAAAAAGGAGGGAAAAAACAATTATTTGAAAACCACCACATCAGGATGTGTCATTCAAGCTCAGATAGAGCTTCAGCGAAAATTTTAACAAATTTAACATGACCTGTCACAGAAAAAAAATCATCCATTTTTTAAATCATATTCCTCAATGTATCAATTCAGGAATATGCCCTGAACACATGGATATTGAATAGAATGTCAAGGCAACTGAGTTCTGGCTTAAGTCTGGTTCCTAATGAGGAGCCTCTCCCCCCTTTTGGGAACTGGATGGACGGGAGTCTGTCTATAAGGAGAGAAACTGCCTCACTTAGTGAAACGCAGACCAAGGAGGACACAGGAAGTGAGGCAGACCTGGAGCTCTCATCCACACCTGTTCTCCCTTCTCCAAGGAAATCATCGGACTAGAAGTTTCAGGAGATACAGGTACAACACAGGGTAATAACAGCCAGTGCCAGGAACTGCTGAACTGCAGGCGTCTGTCCTTCATTTGGTTTACTTACAGCTTGATTTATCATGAGTTTAAAGGATGTAATAGTCTGACACCATTCTTTACCTAATAGTTTTATTCAAATTTCATTGAAGTGGAGGGAGGAAATACAAAATGTTTGAGATAAATCACAGAGAAAAAACCCCGTAAGGGTGATAACAATGCCAATAGAGCAGGAGGCCTCTGTAACAAACCTCACTGAGCAACTGCAGGTCCCAGGATGGTGGCAGCTTTATATGTATTGTTCCATCATATGATAAACAACTTGATGGGCAATTTTTAAATCCTAGCATTATGAGAGGTTTTATTTCTTGGCTAGAAAAATTTTGTTGTTAAGGGCTCTCATTCATTTTTGCCATTTCAATTGCTCAAGCTACTCAGCACAAACCAAGGCATGCTTGAAGACACATGTGTGCACAACACACATACACACACTTCATCCACAAAAGTCTCATTGCTGCCACTGGCAGGGAGTACACAGACCAGAGAAGAAAACAGCTTGCTTAGTTTAGACGGTAGACAGCCCACAGAGCCAAGGGGGATGCAAACCTTTGAGGATGCCATCACCAGGTAAGGCAAAGGCCAACAGATGTGTTCCAAGCACAGGATGGTGCTCCACCACATAATAACATGACATTCCTGCTTCTCTGAAAGCAGACATTTATTTTCTGTGATACTGAGATCAAAAAGCAAATGTTGGGCAAGCATCTCACAGCTGGTCTCAGGCAAGCATCATGTGTGTGCCTGACAATTATTTCCACTGTCCACTATGTTCTTTAGGGATCCAGTCATCTTTTCTTCCTGCCACCATCCCAATAGAGTTAGTTACAATCAGAGGAGAACTAGATTACTCCCAACAATTCCTACCTGCTTCTTGGTCTTTAATCGCTCATTCCACATCAATGTGTCACAACCATTCCAACAACCTTACCTTCATCCTGCCCAAACGTCTACAAGAACTCGTCCTGTGTCAAGTACAAACAAGTGTGCTGGGTTTTAAAAATGACTTGTGATAGAACATTACTAGTGGGAATGTAATATGGTGCAGCTAACTTTGGAAAATAATGTGGCAGTTCTTCAAAATACCAAAGCACAGTTTCATAATATGACCCATAATTGCATTCCCATATAAACACCCAAGAGAAATGAAAAAGTATGCAAACACAAAAACTTGTACACAAATGCTCATAGGAGCATTATTCATTTTTTCAATTTTTTAAAATTTTGGTATCACTTATATACAATTACATGAGCAACATTGTGGTTACTAGATTCCCCCCATTATCAGGTCCCCACCACATATCCGCCTACAGTGACTGTGCATCAGCATAGTAAGATGCTATAGAATCACTACTGGTCTTCTCTCTGTTTTACAGCCCTCCCCATGCCCTCCACCCCCTACATTATGTCTGCTAATTGTAATGCCCTTTTTCCCCCTTATCCCTCCCTTCCCACCTATCCTCCCCAGTCCCTTTCCCTTTGGTAACTGTTAGTCCATTCTTGGGTTCTGTGAGTCTGCTGCTGTTTTGTTCTTTCAGTTTTTTCTTTGTCCACATACTCCACAGATGAGAGAAATCATTTGGTACTTGTCTTTCTCAACCTGGCTTATTTCACTGAGCATAATACCCTCTAGCTCCATCCATGTTGTTGCAAATGGCTGGCTTTGTTTTCTTCTTATGGCTGAATAATATCCCATTGTGTATATGTACCACATCTTCTTTATCCATTCATCTACTGATGGACACTTAGGTTTGTTTCCATTTCTTGGCTATTGTAAACGGTGCTATGATAAACATAGGGGTGCATACGTCTTTTTCAAACTGGGCTGCTGCATTCTTAGGGTAAATTCCAAGGAGTGGGAGTCCTGGGTCAAATGGTATTTCTATTTTGAGTTTTTTGAGGAACCTCCGTACTGCTTTCCACAATGGTTGAACTAATTTACATTCCCACCAGCAGTGTAGGAGGGTTCCCCTTTCTCTACATCCTTGCCAACATTTGTTGTTGCTTGTCTTTGGATGGTGGCCCATCCTAAATGGTGTGAGGTGGTATCTCATTGTGCTTTTAATTTGGATTCTCTGATGATTAGCGATATGGAGCATCTTTTCATGTGCCTGTTGACCATCTGAATTTCTTCTTTGGAGAAGTGTCTGTTCAGATCTTCTGCCCATTTTTTAATTGGATTATTTGCTCCTTGTTTGTTGAGGTGCATGAGCTCTTTGTATATTTTGGTTGTCAACTCCTTATCAGACATGTCATTTATGAATATATTCTCAAATACTATAGGATGTCTTTTTTGTTCTCCTGGTGGGGTCATTTGCTGTACAGAAGATTTTAGTTTGATATAGTCCCACTTGTTCATTTTTGCTTTTGTTTCCTTGCCCATAGAGATATATTCATGAAGAAGTTGCTCATGTTTATACTCCAAAGAGTTTTGCCTAAGTTTTCTTCTACTAAGAGTTTAATGGTTTCATGACTAACATTCCGGTCTTTGTTCCATTTCGAGTTTACTTTTGTGTATGGAGTTAGACAGTAATCCAGTTTCATTCTCTTACATGTAGCTGTCCAGTTTTGCCAACACCAGCTGTTGAAGTGGCTGTCATTTTCCCATTGTATATCCATGGCTCCTTTATTGTATATTAATTTACCATATGTGCTTGGGTTAATGGGTTTATATCTGTGCTCTCTATTCTGTTCCACCAGTCTATGGATCTGTTCTTGTGCCAGTACCAAATTGTCTTGGTTACTATGGCTTTGTAGTAGAGCTTGAAGTTGGAAGCAAGATACCCCCTGCTTTATTCTTCCTTCTCAGGATTGCTTTGGCTATTCGGGGTCTTTTGTCATTCCATATGAATTTTAGAACTATTTGTTCCAGTTCATTGAAGAATGCTATTTTGATAGGGATTGCATTGAATCTGTAGATTGCTTTAGGCAGGATGGCCATTTGGACAATATTAATTCTTCCTACCCAAGAACATGAGATGAATTTCCATTTATTAGTGTCCTCTTTAATTTCTCTTAAGAGTGTCTTGTAGTTTTCAGGGTATAAATCTTTCGCTTCCTTCGTTAGGTTTATTCCTAGGTATTTTATTCTTTTTGATGCATTTGTGAATGGAATTGTTTCTATGATTTCTCTTTCTGCTAATTCATCATTAGTGTATAGGAATGCAACAAATTTCTGTGTATTAATTTTGTATTCTGCAACTTCGCTGAATTCAGATATTAGTTCTGTAGTTTTGGAGTGGATTCTTTAGGGTTTTATGTACAATATCATGTCATCTTCAAATAGTGACAGTTTGAATTCTTCCTTACCAATCTGGATGCCTTTTATGTCTTTGTGTTGTCTGATTGCCATGGCTAGGACCTCCAGTACTATGTTGAATAAAAGTGGAGAGAGTGGGCATCCTTGTCTTGTTCTCAATCTTAGGTGAAACCCTTTCAGCTTCTCGCTGTTAAGTATGATGTTGGCTTTGGGTTTGTTATATATGGCCTTTATTATGTTGAGGTACTTGCCCTCTATACCCATATTGTTGAGAGTTTTTATTATGAATGGATATTGAATTTTGTCTAATGCTTTTCAGTATCTATGGAGATGATCATATGGTTTTTGTTCTTCTTTTTGTTTATGTGGTGGATGATGTCGGTGAATTTTCAGATGTTGAACCATCCTTGCATCCCTGTGATGAATAACACTTGACCATGGTGTATGATCCTCTTTATGTACTTTTGAATTTGTTTTTCTAATACTTTGTTGAGTACTTTTGCATCTATGTTCATCAGCGATATTGGTCTGTAGTTTTCTTTGTTTGTGGGGTCTTTGCCTCATTTTGGTATTAGAGTGGTGCTGGCTTCATAGAATGAGTTTGGAAGTATTCCCTCCTCTTCTGTTTTTTGGAAAACTTTAAGGAGAATGGATATTATGTCTTCTCTTAATGTCTGACAAAAGTCAGCGGTGAATCCATCTGCTGTGGGGGTTTTGTTCTTGGGTAGTTTTTTGATTACTAATTCAATTTAATTGCTTTTAATTGGTCTGTTTAGATTTCTGTTTCTTCCTGGGTCAGTCTTGGAATATTGCATTTTTCTAGAAAGTTGTCCATTTCTTCTAGGTTATCCAATTTGTTAGCATATAGTTTTTCATAGTATTCTCTAATAATTCTTTGTATTTCTGTAGTGTTCGTAGTGATTTTTCCTTTCTCATTTCTGATTCTGTTTATGTGTGTAGATTCTCTTTTTTTCTTAATAACTCTGGCTAGGTGTTTATCTATTTTGTTTATTTTCTCAAAGAACCAGCTGTTGGTTTCATTAATTTTTTCTATTGTTTTATTCTGCTCAATTTTATTTATTTCTTCTCTGATCTTTATTATGTCCCTCCTTCTGCTGACTTTGGGCCTCATTTGTTCTTATTTTTCCAGTTTCAATAATTGTGACTTTAGACTATTCATTTGGGATTGTTCTTCCTTCTTTAAATAGGCCTGGTTGCTATATGCTTTCCTCTTAGAAGTGCCTTTGCTACATTCCACAGAAGTTGGGGCATTGTGCTGTTGTTTCATTAGTCTCCATATATTGCTTGATCTCTATTTTAATTAGGTCATTGATCCACTGTTATTTAGGAGTATGTTGTTAAGCCTCAATGTGTTTGTGAGTCTTTTTGTTTCCTTTGTACACTTGATTTCTAGTTGTATACCTTTGTGATATAAGAAGTTGGTTTGTAGAATTTCAATCTTTTTGAATTTACTGAGGCTCTTTTGTGGCCTAGTGTCTATTCTGGAAAATGTTCCATGTGCACTGAGAAGAATGTGTATCTTGCTGCTTTTGGGTGTAGAGTTCTGTAGATGCCTATTAGGTCCATCTGTTCTAGTGTGTTGTTCAGTGCATCTGTGTCCTTACTTATTTTCTGGTCTGGTTGATCTGTCCTTTGAAATGAGTGGTGTGTTGAAGTCTCCTAAAATGAATGCATTGCATTCTATTTACTCCTCTAATTCTGTTAGAATTTGTTTCACATATGCTGGTGTTCCTGTGTTGGGTGCATACATATTTATAACGGTTATATCCTCTTGTTGGACTGACTCCTTTATCATTATGTAACATCCTTCTTTATCTCTTGTTACTTTCTTTGTTTTGAAGTCTATTTTGTCTGATACAAGTACTGCAACACCTGCTTTTTTCTCCCTGTTATTTGCATGAAATATGTTTTTTCATCCCTTCACTTTTAGTCTGCGTATGTCTTTGGGTTTGAGGTGATTCTCTTGTAAGCAGCATATAGATGGGTGTTGCTTTTTTATCCATTCTATTACTATATGTCTTTTGATTGGTGCATTCAGTCCATTTAGCATTATTCTTATTAGCTAGAATGAATATAACTGATGAATGAATAAACAATATGTGGTATATTCATACAAGAGACATTATTTGGCAATAAAAATGTGAATAGAGTAGTGATGCATGTTACAACATTGATGAACCTTGAAAACGTTATGCCAAGTAAACCATTGCTGTTTAGGAAAGACTATGGACTGTGTGACTCTATATGAAATGTATGGAATAGACAAACCTCTACAGTCAGAAAGTAGATTAATATCTTTTAGGGCTGCAGGGATTTGGGAGAAAATGGGGAGTGACTGCTAATGTATATGGAGTATCTTTTTGGCTGATAGTAATGTTGTGGAGTTAGACTATGGTGATGTTTGCACAACTTTGTGAATATACTAAAAACCACTAAATTACATATTAAATGGGTGAATTATATGGTATGTAAAAAATATCTCAATAAAGCTGTTTAAAAACACCCACTGTGATAGACGATTCTGTTTCCAAAAAGGTGGAAAGCTAAAATAATATGAGAACTTCCCAGCAAAATACCTAGAAATGCTGAATAAAAAAACTTTTAAAATATTTTAAATACATAGTTGAGCTTTCAAGAAGAAAAGGAAACTCCCAGAAGTAAGTTACAATCAGAGTTAAGACTGTATCTTCTGGGATGGGGTGAAGGAAGGATTGCTCATTAATGAAAGGCTAGAGTTTTAGAGCTCAGAAATGCACAGGACATGAGACCTTTTGTATGTCTTAAATGTTTCATAATTTTTAATTATGAAAGTACTGGGTTGAAGAGTGGCCCTGTTTACCTCAAGCCTGTGAATATGACTTTACTTGGAAGTAGGGTCTCTGCATATGTATTCAGATTAAGATTACTAGGGTCCTCATAAGAAGAGAGAAATTTTGGCACAGGGATACAGGCACACAAGTGAAGAAGACCATTTGACAATAGAGGTAGATATTGGAGGATACAGGTTGCAAGTTAAAGAATGCCAAGAATTGCTAGCAACTCCTAGAAGCTAAGAAGAGGCAAGGAAGGAAGATTTCCTACAGCCTGCAGAGGGAGTATGGATTATCTAACACCTTAATTTCAGACTTTTAGCCTCCATTACAAGGAGAAATCAACAAATGCACAATCAGAGTGGGAATTAGTAACAACTCTTAGTATGCAATAGATCAGACGGACAACAGTTTAGCAAACATACAGGAAAACTGAACAATAGAATTAACAAACTTGTTCTAATGGACCCTATACCTGACTTTCTATAAGTATTTATTCACTAAAATATATGAAACATTTAAGCAACTCACAGAACACAGACAAACCTCAACCTATCTTACAGATTATCTTTGAACATAAAAATCTAAAAAAAACAGAGACCAATAATAAAAATACCTCAAAAACCCACCCACTTTGATAATTTTATTAAGAAGACTTCTAAAATAATCACGGGTCAAATAATTAGTTGTAGTGCCATTAGAAGACACATGAAATTGATAAAACATGAAATAGTACATCTCAAAACTTGTAGGATAGTGCTAAAACAATATTTGGATGGAACTATATAACCCTAGTATATATAGGGGTAAAAAAGAAAGAGCGATAATTAGTGTGTAAGCATCTAACCTAACAAGTTAGAAAAAGAAGAGAAGAAACCCAAAAAAAGCAATAATACACAGAATAACAAAAATGAGTGATGTGTACAAACACAGAAAAGAAAGCAAGAAAGGGGAGAGAGGGACGGAGGGAAAGAAGGATGGAGACAGGAAAGGAGGGAGGGAGGGAGGAAGGGAAAACCAACAGAAAAATAAAAGGTATTGGGGGAATAACTTCAGCAAGACTGGACTGAGGAGTGAGAGAGACTGAGGGAGAATGCACACATTCTCTTTAGAAAGGATTTATCTCTTCATCACAGTAGACACAGTGCCTTGGGCCCAGAATACTTGAAGATGCCCAGGAATGTGTTTAAATTCCTTTTAAAATAAAAACAACACAGTCATAAAATACAATTTTTAATACAATTTTTTAATAGAAGATGAAACCTGTGAGGGCAAAGTGCCTGGAACCCACAGAAGTCATTTTCAGGCCGTGATTCCCTTGAGGTTTGATTTTTATCTATAAGTGATGAGGTACCCAAAGCATGGAGAAGGAAAGTAACCAGATCCGAGGCATGGTTTATAAATGTTACCCAGAAGGTAGAGATAGCACAAGGACAGACCCCCAGGCACTACCATGTATTGAGCATCTACTATGTGCTGGGTACTCTGCTAAGTGTTTTCCATATATTCCATCAATGTTTCACCTAATTTCCTAATATCCTCCTGAGGAAGGTGTTACTATGACCTCTATTTACCAAATGAGGATGCTGAGTCTGATAATTTAGTAACTTGGTTAAAGTTCCAAGCCAGGTAAAGGAAGACAGATCTGGATTCTGGATATAGTTAGGGATTGAAAGGAAGATAAAGCCTGAGCTCTGCAGCTCTGTGACAGATAAGGAAATTAGTTCCAGGGCTCTTGCTGAGATGGTAGGAGCCTCATTTTAGTGGTAGTAGTAATCCAAAGGAGAGGAGAGGTTTGAGAAATATTTAAGAGATAATATCACAAAGCTGGAGACAGACGTGTTAGGGTGAAAGAGAGGGAAGCCTGGAGTTCCCACGTGAGGACTTGTGGTAATACCACTTGCAAAGATAGGGCTAGAGAAGATGAGATCTATTCTCTAAATGTGGTCTAAGGGCATCCATGGGACATTCAGAGAGGGTCAGATGTCCAGTGGAGAGCTGAAATTCATGAGACTAGAAGTTCAGATGGCAGAGGTGGGCAAAAACATGAGACTGGCAGCTATCAAAATGGAGGGGGTCATACTACAATAAAGAGCCAGCAGTGAAGGGTTAGGGAGGGATGCTGAACAGCAAGAAAGAGAAAGACAGACAATGCTCAGATGCTCAGGACCACATCACTCTTGCATATTTCCACCAAATCTATAGTTAGGAGGTGCATACCTCAAAACTTTTTTCTTGTCTGCTCTATATGCATGCTCTCTCATAGAAGCTACATTTGAAGCCTAAACTTCAAGGAAATGAGACTCAAAGGAATGGAGAAACATCCCAATATGAACCAAGTGATTAGGCTTCTGGCTTGTCTTATAAATCCACTTTTTCAGTCCACCCACTGATGACTATTTTAGCCTTTAATGTTTTTAATGATTTTATAACCTTTTTTCAATTACGCAGAATGGATATTACCATGATCACTTTAAAGCTGAAGAAGTGGAGGCTCAGAAGGATTAACTATCTGACTATCCAAAAGTAATGGAGTCAGAGTAAGTCATTCCTCTCAATACCCAAGACACACACAAATGCTGTGTCCAGGAAAATTCTGTAGGAAGAAAAAACTCAGCATTGACACAGGGTGAAGAGTGGTAAACAAATGGTAGTAAACTCATAACAAGGAATACTATCCAGCAATGACAATGAATGGCTTGCAGATAAATGGAGGAATTTAATGGACTCAGTGTAAAACAAAATGAAAAATAAAATACCTAGGAATAAACCTAACGAAGGAAGTGAAAGACATATACCCTGAAAACTACAAGACACTCTAAAGAAAAATTAAAGAGGACACCAACAATTGGAAATACATACCATGTTCATTGATAGGAAGAATTAATACTGTCAAAATGGCCATCTTGCTAAAAGCAATCTACAGATTCAATTGCAATCCCTATCAAAATAGCAACAGCTTTCTTCAATGAAGTGGAACAAATAATTCTGAAATTCATATGGAACAACAAAAGACCCCGAATAGCCAAAGCAATCTTGAGAAGGAAGAATAAGGCAGGGGAATTATGCTTCCTGACTTCAAGCTCTACTACAAAGCCACAGTAACCAAGACAATTTGGTACTGGCACAAGAACAGACTCACAGACCAGTGGAACAGAATAGAGAGCCCAGATATAAACTCAAGCATATATGGTCAATTAATATATGATAAAGGAGCCATGGTTATACAATGGGGAAATGACAGCCATTTCAACAGCTGGTGTTGGCAAAACTGGACAGCTACATGTAAGAGAATGAAACTGGATCATTGTCTAACCCCATACACAAAAGTGAATTCAAAATGGATCAAAGACCTGAATATAAGTCGTGAAACCATAAAACACTTAGAAAAAAAATATAGGCAAAAATCTCGTGAACATAAACATGAGCAATGTCTTCATGAACGTATCTTCCCGAGCAAGGGAAACAAAAGCAAAAATGAACAAGTGGGACTATGTCAAACTAAAAACTTCTGTACAGCAAAGGACACCATCAGTAGAACAAAAATACATTGTACAGTATGGGAGAATATATCCATAAATGACATATTCAATAAAGGATTTACATCCAAAATATATAAAGAACTCACACACCTCAACAAACAAAAAGCAAATAATCCAATTAAAAAATGGGCAGAAGATCTGAACAGACACTTCTCCAAAGAAGAAATTCAGATGGCCAACAGACACATGAAAAGATGCTCCATATCGCTAATCATCAGAGAATCCAAATTAAAAGCACAATGAGATATCACCTCACACCAGTTAGGATGGCCACCATCCAAAGACAAACAACAACAAATGTTGGCGAGGATGTGGAGAAAGGGGAACCCTCCTACGCTGCTGGTGGGAATGTAAATTAGTTCAACCATTGTGGAAAGCAGTATGGAGGTTCCTCAAAAAACTCAAAATAGAAATACCATTTGACCCAGGACTCCCACTCCTAAGAATTTACCCTAATGCAGCAGCCGTTTGAAAAAGACATATGCACCCCTATGTTTATCATAGCACTGTTTACAATAGCCAAGAAATGGAAGCAACCTAAGTGTCCATCAGTAGATGAATGGATAAAGAAGCTGTGGTACATATACACAATGGAATATTATTCAGCCATAAGAAGAAAACAAATCCTACCATTTGCAACAACATGGATGGAGCTAGAGGGTATTATGCTCAGTGAAATAGCTAGGTGGAGAAAGACAGTACCACATGATTTCACTCATATGTGGAGTATAAGAACAAAGAAAAAAACTGAAGGAACAAAACAGCAGCAGAATCACAGAACCCAAGAATGGACTAACAGTTACCAAAGGAAAAGTGATGAGGATGGGTGGAAAGGGAGGGACAAGGGGGGAAAAGGGGCATTATGATTAGCAGACATAATGTAGGGGGTGGAGGGCATGGGGAGGTCTGTACAGCAGAGAGAAGACAAGTAGTGATTCTACAGCATATTACTACACTGATGGACAGTAACTATAGTGGGGTATATGGTGGCGACTTGATGATAGGGGGAGTCTAGTAACCATGGTATCACTCATGTAATTGTACGTTAATGATACCAAAAAAACCCAAAAAAACAAAATGCAAGCATCAAAAATACATGTAAATCTATTTATACAAACTTTCAAAAACTGCTCAACATATAGTTTATAGATATAAACTTAAGAAGTGGAATTGTATAAAACCGCAAGAAAGAGAGTAGATGCTGATTGGGGAGGGACACACAAATGATTGCAAAGGTCCTAGTAATGCACCATTGTAAAAATCCCAGGAGATAGATATGACTAGCATTCATCATATAATTTTTGCCTGAAGTATATGTGATCTCTGAAATGTATGAAACATTGCATAATAAAAAAGATGATAAAGAAACTATTTGCAGCATGTTTTGTGTCCTTATTTTGTGTGTTTTTGCTCATTCACCTTGTATTTTCTTCCCAGTACTTTTTGCCTTTTCTCACAAGCCACAGATTCAGTCTTCTGGAATTTTCTAACCAGCATGGAGTCCAAGGGTCGAGGAGGAAGACTCCTTGAATGGGGCAGAACTGACCTTCAACTTAACTCAGCAGTGTCAGTGGAAAATATCTCATTCTTCCTTTTATTTCATCTATATGATTTGATTAGCATGTCTTTTTCTTCTCTTGATGACATAGCATTTCTTTTCTATAGTCTAAATAGGTAGTTCCCAACCCCAAATCATTAAATACCACCTTGGAGTTAAAATGCATCTCAGCTGTGTTTGCCCAGCATGCTTTCATGGGCAGCCCTTCCAAGGCAGGCAGAGAGGCCAGGGAGGGAATTTATTATAAAATGGCAGAGAAATTAAGAGTAGGAATGCATATTAATTCCACCAAAGTCACACAGGGAATGACAATTCCCAATAAGATTTTTTCCCCTTTCTGTGGCATTATGAAAGGCACCCACTTAGCACCTTCAAAAGAAGAGCCTTCCTCACAGTGTGATGTGACAACGATGAATTATATGTTCTGTGGTCCACATGCTGTCATTTTCCCCCCAATTTAACCTGCCAGAAAGGTTCAACAAAGCAGCAAAAATTTTCACTGTGCTTATTTAGCAGGCTCTAGAAATTGTTGGCAAAGATAAATAAGAGCTCAGGTTCACCTATAAGGCTCAAGTTGGTCTTCACTTAGGTGGGAAAAGTTGCCACTGGAACAGTTTGGGATGACTCCATGCACCAGGAGTCATTTTCTGAAAAGGACTTTTGCTCTTTGGCCAGAAACAGTTGCAGCCACTTCAGACTGACAGGAGCTTGTAGACATGAGATTCCCAACTGGCAAAAGGAAGAAGAAGCAAAGAGAGAAAGAAGGCAGGGGAGGCATGGCTACTTGGCACCAGGCCTGAGAGGCCTCATCACTTCTTTCTTCTCCTTCAGGAGTTGCTTCCTGAGTTATTTTAGCTGAAGACTGACAGCCAAGGGGTGCTGTTCAGCAAGAAGTTGAAGATAAAGGGAGGAACAACAAATCAAGGTCCATCATCCCATAGTACCTATCCCAAATGTCCTTCATGTTTCTCTTCAGATCCACCCTCCACCCTTTTTACCTGCTTCATGACCAAGGAACAGACATAGACACAGACGCAGACACAGACACAGACCAGACAGACATATACAACACTTAGGGTTTTCTTGCCTTCTGGCTTTGGGTTGCATTCAACCAACAGAGGCACCCTTATGAGATTGATGGATGGAAAGAGAGAGGCTGAAGTATTCAGTCTTCCCAGCTCCCACCCGACTGGGTAGTGGTTTGGTAGAGACTGCATCGTTCTGCAGCACAGCTGCTATATGGCAGTCCTCTCTGAGGTTTATCCCAGGCTTACAGCTAAGCCTGTCTTCTGTTAACAGCTCCCTTCTCTTCAGGCCTTAGCTTCCCCTTCTAGAGCTAGCCCTAGAGTGACTTATCATCCCTTGTCATTCTTTTTGATTTCCCTTAACTCTGCCCAAACCTTTTTAAATGTTTTGCTGAACTCTCTTCAACCATCCCTTCTGAGCATCATATTTTTTTCTTGCTGATATCCTGATACAGCGTCTTACCTATCCCCAAGGGAAGACTTCTCCCATGGCACCATGTCTAGGTGCTCTCCTGAAGGACAAGGGTGTGGTCACCCCAGTGTCTGACACATAGAAAAGTCTTAAACACTGTTGAATATATGGGTGAATAAAGATCTGTAGATTCAACTTGGAGCCATATGTTATAAAGTGAATAGTTGATGTTGAGATAGAAAATTAAATATGCATCAGAAAAATATCTACTAAGAGAAGAGGGATTAAGACTACATATTATAGTGTATTTATATTCATAAAGGAAGAAGTGAGTCTACACTGATGACCGTCACAGGGAAATCAAGCCCAAAAAAGTCTGTGGTGACCTTGGAGATGGCCGTGTCCATGAAGCAAGTTCTAGTAGGCTGGTAAAGAAAGGGGGCAAGACATGATCCTGCCCCTCAGTCAGCACGTGTGGGCTGGATCATGTAGAGGGTCATGTGCCAAGAGCGTTTAGTATTCCAGCAATAACCAACTAAAATGGATAATATTTTTTAAAATTCTGTTTATAACAGCAACAAATTTTGCAGTACACCAGGAAATACATTTAATCATTGGGAAGAAAATTATAAAGTTTTACTGAAGTATTCCCTTTAAGTGAGGATGCATAAAAAGTGAGACATGTATAAATCTTTTAATTAGAAGAAGGAATATTATGAAGATACAATTTCCATGTTTAATGTAATTCCAAATGAGATTTCTTTTCTGAAACATACCAGAAGTTTCCAAAACAGAAAACATAGAGGTGAGAAAATGTAGATTTCTTTTTTGAAAGAAGAAGAGTGAGGGGTCTGCCCTATCTAATATTAAGTTAGGAAATAAAGCAATAGTAATTTAAGTTGCATGATGACTAGAAGGAAATTTTACATATATTCTTGAAGGTAAGGCTCTAAGATATTTTTTTTCAAATGGCAGTACAGTTTTCCAAACATTAATAAAAATAACCTCCACTTTTGAAATTTTAGAAATTCCCCTGTAGTGTGTGTGTCTCATGTGGATGACAGAGCAGCTTCATCTGTTTCATGTGAAGTCCAGAAATCCTGAGGTGAACATATGATAACTTCTCAGCAGGACTAAATCACTACCCGGGCCTGTCTCCCATTTGGCCCAGGCTACAAGGCTTCACAGTGGCAGTAAAAATAAAAAGCCAAGGCTATAAATCAACTCTGAGCTCCCTTCCCACCTCCCTTCATACAACTACAGGTATAATTTTTTCCCCAGTTACAGTTTGAACTTATGAGTTTACAGATAACCAGCATTATTCTTTCAGAAATAGGGATGGTACTCACAACAGACACCAAACTCCAGAATAGATGGAGACAGCAGCAAAATGCAATCTGGTGCCTTGTCAACTCATAAACCTCCTCATCACCATGGTAGTCAATGCCCAGCATGCCGAAAACCACCCATGCACACACATACACACACACAGAGTCGAAGAGCCCAGCATGGAGCACGGGCTGCCTTCAACTGGGTGAGAGTGTGTTAGGGGGGTCTCTGCAGAGAAGGCCCAACATCTCCTGAAGGTCACAGAGTCCCAGGGAGATCTCACACAATGTGAAAGCATGTGGAACTTGGAAAAACTTCTAGACAATCAGGAAGTTGCCGCCATAAGCATAATAGTGAACAATTATTCCAGGTTTCTTCCTGGAAGCTTCCATGTGCACTGGGTGAGGGAGGAGGCTTCAGGAAGATGGCATGTTGATAGAGATAAATAGGGAGGATACCTGTGAAATGTGTGAAGAGGAGCCATGAAAGGACTTAACCTGCCAGCTAGTAAAACATCCTGGACAGCTCTAGTAATTAAGACAGTGAGATAACAACAAGAAATGACAGGTACGTTAGTGGAACAGAAAAGCTAGCCCAGAAGTACTACTGCAAGAGAAAGAGGATTCTCTCTCATTCCTCAAATGACTCTTGGTGCAAATTCTTACATATTTCTTGACCTTTTCCTCCTCTTCATCACTTCTGCCACCACCCAAATTCATGCTGAAGTCATCGCCTCCTTGAGTTATTGCAGTCAACTAACACTGTCTTTGAAGCAAGCTTTCTAACATACAAAACTGATTTCTGTTTGTTTAAAATTTATTAGTGCATTCCCACTGTATATGAAAAAAAATCCAAAAATCTTCATGCAATATACGAAGCTGCTCATTAGCTGACTCATGCCCAGCCTCGTCCTCTGCTTCTCCTCCTGCCGCATCCTCTGTTTCAGCTACCCCACACTCTTCTGGTGCTTCTAAAATGTCACTGCTCCTCACTGCCTCTGCCTGTCATCCTTGCTACTCAACACAACTCAGCAAACCCTTTTCTGAATATTACTCCACCCAGAAAACCCATGTTTCTTCTGGGGGAACATCTCAACCACAGTATTGCTCACATCATATCATATGTGTCCCTTGACTGCTCACTCACAGGAGCACAGGTCTCTTGCAAACAGGAAGACATCTTTGTGTCCCACACAAGGTTGGGCATATAGTAAACACCTCATACATGTACCCAGGAATGGATAGCTAATGAGCAAATGAATGAGTGAATTAGAAGCTGAGCTGGCCAAATATATTACCACATTCTACTGTTGACACAGAAATCTGGAGACATGTTAGAAATTGGTTAGCATTGCTTTATGAACTCATATCAAATCATTATTGCTTTTCCAGTTCATATATTAGTATGATCTTGACATTTGTTGACATCTGCATCATGATGCTGATTTTGACATTTTCCATCCTATATCCTCAGTGCTTCCCAGACGTGATGTCCAAAGGTTATGTAAAGCTTAACATCTTCAATGAAGTCATAAAAGTTCAACTACTTCAGCTGCTTCTTGGTGGAAGAGAACTGAAAAATTTTTCCATAAACTGAAGGCCAACAGTGCACCTGGAGTCCAATTTTGTATCTTAAGTTGGAAGGAAGGAGAGATCAACTGCTCCCCTGCCCAACCCCCATCCAGTGCAGGAATTCCAGAGAGACGGACACCCGGTTTGTACTGCATTCCTCCAGGAAGGAAGAATTCACCACCTTGCAGGGTAGGGCATTCCTTGCTTACAAGTCAAGCAGGTAAAATTTCAAAAATCTGTTTCTTTTCCCCAGTGGCCTTGCTTCTTTCTTCTATATCTGTCATGCAGATGATCACACTTTCATAAGGTTTTCAAATATTTTGAAAATTTATCAGGAATTATCCTCATGTTTTCTTTTTCCCAGGCTAAACATATCTACTCCTTCAAGCATGTTTCCCAATATTCCTTGACCATATTTTCAAATTTTCCATGATTTCTTAGACTGCTCAGGCTGCTATAACAAAATCCTGTAGACTGAGTGGCTTTAACAACAGACATTTATTTCCTACTGTGCTGGAGGCTGGGAAGTCTAAGAACAAGGGGCTGGCAGATCTGGTTCTTGGTCATGGCTGACAGACAGCTGCCTTTTTCCCAGGATGGAGACAGCAAGCTCTAGTGGCTCTTCCTCTTCTTATAAGGGCACTAATCCCATTGTGGCGACTCTGCCTTGAGGACCTCATTCACACCTGCTTATCTCCCAGAGGCCCCACCTAACACCATCACACAGGGGCCAGGGCTGCAATGGATGACTTGTGGGAGGACACAAATGTTCAGTCCATAACACATGGTCATCCACTGCTGGATTCTGCCTAGAAGACAAAACAATGACGAACAGGTCTACGGATGTGTGTTCCCACTGGAGCCCAGAACACTGGAAGTACATTTTTGCCCATTAACCAGACTGTTCATGCAGCATTTACAGTTCCAAGAGATATGAATCACTGTTAGGTGCTTCAAGGGCCTCTGGAGCAAACTGTCCATAAATTTCCAAACTGCAGGTTTAGTCAAAATGACCTGTCTTATATGTATTATGAACTTTATACTTTCTGGAATCTTCTGACGACAGTTATTTAATTTGATCCTCAGAATGGACCCATCCACATTCAGCCAGGAAGGAAAAGGAGGCCCCAGAAGCTTGAAGAATGTTCCTAAGGTCACTGAAGACAGTCCGTGCATCTAGAACTTTCCCAGAGTTCCCGCCTTAAGGAAGAGCTCCCTCAGACAGCATGGCTCTGTGACTAGAAGGAACAAAGGCCTGAATCTTACTCTCAGCACCAACCCAGCATTGGCCAAACATCCCCCTGCGTGTGGAGCTGGAGAACACACAGCTCCAGCCTGGCCCAGGCTCTGGCTGCTGCATATGTCTGAGGGTGGAGGTGAAAGACTATTTCTAACGAAATAAAGAAAAGAGTTTGGCAATCATCAGGACTCAAGGAAGCAGATGGATGAAAGACGCTGGCTGCCCAGGTTAATTATGTCACTCAGCCTCACATCACTTGCAAAACTACACAAGGGGAAAAAAAGATGGCCTAGGGCTGGGTGAGAAATATGCTGAATTGAGTAGAGCCCCCTGCTGTGACCTAAGAAATCTGCTGGCATCAAATGTACACAAGACACCACAAACCAGGCCATTCGCCACATTCCCCCAGTACCTGTCAGTTCCAACTGTTTTCAGAGGAAATTCCCCATTTCTCCCTTTTCCAAGCCTTCCTTCTAAGATTTAATTATCTGAGAGGGCCTAAAGAGGAGGGAAAGAGGACAGTGCAGATCAGCAACACTAACCTTCACTAAATTCTGCAAATAAGCACAGGATTTTTTAATATCACATGAGTAGATCCACAGATTGTGAGTAACAACTGTGGCCATGTCACAGAGGATAAACGATGAAATCAGAAGAGGGATGAGGAAGAGCTTGACAAAACAAAAATTAACCACTTTGGGAAGATGTTGCTACCTCTTCTCACCCCCAAAACCATCAGTATCACCTTCCTTCAGCACATATACCCCCACCACCACTGCCAGCACCACCACCACCAGGATCATCTCAAATTAATTATTAGAACTAGGAAAAATAAAGTACCTGTTCTAAAGAGCTATTCAGAGGCACCACCAAGTTTAAAGAACAAACTTCCAGTTCCTCATAAAAAGACCCTGTTGACAAGATCCCATTTCCTTATAAGTAAGCTTCCTCCATTAACTGATTCTCCAAGGTGGTGTATCTAATGGGCAGCAAATACATACTTTCTTCTCCTAACATCCCTAGGAAGAGTATACACCCCCTCTCCACTAATGCTGGGCTGACCATTCTGCTGAGCAGAGTGTATTCTCCACCCTTAACTCTGTGCTTGGCCACAAGACTTGCTCTGGCCCACAAGACATTAACGGCTGTGACATGAGCAGAGGCTTGAAAGGAGCTTTCGCTGTTGATCTCAGCCTCCTCCCCATGGCATCATCAGGAAGGCATGCTTTGGATGGCCCAGCGGTCCCAGAAGGCTGAGAGATGCATGCAGCAGCTGGTTCTAATATGTAGCTTAGACCCAGAGTAGCTTATCTGAAGGCACGTGAAAGAAAGAAAGGCGTTAAAAATAGCTGACTTACACTTTTGACCCGAGTGACCAAGACTGGATGTCATTTACTAAGATGGAGAAGTGGAAGAGGAAAAGGTCTTGGGTATGGGTGGGCACGACACGGAATCAAGGGTTTGGTGTAGACATATGCAATGGGAGATGCCTGTGAGACACAGAGGCAGGATGTCAAGCGTGCACTGTGGAATGAGGCAGGTTTGGAGATAAAAATGGGGATTCACCAGACATGTTCCTTGAGGAGTCACCTAGGCAACAGAGGCAGATACTCTCAGGAAAGGGAAGCCTGACACTGAGCCCTGGGCACTCCAACAAGCAGAGGCCAGAAAGACAGGAGCCAAGAAGGGAAAACTAAGGGGAATGTGGATGGAAAACCTGGAAATGGGGAAGTCCAAGAACTGCCCCTTGGATTTGGTAACGCCTAGGAATCAGTAAATTCTGCAGGACCAACTTCAAGGAACCAAAGCCCGGAGTAGGCTTGGGAGAGAATAAGGGTAAAGAAATGAAGGCAGCAGGTACAGGTAATGCTTCCAGGGATTCTGCTGCAAAAGAGCAGAGATATGTGGAGCAGCTTCTCTTCTATGGATCATCATAAAAATCATTACTCTAAGAGAAAAACAAGTAAGCTTGGCATGTGCCTGATGTGGTTTGGCAGATGCTGGGGCCGGCTTGGTGATGGCCTCAGACAAGTCCCTGCCACAGAGCTCACATGTGTAAAACGGGGATGTGAACTGAATCATGTCTGAGACCCCTTGTAGCTCTCAGATTCTATGCTCCTCTCTCTGTAGCTCCAGTGTGAAAACATATGTGACAGAATGAGGGCACAAGCAAGAAAGCACATCCTTCAAGCAACAAGGAGTGTGGAATGATGTGACTGTATCTGGAAATCAGTAGGTTTCCAAAGGCCTTCATTACAGAGGGTTTGTGTTTCCTCGTGACCCATACAGTGGGAAAGTGTGAGGTCCTGACACCTGATTGAAACCTCAGAGCACTGCGGGCTCACAGCAAATCAGAAGAAGAGAAGTAAAAGCAAAATTCCTCTTTTTCTGGGCAGGCCCAGATATAGCAAATAGATGCCAGCTTAGGACTCACCCACTAGATGTACAAGTGGTAAAATTCAACTTTGTAGCAAATTGACAAATTCAGCAGATAAAAAATACCCCCACTTCTGGAATAAATATGAAAGGACCAAATACACCAAAACCCAACTCTGAGGATCATCCCGGACCACTCTGGTCCTCAACCTAATGCAGCACATACCTGTACATTGTTGTCAGTCTTCAGAACAAACACCTCTACAGGTACAAATTCACTCATGAGGCCCCAAACTGCCTACTCCATTGGGTTCATTTTAAATGTTTTCTAAATAGAGTCAATGCCAACCCCATCCTTATATCTTTCACACATTGGTCCTAATTCTGCCTGTGAACACATAGGAAAAGCTGACTTCCTCAGAGCTCTGGAGCTCTCCATGACACCACAAGCCCCAGAGCACAAGACACCATGTGATCAAAGCAGATTCTCCATCATCAGTCTTCCCCGTCCATCTCCCATCCTCAGTCCATGTGACTTTGTTTTCATCCCTTGCTAGAGTTCCCAGATGAGGAAAACAACTAGCAGGCAGAATAAGGTAAGTACTCATGGGGAAATACACCACCCTCTCTGTCCCCATGGTGAACAGACCTGCCCAGCTCAGCCTGGAGGCTGCAGATTTACGCACGTGAGTGAGAGGAATGGTTTGATGTTTCACTAAAGAGAGATGAAAGTGGATACAACAGACCAAAGGAAAACGCACATGCTCCCATGCCCCATTTTTCTCCACCTCTTAGAAAATGACCTTTACAGCCATATTTTGTGGAATTAATCTATGAAAAACACCTTGAATTTACTGTTCTTGGTTTGAGATCTGAAAGTCTTTGGGGTATTAATGACCTATATGGCATATGTGTCCTAAAAGGCCCCAACCTTGAAATACCAGTTTCCATTTCCCAAGAGCTTCAGTGAACATACATGGAAAAAGAGTCACCTTCTTTCTTATCCCTGTCCTTTCTGGTATCAGGGCCACTCTCCCCAGCACGTGCATATTGACCCTGGGTCAGGACCAGCACATGCAGGAGGTGTGAGGCAAGCACACCTGCCCAGGTTGCTGGAGTGGGGGGCCCCACCAGCCCTTCCTCTCCAAAGAACCAGCAGGAGCTTCCCAGTTTGCATGGTGTTCATTTAACATGACCCAGACGAGCTCTTTAACTTGGGATGTAGTTATTTCTATCCCTCCTTGTAGCAAAAATAACAATAATAATTGAAGCAGCCATCAAGAATGAAGAGAATAAATAACTGAGGAGTAACAGAATGAAATTATGAATCAATACTACTCTAGTTCCTGGTCCAAGGGGCTGAGGGTGGGTTCGGACAGAGCTGGAAGATGCTGCCTACAGCTGGTCTCGGGGACTGGCCGGCCACTCCCAACAGCAGGGGCTCCAGTGATCCATTAGGGGCCTGGCCCAGCGCATCCCATCCCCCTTCTGGTTCTGATGGGCAGTGTCCTCACAGTGCCCAGACAGCCTGTGAGGCTCCTGGCTCCCTTGGCTTCTGCTCCGACTCTAGCTGCAGGCCCAGTGGAAAGGTTGGTTACTCCACAGCGTTCGAGCTGCAGCACTGGACACAGCTGGTCTGCCCGATGCTGGTTTGATGCATTAACTGGCATGGGGGCTGGTCACTTCCACACTCTGCTGTGTCACTGCCCTCTCCATCTGCCCTCCAGACTTGCACTTGTGGTGCTATTTGATCGCATTTTACCCACAAGAAGAACTTCTTTCAGAATTGGAGTCAGTCCTCTCCCACCTGCTGCTTTATCAACTAAGTTCATGTTCTATTCTAAATCTTTTGTTTTCATTTCAACAATCTTCACAGCATCTTCACCAGGCATAGATTCCATCTCAAAGAACCATCCCCTGGGCAGGACCTCAGGGTTCAGGTTTTAGAGGAGGTCCCACACTTGGTCAGATAACAATAATCTTAGGGATTTCTCTCTTTCTCTGTCTTAAACTCTTAGAGTCTCAGTATCTAATCCTGCAAAGGAGGAATAATGACTATAAACTCATATGACAGAATGCATACCAAGAGGATAGAACAGTGCTTGGCAAACAGTAGGGGCTCAAACAGCAAGGGCTCTCCTGTACATGTCTGGGAGATACTGTGAGTTTGGTTCCAGACCACCACAGTAAAGTATCCCAAAGTGAATCAAATGAATTTTTTGGTTTCCCAGTTCATATAAAAGTCATGTTACACTATACAGTAGCCTATTAAGTGTCTAATAGCATTATGTCTAAAAAGCAATGTACTTACCTTAATTAAAAAGTACTTTATTGCTAAAAATGTTACCTTTTGAGCTTTCAGCGAGTTTTAATCTTTTTGCTGGTGGAAGGTCTTGTCATGATGTTGATGGCTGCTGACTGATTCAGGTGGTGGTTACAAGTGTGGGGTGGCTATGGCAATTTCTTAAAACAACAATGAGGTTTTCTGGATGGATCAACTTGTCATTTCATGAATGATTTCTCTGTAGCCTGCAATGCTGTTTGATAGCATTTTACCCACAGAGCTACTTTCAAAATTGGAGTCAGTCCTCTCAAAACCTCCTGCTGCTTCATCAACTAAGTTTATGTCAAATTCTAAATCCTTTGTTTTCATTTTAACATCTTCACAGTATTGTCACCAAGAGTAGATTCTATCTCAAGGAATCACCTTCTTTGCTCATCCCTGAGAAGCAACTCCTTATCCGTTCAAGGTCTACCATGAGATTGCAACAATTCTGTCACATCTTCAGACTCCACTTCTAGTTCTAGTTCTCTTGCTATGTTCACCGCCCTTGAATCCTCAAAGTCATCCGTGAGAGAAGGAATTAACTCCTTCCAATTCCTGTTAGTGTTGATATTTTGACCTCTTTCCATGAATTACAAATGTTCTTAATAGCATCTACAATGGTGAATCCTTTCCAGAAGGTTTTCAATTTACTTTCCCCAGATCCGTAAGAGGAATCACTATATAGGGCAGCACAGCCTTATCAAATGTTTTTCTTAAATAATGAGACTTGAAAGTTGAAATCATTCCTTGATCCATGGGCTGCAGAATGGATGTTGTGGTAGCAGGCATGAAAGCAACATTAATCTCATTGCACTTCTCCATCAGCGCTCTTTAGTGACCAGGTACATTGTCAGTGAGCAGTAATATTTTGAAAGGAATCTTTCCTAAGCAGTAGGTCTCAACAGTGGGCTTAAAATACTCATTCAGTAAACCATGTTGTAAGCACATGTGCTGTCATTCAGGCTTTGTTGTTTCATTTCTAGAGCACAGGCAGAGGAGATTTAGCAAAATTCTTAAGGGTGCTAGGATTTTCAGAATGGTCAATGAGCATTGGTCTCAACTTAGAGGCATCAGCTGCATTAGCCCCTAACAAGAGAGTCAGCCTGTCCTCTGAAGCTTTGAAGCTAGGCATTGACTTCTCCTCTGTAACTAAGAAAAGTCCTGGAAGGCATCTTCTTCCAATAAAAGGCTGTTTGATCTACACTGAACGTCTGTCATTTAGTATAGCTACCTTCATTGTCTTAGCTAGATCTTCAGGGTAACTTGCTATAGCTTCTGTATCAGCACTTGCTGCTAATCAGGTATTTCTCTGTTACAGAGGTTTCTTTCCTTAAACGTCATGAACAAACATCTGCTAGCTTCAGACTTTTCTTCTGCAGCTTCCTTATTTCTCTCCATCTTTACAGAATTGAAGAGAATTAGGGCTTTGTTCTAGATTAGTCTTCGGCTTAAGGGAATGCTGTGGCTGGTTGGATCTTCATTCTAGAGCACTGAAATTTTCTCATCAGCAATAAGGCTATTTCACTTTCTCATCACCCATGTGTTCACTGGAGTAGCACTTCTGATTTGCTTCAAGAACTTTTACTTTGCATCACAACTTGGCTAACTGGGACAAGGGGCCTGGCTTTGGGACTACTAGCTTTCAACTCACCTTCCTCACTAAGATTCATCATTTCTAGTTTTCAGATTTAAAGATGAATGTGTGACTCCTCCTTTCACTCCTTTGAATACTCAGAGGCCATTGTAGGGTTACTACTGATCTAGTTTCAGTACTGTTGTGTTTCAGGGAAAAGGGACACCCAAGGAGGGAAAGAGATGGGGAACCACCAGGCCAATCAGTGGAGCACTCAGAACACACACAGCATTTGATTAAGTTTGCTGTCTTGCATGGGAGTGGTTTGTGGTGCCCCAAAATAATCTGAACAGAAACACCAAAGATCACTGATCATGGATCACCGTAACAAATACAATAATGAAAAATTTTGAAATATTACAACAGTTACCAAAATGAGACCCAGGGACACGCAGTAAGCAAATGCTGTTGTGAAAATGGTGCTGATAGTTGCAGGGTTGCCACAAACCTTCAATTTGTAAAAATGCAGTATCTGCAAAGTGCAATAAGGAGAAGCATGATAAAATGAGGTATGTCATATACTGCTGGAAGGGATGTAAAATGGTGCAGTTATTTTAGAAAACAATTTAGCAGCTTCTCAAATGGTTAAACACAGAGTTGCTATATGACCCAGCAATTCCCCTCCTAGAAATATACCCAACAGAAATGAAAACATGTCCACAGAAAAAACTGTAGACAAATATTCATAACAGCATCATTCATAATAGCCAAGAAGTAGAAATAACTCACATTCCACCAACTGCTGAGCAGATAAACAAAATGTATATATCCATACAATGGACTGTTACTTGGCCATAAAAAGGAATGAACTATGGATACATCCTACAACGTAGATAAACCTTGAAAATATAATACTACATTAAAGCCAGACAAAAGATCAATATATTGTATAATTACATATATATGACGTATCCAGAATAGGCAACAGCAAAGAGCCTCCCCCCATGAAAAAAAAAACAGATTAGTGGTTACTGTGGGTAAAGTAAAATAGTCAGTGATTGCTAATGCTTATAGGGTTTCTTTTGGGGATAATAAAAACATTCCAGAATTAGATAGTGGTGATTTGTATACTTTAAAAGGTGCATCTAAAATAACTGCATCTATGGTGTGTGAATTAGGACTTAATAAAAAAAAAGAAAATATTAGAATAAATATAAGTAGAATATTCAGCCAAAAAAAAAAGGCAATAATAGTAAAGGCTCTTTCCTCAACTTTTTAATTTCAGCTTCAAAACTGTGTGACCCTCAAGCTCAGAGCAGCCTCCTTGGGTCCTAATGCCTCAGACTGACACAGGAAAGCCTTCTCTTTACCTTTCTCTGTTGGGTCATATTCTGTCTGTATCCATCCATCCATCCATCCATCTATCCATCCATCCATCCATCCATCTATCCATCCATCCATCTCAAATTCATTCTATTTCCTTTCTTCTACAGAATTCCCTTACTGCAGTATTTATTCTAATTCAGTTACTATTGCCAAATAAATGAGAAGCAGTTTTGTGTCATGGTCACACACACACACACACACCATTTTCTGTTCTTCAAGAATAATTAACTACTATCACTTTTACATTCCACTGTCTGCAGAGTAATAAACTACCAACCAGAAACATATTTCAGTTGAATCTTATTTTTTAAAAGTAGAAAAATTCACTTTCCCTGTAAGGATGAAGGGCAGCATCTACTCTTCCCTTACCTCCACCCCCTACCCAGCCCATAATGGCTAATAGTGAGCCACAATTAAATGATCTTTCTCAAAATCCATTAGGGGGAAGATTTTTTTCCAAGTAGACAACCTAGTGAGCTCCTGATGAATTTTCCTGACATCTCACACGACAAAATGTCCCCTTTAATCCCTTCCCAAGGCTAACAACCGCAACAACTCAACCCTTCACATTTAATTTCCTTTTAAAACCAGGTTTCTGAGAGGGCTCAGGATCTGCCACAATAGTTACTCTGGAAGGATTCCAACGGGCAATAACTGCCTCAAACCCAATATGTAATCATTGTTGTACAAACTGCCTTCATAGAGAAACTCTGAGTCAATATACATTTTATTCTCAGACTAGCTTCCTCTCTCCCCTAATTAGCTTTTTCTGCGCTATGGCTCACCATTTTTTAAGGTCAAAAAGTCTCCTTTACAGAATAGTCACCTGATTGAAGATTTTTTTTCTGAGGCTGCTTTCATTCTTGATAATCATTCTTTCCTAAAGAGAAGCAAGCCCTGGGCTCACTAATGTGCCCTTGTTGCTTTGTGGACAGTTGGCCATACTGTAGGAGAACCTTTGCTTCTCAGTCACCATCATTTTTCATTTACTCTTTCAAATTTTGGCTTACTAAACAAGTGTCATTCCAAGCAGGCTGATGGATACCTGGAGAGAAAAGCCTCCTAAGGAAGCTACCCTGCCCCGTGGAATCTTCATGGCAGAGGGCTGTGATGCACCCACATTGCTTATGCGGTAGACATAAGATTCCTGAGTATAATCGTTAGGATGATGCAGAGAATTGAGAGATCAATAGAAGAGCGCATTCATGTTCATCATCTCCGAGGATGGTAAGGCATGATGCTCCTTGCTCAAAAATAGGAAAGTATGTGGTTCCCCCAGCATGGACTCTGAGTGAGGATTTTATTAATCTCCCTTTGGGGAAGCTCTCACCTGCCAGACCCATCAAGCACAGCCACTGTGCAGTCCCCATGTGAGCACAGCATGGAAGGGGAGCTGCTACACTGAGACATGTGACAAAAGTACAGCCAATGGAATGGAAAAGAGAAGATTCTTTCTTGCCTTCAACCAATGTAGATTAATGAGGCCCTGACTATGGCCCAGACCTAGAGCTTTAGCCACAAATAAAACAGACAAAATTGCTGGTTTCATGCCTCTTACAGGCTAATAGGAAAGATGGACATTAAGCAACTAATCATACAAGTAACCAATTTAAATTAGGGACCAGGCAACAGGTGAGGTGTTCAGCATGTAAAATGTCCATTACATATTACTGTGTGCTGAAGTCCCAACTCCCAGGACCACAGCCCATGACCATATTTGGAGACAAGATCTCTGAAGAGGTAATTAAGTTAGGATGAGTCTGTTAGGGTGAGTCCTCACCCAACCCGACTAGTGTCCTTACAAAGAAGACGAGGCATCAGTGATGAGCACACAGAGAAAGACCACATGGAAAATGTGGCTGTCCAAACGAGCCAAGAAGAGAACCTGGGCACCCAGCCTTACTGAGGATGCTTTGATCTCAGGCGTCAGGCCCCCAGACCTGTGAGACAATAAAATTCTGTTCATTAAGCCACCCAGGCTGTGCAATTTTGTTATGGCAGCACTTGAAAACCAAAATGCAATCATAGAAAATTATTCTAAATGTTTCAAGGGCTTTTTAGCAGTGGTGATAAGGAGGTAGGAGTTAACATCAAGGTTTCCATCCAGGTAAGCAGGTAATGATGGAAGGACAGGGGGAAGCAGACGGAGGGACAGTTGGTGTCCGAAGGAAGCTGTACTCTAGACTAAAGTTCTCTTCCATCTCAGTGGTTGCCAAGGTTCTTCTTGGCCTTAGCATCTTGTGCTTCTCCCACTCGGACACTGGTGAGCACCTGCACTGTACGCCAGCCCACATCCTTAAAAATGAACACTCTTCTTCCTCCCTAGCCAACCTCCAGAATGATAATGAGTCAAGGGAAGTCCCTCCCACTTTGTTCTCATCATAGCTCTACACTGACAAGCTGTGTTACTCTGGTGAATGTCTCTACTGCCTTAGATGTCAGTTCCCATTTATAAAATCCTAGACCATAGGTTTTCAATCTGTGCTCTGGAGAAGAGACGCATGAGCTGTGATCCCTCCCAGCTTTTTCAATTTTTTTGTTATTTATACTGTAGTTTTAACAAAAAAAAAAACTCTTCCTTTAACAAAAAAATGTATCAAGCTTTGTTTTTTCCTAAGTTTAAGTAATTATTTGTAAAAAAAATTTTTATTCTTTCAAAGAGCATTCTCTTAACCAACTTATTTTTAACATTCATCTCAAATTTTATTCCTTTTATTTTTTACTTTAAAAAATTTTAATACTGTGTTTTAGCTTATTTCCTCTATCAAAAACCTCAATTATTTTATCTTCTTGTCTTATTTCCCATAAAGATTTCATTTCCCTGTTTTTACTTTCTTTTTTCCTTTTACTTTCTACTTTTAGAACTATAAGCTTCCACCCTCCTTCTAGGATATTAACATTGATAGTCATCCTTCCTGATGTATTTCTTGCATATTGTTTCTACACCGGCTAACACAGCCAGGAGTGTGGAACCTGGGGAGGCTGCACCACCCACTATGGGGGCACTGGAGGCCTTCTTTCTCCTAAATACCCCCCAGCTTCCCAGTGAAACTCCCTCACCCCCAGGTTCTTCCAGATGTGCCAAGGCAGCTCTCAAAGGTTCAGATAATTCTGAGGATCTTCAGGTAATGCTCCCCACAGCAGACAGCATACCTGAGTCAGCAGATATGGGTAAGAAACACAGCTCCTTCTTAGCCTTTCATGAGGAACTGATTACTTGGAAATCAATACTGTGAGATATTGGATGTGGGGCAAACTAGGTCCCAAATCCATTACAACACAGAAGTGGTGATTGGGAGGCCACTTCCAGAGAGAGAAGAAACCAAGTGATCACTGGCTTCACCTCCATCCAACCTGCTAATCTCTGGATACTTATATCTGAATTGGCCCTTCTCTTTCCCCCTTTCTTGGCTGAATTCTGGGAAGATACAAGGTGGTGGAGACAACTCTGAGATCATGAAGGTCCTAGAGTAACTGACTAGAGCAGAGCTTATCCCAACCAGGCTGTTCCCACTGGGCCCACTGGGTGGCTTACTGATGTGTCAGGGCAACGGGCACCTAAGATGCAGACTCCTGGGCCACAGGGGGAAGTCATTTTAACTTGGCTGTGCTCTAGTGAAATCCTTGGGGTTTAAGGGACAGGCTGAGTTGGGGCTTCTATAATCCTTCATCTATCCCCAAACTCCCAAAAGGGCATATATACATTTTTCCATAGGATTTGCATCCCTGATGCATGATTAAACCTACTTTAAGAGTTAAGGTCACAATTCTAATACCTGCAATTAAGGGTCTTCAGTTCTCTCTTAATATACATCCCCATTGGTTGGACATGTAAGAACCAATTAAAAGGCATTTCTCCCCAAAGCAAGAACTTCTTAGCACTGCTGCGCAGCCTTTCCAACTGCCTCTCACCAGCTTCAGTAACAGAACTCTTGGCTCACTACCCACGGAGGTGCCTGACCCTCAGGCTAACTCCAGCCAAAGAAGCTTTCTCATCTGGCTGAACACCAGTGAGCCCCTGCCCAGCATGGCTTAACCAGAAGGCCTGAGCAGCCGAGTCTTTGCCAAGCCGTAAGCATGCTATTCCTCTGTGCTTACACTGCACGCATCTGGGCACCACGCATCCTTACCAGGTGAATGAAACTCACTGAGAGGAAGGTGTCCCTTATCCCCATCCCTGCTGGGGGACAAAACACAGGGTTAACCAGTCAAACAGCAAGATGTCATCCCAGATATTGTCAGTAGGCTTACTTTCAAGCTCCCTGCTGCTCAGGTTATAGATAAGGTCAGTGGCAAGAAAATAATATCCACAGAGGCTTGCTGAAATGAAATACACAGCGGCCATTCCTCTCAGGACATGAAAGCTATTTGGGGAATAAATCTAATCAACACTGTACACTGGTTTTGCCTCCTGTGAAGCAGGGTGTTGTGTTAGAGGCTGTCACTCAGCTGTCTTCCCAAGGCCTTCCTCCTCTTCTCCCACCTTTTCCTTGCCAGCAGAACATTGACCATGTGCATTTCACCCAGCCCCACAATGACTGTGGCTGCCCTAAGCCAATCATGCCCTTTTCCTGACACTTTTCCAGCTAACTTGTGCTCGGAGTACCATGTGACCTTTGCTGGCCAATATAAGGGAAAGTTTTCTAAAAGACTCTGGAAGGCTATTCATCTCTGATATAGAGGAAAGTCTTTCTCTACCAACCCCACTTGGGATGCTTGTGGATCATAACCTTGGATCATAATGTTGGATCAGTGATGAGGGGAAAAGAGCAACCAGTCAGAATGAGAATCACACACCTGATGGAGTTCCTAATGAGCCTGGGACCTTGGACCTCTGAATTCTTAAGTAAAGAGTAAATGTCTTCATGGTATGAGACAATGCTAGGTATTCTGTTATTTGCAAACAAATATAATCAGGCACAAAATGTGAGGTTATATTTACCTCATATGCCACTGAAGACACAATGATTGGGTCCAGGGTGTCTTTATGACAACTTAATGGAAAACCCTTCAGGATCTCAGCATTAAGCATAGTGTGCTGCACATGACTCTCTCTATCCTGGAGATAAGGCAGACACATGGACAACATTTTTCCTGGTGTTGGGTGGTAGAAAGGACAGGTGCAGATTTGGGCTCCATTTCTGGCAAATGTACTGAACTTTACAGCAAACACTGTTCACATTCACGGGACCCCTAGCTTCATCCTCATTCTCCCCTTATCATGAATTCCTTAACCTAACTAGTATTATCATTACAATGTACCTTTCTATATTCATAAAGATAATTCTGTAGTATGTAATTTTTATTTTGTCTCAGATCATTTTCAAAGTTAGTATGTAAATAGAAATAATTAAAAGATATTCTGAGGGGGATTAACATGATACGTGACACAAAGGTTACAGGAACCCTGCTT
Source organism: Manis javanica (assembly GCF_040802235.1). Classification (NCBI taxonomy): domain Eukaryota; kingdom Metazoa; phylum Chordata; class Mammalia; order Pholidota; family Manidae; genus Manis; species Manis javanica. Next base: position 40,264,105 of record NC_133165.1, on the reverse strand, counting down.
GAAGGCATGGCTTTCTCTCCTTGAGGGGAGCATGGACAGCTTCTTTAGGGAGGCGATATTTGAATTTAATTTTGAAGGACAAGTGGGTGCAGGCCAGGCCAAAGAGAGGTAGAAGCAGCATACTCCCAGGCAAAGGACAGGCATCTACTTCAAATCACAGAAGGGAGAGACAAGGTCAGGGCAGAATGAGATGGGAGAGAGGAGGGGTGGGGACAGTGGCAAGGCCAGAAAGACAGGCAGGACTCAGATTACAGTCATGGACTTGGTTTCTGGGTCACAGAAACCATAATAAGTTCTGAGTAGGAAAGAGAAAAGAAATGACCGGGTCTGGGTTAGATGGCACAAAGATGGCTCTGACAAAAGTTGGAAAAATGGCCATGAAGGGAGGAAAGACCATTAGAAGGTGCCATCAGCTGTCCAAGGCAGACTACAAAGGACCTGAGCTCCAGTGGCAGGTGAAGAGAATGGGGAGAAAAGAGCCAACAGAGAGACTTTGCCACGTCTGTGCTCCCAACACCCATCATGCCCATTCTTTCAGGTGCCAGGTTTCCTAACCTCCTGCAAGTGCCTGATGCTCTGCAAGATTCTGGGGATGCACAGGGGCTCTCAGCCAACTCTGAGGGGGAGGCAGGTTTTGAGGGGGCCTTACAAGGAGTGTATGCTAATATGTGAGTACTAAATCAAACCTCCAGGGGAGAAATTTGGTAAGGGAGTTGAGCAAATTCTCTTCTCTCTCTCTCCTTCTGAGCAAGGCATACAGATCTTGTGACATCAGACCTGCTGCCTCTTTCGAAAGCATTTCTATAAAAGGCAATGCAGAGGAATGGGATGAAAAGGAGCAGTCTGGTGTCAGGAGGGCCCCAAGAAACACGGGTGAGATCACACACTGCCTCAATCCCAGGGCTGGCAGCCAGGCTGCCCACCTCCAAGCTGCAATTCAACTCTTCTTCCTTCCTCTGCATATGTCCTCGAAGGCTTGACAAGTATGAGTCAGCATGACAAGAATAGCACCTTTCCTAAATAGCAGGCCTTTATGTTCTCAGTTTCTCTGCCCATATTTGCCATCTTGTCGCTGCACATTCCCCATGTGACATACTCCCCCTGGCCCAATGCTTTCAAGCTTCCCAAGAATGGAAGAAGTCGCAAACACATGTCACCCTGGGTCAGGTTCCCTGGGCACCTCTACCTTCTTACCTGCTGTGCACATTTCCTCCCAATGGGCTCAGTTTGGCCACTTTTCAATAACCACAAACTATGAAGTAAGAATCACAACTAAGTAACCCCACAATATCTCCAGATCAGAGACAAATGGAAAGGAAAATGCTTCAATCATCATTCTATATCAGAGGATTTCTCTAACCTAAACCCACCAACCATTTTGGGTTTAGATTTAGTTTCTCATTTCCTGGTTCCTTCTGCCAAGTAGGCTTTAGAGAGTGCTTTAGTATCCCCACCTCTGGGAAGCCTTCCTTGATTACATCCACTCTGTGCTCTCTTAAGACCTGTGTCTATCACAACACTTGTCATGCTGTATTAGAATTTTCTGTATAAATGCCTCTCTCTCAAACAGACCATGAGATTCCTCTTGCATGGCAGGAATTGGCTCTCACTGGCTCTGTGCACTGGAACCTGAAAATGTAATGCACATACAACAGGCATTCAAACTGGCATAATGAGGCTATCAGGATGGCTATGTGCAAACAAAATGAAACAAAACAGAAAATAACAAGTAGTGGTGAGGATATGGAGAAATTGGAACCTGGTATGCTGCTAGTGGGAATGTAAAATGATGCAGCTGCTGTAGAAAACAGCACAGGGGTTCCTAAAAAACTAAAAAACAGAACTACTATCTGATTCATAAATTCTAATTCTAGGTATGTATACAAAACAATTAGAAGAAGGGACCCAAAGAGATATTTGCATTCACATAGCAGCATTATTCACAGTAGACAAAAGGCTGAATCAACCCAAGGGTCCAGTGCCAGATGATTTAAAAGCGTAACATGGTATTGATATACAAGGGAGTATTCTCCAGCCTTAAAAAGGAGGAAATTCTGACACATGCTCCAACACGGATGAACCTTGAGGACATTATGCTCAGTGAAGTCACAAAGGACAAATATTATATGATTCCATGTATATGAAGTACCTACAGTAGTCAAATTCAGAGAGACAGACAGGAGAGTGGGGGCTGCCTGGGACTGGGGAGGCGAGACAGAGGGGTCATTTAATGGGAGCAGAGTTTCAGTTTGGGAAGCTGAAAAAGTGCTGGAGATTGTTTGCCCAGCAGTGTGAATGTATATAACCCTACTGAACTATAGGCTTAAAAACAGTACTGTAAATTTTCTGTTATGTATATTTTACCAGAATTTTAAAAGATTTTAAGTATAGATCAAATCATGATACTCTCCTGGTTACAACATCCAATGGCTTTCCAGGAAACCTGGAATTAAAAAAAGAAAAGGCGGGGGGCAGAATCGATCATGCTACGTCAGAGGAACAGTCTTCTATGGTGAGCCAGTTGAGTTACTATGATCTCTCCTGAAATCCCGTACATTCATTGAAACAAGGAAACTCTCCAGCTCTGTTGCCAAAGTTCATGATGCCAGAGGACCAGCCTGGCATTTCCTTTCCTACTGATCCCCTGCAGAGCTGGGAGGACAATATCTAGGAAAGGGGCCTTGTTCTGGCAGATTTCAGAACATCTCCCAAAAAACTGGTGTTGGGAGGAGGATGGGTGGCAAATTTCCTCTTTCACCATAAAGGAATGTTAGAGACACAGCCTCTGTACAAAAAGACAGAAGTAGATTTTAAGAACAACTGCTAACAATTTCACTCCTGTAAATCATCAGGACAGAATCTGCTATCCCAAGGGAAAGAAAAATTTATTCTTGCCATGGGTGAGCCAGAAAGTTAAAAAGAAATTGTGGCACCTTAGCGTGGAGCCAGATTTGATCTACAACTTAAGGAGAGTCATCCTAGGAAGAAAGAAGTAGGATAAAGATTTGCTTATATATAAAGTTTTATATTATCATTTACTAATTTACTAGTCTGAGGAGTGTGAAAAAATAAATAAACAAACCCTTCCCCAGAAAGTCGCAAAATTCAAATGTGCTCAAAGCCCTTTTGCTCCCAATGGGATTATGTTTGATAGAAGAAAAGTAATGAAGTTGCAGATTTAGGAATGTGATTTCATACACCCATACACTTGTATCTATTTCTGCATCTACTCTGTCCCAACCATGTTCTTTTTGTTTCATTGTATTAGTTTGCAAGGCTGCCATAACAAAATAACATGGACTGGGTGGCCAAAACAGCAGACATTTATTTTCTCATAATCCTGGAGGCTGGAAGTCCAAAATCCACATGCCAGCAGGGTTGGTTCCTTCTGAGGCCTCTCTCCGTGGCCTGCAGATGGCTGCCTTCTCCCTGTGTGCCCACATGGTCTGCCCTCTGTGTGTGTCTGTGTCCGATCTCTGCATTTAAGGACACCAGTCAGATTGGATTAGGGCCTCCTTTTAACTTAACCACCCTCTTTTAAGACCCTGTTGCCAAATACAGTCACATTCTGAGGTACTGAGAGTTAAGGATTCAACACAGGAATTCTAGAGGGAAACAATTCAGTCCATAACACAAATGGAGGAAAAATACAGGGATTTCTAAGTAAAATACCACATTTTTAGGTAAATTAGCAATGGGTAATATATTATATAATAGATCATTTTCCAGCAAAAACATGGGTAGGAAACACTAACCAAAGTTCTCCAAACTGCAGGTATCCCCTGGGCTCAGGTGGGCAAATGCAGGTAATCTGCATCTTTGGACTCCTGCAAACTGAGTGGTCTTCAGTTGATCAGACCTTGTTATAGCCCAAGAAGGATGCCCTTGGAGCACTTCCTAACAAAAACCCACATCTAACACAACTTAATCAAAATCCTATCTATTTGCAGTGGTTTCCCATTGATTGAATGTAACCAAACACTTACAGACACCTATTCAGGGTCATGAGGTAATCTTCCCAAGTTCATTCAAGCTGCAGAGGGAGCGAAACAATGCCTGGACCCACGTCTTCAGTTTCTATCTATTACCTCATGAATCCCCAGTCCATCTGTTCATTCATTTTCACTTAATTTAGCTTTAGGCCTGTGTATATAGTTATCGACTCTTTCCAAATGGAAGTCTATTTTTTATCCCTAACTTCTCTTCCTCCTCTGTGCTTTGTCTTTTTCCATTGGGAAAAAAAAAATAGTAGAGTTCAGGGTAAAGATGGCAGATTGAGCACACACTTCTGATTAAATTCTTTCCAAAACCCTCCCACCTAACACTTCAGAAAAGATATTTATTTCTTAAAGGCATAAACCCTCATGCTTGGGGCATGCAAAAAGAGGAGACAATTGGAACAGGATTTTGGAAGCAGGCAATCATATACATGAGGGGTAAACAAAACAGGCACAAATGACAATGCTTCATCTGAAACCAACAATGAGGAAAGGTGAGTGCCAGCCCAGTTCCATCCACAGAGTGCTCAAAGCATGCTTGGAAATGGTAGCACCGTGGAGAGTGGCAAGTGCTCTGCTAGACTTCCTCTTCCAGAGAGAACATGCCCTACGGACAGCCTCCCGCTGTTCGCACCTCTGGGATCTGCCTTGTCTTTGGAGCACTGTCCATGCTCTTCCTGGCCAGCCTCAGCCAGTGACCGAGCATGGCCAGGGTACTAGGGGCCAATCATTTCTACCGAACGCAGGACAGCTGGACAGACGACTGAAACAGCCAAGAGTCTGACTCTGTCAGGTTCGCATCACATTCTGAGGCTCTCCCTGCCCACCCCGGCAGCTGTCATCTACTTTGCCTCTGTCTGTCTGTCTGTCTCTCCCTTTCGAGATGGAATTTAGTTAAGATGAGGTCATACTGGATTAGGATTGAGGGCCCTAAATCCAGTGACTGGTGTCCCTATAAAGAAGAGGGGACACGGGGACACACAGAGACTCAGCGGGAAGAAGCCGTGTGAACACAGAGACAGTTTGGAGTGAGGCGGCCGCAAGCCCAGGGATATGGAGGCTCGCCAGCAGCCACCAGCAGCGAGAAGAGGCACGAGGACTCTGCCCAGAGAACTCGGAGCGGCACGGCCCTGCAGGCGCCTTGATGTCAGACCCCTCAGCTCCAGAAATCTGAGAGAACAAACGGTTGTCATAAATCACCCAGTTGGTAGTGACTTGTCACAAAAGTCTTGGGAAATGAATACAAGGGTGCAGGTGACCTGGGGCAAGTCACTTTACCTCAGTTTCCTCTTCTGTGAGTAGGGACACTAACAGTAGGACCAAGTTACAGGGTCGTTAACTGGGGGAAGTAAGCGCATAGTGTGGTAGCTACTTTTCTGTGTCAAATTCACTGGCCACAGGTGCCCAGATTAGACATCACGTCTGGGTGCGCCTGCGAGCGCAGTTCCAGTGAGATGAGCATTTAAATCAGTGGACAGTAGAGCAGATGGCTCTCCCAGTGTGGGTGGCATCCTCCACTCCATTTAGGGCCTGAATAGAACAAAAGGCAGAGGAAGGAGCAGAATGCCTGTTTTTTCTGCCTCACTGATTGACCTGGGACATCTCACCTTATCTTCTGCCCTTGGACTAGGGTTCACACCATCAGCTCGCCTGGTTCCCGGGCCCTCTGAGGCAGACTCGGTTACACCTTTGGCTTTCCTGGGCCTCAGGCCTATTTCTGTAATCCAGCCCAACCTTCCTCTCTCGTGTTTTACCTTTCTAAATCATCTTAAATCCTGAATGCTCATGGGATTTTATCACTTCCTTCCTGAAACAGTTCTCTTCCATCAGAAACCCAGGACACCAGCCTGTCTTGGTTTTCCTCTCAGCTTATTCAAGCTTCATTTAAGTCTCCCCCAGAGATTCCTTCCCATGTTCTGGCTTCAATAGACAGCCCCAAGCTCCATCTTTGGCTCTCCTCTCCCCTCCTCTCCTCTCCTCTCCCCTCCCCTCCCCTCCCCTCCCCTCCCCTCCCCTCCCCTCCCTTCCTCTCCTCCCCTCCCTTCCTCTCCTCTCCTCTCCTCTCCTCTCTTCTCAAGCTGCCCTCATTCCCTAAGTCCCTAAAGCCAGTTATCCATGTACTGATGAGCCACCCACCCCCAGCTTCTCCACTCACCTCTCAATGCCTATATCCAGCTGTCATACGACATCTTGTCCTGGGTATGCAGCAGAAATCCCCAACAGCAGGTGTGCACCCCAGCTCAAAGGCCCTTCCCAAAGGCACCTGTCTCCTGCCTCCACGTCTCACCACAGGACGGCACCACCCTCCCACTTATTCTCCTTGGTGTCTTCTCCTTCCCTCACCACCCCCAGCCCCAAGGGCTCGGAAAACCCGATATATTTGCTTATATCCCTTACCACTCACTCAGAGTAAAAGCTAAGGTCCTTACTATGACCTAGTCCAACTTGTAGAGGTATGACAAAAGCCCACACAGCCCTCAGCCATCCCCCTGCCTCCTCTACCACCCACCTCGCCTGCCCTCCCGCTCAGCTATAACAGCCACCCTGTGGTTCCTCAGTGGTGCCAACAAGGTTCCTGCCTCAGGGCCTTTGTCAGTGTCTCCTCTAACCCAAGTTCTCTTTCCCCCAGTGACTATATGGCCTCCTGCCTTAGAACTTTGAGATCTTCACTCAAATGTCACTGTAAGTTACACACCATGCTCCCTCCCCATACTCTGCCTCACTTTCTTTCCAGCTGCCATTATCACCTTACATAGTAGGTAGGTATCTATTTACAGCCTCTGCAGATAATAAGCTCCAAGAAACCAGTAACTTTGTGTTCCCAGAGCCTAGGCTGAGCTAAGCACCTTGTAAATGCTCAAAAAACATTTGCTAGGTAAAGAGAAAATGCATCAGTCAATGAATGAATGCTGTTTAAGTAAGTACTACTAATTCCCTGATCTAAGAAAGCTTGCAAAAATCATATATGTGGCTACCCAAAGAGCAGAGAATAGGTGTGTTTTCATTCAAACCAGCAAGGTGTACTTGAGAGATGAGACAGAGAATTAGATTGCAAAGCTCTGGGTAAGTTCTTGAGGAACAAGTTCATTTCATATTCTAGTGGGTCCAAGTCCACACATGTGCTTCCTGGCATGTGTGGAAAAATAAAAGTCGATGCTTGTCTGCAGTCCCCCAGATAACTTTAATGTGGTTGTTTTTAAAATACCTGCCTCCCAGCTGCTCCTGAGCAGTTTAGCTATTATTTGGACCATGGAGAGAAAAATGTACCAACTTTTGTTGTTAGACTTCTAGAAAGAGAAATCCAAAGGACTAATCTCAAATGTTTGGGGTCAAGTCTTGCAAGGAATGTGGTTTTTCATCAAACTGAAGGGTTTCTTCTTTAAAGGGGAGTCCAACTTAATCAGAGTCACAAAGAAACTAAGAGGGTAATTCTGCAATATCAGAGAATATGTGAATCACTTAGAAGTAACAGATCAGTGTGCTGAGTATCTGTAACTACTGTATTAACAAGAAAGATTAGAATCAGACATCTTTCTAGCACGTCAGAAAGAACATCATATTTGTACTGGATCATGGTCTCCTTCCCCCAGAGTGTCCTAATGTATACTCAAGCAGCCATTTACAGACCCCAACAATTAGACTTAGGGATCATTCATTCACAACGGGCTGCTAATTTCACTTTGGCATAATTTATGAAGACAATGAAAATAAAGCAATTAAGTGATATAAAGAAGACTGGCATGCCTAACCTACAGAAGCCATCATATTTTTAAGGATCTCAATATAGTAATTATGGTCATACCTCGTTTTATTGCACTTCACTTTATTGTGCTTCGCAGACATCACTTTTTTTTTCCAAGTTGAAGGTCTGTGGCAATCCTCTGTCAAGCCAAGTCTGTTGGTGCCATTTTTCCAACAGCATTTGTTCACTTCATGTCCTTGTGTCTTATTTTAGTAATTATTGCACTATTTCAAACATTTTCATTATTTTGTTATGGTGACCTGTGATCAGTAATTACAACTTGCTGAAAACTCAGATAGTGGTTAGCATTTTTTAGCAACAAAGTATGTCTTAATTAAGGTATGTACATTGTTTATGTAGACATAACACTATTGCACATTTAACAAACTACAGCATAGGGTAAACACAACTTCTATATGCACTGAGAAACCAAAAACTTCATTTGATTTTCCTTATTGTGATTTGATTTTATCACAGTGGTCTGGAACCAAACCCTCAGTATCACTGAGGTATGCCTGTAAGTGCATGAAAATTGCTGTTCCTGATAAGAAATGACTATCCCATGTTGAATGAGACAAGTTCAAAAGAATCTCAATTTAGACAATTTTTTAAACAGCAGAGTAATACTATGTTTTTTTAAATAATAAACGTAATAAAACTAATAAGATCCAGTAAAACAATATTTGTGGACTTTTCACCAACTCATTTCAGCTCTCTCCCCAATGCAGTAACATTCTAAGTGGTACAGAATCTGAGCTTGGAAGAAAAAAATAAGATTTAGGTGCCAAGAACAGCCAAGAGAGGGATATGTACACAGTCTAGCAACGTACGTTTGTACCTTTCAAGCCGAGATTGCTGTATAGTTTTCCAAGGTGACCCTGTAATATTCGAGAATGCACATTTTGAAATACAATTTTTGTGTATGTTTAAGAAAGTATCTCACTGTTTGTGACCACACTTTGTACCTACTTAAACTGTTTTTTCAAAATTACTGTGCATAGCAAGTTCTTCACTTTCCTACTCTTGGTAAAAAACAGAAGCTACCAATAAGAATTTAATTCTAATCATAGTTGAATTCTTTTTTTACCCATGTGTACTCCTTAATTTATCTACCATTTACATTATTCTTTTTTTTTTCAATTCTATTTTACTGTGATAAGAACACAATATGAGACAAATCCTCTCAACAAGTTTTTAAGTGTCCAATATTGCATTATTAATTACAGGAGCAATGTTGCACAGCAGATCTCTAAACATATTTGCCTTGCTTAACTATAACTTTATGCCTATTGAAGACAGACAAAAGAAATTAAGTACGAGACTAACAGGAAACAATTTAAAAAATGGCAAGAGCAAGTCCTTCCCTATCAATAATTACTTAAAGTGAATGTAAATGGATTAAACATTATACCTTTTAAAAATAAGGTTCTGTTAAAGGGAAGTAAATGGCCTATGACAAATTCTGGAAAAGGACTAAGTCCAGTTTCCAAAGCTTCCTGTGTCTCTGCCAGAAGGCAAGGGGAAGAAGCTCAAGGTCAGTCCCTCGGCCCCTCAGAAACACACTCTGTGTGCCCAGGACATGTAAGCACAACCCGTTACGAGGAGCTTCAGCAGTGAGAAGCATATTTGGATCTCTGGGAATTCCTTTACTCTTATTGTCCTAGAAATACTGTGTGAAATTTTTTATTTTGCCTAGCAGCAATTGATAATGGCATGTAGATATGTGTGTCAGGGTGTATGCAGAAAACAAATGACTTGCTCCCAAGCTAAGAAGAACAGCTGCTTCTCACTTATTAGGATCAGAAAATATCCCCCTTCCATTTGTTATCCTGTCCAAGTCCATGAATGTCCACTAGCCAGTGATTCAGAAGAGCTCAGCCATGTTAGTGCTGGCAGAGAAGGACAGAAGAGCAGGCAGGCAGGCGTCTCCCTGTTTGCCAGCAAACCGAGGCTCCATGTCATCCTGATTTTTAGACTCAACAAGCCTTCTGTAAAAAGAAACAGACCAAAGCCACCTCTCTCTTGAAAGATAGCATGCATTCCTTCACCCAAAATTATTACAAGGAGGCCCAATTCCCAAGGGTTATCAAAACAATTTAAGTCACCCCCTTCAATGTCTGATTGCATAGAGCATCTTTCCTACACCAGGGCCAGGTGCCAAGAAAGAGCAGGCTCTGTGATACTGGGATTTTGAGAGTGAATCATTTCCTCCAGGGAGCTAAAGCAGACATGTGAAGGACACAGCTCTCTGCCTGACCCGCTGCATTCTCTTTTGGGTGTCACCTCTGCACTGTCACCAATTCGCCCACTGTGGAAGCAAAGCTCTGTCTGCATGACTCAGGAGGGCAGGAGCCTGTGCGTGGCACCAGTGTCTACAGAATGAAACAAAGGTTGTGATAATGTGGGTGCACAGGGCTGGGAGAAAATCACAGTGGCACAAATCGTAAGTCTGCATAAGCCTCAGTTTCCTTATCTGTTTAATGGAGCAAATAAGCCCCTCTTCAAGGGTCCTTGAAAATTCATAAGGTGACACATCACACACCTGGCACATTGGAGGTAACTTCATAAACAGTAGTTCCCATACTCTCTACACAGGACAAATGACAGGATAATTTAGTCCAGATGGATAAAAGAACACCCAGGAGAAAAGTTATTAACAAGTCAAGCATTGCTGTAGATGGGCCCCAGCTCCCACAGTTCCCTCCTTCACTGAGCTTTTCTCAACTGGGCTCAGGACTGCTTCCCTGTGCAATGCAAAGGGGGCCAGGCAATCTCCATCCTGTCAGCAGAGACCACCTCACTCTGACTGTGTGTGGCTGAAAGGCTCTGCCCTCTCATGTTTCTAACTCTGCTAGTCAGTTGCAAGGGTGGCAAGGGTGGTGACCCAGCATCTTTGAGTCCCTAGTGTGAAAACCTCATTGCCCACCCAGAGATGCTCCAGGATCAAATGACAAGACTGCCTCGCCACTCAGCTCCCTCAGCAGCTGCTGCATTTTAAAATCATGTTGCATATCTGGGGGTCAAAGCAGTATTTGTCTGCTACCTCTGAAATAGGCCTCCCCACACCCAGAAGAAATTTCTAGCACTATCCCATAGAAGGCATAGGCCCATGCACACATGGTGGGAACACATGCATTGAAATCACTGGAAATAAAAATCATGCTCAAATCTGATGGAGCTAGATCTGAGCACACCTTCCTCTTGGAAACAGAAAAAATATTTGTCCCACAAAGACAGGAAAGTCTGGCTGTGGCTGTCCATCACAGTCAGGTCAGAGAGAGACACAAGGTCTGAACCAGACAGGCAAAGAGCAGCTTATACATGTGACCAACCCCAGCAGGTGCCAAGACTCACCTGTGCCTCCTGAGCCAGGCCCTCAATTTCAACTTCAGTCCCTCTTTTTTGATTAATCACACTCATATTTATTTTAGGTTAACATATTTCTTTGTTCCCCCAATTTTTTTTTTGGTTTTATACCATCTTGATATCTTAAAATTGAGGTAAAATTCACATAACATAAAATTGACCCTTTTAAGGTATACAATTCAGTGGCATTTAAGTACATTCACAGTATTGTGTAACTGTCACCCCCATCTAGTTTCAAAACATTGTCATCTCCCCGTAAGGGAATGTCATACTCAGAATGATAGTCACATTCTATTCTTCCCTTCCCCAGCCACTAATCTTTCTGGATGCTCCACAGAAGTGGAATCATACAACATATGACCTTTGGTTCAGCTTCTTTCACTCAGCATGTTTTCAAGGTTCATCCACTTTGTAGAATGTACCGGAACACCATTCCATTATATGGGTACACTGCATTTCGTTTATCCATTCATCCACTGATGGACACTGGGGATGTTTCCATCTTTTGGCTGCTGTGAACAGTGCTTCAGTGAACTTTGGTTTACAACTATTTGTGTATCTGTTTTCAGTTCTTTTGGGTACATACCTAGGATTGGAATTTCTGGGTCATATAGAAATTCTATACTTAACTTTGTGAGGAACACCAAATTCTTTTCCACATGACTGACTGCATCATTTCACATTTCCACCAGCAATGTACAAGGTTTCCACTTTCTCCACATCCTCAGCAATGCTGGCCATTTTCTGTTCATTTGACCATAGCCTAGTGGTTGTGAGGTGGTATGTCATTCCCTTTATTTTTTTTTGCAAAAAGCATTACCATATATTTATTGATATGTAACTTACATACAATAATATGGACAAGATCCAAAGTTCAATGTGTTTTGACAACTATAAAGACCTGATATGTAACTACCACCCAATATAAGGTCTGGAATGCGTCCAGCATGAGACGTGCCTGTATGTCCCCTTGGGACTCCTCCCCCTCCTCCTGACACAAACACACTGTCAGTTCATCCCCAGAGGTCATTCTTGCTGTTGTAGAACTTCTCACAAATGGAATCGTACTGTAAGCGCTTCTTTTGTGACACATACCATTTTTTATGTTCACCCATCGTGTTGCACACATCGGCAGTTCACTCCTTTGCACGGCTGAATAGTACGCAACAGACTGAACACGCTGGTTTGTTTATCCACCCACCTGCTGACCGACATTTGGTTGCTGCCAGGGTAAGGCTATTAGGAGTAAGGCTGCTATGAACATTTTGATCCAGATCCTTCCTGTGTAATAAGACCAGGTTTGAGACTGCAGCTCCCAGGGAGGAGCACAGAACAGAGAGCACCACCGGTGAGATGTGCCCTCCTGGGGGTCACTTCTGAGCATTTTCACTTAACTATCCAGTGAAAGTGATGGAGGAGTGGGCAGCGTGGTTAAGGAAGGGCCATCCCCCAGTCAGAGCAGTAGTAGGAGAGTGCCAGTAGGCAGGCAAAACTGGGCTGAAGAGCCAGGTTCCTCTCTTTTCTGACATCTGAGAGGAGGAATCTACCAACATGCTCCATGATGGGGGCCACAGCATAAAAAAATAAAATCATATTATATCACACATATCATTGTTATATTTATTTATATATTTATAGTATTGTTTTAAATATTGTAATATGTAGTCATATTTTATAATACACACACACACACACATACACACACACACACCCTGGGTCCTGAAGCCAAGGATTTATTAATCAAGAGTATGTCTGTGTATCTGTGAGAAACAGGAGTAAGAAACACTCAAATATCTCCTACATAGTGAGGAATCAGAGGAAACTACTCCATTCTTGCCTCTGATAAACAGAGATATATAGAGTCAAGAATGGCTTTCTTAATTTGAAAGATAATTACTAATGGAGACAAGAAAGACAAACAAAATACTGTCCATAAAGTCAAAGACAGAATAAATGGAACAGCACGAAGTGTGAGGAAGAAAGCAAAAACAAGATGTCAGAGGACCACACACATATTACTCACAATGACTAGTATACATGGGAATGTCTTAATAAAAGACAAGGACTCTCGGGATTCAAAATCAAAATTCCACTGTTGACCAAGAAACATACATAGATCGGATTAAAGACTGGGGACAGGAACAAAAAGAAGAACAGATTCCGAACTCTGCCTCACCCACTTAGATGACCACTGGATGGAGGCAGGTGGTGGGTGAGCAGTGGAGAGACCCCCAGAGTTGCCAGGTGGCGTCAAGGGAGGTCTGCTAGCTATGCCCAGAGGACACAGCTGGAGGTGAAGGATCTAATCCAGGATGCTAGCCTAGGATGTCAACTAGACACCTAAAGGAGAAAGGCCAGGTTGGAAAGGCTGGCGGGAAATGGAGCTAGCAGAATTGCTCTGTCCTCCTGGAACTCTGAAGGAGGACACTTCAGAAATAATGCCCTTGGCCTGTCCACAGGTGATACGAGTCAAGGACACTGGGCTAATTAAGGGTGCAGAGGTGGGAACATGCATTTAACCTAAAGCATCAATGAAGAGTAAAAGCATTCCCCTAGGAAAAGGGAGGCATTATATATTGATAAAATGTAAAACTCACAATTAATATGGGCTACCACAGCATTGGAGGAAGGAATGTCAGTAACTTAACATCAAAATATACAAAGCAAAATTGTTAGAGAAAAGGGAGAAAATGAACAAAACAACTCTTTCCAGGGACTGTTATCTCTTTAAATACTTGACAGGTCAAGTTCAAAAGCACATAAATAATAACATAAAGCATTTGAGCATATAAAGTTGAATTTACAGATGTATATATAATTATGTGTATCCTAGAAACAGACACTATGCCTTTATTCCAAGCATCATGAAGCATTTATAAAAACTGATTGCATATAAAAACTGAGGCCACAAAAATAACCATAATAAACTTCAAAAAGCAAAAAAAAAATGCCCACCCCACATTCAGTCCATGACACAATAAAAAAAGAAAATAATAACACTCTTTCAAACAAAAAAGAGTCCAAATTACATGACTATTTGAAAACATCCTTTAATTAACTGCTGTCTATACAGACTTTGCCTAGGGTAGCTCACCCAGGAGTCACTGGTGTCTTTCCAGTAAAAGTTACATTGTGTATGCTGTCCCGTGGCTGCCTGTGGTGCCCCTGAATTATAAGCCATTCTTCTTTCCAGTCCTGGCCCCCTACATTGTGACATTTTCTAGACTGTGTATTTGACCACTGACCTCACTCTTCTAGATCCTTGGTGCAGAAAGAGTATTGGGAAAACTGAATTCAAAAATAAAATGTACATTAATAAACCAGTTCAAAAATATCTAAAAGGGACACAACCCATATCATAGCTATAAGTGCTCAAATCTACTCAGAATAAACTTTATGGCCTTAAGTATTTTTATTATTAACCACAAGAATTAAAATAAATGAATCACACATTCTATTGATGAAGTTAGCAAAACCAAGAAAGAAAACAGAAAGTGAAAAATGGGGATGAAAGCAGAAATGAATGAATCAGAAAATGGGATCGGGGGGAAATGCCTGGTTGATAAATACATGCAGAAATGATTCAAAATAATCAGAGAGAAATTTCTGACAAATCAAACTTATAAAGGAGATAGAGTTATCAGTATTTGCACATTCCACAATTATGTCTAGAAACCAAGACATCAAAATAATAACTGAAAATTAGTTCTGTAGGTTGGTATCTCATTGGGCATAAGGCAACTATAATATAAATATTTAAAAAAATAACACCTTTCCTAAAGCAAAAATCAATTAGAATGCATAAGGGGGAAAACACCAGTCAAAATATTAACAAATAATTGTCTAGGAATAAGCCTGGCAATAAATGTTCAGAAAGACATAAAATATTCAAACCAGTGATGAGGTACACCCTCTTCTCAGATGACTGAATATTGTCAGGCAGCTAGTTTTTATAAACCAACATGTAGATGTAATAGAACTGGATTCTGATCACAACAGGATTTGAGAACAACCAAATGAAATGTTACAGAAGTTACAGAATATATCTAAAAGAATAGGAAGGTAAGAAGAGTTAAAATCCTTTTATCTAAAATCATGAGGTCAACTCCTCTAAAGTTTTCTAAAGCCATAATAATTAAGATTATGTAATTCTCATAAAATAATCAAGAAACATACCAAGAGAACAAAATCAAACCCAGTAGCAGGTCAAGGATACATAAGAATTTAATATATGAAGAAAAAGTTATTACAAATTATGGACTCCATTATTTACCAAATGGTGTTGGGGAAACTGGGAATCAATTCTGGATAAACCAGTTTATGAAGGTTGACATATTAACAGTGGTAAGTATATCTGTGTCAATAGCTTTTGGGGGCACTTAAACTGTGTGCCAAAGGATTTACATGAATTATTTCATTTACTCCTAACAACTCCTATGAAAGTAGGTATTTCTACTTTTAGATCACCTATTCCAACCAACTCACATTAAAATGAGTTAACCAAGGCCCAGAGAAGGTAGGTGACTTAGCCAGGATCACACAGCCAGGCAGAGAGCCTAGATGAACACTATGTCCAGCATTATGTCTCTCTAACTATTCTGTTCCCAATTACATTGTCTTTCATAAAGGAACATACCTCTCTGGATTCTGCACATAGGAGTTTGTATAATAAGAGTAATCCACAGCACAGGGACACAGAGAGAACTGGATGACTCAGGCAAATGGAACTTCAGGGAGGCTTTTCAGAGATAGAAGCTAAGGATCCCAATCAGGATGTGACCAGCCAACACTGAGAATTTTGTCAAAATTGTCAAGAGAGCTTTTAGTAGACCAGACACACCCAGGACCTTGGCTCACTGCCTCTCTTGCAGCTCAACTCTCTTGCTGCACCAGGTCTCAGAAAGAAGAGGAGTCTCCACAGGTGTCCATTTTCCATCCCTACCACTCTTACAGCCTCTGCTAAGGGCCTACACTGCCTTCCCCCACTACATTCTTACAGTGTCAGCCATGAGAAAGAAGGCTTTGTAATCCAGGGCAAGTTCAAAAAATGAGCATAGGAGGAGCAGAGATGGCAGCATGAGTAGAGCAGTGCAAATCTCCTCCCAAAAACAAATATATTTTTGGAAATACAACAAATACAACTATTCCAAAAAGAGAGACCGGAAGATATAGGACAACAGCCAGACTACATCTACACCTGCGAGAACCCAGCACTTCATGAAGGGGGTAAGATACAAGCCGCAGCCTGGTGGGACCCGAGCACCTCCCACCCTAGCTCCTGGCAGGAGGAGATGAGTCAGAGCAGGGAGGGAGAGAAAGCCCAGGACTGCTAAACACCCAGTCCTAGCCACCCGCACCGGGAGCACAGACACACAGTGCGTGGGATGCTGGATACTAGGGAAACGGGACAGTAAAATCTGCAAGCAGGTCCCTGGGACAAAGAAAAGAGAGTGCTTTTTGAAAGTCTTCAAGGGACAGGGACCCCACAGCTGGACGGAAGCATCCCGGCACAATCAGCTCAACGGCTGGGAACCCAGGGAACTCCGGGCACCCTAACCCGCTGGACAGCAGCGCAGCTCCGAAGCCCCTCACGGCGATAAACAGCCTCCCGCCCATTCCTGCTCTGTGGCCACACCCACAGCAACTGCATGTGGAGGTTCCTTCACAGAGCCGGGCAAGAATCAGAAACCCCATCTGTGTGCAACTGCCCAGCACAAGTCACCAGAGGTTGCCATTCTCCCAGGAGAGGAAGGCCACAAACTAGCAAGAAGGGACGTTCTCCCAGCTGGCACATGCCAACTACCCATGACTATCTCTATCACCAAGAAAAGGTAGAAGAATTTGATACAGACCAGATTAACCCAGAGAGTCTCCCCTGAAAAGGAACCTGGGGAGGATAGACCTAACCAATCTTCCTGAAAAATAATTTAAAATTAAGGTAACCATGCTGATGGACTTGGAGAGAAACATGCAAGACAAAGGAGGGAGAATACAGAAATAAAACAAACTCTGGAAGGATTTAAAAGCAGAATGGATGAGGTGCAAGAGGTCATTGATGGATTAGAAACCAGAGAACAGGAATGCATAGAACCTGATGTAGAGAGAGATAAAAGGATCTCCAGGAATGAAACAACATTAAAAGAACTGTGTGACCAATCCGAAAGAGACAATATCCGCATTATAGGGGTACCAGAAGAAGAGAGAGAAAAAGGGATAGAAAGTGTATTTGAAGAAATAATTGCTGAAAACTTCCCCAGACTGGGGGAGGAAATAGTCACTCAGACTACAGAAGTACACAGAACTCCCAACAGAAGAGACCCAAAGAGGACAACACAAAGACACATAATAATTAAAATGGCAAAGCTCAAGGACAAGAACAGAATTTTAAAGGCAGCTAGAGAAAGGAAAAAGGTCACCTACAAAGGAAAACCCATCAGGCTATCATCAGACATCTCAACAGAAACCTTACAGGCCAGAAGAGAATGGCATGATATATTTAATGCAATGAAACAGTAGGGCCTTGAACCAAGAATGCGGTGTCCAGTGCGATTATCATTTAAATATGAAGGAGGGATTAAACAATTCCCAGACAAGCAAAAGTTGAGGGAATTTGCCTCCCACAAACCACCTCTACAGGCTATTATAGAGGGACTGCTCTAGATGGGAGCACTAATAAGGCTAAATAATGTCACCAGAGAAAATAAAATCACAGCAAAGAAAGCAGACCAACCAAATACTAACTAAAGACAAAAAATAAAATCAATTATCCACAAAAGCTGTCAAAGGAAACTCAAAAGAGCATACAATAAAACATCCAACATACAAAAAATGGAGGAGGAGGAACAAGAAGGGAAAGAAATAAAGAATCATCAGACAGTGTTTATAATAGCTCAATAAGCAAGTTTAGTTAGACTGAAAGATAGTAAAGAAGCTAACCTTGAACCTTTGGTAACCACGAATCTAAAGCCTGCAATGGCAATAAGTACATATCTTTCAATAATCACCCTAAATGTAAATGGACTGAATGCACCAATCAAAAGACACTGAGTAATAGAATGGATAGAAAAGCAAGACCCATCTATATACTGCTTACAAGAGACTCACCTCAAACCCAAAGACATGCACAGACTAAAAGTCAAGGGATGGAAAAAGATATTTCATGCAAACAACAAGGAAAAAAGCAGGTGTTCCAGTAGTAGTATCAGACAAAATAGACTTCAAAACAAAGAAAGTAACAAGAGATAAAGAAGGACATTACATAATGATAAAGGGCTCAGTCCAACAAGAGGATATAACCACTATAAATACATATGCACCCAATACAGGTGCACCAGCATATGTGAAACAAATACTAACAGAATTAAAGGAGGAAATAGAATGCAATGCACTCATTTTAGGAGACTTCAACACACCACTCACACCAAAGGACAGATCCACCAGACAGAAAATAAGTATGGACACAGAGGCACTGAACAACACATTAGAAGAGATGAACCTAATAGACATCTATAGAACTCTACATCCGAAAGCAACAGGATACACATTCTTCTCAAGTGCACATGGAACATTCTCCAGAATAGACCACACACTAGACCACAAAAAGAGCCTCAGTAAATTCAAAAAGACTGAAATTCTACCAACCAAATTTTCAGACCATAAAGGTATAAAACTAGAAATAAATTGCACAAAGAAAGTAAAAAGGCCCACAAACACAAGGAGGCTTAACAACATGCTCCTAAAAAATCAATGGATTAACAACCAAATCAAAATAGAGAACAAGCGATATATGGAAATAAATGACAACAACAACACAAAGCCCCAACTTCTGTGGGATGCAGTGAAAGTACTCTTTAGAGGAAAGTATATAGCCCTTCAGGCATATTTAAGGAAGGAAGAACAATCCCAAATAAATAGTCTAAAGTCACAATTATCAAAATTGGAAAAAGAAGAACAAATGAGGCCTAAAGTCAGCAGAAGGAGGGACATAATAAAGATCAGAGAAGAAATAAATAAAATTGAGAAGAATAATACAATAGAAAAAATCAATGAAACCAAGAGCTGGTTCTTTGAGAAAATAAACAAAATAGATAAGCCTCTAGCCAGACTTACTAAGAGAAAAAGAGAATCAATACACATCAACAGAATCAGAAACGAGAAAGGAAAAATCATGACGGACCCCACAGAAATACAAAGAATTATTAGAGAACACTATGAAAATCTATATGCTAACAAGCTGGAAAACCTAGAAGAAATGGACAACTTCCTGGAAAAATACAACTTTCCAAGACTGACCAAGGAAAAAACAGAAAACCTAAACAAAACAATTACAAGCAAAGAAATTGAATCAGTAATCAAAAAACTATCCAAGAACAAATCACCTGGGCTAGATGAATTTACCTCGGAATTTTATCAGACATACAGAGAAGATATAATACCCATTCACCTTAAAGTTTTCCAAAAAATACAACAGGAGGGAATACTCCCAAACTCATTCTATGAAGCAAACATCACCCTAATACCAAAACGAGGCAAAGACCCTACCAAAAAAGAAAATTACAGACCAATATCCCTGATGAATGTAGATGCAAAAATACTCAATAAAATATCAGCAAACCAAATTCAAAAATACATTAAAAGCATCATACACCATGACCAAGTGGGATTCATCCCAGGGATGCAAGGATGGCACAACATTCAAAAATCCATCAACATCATCAACCACATAAACAAAAAGGACAAAAACCACATGATCATCTCCATAGATGCTGAAAAAGCATTCAATAAAATTCAACATCCATTTGTGATAAAAACTCCCAACAAAATGGACATAGAAGGCAAGTACCTCAACATAATAAAGGCCATATATGATAAACCCACAGACAACATCATACTGAACAGCGAGAAGCTGAAAGCTTTTCCTCTGAGATCAGGTACAAGACAGGGATGCCCACTCTCCCCACTGTTATTCAACATAGTACTGGAGGTCCTAGCCACGGCAATTAGACAAAACAAAAAAACACAAGGAATCCAGACTGATAAAGAAGAAATTAAACTGTCACTATTTGCAGATGACATGATATTGTACAAAAAAAATCCTAAAGACTCCACTCCAAAACTACTAGAACTAATATCAAAATTCAGCAAAGCTGCAGGATACAAAATTAAACACAGAAATCTGTGGCTTTCCTATACACTAACAATGAATTAATAGAAAGAGAAATCAGGAAAACAATTTCATTCACAATTGCATCAAAAAGAATAAAATACCTAGGAATAAACCTAAGCAAAGAAGTGAAAGACCTATACCCTGAAAACTTTAAGACACTCTTAAGAGAAATTAGAGAAGACACTAACAAATGGAAACTCATCCCATGCTCCTGGCTAGGAAGAATTAATATCGTCAAAATGGCCATCATGCCCAAAGCAATATACAGATTTGATGCAATCCCCATCAAATTACCAAAAGCATTCTTCAACGACCTGGAACAAATAGTTCAAAAATTCATATGGAAACACCAAAGACCCCGAATAGCCAAAGCAAACCTGAGAAGGAAGAATAAAGTGGGGGGGGGGGATCTCACTCCCCAACTTCAAGCTCTACTACAAAGCCACAGTAATCAACACAATTTCCTACTGGCACAAGAACAGAGCCACAGACCAGTGGAACAGAATAGAGACGTCAGACATTAACCCAAACATATATGGTCAACTAATATACGATAAAGGAGCCATGGACATACAATGGGGAAATGACAGTCTCTTCAACAGATGGTGCTGGCAAAACTAGACAGCTACATGTGAGAGAATGAAACTAGATCACTATACACAAAAGTATACACCATACACAAAAGTAAATTCAAAATGGATCAAAGACCTGAATGTAAGTCATGAAAACATAAAACTCTTAGAAAAAAACATAGGCAATGAGTGACTTCTTCATGAACATATTCTCCCAGGGCAAGGGAAACAAAAGCAAAAATGAACAAGTGGGACTATATCAAGCTGAAACACCATCAAAAGAACAAAAAGGTACCCTACAAGTATGGGAGTATATATTCATAAATGACAGGTCTGATAAAGGGTTGAAATCCAAAATATACAAAAAGCTCATGTACCTCAACAAACAAAAGCAAATAATCCAATTAAAAAATGGGCAGAAGATCTGAACAGACACTTCTTCAAAGAAGAAATTCAGATGGCCAACAGACACATGAAAAGATGCTCCACATCGCTAGTCATCAGAGAAATGCAAATTAAAACCACAATGAGATATCACATCACACCAGTAAGGATCGCCACCATCCAAAAGAAAAACAACAACAAATGTTGGCGAGGTTGTGGTGAAAGGGGAATCCTCCTCCACTGCTGGTGGGAATGTAAATTAGTTCAACCATTGTGGAAAGCAGTATGGAGGTTCCTCAAAAAGCTCAAAATAGAAATACCATTTGACCCAGGAATTCCACTTCTAGGAATTTACCCTAAGAATGCCGCAGTCCAGTTGAAAAAGACAGATGCACCCCTATGTTTATCGCTGCACTATTTACAATAGCTAAGATATGGAAGCAACCTAAGTGTCCATCAGTAGATGAATGGATAAAGAAGGTGTGGTACATATACACAATGGAATATTATTCAGCCATAAGAAGGAAACAAATCCTACCATTTGCAACAACGTCGATGGAGCTAGAGGGTATTATGCTCAGTGAAATAAGCCAGGTGGAGAAAGACAAGTACCAAATGATTTCACTCCTATGTGGAGTATAAGAACAAAGAAAAACTGAAGGAACAAAACAGCAGCAGAATCACAGAACCCAAGAATGGACTAACAGTTACCAAAGGGAAAGGGCCTGGGGAGGATGGGTGGGAAGGGAGGGATAAGGGTGGGGAAAAAGAAAGGGGGCATTATGATTAGCATTAATAATGTGCACTGGGAGGGTATGGGGAGGGCTGTGCAACACAGAGAAGACAAGTAGTGATTCTGCAGCATCTTACTACGCTGATGGACAGTGACTGTAATGGGGATTGTAGGGGGGACTTGGTGAAGGGGGGAGCCTAGTATACATAATGTTCTGCATGTAATTGTAGATTAATGACAACAAAATTTTTTAAAAATGAGCATAATCCTAAATAAACTGCCTGAACCGAAACCTTTCCAAAGACTCATCAGAAAGTGAATGTTGTCCACACACTGGGGGTGGACACCCTCACCACCATGATTTAGCAAATCTTTAAAAATGGAATATTCAACTGCTATTAGGTTTTGGGATTCTTTTGGAAGTGATGAGAATGTTCTGGAATTAGATGGCAGTGACAGTTGCACAAGATCACAATATACTAAAACCTACTGAAGGGGTACACTTTAAATAGTTAAAATGATGAATTTGATGTTAAGTGAATTTTATCATAATAAAAACAAAATTTTGGAGAGGAAAACACATTTAGGTATTGAACTACATATGAGAGCATCACTGTATTCACATGTACAATTAGAAAAGTAAATGTATACAAAGGCAAAAGTAAACCAGAATATTAAAATTCAATACTATCCTTATTAAAATGATCAATAATGATTCTGATAAGAAAATACAAAAGATTGAAAAAGAAAAGATGTGGTCCAATGACAGATACACAGGGAAGGGGCAACCTAAACACCTGCTCCAGGTGCCTGATTATCTGTCTGATACAGGACAGCTAACCTCTCATCACTGGACCTCAAGTTCCCCATAAGTAAAAGAGGTACATTTAATTGTGTGGTCAGTTTTTTTTCAACTATATGAAAACATGCTTTACCATTACTTAAATAGACCATTTTTTAAAAATCTGATGAAAGGCTTATCTTATCAAAAGAAATATATCCAGAACCAAAATGTCCCTGGGATCAGTGAAGTCCACCCTCTGGGCCACCCTCTAGCCACACTTCTTGCAGCAATGTGAGCTGTCCTAATCCAGTTCTGGAACTGTGGGAACCTCTGAATGTCCAGATGAATGTGCGCATCAAAGCAGAGGATGAGGCTGCAGAACCATCCTCAAGGAACCTGTCCCAAGTGCTGGGTCACCACACTGCCACTGGTCCCATGAGCCCAGGCAAGACCAGCCTGGGGAGATCTGAGGTGCTAAACACTTAGGAGTCTGAGCTTTGCTTCTGGAATCAGAGTAGCATGCAAATAACCTGTACCATGATCCAGCCAATGCAAGGCTCACAGTCAGGAAAGGGCACACAGATAGCGTTCAGAAGGATGCCAGGAAGTAAAAGGCAATAAGGAGCCAGGGAAATGAGAGTGAAAGTCTGCTACTCTTATTTAAATGTGAGACAAGAGGCAGACACCTTTCTCTGGATCAAGTAGAGGAGAGTGTAGGAAAAAGGCCTTAGAGGTCACCTCCAGGAGATCACTTTTCCTTGACAAATGAGGAAACAGAGACTCAGAAAGACTGAAGACAAGGACTCAGAGCCAGCTGGACTGGAGCAGGTGCTGCCACAGGCCTCCAGATTGGTATCCAGAGGCCCCTAGGCACCCCTACATGTCCCTGGCTGCAAATGCTCCCCTCGAGAGGCAGATGGAAAACCCCTGGCAAGCTCAGGGAATGTTTCCGTATTTGCAAACAGGAATAATATGGACCCCATCTAGCTCACAGGGCTGGAGTGGAGATGAAATAAAATAAAGCATTGTGAACCCCTGCACACTGTAAACCACTACACAGATGAAGGAAATGGAAGTATCATTTGGGCAAGCATTCTTCTTTTTAAAAATTTTAAAGGTCTATTAGAAGAGAGAAAGCACCAGGGCGTGCCACCCAGTTCCTTCACCTAGGGGATTTAGCAAATATTCACATTCAGGAATAATAAAATGAGTACAGAGCTGGATTTGCCATGAAGTTTAAGCCTAAGGGCCCCTTTCTTTTTTTTTTTTTTTTTTTTTTGAGAGGGCATCTCTCATATTTATTGATCAAATGGTTGTTAACAACAATAAAATTCTGTATAGGGGGGTCAATGCTCAATGCACAATCATTAATCCATCTCAAGCCTAATTCTCGTCAGTCTCCAATCTTCTGAAGCATAACGAACAAGTTCTTACATGGTGAACGAATTCTTACATAGTGAATAAGTTCTTACATGGTTAACAGTACAAGGGCATTCATCACAGAAACTTTCGGTTTTGATCATGCATTATGAACTATAAACAATCAGATCAAATATGAATATTCGTTTGATTTTTATACTTGATTTATATGTGGATCCCACATTTCTCCCTTTATTATTATTATTATTTTTAATAAAATGCTGAAGTGGTAGGTAGATGCAAGATAAACTTAGAAAACATAGTTTAGTGTTGTAAGAGAGCAATTGTAGATGATCAGGTGTGTGCCTGTAGACTATGTGCTAATCCGAGCTAGACAAGGGCAATAAAACATCCACGGATGCAGAAGCTTTCTCTCAAAACAGCGGGGGGGTGAGGTTCTAAGCTTCACCACTGTTGTTCCCTGATTTCTCACCTGATGGCCCCCCTGCGACTGTGCCTGTCTTAGGTTGTTCCTCCCTTGAGGAATCTTACCCGTCTCTGGCTAACCAGTCATCTTCCGGGGCTAAGGGCCCCTTTCTTAAACGGGCCCCTCACAGGGCCTTGAAGGGGCCCTAGTATTATTTACACATGGTCAGATGTTTTTACAGAATTTGCAAAAGCAATATACTTTTATTGCAATCTGCTGACTGTCTTCTTCCATTCCAGTTACTCTGTCACAGTCCAGCCATATGGTCAAGGGAAGGACGAGGGAGCAGCTATTTGGAATTCGATTTGAGAAGTTAGGCTGGGAAGACATTTAGTTTTACTTTAGTGGAGTATGTTGATGATGGTTCCCAGTTTACCATATATTGCTGAGCTGCCCTGGAGTAGCTTCCAAGAATATTCACAATGTCATCAATTCAAAGTATACTTAATACAAATGACCACAAAAAGAAAAACATGAAATGCCTGTGTAATCTCACAGCTGTCATAGCAAATGTTTAGAAGGCACCCCAAATTGGCCAATAAGTCTGAAAATGTGTACATGACATTGTCAATACTGTGAAGCTAAAATTGATTTTTTTAGAGTATCAACTCTTATAAAAAAGTATCCATCAACCGTATTGGAAGAAAGGCTGAATTACTTTACTAATCTCTCAACAGAACAGGATATTCCAAAATTGCTCTCATATAGTCAAGTCACATAATATACAGTCCAAAAATGTAAAAAGAAAGGACTATAAAGATGCTTTGGGTAGCTAATAAAAATGTCATTTTCCTGGATTTTCTGATGTCTGTGATATTTGTCAGTTTTTTTAATTGGAAAATTTTTACAACCTTTCTCATTCTATTCTAGAGAAGTATTTACTTTTATACCTAATTGTGTATTACTCTTTTTCTTACAGAAGGAACTAAAATTGTATAAGCTTCAAGCCACAATAAACTCTGAATTCCAAGTCCTCTAATTGAGTGTCATTTCTATCAGTTTACTTACTTATGAAAAAAAGCTCAGAATTGCCTTTCATAACAGCAAATGCACTGATTTTAAAGCATCTCCACCAAGGACTAAAAGAAAATGGATTTGAACAACAGAGGAAAGAACAGTTATACAGAAAAGAAAAAAACCTTCTAAGCATGAAAGCTTGTAGAACCCTTTATCTAAAACTATTTGAAAAAATACTGTACTTTGTCTGGTACAGATGGAAAAAAATCTTACCTGAGTGCATGCTGATGCTGACTCCAGAGATGAGAGCCTGGCTTTTTAAGCTTGATGAAGAGACTAACTTTTTTAACCAACTGATTTATATGCACATACCTATAAATGAGAATAATTTTAAGGTGACTTATGATACAGTACTTAATATAATTGTCCCAAGACAAAAACTGGAACCACAAACTGTCAGGGGAAGGAAGGAATAGAAATTTGTCCTGGGGAGCACATGGCTGAGCAAGAGCTCAGCCATCTCCCCGACCTCAGCTCTGGGAGGTCTCGTTCAGCTAATGCTGCCAGCCCCTACACATCCTGGTCACTCTCAGAGCCCTCTTGACATCAGCCCTGTCTTGACAGCTCACCCTGTGTTGCCCAGTGCTCCTCCCTCCTGGCCAGTTAGCCTCCTCTCTCCTCCTGGCAAACCCTTCCCAGGGAACCTCTTAACACCCTGTCCCACAGCAGGCAAGTCCACGTGGCTTTAGCCTTTTCCCAGTAAACTATCTCGCCATCTTATCTGCTTTCTGAAATCCGATCCTCCCCAAAGACTCACACACACACCCCACTTTGAGGTGGACTCATCACCCAAGGCGAGCCCGTATGACACAGTCTCCCCAACTCCAACCAGTCTGCACGACATCCCTTCCTCTCTGCTTTCTGCACGGCTTCCCTTTGGCATATAAACATGCTCCAGGCTCTCCAGTCTGGCTGACCCCCTTCCCTCCATCCATCCACCCATCATCCATCCAGCAAACATGCTATGAGCGTTTGTCATGTGCCTGACACAGTGCTAAATAATGGGGATGTATGCTAAATGTAATGGGGAGTCAAGAAAAACAGGGCCCTTTCCTCTCCCTGCTCCCCAGCACTGCTCTTCCCTCATCTCATTACATTTGCTCTCGTCAGGCTCAAAGGTCCCCATGGCTGTGCCTCAAACCCCAAATGTTTGCTAAACTGAACTGAAAATAAGGTGTGCCACATAGGTCTCACTCTTGCTGTCAGGAGTCACAAGCATGCCAGGTGTCATTAGGATGAACAAGCTTTTGCCTGAGCTTTAGCTCACAGAATAAAGCTTCTCACTGAATGAGTTTGGGATTTCATGCAGTGGCTGTAACCAGTGGCTTCTTCTTGGTTTCGTCCCCATGAAAGCAAGGTTCAACAGGGACACAGTGGCCTAAGGAAGGTGGCGTTCTCATTTACCGCCAAGGGAAGCCCAGAGACCTTTGAGGAAGAAATAGTTAACATCAGGGGACGACCAGTGACCTGGACTCTAGTAGGGATGAGAAGGAATCAGGTTTGTTCCCGAATAGAATGGCTCCAGCAGGTAGCTCATCTTCATCCCAGGAGGCTAACCTGAAATCTATGGGTCACTTTTTTTCAATTCCAAATGAATTTTCAAAACATTGAGTAGAAAATCAAAAATTGTTCCCACACAGGGAGGTGGTTAGGTCAAAATGGATTTTTCTGATACCAGAAAATATATATAATTTTCTCCCCAATTCAAAACTGCTGATACAATTTCCAGCCTAAGGAAACAGAGGCTCATTGACACTACAGCTGACTTCAGAAAGGACTCAGGTCATTGATATGATGAAAAAGGAAAAGGTGAGAGATGGCAGAAGATCACAAATAAGAGCGACAATGCATTTCTACTTGATACTCAGAGCTCAGCTGAGAAGCTGCCTCCCAGACCCCAACGTTCTCTGGGCCATCACAGCACCAGAAGCCAAATCCAATCAAAGCTTCAACAGCAGGTCTGAAATTCCTTTTTCAAGCCCAAGCATCTGCGACTGGATGTTTGCAGATTCCAGGAATGGGCTATTTTCCTATCTGCACTGGAGTTGGCACTCAAATGAGCCAATTCCTTTGATCCCAACAGCATTCTGCCTCTCCTCCCTCACTGAAGTGGCCACATGGTGGGCACCAGAGGTGGCTGCCTCTCTACCAAAAGCAACAAAAGCCAAAAGCATCATAATTGCCTCCTCCTGTGCATTTGCCATGTGCACACTCCAGGGCTGAGTGCAAGACAAGGAGTCAGGCAGAGTCTGCGGGGGGAAGGTAAGTTTAGAAGTTGACTCTTAAGGATGACTAGGCAGGCCTTGATTTTTATACCTATCAAGGCTGAACATTCTACTGGCCCTTTAGGATGGATTCTCCTTTTTTGGCCTGCCTATTGCTATAGACCTGGCTACAGACTGAACATTTGTGTCCCTTAAGATTTCTACATGGAAGTCCTAATGTGATGGAATTTAGAGGTGGGGTCTCTGGGAAGTAATTAGGTCTTGAGAGTGGAGCTCCATGATTGGATTGTGTTCTTAGAAGAACAGGAAGAGAGCTGCAGAACCCCTCTTCCCTGTGAACCCTGTCCCATGTGGACTGGTGACCCTACTCCACTATGGCACATGTGGCATGTGATGCAGACCAGACCAAACACAAACCCTAGGCACTGCCCCTGTGAGGGGTTTCGAGAGGCACATGCCTGTCCCTAAGACTCCTCTGATGGAACCTCCCCTGAAGAGCCTCTTTCCCTGGCTTCCTTCTCCTCCGCCACAGGGAGAAAGTCCAGCTATGCGATAGAAAGGGGGACAGGGACTTGAAGACATGGATTTGGCCTTCTATCAAGCCAGACACTATTGTAGACCACTCAGCTACAGGACCTAATAAGTTCTTGCCTCCTCCTTTTCAAGTTTAAGTGAATAAAGTGATTCTCTGTTACTTGGAACCAATAGTTTCTTGATAAGTAGATAAATATCCTCCTAAATCCTAGCCCTAGTGCTGACCTTACTCACTTGTGCCCTCATCTGTTGCCTTCTCCTCCTGGTGGAAAGGATAGGGAGCCAACACAGTGACATAATCCTTCTGTGCCTCCAGCAAGCCACAGCGCCACAGGAGGGTCACCTAACACTACAGCTCCCAGCACAGTGAGATGAGGATCAGTGCATGTGCCTCCAGGGTGACCGGAGGGCGAGAGGGCAGGGAACGGGCCTGGTGCTCCTCTGACCCTCCTGGGCTCTGGACACCCCCCAGATTCGGGGACCCCTCCCCCTACTACTCCTCTCCTCCATTCCAAGGGCATGAAATTGCCAGTGGGGTAGAAAATAGGACTCTCTACATGTTGTACAAAACTCCACTTACTCCAGACCAGTGAAAAGCACACCCCAAGGTATATGAGCCAACACAAACAGAAAGTAAGAACTCCAGGTTAATATCAAAAAGGCCCGAGACATAGAAATCATTAAAGGGACCAGCAATCCACTTATTCTTGACAAAAGGGAAAATCTCCAGGGAAGACATAACGGTCAACTTTATATGACAAATAACACAAAAAATGTTAACAAAGACAAACATCACCTGCTGGTGGAATTTTCTCCCTGCTCCCAGGCCCAGTTTGCCCCACCTGCTCTGTCCCTTCAGCCCATGTGCTCTAGACTACATAGGGCACCAGAGAAGACAGCTTTGAAGTCAGATAGACAAACAGGGTTTTACCGGTTAAATAGTGTGGCCAAAACTCCTGGCCACCCAGAACCCTCAGAATGTGACCTTATTTGGCAATAAAGCCTTCGCAGGTGGACTTAAGATGAGGTCATGTTAGATAGTAAGGGCCCCAAGTCCAATAACTGATGAGGTCATACTGGATTAGGATTGAGGGCCCTAAATCCAGTGACTGGTGTCCCTATAAAGAAGAGGGGACACGGGGACACACAGAGACTCAGCGGGAAGAAGCCGTGTGAACACAGAGACAGTTTGGAGTGAGGCGGCTGCAAGCCCAGGGACACGGAGGCTCGTCAGCAGCCGGCAGCGAGAAGAGGCATGAGGACTCTGCCCAGAGAACTCGGAGCTGCACGGCCCTGCAGGCGCCTTGATGTCAGACCCCTCAGCTCCAGAAATCTGAGAGAACAAACGGTTGTCATAAATCACCCAGTTGGTAGTGACTTGTCACAAAAGTCTTGGGAAACGAATACAAGGGTGCAGGTGACCTGGGTCAAGTCACTTTACCTCAGTTTCCTCTTCTGTGAGTAGGGACACTAACAGTAGGACCAAGTTATAGGGTCATTAACTGGGGGAAGTAAGCGTATAGTGTGGTACTACTTTTCTGTGTCAAATTCACTGGCCACAGGTGCCCAGATTAGACATCACGTCTGGGTGTGCCTGCGAGCGCAGTTCCAGTGAGATGAGCATTTAAATCAGTGGACAGTAAAGCAGATGGCTCTCCCAGTGTGGGTGGCATCCTCCACTCCATTTAGGGCCTGAATAGAACAAAAGGCAGAGGAAGGAGCAGAATGCCTGTTTTTTCTGCCTCACTGATTGACCTGGGACATCTCACCTTATCTTCTGCCCTTGGACTAGGGTTCACACCATCAGCTTGCCTGGTTCCCGGGCCCTCAGAGGCAGACTGGGTTACACCTCTGGCTTTCCTGGGCCCTGGGCCAATCACTATAACCTCTCTCTCTCTCTCTCTCTCTCTCTCTCTCTCTCTCTCTCTCTCTCTCTCCCCCTTTCTTTCTCTCCATATATACACAATAAATAATAGTAATACAATGTTAAGTAATAATAATAAAATTATTATTTATAAATACACAATAAGTAATAATTTTTCATATTTAATTATAATATATTCATAAAGCAATATTATATATTGTATATAGTATTTATATGTTACTAATATTACATATTACACAAAAGATTATATAATTATATTATAAGTTATATCTAATACCTGGTTCTTCCATTGTTGTTGCATATGGCAGGATTCCCCCGTTTTAAAGCTGAATGATAGTCCATGTTATGTATATATCACATTTTGTTTATTCATCTGTTGATGGACATTTAGTTTGTTTCCACCTCTTAACTACTGTGAATAATGCTATAATGAACAAAGGAGTGCAAACATCTCTTCAATACCCTGATTTCAATTCTCTTTGATATATACCCAGAAGTGGGATTGCTAGATCATAAAGTAGTTCTATTTTTAATTTTTTGAGGAACCTCCATACTATTTACTTTAACAAATGCACCATTATACATTCTCAGCAACAGTGTACAAGATTTCCAATTTCTCTACATCTTCGCCTATACTTGCTATCTTTTGTTTTTTTTAGTAATGGTCATCCAAAAGGTGTTTAGGTGATAACTCTTTTGATATGCATTTTCCTGATCGGTGAGGATGGCCATTTGTTGGCTATATCTGTGTCTTCTTGGAGAAATACCTATGTAAGTCTAAGCCAGCATATTAACTGGGCTATTTGGTTTTGGTTTTGCTCTTGAGTTATAGGCATTCCTTATATATTTTGGATATTAAACCCTTACCAGACATACGGCTTGCAAATATTTTCTTCCAGGTTGCCCTTTCATTCTGCTGATTGTTTCCTTTCCTGGGCAAAAGCTTCTCAGTTTGATGTTGTCCTATTTGTCTATTTTTGCTTTTGTTGTCATGTCCAAGTAATAACTGCCAAGACCAATGACAACAAGTTTACCCCCTACATTTTCTTCTAGGAGTTCTATAGTTTCAGGCCTTACCTTCAACTCTTTAATCCATTTTGAGTTAATTTTGAATACAGTGTAAGATTTTACTGTTTTGCATGTGTATTCTCAGTTTTCTCAACACTTTTCTTTGAAGACTACCCTTTCCCCATTGTATGTTCTTGGCACACCTGTCCAAGATCAGCTGACCATATATGTGAGGGTTTATTTTTAGACTCTGTGTTCTGTTCCATTGATTTACATATCTGTCTTTATGCCAGTACCATACTGCTTTAATTACTGTAGCTTCATGGTATATTTCAAAAGCAGGCAGTGTGATGTCTTTGTTTAGCTATCTACTTTCTAATGGCCTTTTTCAGTGCTGAATCAAGATCACCAAAGAAATTTCAGGCAAACCAGGATGCAAACCATGTCTCTACATCTGCAAAGTGCCCAGGTCTGTGCATTTGTTGTCTCTCAGAATACTCACTCATCCTCCCCACCATTCACAGACATTTAAGGAACACCTATCACATGCCAGCTACTGTTCTAAGGTGCTGGAGAGACAACAGCAAACAAAAAGGACAACACCCCTACCTTCATGGTGCTTTTGTTCTGATGGGTGAGGGAGACAAGAGACAAGTAATATTACAGTAACAAATGATAAACTTAAGTGCAGAGAGTAATAAGTGTTTTGAAGAAAACGAACCAAGTGAGAGCGTTGGGAGTGACAGCAGCTGGAGGTGTGGACTGTAGGAAGTGTGGTGCATCTCTCCTTCATTTCTGCCTTTATGCAGTAAGACCCAAGTTCTCCTAGAGCTCCATGAGTTGACACAAGGCTTGGGGCTTCAACTTAGGGAAAGCCGGCAATAAAATATTCAGAAACTTTGCAAGCCAGCTGTCAAACACTGGTAGCTAGAAACCAACCATGGAAGGCATATTTGCACCAAGGCCCATACCTCGCCGGCACCTACCCTCTCCCCTCTCCCCCAGCAGAGCACAGCATTGCTTACATGACAGTGACTGTTTTTAAGTGTGGTGCTTGCTGTGCTTAGAAGCCAGGCAATTTTCTGTGGGCGCCCATCTTCAAATGAATCTCTGAAATTAAAGTGGAGGTCACTGGAGACCTATGATTCATTCTGCCTGTCTCTCTTTCTACACACATACCATCTAGTTAGGCAACATTTTTTAGAATTGCCACTATTGTATTTGACCACAGTATCAAACTTTTCATAGCTGATCAAAAAAATGTTTAGCCAAAGGCTCTTTATTCCTTTCCCTTGTTCTACTTCCCAAAAAGAAACATTTCTTGTATCCAAAGTACAAATGGGAATTAAGCTCCTAAGAAATTTTGCTTTATCCAAATTTCGAACATAATATCTGCTGTATATAAGACAGAAACCATAGATCACAAACTGGAATATCTCATTGTCGACCTTCATTCAACTCTTCGTTGACTTTGTTAACAGAGCAAAGGGGCAGAGCTGAATAATCTAAATCCCCAGACAGCCAAAAAACTACATTTTAGCCAAATTTTCTACTACAGCCATAACCAAGGAGAAAATAATCCAGCCTACATTTAATTATCTTCCATTCCTCCTGTCTGAACCAACCAAGAATGGCATTGAGCAGTAAAACAAATGGTCCAAGAGGGAAAAGGAATAATCCACAAACTGTATAAACAGCTCCTTTTATGAGCAAAAGTTGACAGTGTTTGAAATTAGAGCAAGGTCTCCAATAACATTTCAGAGGACTGGTATCTGGGAAGTGTATCTAAGAGGATGCCTATACCTAAAGAGAAATTTATATTAAAAATCACAAAAGGGAGGATCACGGGGAAAACAGTGCATCACAAAGAAGGGACATAGTGGATCTGTGGCATCTTGCTGCACTGATGGACAGTGACTGCATTTGGGTGTGGGTGGGGACTTGATAATATGGGTAAATGTAGTAACCACATTGTTTTTTCATTTGAAACCTTCATAAGAGTGTTTATCAATCATACCTTAATAAAAAATTAAAAAAATAAAAAATAAAAAATAAAAATAACAAAAGAACATACAGCTTTTACTCCAAGCAGTTTTTGTGGCATTTTCATGGAATTATAGGTACATAAAATGGTTAAAAATAACAAAGTGGATGAAAAACAGTCTCGTCGACTTTCACTGCTAATTACAGTAATGCTTTTACCTCAGTGCTGCATTTTAGCCAGCAGTAACTCAACAACAATAAAACTGATCGTGCCCTCCTTTCTTCTCTGGGTTACACTTTTCCATTTTTAAGGCTCTTCTTCACTCTCTGGGAGGGTGGGCAGGCAGCCATCATTATCTCTGTTCAGACACAGAAGTGGACAGGCCGGTGCAGGCTTTCATGATTTGCTGGGTGTTGAGGGCATCATAAGCAGCAGAAAGGGCATTTGGTCCCAGTTTTCCAAGAACATACTCTTCCTTGGGCCACACGGGCCTTCATCAGTCCTGTTAGCACGCCTGCCTCACAGAGCATTATGCTGCAGTTTCTCATCAAAGCCTCACTTTGGTGGTACCTGTACCCAGGGAATCCTGCAGTCTACTTCCTGAAGCACAAGCTGAAGGCTTGAAGGAGAAAAAGGCTCATGGTGGTAATCACTGAGGCCGGGCTTTTAACAATGTGTTCCTGCCCTTCCATATATAATGGTCTGCATGACATCCACACACATAATAAAACAGCTAAAAAGATACCTGTTTATTCCAAGTGCTGTCAAGGATGTGAAACAACTAGGAACTGATACATTGCTGCTGAGAATGCAAACACTCCTGTATGGCACAGCAATCCCATCCCAGGTGCCTACCCAAAAGAAATGAAAATACATGTTTACACAAAGACTGCATATGAATGTTTAATAGCAGCTTTATTCATGATAGCTCCAAGCTGGAAACAGCCTGATTGTCCATCCTTACATTAAAAAATACTCAGTAATAAGGAATGAACTCTTGTTCAATGCAACCACACAAAGGAGTCTCAGAAGCATTACACTGAGTGCAAGATGCCAGAGCCAAAAGGTTCCTTGTTACATAGTTGCATTTATATGACATCCTAGAGAAAAAGCAGAATCACAGAAGCAGGGAGCAGATCAATGGCTGCCTAAGGATGGGGTTTGGGACTGTCTACAAAGGGGTACATGGGAGGCTTTTGGGAGATGGAACTACTCTGCATCCCCACTGTAGATACAAGGACAGATATGTGGCTGCGTACCTTGCCAAAATACATGGAACTGTATACCTACAAAGGTGAATTTGACTATTTGTAAATTAGACTTCAGTAAATCTCACCGAAAGGGAAAACCTGAATGATAGCTAGAGGTTTTTTAATTCATTCCCATAAAATCAGATTCTTTCAAAAACCACTTCTGGCATTTTAGCAAAGCCTGCTTCCTAGACACAGTGAACCTGAGAGGGGCCTGAGGTTGGATGTGGAGTAGGGTGAACAGGGCTTGCCACTCACTCTGCTGCCAGCCAGCAATGCCCCCAGGGAAACCCCAGAATGGGGCCTCCTGTGCAAGGGAGACACAGTGCTGTGTCTGAGCAGTTCTAGGGGTGCCATTTGTCACATTATAGGTCTGGGACAGGGATCTGGGATCAGGGCATATGGTTTTTGCTGTAACTGTGGGGATTTTTAATGAAAAGTGCAGCACCCTTAGGCAGAAAACACTGAAATGAAATGAATTGTCAGCCAATTGTTATTCTCAGCTTCTCTAACACATTTGAATGAGTCTTTAAAAGCTTTTGTCAGCTTCCTTTAGAAATGAAATTTGATATTATTAAGACTATCCAATATGAAACAATTATATAAGTGTAAATGGAAGAGTCATTTAAAGGGTCATGAATCTCTGGAAAACGCTTTCCTAGTTTTTGGGGTTTTTTTAATCTGACTAAATAAGGTCAGATAAGATGAGGACAAAACTAAGTCAGCATACAGAATTTAAATTACTTGAATTATTTTTTTTTTCTGCAGCTGAACTTCAGAATGTGGGAGGGGGAATGAACAGCTTAAACCAAAGCTAAGCTCTTCTTTTCTGTATCAAATGGCAATTACTCTCCAACTTTTTTTTTTATCCATCGCTCAGCAAACATCTACCACCTACAACAAATTTGCTAAAAGAGGCAGAAGAGCATAGGGCTTCGGAGCACAGTTTATAAATTGGGAATTGCTGAAGCTGAGTGAATGCATATGAAGTCTGTTATATCATTCTCTCTATATGTTTGGAAAATTCTGTAATAAAATAATTGAGAGACAGAAAAGATAGGGGTGGGAGATTAAAGGGGGCAGTGAGAAGACTGGAGAGAGAATGGCCCACAGAGCCAGAGGTCTGGGTACAGATCCCTGTCCCTCTGCTACTGCTGTGTGTCCTTAGGCAAGTATCTTAACCTCTGTGCTTCAGTTGCTTGTTTGTAAAATGGGCCTAATAATAGTAACTACTCACAAGCTTGGTGTGAGGATGAAATGAGTTTAAAGAATGTTTATTAACTGTGTGGGGCAGCAGGGAGACATATTTATAAGCACCTACTATGTGTTACGCATTAAGAGATGCAGCATATATAGATAGATACACACACGCACACACATCTCCTAAAGCCTTTACATCAGTATAAAGCAGTTCTTACAATATATTAAACCTCTGATCCCAAGTTGATATCCTGTGTTGTGCCCCTGACAGGTTCTGTAACAAATTTATTGAATGAGCTGGACTCCAACAGTGTAAAAATACAATGGCTTCATTTTTATTTCATTTTTCTTCCATCACTACCCAAGGGGTGCTCTGTGGATCTCTCTTCCTTGCCTGATGATCATCTCCAGTAGACCCCTCAGTCTTCGGCTAACTTCCAGTTATAAGAACAAAATCCACTGGGAAAATCTGACTCTGTTTTAGGATTTAAAAATTGCAGGGCAGCTCAGTGTGAACACTTCAATTCACATTTAACTCCGAGCTTTGTCCCTTCCGTCAGCTGAGACCCATGCACAGGGCAAGGGCCTACACAGACCTGCGGGCCACTGGCTGGTCCCCCACCCCACTGCCTGCCTGCAGCTCCTCCTAGAGCGAAGCAGAGGGAGGGTACATTAGCTAGAGCACACAAAGCAATGCCTGCATTTTGAAGACTTTGTTGTCTGTCTGTCTTTTGTTACCTCTTGGCAGTGACCAAAAGTCAGCTCTTCTTAAGGCACATCTGACAGTCCTTCCCAGCTCTGCTGTCAGGACCTCCACACTACAGAGCTCCCTGATATGACAATTAGACGTCCTGGGAATTGCACTGGACCTGACCTTGGCAGACTCGGTTTACAGCCCCGCTACAGCAGACCCCCTTTCCTGCTGGCCCCTCGCTGCCAGGCCTCCACAGGTCCCAGGAGCCTGCCTGCCATGGCAGCAGGAGGAGACAGGCAGGCTGCCCACCAAACCCACCTGCTGGCCTCTTGCCTCCAAAATTCCCCCAGTGCCAGCTCGGTCCCCCCAGTCCTGAAAATCCACACCAATTTCCTCCACATTTTAGAAGCTCCCAAGAACGTCCTCACCAGACTCTGCTCCCTGCTCCAAAGACAGGCGTCTGAGAGCTACAGCTCAGCCAGCCTCCAGCCAGGCAGGGAGATGCCAGCCTCTTCTGGCAGTGCCCCCAGGGAGCACATGTGGTCTGCTTAGATCTCCCCATCTGACTTGAGGGAGTCACTCCCATTAGCAGGAAAATGGGACACCCCATCACTCCTACAACTCTCTCCGCCGTGAATACGTTCAGTCCTTCTAGAGGGGAAGGGGTTGAGGGTGCTGGACCAATCTTTCTCTCTTTGGATTGGTCCTCCCCTGTGGCCTCTACCTTCTCTCTAAATAATGGAAAATCCTCCCCTATTTTCTCTCAGCTTTGGGATAAAAACCAGAATTCCCAAGCAAATGGAAAAATCCCCTTCAACATCCCATTCCTTGTTTTTAAATAAAGGAACCTACTCTTCTTCGTGGCTTTAGGGAGTAAGCAGGATAAAGGAGGTTAAGCACAACCCAGAACACACAGGAGACAAGAGCCTCAGAATCCATTAGCAAATGAACAGAACAGATACTTACTGAAATGGATGCAAGAAATATTATCTCAAGGGAGAGCACATTTCTGGAAACACACAGGCAAGCAGTCTTGAAAATTGCTTTCTGGTATTTCCAGCTGAATTATCCCTCCTTGATAAATGATTTCCAAGTCATTTTCAGCTATTAGATTTATTTACACCCATTTTAAAGACTACATGACATCCTGGAAGATACGTGACTTCCTAAAGGGGAGAAACTAAAAAATTCATAAGCAGAGAGATCAAGGTGAAGAACTCATCCCCCCATTGTCATTCCAGGGAAGGTGTGGAGAGTGAGAAAGGTGTCCTAGCAACAGCAGATCCCGTGCTTCCCAACCTCAGCTGCTGCCCCTACGCACTCAATTGTCTACACACAGACCAAGGAACCTGACAGACAGAACCAGAGCCTGCTACACAGCTGACACCTTGCAAGGTGCTCAAGAAATTTGCAGCCTAAGAAATGAGATGGAGAAAGTAAACGCCAGTGCACCAGAAAGCACCTTGTCTGCTGATGGGAAGCAGGGCATTTTCGGGACTTGAGGACGGAAGTAGGCATGCCAGGAACAGGTTCCTGCAAGTTCTAAAGACCAGAGAAGGGAGCCAGGCAAGGAGACAGAAGGGCCTGTACTCCTTTTGATTAAAGACACCATTAAAAATTACACCATTTCAAACCTCAGAGGCATCCTCAATGCTTCCTATGCCTTCCTCTTCCACTACTGAATTCTCACCAATTTCTCCCTCCGTTCAAGCCCCCATCTCCTCTCCACCCCCAGCAACACTATTTGGGGGTCACACAGCCTCAGGCACCAGCAGAGCTGGCCTTCCACAATGGATTTCTCTCACCTTGTTGAGGTGACTTAAAATTCCTCAGTTGCTCTATGATAGGCTAAATAATGGCCCCTAAATGGGTCCACATCCTAATCCCTAGAATCTGTGCATGTTACTTAATATGGAAAAAGGTGCTTTGCAGGTGTAAGTTAAGGCTCTTGATATGGGGAGATGCTCCTTGACTGTCTGGGTGGGCCCCATGCAATCACAAGCATCCTTATAAGAGAAGAATCCAAATCAGAGAAGGCCAGTGACTGACCACAGAAGCTTAAAGTGGAGTGTTGAGCTAAAGCCACGGACTGCCAGCAGCCTCTGGTAGAGGCAAGGAACAGATATGATTCTCCCTTGACACCTCCAGAAGGAACAGGGCCCTGCTGACCTATTGATTTTAGTCCCATTAGTCTCATATTAGTCCTCTGACCTGGATAATAAGAGAATAAATGTGTGTTGTTGAAGTCACTGAGTTTGCAGTAATTTATTACACAAACAATAGGGACAATAGGACACTAACACATGTCCTCGGTCCTTAAAGATAAATACCAAACTCCCAGCAAATGGAGGTGGCACCAGTCTAACCCTCCCACCTCACCTCCATCCACAGACTAAAATGCATCAAGAATTAAGATTTCTTAGCTCTTCCCCAAAGAGGCCTGGCTGTTTCCAATCTCCATGCCTTTGCACATGCTGCTCCCTTAGAAGAGAGCCTGTGTATACCCTCCTGTCCACCAGGAAAATCTCTGCAGCTCGGTACACCCAGGTGCGATGCCTCTCCCTCCGGCCAGCCTGCTTCATCCTCTTTGTGCAAAGTGAACCCCTCCACACTCGGTCCCTTGGTACTCCACACGAAGATCATCAGCATTTGTTAGCTTCTCCTGGCAGCTTTGTTTATATCGCCATGTGTCTTTATCAGCTGTGTAACCCCAGGGATGTATCTGCCTATGTAAAAGCAGAGCAGAGGAACCCTAACACCGGGGAATGACAGCAAGACTTGATCAGTTATGCCTTTATGCTTGGCAACAAAGAGGGTGTATGGCAGGGAAGGGCTGAGTGTATGCTCAGACCCCGACGAGTTGGTCAGAGAGAGGGAAGGAAGCAGGCTAACCCAGATGGGCACCCCCAATCAGTCCCAAAGTCATAAGACTCAAAAGGCTTGGAGGGCCTGCTGGGAACCACTTACAGGCTTGTTAGAACAGAGCTTCTCAAAGGGCAGCCTCCTGACTAGCAGTATCTCTCTCCCCGTGTTATGGGGCTGAACATGTGTGTCCCCAGAATTCACATGTTGAAACCCCAATCCCCAAAGTGATTGGATCTGGAAGTGGGGCCTGTAGAGGTCATTAGGGCATGAGGGTAGAGCCCTCAGGAATAGGATTAGTGCCCTTACAAGGAGAGGCCAGAGAGTCAGCTCTCTCTCTTCCCACCATATGAGGATGCAACTAGAAGCCACCAGTCAACAACCCAGAGGATGGCTCTCGTGAGAGCCTGATCATGCTGGCACTCTGATCTTGGACTTCCAACCTCCAGAACTGTTCTGTTCTGTTGTTCATAAGCCACCCACTCCGTGGCACTTTGTTACAGCAGCCCAAACTATGATACCTGGGAACATGCTAGACATGCAAATTCCCAGGCCTCCCCTGGTTCTACACACTTACACATCAGAAACTCTAGGGGTGAAGCCCAGCAATCTGCTTTAACAAGACCTCTGGGTATTCTAAAGCCCAATAAAGTTTGAAAACCACTGTTTTAGAGGCAGGAGAAACCCAAAGAAGTTCGAAAGGCATATTCAAGAAAGTGGTAGAGGGGCTGATTTCCCTGTCTTAGTCGGCTGGGGCTTCCATAACAAAGTACCTCAGACAGCGTGGCTGAAACAACAGAAATTTAGGTTTTCACAATTCTGGAGGCTGGAAGTCCAAGATTGAGGTGTCAGCAGGGTTGGTGTCTCCTGGGGCATCTCTCCGTGACTTGTGGACAGCGACCTCCTCGCTGTGTGCTCACGTGGTCTTCCCTCTGTATGCTGTCCTAATCTCCTCTTCTTATAAGGGCACTAGTCACATAAGATTAGGACCCACCCTACGGGCCTCACTTTCACTTAATTAATTCTTTAAAGACCTTATCTCCATGTATGGCTCATCCTGAGGTACTGGAGATTAGGACTTTAATATGTGAATTTTGGGGAACACAATTCATAACATTCCCCAAGAATTAAAATTGTATTGTGTGAACACCTGCAATTTGCCTGAAGTGAGAAGTGATGTACATCAGAGGCCAACAGAGCAGTTAACCCTCCTGCCCTTCCTCACCACGACCACCATCATGTGTAATAGGCAGAGCTTCCCGACCCTGAGTTCGGGGTTTATGCCCAGGGTATTAGTCCCTTCAGTGTTCATGGCTCCTGGAGGGAAAGTGGGCTCATCATCTCCAGTCCTGCAGCTGTCACACTTTGACTCCAGTAGCTGTATAAATATCATTTTCCATGGAGGTGGTGATGTGGAAAAAAGTGACATAATAGCAACCACCAGCAATGATTATTGATTGGAATAAACGATTACATGCAGAACTCCTGGCTCAGAGGCCACACCCACACAGAACGCCCAGCTAATACTTCCTGTGGTTGTCATCACCATCCTTCTCCTCCTCTTCATCAGCATCATCACAGCCAACAGCGCCAGGGTGAGCTCCTTGACAAGCACCATGTCGAAAACAAGGTACACATAAAGGCAACCTTCTAGAAGCCCCATACCGAGGCTCTGAGAAGTCAAATAACTTCTTCAAGGTCCACAGGTGGCAGGTGGGGAACTGCAAGCTGCCTTGCTGAATACCCTTGAAGTCCACAGTGGAACAGGACCAAGAGGTCCTGCCAGGGGGACTCCAGAATGTATCTTAAGCCATGATTCTCAGACTTGACTGCACACTGGAACCATCCAGGAAGCTTTACAACCCTCTGGCATCTGGCCCCACTCATGGTCTCTGATCTACCCAGTATGGGTGCAGCCTGAGCACTGAGATGTTTCAAACCTCCCCAAGTGATCTGAAAGTGCAGTCAAAGCTGAGAACTCTGCTCCAAAGTCAGCTGCCCATGCGGGAGGGGTATTTTCTGTGACAGTCAAGAGGATGCTGTCTCTCTATGCTGGAATCTAGCACCTGGGTCTAAATCTTCTGGAATGAGACCGGGTTATGAGATGAAAAAGAAAATAATCTAAATAGCACCCCAAAGGGTAAAAATCTTGGGCAACAGTAAGGGATGGCATAAAAGGGAAGGAAGAGAGCATTTCTAGGAAGTTAGGTCCCATGAAAGCAAATGCCTTGGATAAAAATACTTTCCCCAATTTCTCTTGGCAAATGGATCCCACACAGGAAATGAATGTAGACAAAACCTGGGTGTCAGTCAGCCACCCTCTCAGCTTCTGATGTCTTCACAAAGTCAGGCCTCTCCTGGAAGCCAGGGAAGAATGACAGAATTACAGAAGTGTCAAGAGATTTATAGGATCCCCAAATTGGAAAAGACATTGCAAATCGTTTGGTGGGATCTCCTACCCAGAGAAGGAAACTCCTTGACAATACCCTTGCTATTTTTGCCTCTCATTCAGGGAGCCTTACTCTTTCTAATAGCTTATCACAATTTCAGGCAGCATCAGTGGTTAGGGGGAGGTCTGCCTCAATGCATCTTCCACGCACTGCCCCCAAGGCCACATGGATCAAGACACGTCCTTCTACATGAGATCCCCGCAGATATCCAATGAGAGTGACCCCCACCCATCCCCATGGGTCTCCCTGACATCTGCTCTGCTCCCTTTTTTTTTTTTCCTGATAGGACAAGACAAAAGCCAGCAGGTCTCCATCCTCTGCATGCACTGTAATTTGCTAATGTCCCTTCTTACATGTGACTCCGTCCACTAAGCACATTCTGTGACTGAGACCTGACCCATTGGACAGGGGCCATTGCCTGCTGTCACCTGAAGGCCATTGTCTTGGTCTGCCTGGGCTACTATCATAATCTGGGAACTTTAACCAGGAAAAATTTACTTCTCATGCTTGTGGAGTCTGGGAAGTCCAAGACCAGGGCACTGGCAGATACTGAGTCAGACAAGGGCCTACTTTCTGGTTCACAAGTAGCTGTCTTCTAGCTGTGCCCTCACATGTGGAAGGGACAAGGGGACTCCCTGGGGTCTCATGTGTAAGGGCATTGATCCAGTTCATGAGCACTGCACCATCATGACCTAACTACCTTCCAAAGGCCCCACCTCCAAATATCACCACATTGGAGATTAGCTTTCAACATATAAATTCTGGTGGGACACAAACTTTCCATCTATAGCAGCTGTCTAGGGCTGTGGTAAACACACAGGCTCTAGAGGCAGAAGGCCTCTTAACTTTGCCACCCTACAAACTCAGTAACTGTAAGCAAGTG
Organism: Manis javanica; assembly: GCF_040802235.1. Lineage (NCBI taxonomy): Eukaryota > Metazoa > Chordata > Mammalia > Pholidota > Manidae > Manis > Manis javanica. Next base: position 40,221,522 of record NC_133165.1, on the reverse strand, counting down.
GCATGACTTCCCATATGCTTTAATAATATTCTATTAGACTCTAGTGTATAAGACTCAAAAAAGAAATTAAAAGCTACCCCTTGCCTTCCAGTAGCATATAGTCTATTCAAGAGGAAAGGCAGTCATACATGAACCACTCATTCATACCTGTCTGGAACAACCAGCTTCTGCCGCTTCTCATCCTCTGCTCTCCTCACTCAGAGACCTGTGGCTTTGATTCCTGCCTTTGACACTTCTGGGCATGGACTCACCTAGATGTTGAGATTTAGTCACTCCTCCTGAAGGTGGGAGCTTCCTGCTCCAGCTCTAGCCCATGAACCCATCCTGGGTCCCCACCTCAGCCCCTCCCCTCAGGGAGTACCGCCTCCCCAGAATGGCCCCAGCCTCACCCTCCACATACATACACCCTGAGCATCAGTCTCAGGAACACACCATGCACCACACCAGGGCCTTTGAAGCCATGCTTCTGTTTACATCCTTTCTGCTTCAGCTGTACTCCCTATTCCTTCACCCTGCTTTCAATGTGGCAAACTCCTATGAATGCATCAAGACCCAGCATAAATATCATCCTCTCTGTGAAGGATTCCCTAAGCCTCTGAAGTAAACAGGGATGCTTTTCTCCAGGCTTCTATGGCACAATCCTGAGACCTCTCTTACAGCATTTACCATAGTTATCTAATTTTTCTGTACCTGCATCAGCAGTCTGAGAACTCTGTGGGGATGGATCCCTGCCTCATTCATCCCTATATCCTCAGAGTGCAGCACGGGACTTAGAACGCAAAAGGTGCAGTATAAATATTTGTTGAACAGAACCACCTTGGAAGCCAGCATTATCAAGGCTTCATGAAAGAATGTGTACCTGGGCTAAATTTTATCAGGCTGACGAGGAACCACAGAGGAGTTCATGAAGCATAAAGAGTCCACACTTAATTATGAATTGTTGAACTTTGGGAATTCTGAGCACTGTGAATGGCTTCAGATCTGGTAAGAAGCAGACACTTCTTGTTGACACAGATGATAGAGAGTCAGCCTTCTTGCCCCTGGAGGCCTGCCCTTGGGGCCTGAGCTCGTGTATGCTCAGGGCAGCCCTGAATCTGGAGGGTTGCCTTCAAGTTCCCATAATGAATCCATTCTCAGTTCCTGGGGTATCAGCAATTGTGGGACTCCATGGAAGTCACAGAGGGAAGCGGCCATCTGGATTTATGTGTCCAAGGGGCCAACATGTTGGGCAATGCAACTGGGGCACAGTGTCACGTGGGTCTCCCAGGAGTCAGACAGCCTCCCGTGCCCAGGACACCAGGGGAGAGGGTGATTCGCGGGGCCCAGGCAGCACACAAATCGCACCCACCAGCAACACGACTGCTCCTTTTGTCAAACTCCAAGTGCCCCTGAAAGTCACAGTGGGACCCACACAGGACAAGCTGAGGAAGTGACATTCCACTCTTGGTGCTGCCCTGCTGTAGACCCTTCTCCAGCTTCCTCACCATAGACAGAAAGGGACAGAGGTGTTTCTAGGCAACCCAAAGGAGTATCGGCTGCACAGATACCTTCCTGAGGCAGTGTTAAGGGCCACACTAGATCTGTATTAGTGGGAAAGTACAGTACCAAAGCCTTACAAAAACCACCTCAAATCTATGGCTTTTACACAGTAAATTATACTGATAAGTCATTTCCATTTTTACTTCTACTTTTTCCCACTTTGATAAATGGGCAAGTGGAAGTCCTGGCAGTGCTAAGAAAATACACCTACCCTTGGAGAAGAAAAATTCATTAGCTAATCCACCTACTTGGAGAATTTATTTCCAAGGCTGAACTTTGGGGAGGTTTCATAATGGATGCCCTGACTAATGGGAAGCATGAATCTGTTCCAGATGGTTAATTTCTTTTTATCATTCCTTTTAATAATAGTTAAGAATAATAAGACAACTGGTGTGAAAAATGAGAATGCAGAAGAAAATAAATTGAAGAATCCTGTATCACTGCCCAACAAAGAACAAGTTGAAGTTGTACAGACAGCCTGAAAAATATCAGGCTTCAAAACAGGTGCAAATTACAAGTCATGAAATACATAGAAAAAATTCATTTCTATGTTAACCAAATAATGTCCCAGGAATAATGGTCAAGAAGTGGCCACTCAACCATCCAGCAGGGAAGCTGCAGAAGGAATTCCTGCAGGGGCAAGGGTCAGGGGGCACTCGTAGACCCTCTGTGCTCCACATGGGAAATCCACACCCCTCAATGCAAGACCCAGATGACAGGACTCCTGCCAGCAAGGCTGGTTTCATCTCCCACATTGCTCCTTCTCTTGTTAACCCCCAACACCACTGAGCTACTGAGATATTCTGAGATACACTGAGAGACAGCAAGTACCCTGGCCAGACACAATGCCTTTAGCTGAAATGCCTTCTTCAACCTCATTCACCTGAAAAAGTCCTAGTCAACCTTCCAGTTTCCACTGAAGAGCTGTTTTTCCCTATGAGCCCATCTTCATTTAGTCTGCAGAGTTAGAACTGTCTCCCCAGAGCCCACAAGCATTTCCCAGGCCTGGAATTGTATGCATGTCATCTGCGTGTCTTTCTCAAGCAAACTAGACAACTTTTGGGCAGGCAGACACACAAAGACTTTTCATCTTGGCATCTCCAGCCTTAACTCAATTCTTAGAACAGCATCAATACACACTTTGTTGAATGGGTGGGTGAAATGTAATGGAGCCCATTGACAACATGTTCTAACTTGAACATTCTGGATTCTAGCTCCATCCCACTCTGCCATCATTGCCTTTCACAGCTGATGCTGGCAGGGAATGAAACATTCTCTTGGCAGAAGGCCACTGATAAATGTGTTCTCTTGGGGATGCTCTGGGTTTAGACCAAACCCAGGAGCTTCTCCTCAGATGGGCAACAGGATATGATTCAGGGAAAAGAGCATAGCTCATTCTCGTTTCCTGCCCCCAGCTCGCTGGAGTAAGGAACTCCCCAGAGCTTTGGTTTCACCCTCTCTTTACTCCAAAGTGGGGTGCACACACACCAGAGTGAGCCAGAATACTCCAAATGGCCATGGAAGAGCATACAGGGTCACAGGCCCATATCCAAAACCTTGGGCCCAGCTGGGTTTCAGAATCAGAATTTTGAGGGTTTTAGAAAGGTAATATATTACTTGTACACATAGGACCTAATATCTTTGATGGGCCTGGGTCAGCTCCCCAAATTAACACATGACTATTCCCGCAGTGTGCAGAGTAAATATGGTCATGCTAAATGTGATAAACATAGCATAAATAGCCTTATATTCAGTTAGGATTTGGCTCTACCACCTTTTAAAAAATTATTATTAAAATCTTGGGAGGGCAGTTTTAGGCTCACAGCAAAAGTAAGAGGCAGTACAGAGATTTCCGGTATGCGCCTTGCCACCACACACACATTGCCTTCCCCACACTTGACATGCCCCACAATTGTTACAAGGGAGGAACCTACACTGAATATCATTATCACCCGAAGTCCATCGTTTACACTAGGGTTCCCTCTTGGTGTTGCACAATCTGTGGGGTTGGATAGCATCTCTTTTTGAGTTTCAGAATTGCAGATAAAAGATTGTAAGCCTATATACAATTGCTATTACAGGAATGCTTATTGACCTGAAACCAAGAAAAGGATATGGGGTCTAACCATTTGTAATTGATGCACCAGCCGTAGCATGTCCCCGACGTGTGCTAAGAAAATGCAGTGTGCTCTGAGTGAGCGTGGCCTCTCCACAGCCCACAGGATGCAACTCAGCTTGATTATAGCCTGGGACTCGAGGACACAGGTGTAACAAACTAGCCTTCATAAGATGGGTCAGAGACTTCAAGATGTTTGCAAACAATATGTGCACTGAGGATGATCATGAGGCAAACACAAGCTCATAAAGAGGGCAAAGCTGGCACCTTTCCTCCGATGAAAGCTTGTCTCCAGCTGTGATATGAGGTAAAAACAGTGACTACCTGACACAGATTCAATAAAATAAAAAAAAAAAGAAGAGAATTATGAAAAAGAGTACTGGGATATGTGGGTGCAGTTCCACATTACAAGAGTGACAAGAGTGACCCTTATGTTAAAAATATATTGTGCCTTGAGTATTAGCTAAGCCAAGCAGATCATCCATTTAGGATGACATTTTAAAATGAAACATCCATAAACTGAAGACGAATCTCCACAATGCTTTCAGTGATGTTTACTAGACACAATGAAGGACATTCTAAATTTTCCCCAAAACAAACAATAAACATTCCAATTCTCTTTTGTTTCCTTACTCAATAGCAAAAGGTAAGACACCACCTTGAAGAGACGCTTGTGTTTTCGGCTGCAGCAAAACTAGCTGAACTATCACACACAATAATTTGCCTGCAAATTAAATAACACTCCTTGGTCAGCAAATACCTTCAAAAAACATATTGAAAACATCAACGACAATTCAAAGAAAGAAACCTGAGAAATACATGTGCAGTGCAGAGGTTCACTGTGCTGCAGGGTGAGGGTTTCTCAACATGTTGCTGCTTGTGTTATTTGCTAGATTCTGTCCCCATAGTGACATGCATAACATGCTATTTTTTCGTGTGAGTCAATTAACAAAATATTTACACTAAGTTCGCATTCTGGACTAAGTGACTTGTTAAATAAAAACTTTGTTCTGGAGGAATAAGGAATGTAGCTCCTGATGGAATAGTTATTTCTGACCAAAATAAAAACAGGGTTGGGGTCCAGATTACAGAAAGAGCAGAGCAGTGAAATTCATCCCCTCCATCATCTCTGGAAGGTGACAGTAGCAAAGGACACCAAAGATTCTAGGGCATCAACTGCAAAAACACAGCATATTTAAAATGTAGTCACCTCTTTACCAAACTTCTTTAATGAGATGGGCAGTGATGTAAATCTTCTGAAACACCCAGAAGTTTGCCAGTTACCTTGTATCAAAGAACTTTAGAAGAGCTGCAAATTTAAAAATAAATTATGAATTACTATTTTTAAAGTTCAAAATTGAATGACCTATTCTGGGACAACAGGTGACTATCAAGAGCATATGGCATTCAGCAGCTATTCTCAGGAAAAATAAGTGTACTTAATTTGTTCCCTCAAGGTAAAGATGACATTTGAACGATAAATGAGGAAGCAATGTTTTCCAAGGAAAAAAAAATAAAAAGAAATTGTGCTATTGGACAGGCATTTTGAAAATGGATGTTTGGAAACGCTTCCAAGATTAATGATTTGTGGCTGAAAACGCTGTAATTGGATTTATAAAAACTCATATCTGCACGCTTTGAAAACTTGGAAACAGATTTTTCTAGCCTTTTAAACGCCTTCCAAATGAAGAATTTCAGCAGGTTTCGAACCCATTTGTTAAAAATATTAAATGCAGCACCTTTCAGCTGGTTTTCAAGAACAAGAGGCTGACATCATGGGAGATGGAAATTTACTACCTGAATTTCAACAAAAACCTTGGCATAATACATGGATGGGGTTGAAAAATGAGTATTATAATTTAGTCAGCACTGCCATCTATGAACTCCTTCCACTTGTATCTGCATATCTTTTTGAGGTACCTTTTCACCTGCTGAAACCAAGAATAAGTGAATCAAAACCAGACATTTGAATTACTACATACAAAGTACTAAATCAAGATTTTGAAAATAATAAAAACATATCCGCTCACATGGCTCTCTTTAAAATATGGCTAGTAATGATATTTTAATGAGAATGAAAAGATTTTCTATGCTATTAAATAAATTATGGAAATTATTTTTAAACATGGCCTATTTCATTGTATCATCTCTTGCTTTTACATATGATCCATCAGTACTATGATCCATGCATTTAATTTGTAAATAAGCAAATACACAGTGATTAGAGGTGTGTGCTCCAAAATTTTCACTATCAGGGGTATACAAGCCATAAAAGGTGCAAGATCACAACCTATTAAGTAGGGTGACCACCCACATGTCTCATCAAGTTAATGAGAGGAAAAATAAGTATGAAGATGCTTTTAAAGAAGGACAGAGTGCCAAGGAGAGGCAAAGCATCACAAAGAAAGGGAGAGGTCTAAACTAGAGAGGGCTGTTATTATTTCTGACCCTGCTGGTCAAAAATCTGCTATTTTGGCCTTGTCCACACTGAAGGTTTCCAGTGTTCATTGTAATTCAGGCTTGTGGAACAGAGGAGATAGCCTAAACATCATTGCAGGAAGTATGTTTAACCCATGTAAAAAAGAAAATCAGTAATAAATTCTGTTATTTAAAGATGGACATTAAGACTCATTAGAATAGGACATTTACCTAGAAATATTACCTGTAAGTTTTACTCACCACATACAGGAAGCCCAAGGCACTGATTCTACCTCTGTTACTTTTTCACATTACTTTATTATACAAACATTATCGTGATGATGGTGATTAGCAGCCACCGTTTACCGAATTCCTACTAAATGCCGGGCCCAAAGGGAGCATACATTACCTCTACTTCTCACAGCACATTTAGAAAGTAACTGGAAAGCAGAGGGAGAGGGGACCCCATGGGATGGTAGTTAAGGGTGTCACCTTTGGAGAGAAACCATGTGGGTTTGGAAGCCACAGTCTATGCCAAGTGACCTACATGTTGACAAGGTATCCAGGCTTCTTGCCTGTCAAGTGCCCACCCCACAGGGGTTAGGAAAGGCTATAAGAGCTGATGATGACAGGCCAAGATCAAAGCCAGAGGGAAAATGAGCTCGTAATACTATGAAGTATTATTGTACCCATTCTACAGATGACAAAACTAAAGTTATTCAATTACAAAACTAGGATTTGAGTTTTAGCAGCATTATAACAAGAATGAAGATATCTAAAAATAGGAAACCCACTCACTCCTGTGTTCTCCATAGGAACCCATCATTCTCATTTTCTGCATGTTCTTTCCATGTCCTATTCACATGTATGTATCTTTATTTTATATATAAATCATAGTACATCTTATGTTGTGTTTATTTTCACTTACCTATATCATAAAAGTTATTTCAGATAGATATATGCTTGTACATGGTATTCATAATTATAATTTTAATGAATGGATAATACTATGTGATTCAATATACTATAATCTTAAAGACCTTTCCATTCCTATTCTTCCAAATTCTTGGTATTAAAAGCAATGAGGCAATCAGCATGTATTCCTCTTTCCTCTTTTCTGATTGACTGCCCTCAGATAAATTCTCAGAAGGGAGATTACTAGTTCAGAAGGTATGAAATATTTTTATGGCTCATGATAAGTACTTCCAAGTGGCTTTCCAAAAGTATGACTCTGAATTTACAAGGCCACCAACCATCTGGAAATCTATGGGCACAGGAAAATCTCAATCACAATGGGAAGCAAGTGTTTCTTTGTAAAAACTTGTATTCTCTGAGGACTTCACAATTCACACTAGCCTTTTCTTTCTGATTTCCCCTGTTTTTATTGAGTGATTTCTAATTTCCATCTCCAGAAAGCTAGGTTGAAATACTGATTCACACATTGACCTCCCTTTAATTATCTCTAGCCTTTGCCCATCAGAGAGACAGAAAATCTAAACACCCAACCAGGGATCCAGTTTGGTCCCTGGCACCCATAGAACTGTTCACCTTCAGAGACTCAGAACTAGAAGCTGCATGCAAGCTTGGGTTCCTCAAGGGCTCCAGCTCTTTCACAGCAGTGTTTTCCCAACTGCAGCCAGCCTGGTGTTGTTTATTCTTCTGCCATCTCCTCCTCTCCAAACAACACAAGGACAACTGATCTGCTTAGAGTGTCACAGTCAACATAGACTGCTTCAGATCTGTGCCTTCCTTATATCCTCGGTGACAGACAGAGCAAAGTAAAAATGGCACAACTGCCTGCCTCATAAAATCAAGATGGGTTTTAAAACAGTCCATCTTTTTTAGCACACATCCTTAGCACAGCCCCAGTATAATTTTCCTTCTTATTGTACAGTGTGTGTTCAGTTAGAAAAGCCCACAGATTTCAGTCGCATTATCTGTAGGCTGCGACAAAGGTTCCAGAGTAGCTGGGTGGCAGAGGAGGCTGATTGTATGCCCAAGAATTACTGAATGTTTGGTGTTTGTGAGTAAAGAAACAACAAACACCCTGGAGCATTTGAAAGTGTCTAGGGTGGGGCCATGTGACAGATTGCCTTTCCTAAGAAACAGCCATTTCTTTGTAGGCATCCTTTCCAAAAGATGGATGGGGTTTTTTCTGGTTGATTTCTAAACCAAGGTTTGGCCTTGTTAGGGATCCTTGTTTCTCACTCCATACCAAGATTTTCATTCCCATGAAGTTCTCATGTAATCTTTTATTCTTCACCACAAGCCCAAGATGCTGGCACCTCTATTATCCTCAACTTACAGATGGGAGCAAAGAGGCTGAAAAACTTGCTCAAGGTCACACAACTAATAAAAGGCAGAGTTAAAGTTCAAATGTAGGTCTGTGTGACTCCAGAATTTCAGCTCCTGACCTGCAAGCTCTCTGTCTCTCTCAGGAGAGTGATCAAGCCACAACTCCAAGTGCTACGGTGTTAGAATGCTGGGAACAGCTGACCGTGCCTGGGGTTCAAACCAGGAGTGACAATGGTAAGCTTTCTCCTTGATGGTGGACCCCTGGTGAGGCTGAGTAAGTGGGAGCAAAGAAAGATATATTGAACTAAACAGTTCAGAGGATGACTGTGCAGCCAGGAGAGACTTATACTGAGCAGGAGTTACACTGAGTGGGGAGGCTGGAGCCCTGAGCAGGACAGGGGGGTGGAGCAGCAGCAGATACAAGAAGGAGTCTGGATTGAAAATGGAAGGTGGATGGTCAGGAAAGCAGACAGTACTGTCCCAGTGGATGAACAGCACCCTCTGGAACCAGACACCCAGAGTCATTTTTGCTGCCCGCTCCTCGCCTCCTGGGCTGTGCTGTGAGCCAGCCTTCTCAGCCCTGCCTCTTCACCTTTTCCCTTCATCTCAATGCTCTCTTTAGCTGTTAACCCTGATCCCTGTTCCCCATTCCTGGAAAAAAAAAAGGCACAGCAAAGACGTCCTGTAATCCCGACCTCATAACTTCCCCTCACTTCTCAACCCATATTCCCATTTTCTCACCTGACACCTCAACCCACTTTAATCTGGCTTCCACCCCCTATTCCTGGCAAAGACACCCATGACCACTGAATCCCAAATTCCAAAGAGATGTTTTAGTCTTTACATTAATGGACATTTTTCATTTTCACATGTGTAAGACACTATTTATCACCACCTCCTTGAAAAATATGCCCCCAGTGTATTGTCTTGAGAGGGCTCAGAGAGGATAACTCAGTGGGGACTAGTGAGAAGGTAGCAGATGTATGCTTTCTGGGAAGAAGACCTTTGATACAAGACTGGCTGTCCAACCCTGTGTGATACCATCAGGCTGGGAGCCAGACTGGTCAAGAATAGCATGCAGAGACTGATTTACTGAAGGGTGGACTTGAGAGATGATCTAGAAGATTCTCTCCAACTCTAAGATTCTCATGGCCTATGGAATTGGAGGTCACAGACAGACTGAGGAAAGTAGGGTTCATCTGTGGCGGTTGCCTTTATCTAGGTTGTTCAGCTACATTACTCAGTGAACACTGGGTACCTTCTACAGTTGGCAGTTTCCAGTGACAGGTGCCCTGGGAGACATACAGGGGTTTCAAGGGTGTGAGTTAGGATGCAATTTCTGCTGGTGTGAGAGAGACTCAAAATGACACTGGCAACAGGAAGTCTTGCTTGGCAACGTCCTCAGGGGTCTCAGGGACCCCAGCTCTTCCCCACCATGTCTAGCTTGCTGTCCTCTTCCTTGTGGTCCAAGTTAGCTCAGCACTACATCTGCAATCCTTTCAGTGGTAATGGGGAAATGGAGGAGCAGCACATCCTCCTTCCCTTTAAGGGCCAGTGTGGAAATGTCATGTGGCTCTTCTGTTTATATCCCTGGGGCCACCCTGCAAAGGAGATGGGCAAATGGAGGACTCTACCCAGTGGCCATATACCTACCTCTAGGCAAGAGGGGGAGCTCAGAAATGGGCGGAGGGCAGACAGCTAACAACCCTTATCACAAAGGGTGAAGGACACAGACAGGTGTGATGCCCACCCCCAAGGAGCTTAGCCAATCAACTCTCCCAACAGAGCTTTTATCAGATCAGCCAAACCAAGGAGGAGACACAGAATGAGAAAGCAAAGAGTTATGCAAGGGCATTAGTCTCCTTGGGAATTTTTAACTTTTAGAATATGCTAAGTATGTTGGCAAAACAAGCCACTTTCAAAGACCTTATGGACATGCTCAGAGTCTGATCCCCCAAATGCCACTAAAACTTTTATTTGATAACTGAGAATCTGTCTTATCTAAATATAACTGACAATTCCTCTGGTCTTAGCTGAGGCGACTGGGGCAACACATGTATCTCTGTCTATTTCAGGTTTCTCCCTGGGTGCTGTGCAGGAGATTGTTGGTAAGAATACAAAAGAGTAAACGTGCTTTTAAAGTTGCATCCTTGAAGGAAAAAATGGGAAATGTCACTTCTGTGTAAGTGTGAGGCATTCTTTTATTTCAATATGTCCAAGGTCCCTTAATACACCCAAACTAAGAAAACTGAGTTCTAACTCCCAGCAACTCCTATGTAATATAGGACAAAGATGACAGCTTATTTTTCATAAACTCTACAAACAACCACTTCCTCTGACTCCAAAAGCACTTATCACTTTGTTCTTGAAAAGTAATAATGCAAAAATCATTTTTCCAGCTACATTCAGTATTTCCTAATTGGATGGCTTACATTTCAAAGTGTGAGCTAATAAAGTTATTTTTAACCTGTTTGCAGACCGTTAATCACATGGTTCTGCTCATCTGTATCCCTAGCCTGAGGTCCCAAGTGAAAAAGAATCCTACACCTGGTTTGGCTGAGCTGCTTCAAACTAGCAGTCTCTGCTCCTTGGAAATAAAAGGCCATGGGATTAAGATATCACTGGGCCTTAGTAATGCTGCTATGCAGGTAAGGAGAAGGATTTCTGTATTGGTTATCTATTGTTGCATAACAAACTACTCCAAAATACAATGGCTTAGAACAACATTTATTATCTCACAGTTGGAAATCTGGGCACAGCTTAGTTTGGTGCAAGGTGTCTCATCCGGTTGCAATCAAACTGTCAGCAGGGCTGCTGTCTCATCTGAAGGCTCCACCTAGGGGTGTGGGAAATTTTCTTCTGGCTCACTCACATGTCTGTTGGCAGGTCTCCATCCCTTGCCATGTGGGCCTCTCCACTAGGCAGCCTAGTGGAAGTATGGTTCTCCAGGAAAGTGGTCCAAGAGACACAGTGGACAGAGGCAGGGAGTGAGAGTATGCCCCAGACAGGAGCCAGGAGCCACAGTTTTCTTATAACCTAATTTCAGAAGCACCATAAGTCCCTTCTGCTATACTGTGTTCATTATAATGAGTTGATGGTCCCACTTACACTCAGAGGGAGAGGTTTATACCAGGGTGTAAATGCTTGAGGCAGGGATTACTGGGGGCTACCTTGGAGGCTTCCTACCACCACTTCCTTGTGATGACAGAAGAAGGGCTTTGCTTGCATACAAAGAGAGGCATCGTTCATTATTTCACTTGGGGCAAGAGCAAATACAGAATCCAAGGGATTTAAAGGGTTGCGGGAACCTCCATTCCCCTGGCCTTTGATATTTAGCCCATCAATTTAATAAGTACTGAATGTAGCTGGATGCAAATGGGAAAGCCTTCAAAAGACATCTCTTTTCTACCTCCTCACATTCCTGCCTCTGTGACCTACATGCCCAGCATACTACAGAAGATAATCGCTCTCTTGGCTTAGCCCCTTTGAGGCTCTCTCTCTTGCAGGTCTTCCTGACCAGGTAGAGTATGTGATGATCTGCCCTTAGCCACGTGAAATGTGTTCTGTCCCACAGGGGAGCTGTCCAGCTCTGCCTGGGTTTAGTGGACAAGTCTAATTGTGGGGTGAAGTATTAGGAAACCAACTGTGGCCACAGAGTTAAGCTACATCCTTCAGAGGCCAGATTCTGCCACTATTAAAGTAAGTGTTTTTTTACTCCACCTGATTCCTGTGCTTATTTCTCAAGTGATTTCAAATGCAGGAGGGGCATAAGGGGGTACTGACACCGGCCCTCCACCACCCCCAGCACCACTAAGACCTGGTAATCTGATCCACACTTTTATTTTACAGGTGAATCAACCAAAGTATAGGGGAAGAGCATGGATAAATACCCCCCAAAGTCCTCAAACTCCTATTTAGTCACTAATTTTTTATTGAGGACCTACTGCATGCTAGGCTCTGTGCTGGGGCCTGAAAACAAGAGCTTTCCACATTCTGCTTCAGGAAAATAGCTTGGCCCCTTCTGATCCTCAATTCTCTCATCTTGAAAATGGGAAATAAGTGAAATGAGGAACATAGAGTTGGTGTGAAGTACACAATAAACAGCAAACATCAGCTATTCCACCCACCCTGCAGGTCGTGGGAAGAAAGTCTATTTGGGTTACAAACAGGGACAATAGGTTTTCTTTAAAAGGCAGTACAAAGAAGGATTCCAGTTGCCTACGATCTGATCTGATGAATCCGCACATCGCTGCTGCCCTCCCATGACTTAGGGCCCTACCTCCCACTCTCTGGACCCTTACAAAAAATGTGCCATACATCTGTGCATTGTCAGGGAGGTACCAGATTCCCTGGGAGTTCTGGCAAGCTGCACATGAAGTTCTTCCAGGGCAGTAACAAACTGAGACCAAGAATTGAGGCAAATCCCTCAAGGACACTTGGTGAGCATGCAGCAGAGACAAAAATAGAGCAGGGTAGGGATCATTTCTTTCCCCGGGCTAGCTTTCTTTTCTTTTCTCTTTCTAATGGTTGATTTTTTCTCCCAGCATGACCAATAAGCTTTTGCAGCAGGTGTGGTTTTTGCAAACACCCCCACTCCTGCCCCCTGGAAGTGCTGTGAGTGAGGTCAAGGGCAGGTGCCCCCGCTGGGGCTGCCCTGGATTTCGTGTTTCTGGGTATTAATGCTCTGGTTGCAGAGTGCCAGAGCAGCCTGGAAGTTTCCTCCGGAGGGCCAGCAGGGCTTGGTGGCCGAAAGCATGGGCCCAGCCCACCCAGGTGGGGTATAGGATCTCTGAGGCAGACCAATGCAATTGCCTGCTCCTCGAAAAAAGAAAACACGAAAACTTACAGACAGGTGCCAGGATAGCCACTGGGGATGGTGTGGTCTGCAGAGCCCTGAGAAAGCACCCAACCAGGAGGCCAACACTGAGGCTGCAAGCAGTCTGGCCATACTGCTGACCGCCCTGGGCACTGGCCCTGAGAAGGCATGGTCTGCTTCTGGGCGTACAAAGTTCCAGTTTCCTGATACAGACCTTGGATCTCGGTTTTACATGATTCATAATAAAAATGCCCCCAGGAACTTGGCAGTAAAGCTTCATCCACCATTTAAAACTCAGTACAGATGAGTCTCAAATCCTTTCCCAAGACAGCAGATTTGTTAAGGCAAAAGAGAGGTGAGGATGAATATGCTGGGAACCGGGTGGAAAGAGGGGTCACCCCGAGGAGGGGCCAGGAAGAGAAAAACACCCTTCCTGATGCTCCCCTGTGCTGGGCCATGAGAACACACACAGGCCAGATGAAGGGGAAGTTTGCTTTCATTTGGTATACGAGCCACTTTCCATCACTGGGAGCCTGGGAGGGGTGATGGAAGACTGATAAAAGCCCAACTTTTCAATAAAAAAGGAGAAAAATATCTGATGACTCTTTCTTCTTTTTCTGTGTTTTCTGGCCATGACAGAACAAGAGTGATTCTGTCCAAGGCCTTCTTTTCTCCTCTCCCACCCGCTTGCAGCCCTAAACAAAGATTTCTCATTTCATACATCATTTATTCCAGCAATAATTCCATACAAGCACTTTAGGTCCTTAGAAAACAATAACCACAACATGAAATTATGTTGTGGTATTAAGACCAGAGATACTGGGTGATGGCAGCTTCTGTAGAGTAAAGGCACAAACCCCGGACAGAGGATCTTACTCCCAGCTGGGGACAAAACCAAGATGAGCACATTGTATCATTAAGAGCAAAGTCAAACTTCCAGTATTCTCTAAAATGTGGGGTACCCAACAGTCACTTGCAGGAGAAGGCAAAACAAGGCATTCAATGACCAAAGAAGCCTCCTGATCCCTGGACTTGGGAATAAGCATCCATAATATTGACATTTGTTTTAGGAACATACAGGAATAAAGGAATCTGGTCCAATCCTGTGGTTTATCACTGTAGAAAGCTCCACAAGAACATGGTTAATTATCACCATGCATGAAATCAAGATCCGTTCCAGTACATGGGAGCTAGTCTAGTTGCCCTCCCTTTACCTGAGCCCCTGCCCTTCACATCCAGTTTGTCTTCCAAGAGGTAAAAAGTGATGTCAGCTTACGCACACTCAAATCAGTCATGCAAAGTCACCTGAAAGAGAGAGGATGGCTCCCAGACTGCAGCCTGGTTGACTGTGTTAAAACATCTATAGCAAGAAGTCTGGGCTCCAAAGGATTCTGTCAGCATGGACATGCAGAATGAGAATGCCAAAGGCGAGACCAGCCCCCCACGAGGCAGTACGCATGCATCCGCTGTCCTAGACTGCTGCCGTCACACACTGGTTCATCTGGCTCCTTGTTCTGATTCCAGGCACACAGAGTAAACTGATTATTTGTTGGCTTTCCACAGGGTCAACAGAGACCTCTTGTTGGTCATGCCAATTCAAACCTTCTAAGCCTTGCAGCAATTAAATCTCTCCCTGCAATTTAGTTTTTTGGCATCCTAGGGTCTACTTCTGTTGCATGTGATGTTCAGTCAATGAATCTCTCACATGGGCACCATCTCTGGAGCCTTCAGAACAGAAGACAAGATGATGATCCAGGATACACAGTCTAAGTAAGGGGCTCCCCAAGCCAGCTCTATTCTCTCTCCCTGCACCTCATCCTAATTCTGTGAAAGCAGGATGTAAGCCTACAAGGTGGGAGTGGCCCTTGCTCCAGCACTGCCATTTACAAGGCCCACAGCCCAGGCTTGTGGGTAGCCTGATAACATATAGACTCCACACTGAGAAAGGAAGTGTGGGGAGGGAGCATATGGTAGAGAGACTGCCAGGGTTTTTTTCAAGTTTTGTTGAGATGTAACTGGTATGCATGCATCACTGTATGAGTTCAAGGCACTCAGCATAGTGGTCTGACTTATGTATATTGTGAAATGGTTACTGCAGTGAGTATAGTTAGCATCCATCATCTCATATAGATACAATAGAAAGAGAAAGCAACAAAGAAAAGAATCCTTGAGATGAGAGCTCTTAGGATTTACTCTCCTCATAACATTCCTGTGTAATCACACAGCAGTGCTAGCTATAGGCATCATGACGGCCATATATCACTGAAGGTTTAAAATTCAGCTTTCTCCCTGGCTGGTGGAGCAGCCCTCGGTGCTCTGCACCTCAGTTTCCCCATCTGTAATACAGGGAGTATAAACCTACTTTGAATGGTTGTTGGGAGGATTAAATGAGAATGATGTATGTAAATTTGAATTTACTGTGGGAACACACGCTGCTCTCAATCATCTATAAATCACCCCTTGCCTCCCATTCCTGCACCTTCGGTCTACACATCCTCCTCTTCTACTAACCTCCCTAAAGTCCAGACTCTGGAATGGTCAGTGAGGGTAGAGATGCTCTGAAAGGCTGTACCCCTGCCCCCACCAACCCTGACAATCACCAGCCCCAAGTGCGGTGCTCACTCATGGGGATGGCTTATAGATAAACTCTTGACTCAGGTACCCTTGAGACATTTTGCAGGAACTTAGACTCCCACCGGATGGGCCACCTCCTGACAACAAGCAGGTAGACCCAGCTGGGTGGATGGAACCAGAGACTGATAGCTAAGACTCCTGAACCAATCCTGTTACCTCACCACTGACCAACCACAAGAATGGGCATGAGTTGATCACACACCCTGCAACCCTTTCCCATAATTTTGCCCTTAAAACCCCCACTTATAACACTATGGGGAGTTGGGGACCTTGAGCATCAGCTACCCATTCTCCTGGCTTGGCACCTGCAATAAAGACCCACATCCTGCTGTCAGTGTTTGGTTTTCCTATGCATCAGGCAAATGGACCCAGCTTTGTTTGATTCAGTAACAAAGTCTGAGGGCAGAGGGCATTGAGGCCTCCCCTCAGGCCTAACACAAGACCCAAGAGGAGAACCAGGCTTCCACTCATGCTGCCTTAACTCCCTGGGTCCCACATCCTGAATGCTCTAGGCCCTCACCGATATCCACCAGGTATCCCAGGGCTCAATGATTTATTTGGCAATCTAAGAATTCTCCAAAGTGAACGTGACTTTGACATTAATTCAGGAAATGCTGGGAATGACAAAGACCCTCATGTGCCTCAAGGGAGACCAGCCACCTAGGCCCTCCTTCCACATTGTTAATTACTGAACATTTGTGTGCCCCAAATTCATATGCTGAAACCCTAACCCCCAATCTGATGGTGGTGGGATGGAGGTGAGGATGGAAGTAGGGACTCCCTCCCTTCTACCTGTATCCATTATCTGAGGACACAGTGAGAGGACAGCCATCTACAAACCAGGAAGCAGGCTCTCACCAGAACCCAGCCTGTGAGTCAGAGGTTCCCAAAGCTGGGTACACCAGAATCACCTGGAGGGCTTGTGAAGATCAGGCCCTGGTCTCAACCCAGAGATCCTGACTCAGTAGTTTGGTCGGCACCTGAGAATTTACACATCTAACAAATTCCCAGGAGGTGCCAATGTTGCTTGTCCAAGGACCACACTTTGAGAACCACTGTCCTATGTGACATATCGTTGGACACACTCATGTCAGGGATCAACAGAACCAGTTCACAGCACCCAAAACATGCCCAGGTGTGGGTCTAGATTCCCTCCCTGCCTCCTTGGCAGGGTCTACTGCTCATAATGCTCTCCTCCCGCAGGTGCACAGACACCTAAGTTCTACCAGCAGCCTGGTGCCAGCGCAGGTGGTGGCCTAACCTGGTCCATTCCCAGTCCCCAAGCACCCCCCATCCCAGCCACCTCTGCAGCTAAGGGTGGCCATGTGACCAAAGGGATAAGGGGAATGTCCACTTGGGGGTAGGGGCTGACAGCACTGCTGCCCTCCGGGTACCATTGCCAACTTCCTCCCTCTTTTTTGAATGTAGGCAGCATGCCTGGAGCTGTAGTGGCCCCAGTGTAGCCAAGAGGGAAGCTCTGACATTCAGCTCCTGACTCCATGTACAATAGCAGCCCATCCCCAAATTCATGGTCATGAGTAAAACAAACCCCCCTTTAATTCACTGTTAGTTGATTTTCTGTTTCTTGAGGCTGAAAGCATTCTGATACAATACTACTTTAATCTTAACCAATCATACTTGGTCATTTAGCATCTGTCTCATGGTGGGTGGGGAGATGCACAAGACTGAAACAGCAATAATAATACAACACACTCTGCTTCCTCTTCTCTAGGCCAGACCCACTCCATCCTTTTGTCCCTGCGCTCACTGAGCCTGTGCCCCATGCTCTTCCTGACACCTGTCACTGAGGCAAGTCCAGTGCTCTCTCTGACTGGGTGATGCCCGAAATCTGTTCGGCAGGCCTCTCCATGAAAACAGGCCCAGCTGGCTTCTGGCTCAGCCCTTCAGAGCCCATCAGAGATGCAGGCAGCTGCTCTCAGCCTCACCCTGTTACTCTTTCTCTTTGCCAGTTGGGTGACCAGGAGGGAATGTGCCTAGCCCTGGGCATGGCTTGTCACAGACACTGAGCTGAATGAAGGGGGTGGGTGGATTCCATGACTCTCACATGCCCCACATATGCCTAGGTTGAGTTAGGAACCTTTTGAAGAGTCAAACCATCTGGTACCTCTGTTTGCTGAGGGTCTGCGGGGGACAGCTGGGAAACTTTTCTCCACAGCAAGAATAGGAATGGCACACAAGAGTCCCTAAATGCGCCTCACATATGTGGATTTCTCTGATTTGACTTCAACCTTCAGGCCCACTAGCTACCAGACAGTGAAGCTCAGAAACAGCATGGCCTGTGACAAAACCGTGTGTCTGGCAACTGCTCAAATGCACTATGGCTGCTGAAAGAGCCAGAAAATACAAGGATGACTTTGGGATCCTGGTGGGCCTACGTGCCCTTGCCTCCAGGCCAATGGTGTCAAGCTGGCCTGGCAGCCTGGCAGGAGGGGCCTTTCAAGTGAATTCCAGGTCAGTGGGCAGCCTTCTGGCAGCAGAGACATGAAGCAGGCAGTCCTGTCTGAGCTCTGGGTGGGATTCCTTGCAATTCCTTCGGACATGTGCTTATGACTGTAAGTAGGCTACAGCACCTGAAAATCATGTCCTCACAAAGCACCCAGAGCAGAAAAGACAGGGAAGGAGAAAAAGGACATTTTCCTTGTGCCACCATTTGTCAGGGAAGAGAGGAAATCCCACGTCCACTGCTGACCTGCCTTCACCTCACGGACCAGACCTGAGCTGCATCCCAGATAAGCCAGGTATGGGGCAACAAACTGAAATAGAGATACCAGCAGAGTAGGATCAAACTAGAGCCTTTCCAGGGAGAAAGGAGGGCTGATTAAGCTGGAAAATGCCCCAAAGGTGACACGCCCCAATCCCTGGCACCTGTGAATGCTCCCTTGCTTGGGAAGAGGTCCCTGCAGACATGATCAAGTCAGGATCATGCCATAAGAGTATCCTGGATTACCCAGGTGGGCTCTGAAGGCAGTAACAAGTGTCCTAACAAGAGGAGGCAGAGGCAGAGTTAACCAACGCATAAAGGAGGAGAAGGTGAGATGATGACAGAGCAGAGATGCAATCATGCTGGCCTTGAAGACTGAAGCAATGCGGCTACAAGCCAAGGCATGCTGGCAGTTGCCAGGTGCTGGAGGGGGCCAGGAACAGGTTCTCCCCTTAAGCATTCAGAGGTTAGGTAGCACAGCCCTGCAGACCCTGACTTCAGCCCAGCAGCCCTGATTTTGGACATCTGGCCTCCACAACTCTGAGAGAATAAATTTCTGTTTTTTGAAGCCACTAAATTTGTGGTGATCTGTTACAGCAGCTGCAGGAAACACATTCTGGATAGGAACCTAGCTGTGTCAGCCCCAGGTTCTCTCACTGAGACTGATCTCTCCACACCACAGCCCCTAACACACCTGCTTGTACACAGGCACATCCAGCAAGCCCTGATTCTCTGCCCTGATACAACATGAAAATGGGTTCCCAGAGCAAATACCAAGCTGGGGTCCTCTGGGACCCCAGCTTCTTCCTCTCTTGGGCTGAATAATCCTGAATGCTTCATCTTTAAAACAAAAGGGAGCCCTGGGAAGAAGTCCTCCAGTGAGCCACTGGCACAGAAGCAGAGGCATCGACCACAGCCTGGTCACCAGCATGAGAAGCCAGGCACACCAAGGCCCAGAATCTTGTCCCATGTCTCACTCAATCCATGTGCTGGAACGAGGATTCAGACTCACTGAGCCAAGCAAAAGATGTTACCATTTGATGTGCTTTCCAGCAAATCACTCATAAAAAATTCATGGCTGCAGCTGACCCTCATCAGAGTGTGTGTTTCATTAGATTAAAACATCAATCCTAGAAATATATGTTTACTTAACAGGCAGAAATGATTTGGGAACCTCATGCTGCACACCATCAAATCAAATCAAATGGTGGGAGCAAACAAAATTAAGCCATCAAGCAAAGGGGGTAGGAGGGATAACAGAGGTCTCTTGCCAAAGGAACACAATCAATGGCTTATGAAAAGAGCCCAGATCATCCAAATTGTGTGTTCATGCTAAGCAGTAGAAGGGGACAAGGAGTATCATCAGACAGGGTGTCTTAAGGAGGCAGAAAGGCCAGCCTGAGAACCTGGTTTCCCCTGGGCTCTCCCAGGGACCTGCCATTCCATCTCCGGGGTCTCCCTCCTGGATGCCTGAAGGATGGATTTGGAGCAGGGGCTCCAAGGCTGGAGAGGACATAATGATCCCCAGCCTTCTTCCATCCCGAAGACGTGTGGTTCCTTAGCAGGCAGGACAGGATGAGACAGACTATCAGCCTAAGAGCTCACAGCCAGCTTCTTTTCCAAGCAAGATCCGAACAATCACAGAGCGCTTCCTATGACATTCTCCTTTCTAGGCTCTTCCTGAGGTACTTCTAAGGGTCTTTCAGGGATATCATCTCATTCATTATTATACTGTTATGAAGCAGAGAAACCCATTATCATGCCCCAGTGTGACAGAAGTGATTCAGACTAGACCACAAAGATAGGAAATGAAAGCTCTCAAATCAGAATCCAGGTCCATTGCCTTTTATACTCTTCTTTGCTCTGCTACTTTCCCAAGGAGATCCTGCCTCCCACCCCCGGCTGCCTGAGCCAACCACCGAGAACGGCAAGGGTGGGTGGTAGGAAAAATATCCAAGTTACAGACACTTAGGACCTTAAAGTTCATTGAATGAATAATTAGTAAAGAAGTACCTCATACACAGTTCACTCTTTTTCAGAAATTTAAATTCCCAGCGAAAAGTACCAGTATCATATAGCTAATTTTTGTTTTAATTAGTTTCAAAACATTATTCAAAAGTGATGGCAATTTCCTTTAGAAAAATAAAAACCAAATAATTTTAAAAATGGACTTAGAGAATGTTATGCTAAGTGAAATAAGCCAGGGGGAGAAAGACAAATACCATATGATTTCACTTATAAGTGGAATCTAAAAACAAAGCAAAACAAAACAAAATGAACAAAACAGCAACAGACTCATAGACACTGAGAAGTGACTGGTGGTTACCACTGGGGAGGGGTTGGGGTCCGTGAGTAAAATAGGCGAAGAGGAAAAAGATGGACAAGATCTCAATCATAATAAAAATTAGTCACAGGGATGAAAGTACAGCATAGAGAATATACTCACTAGTTCTGTAACATCTTCCTGGGTTGACAGTACCTACACTAGTTGGGGTGAGCACTTAATAATGTAGAAAACTGCTGAATCACTATGTTGGATACTTGAAACCAATATAATATTGTATATCAATTATGCTTCAATTAAAAAATATATCAGCCAAAGAGGAAAAAAAATCTATAATACAACTTCTAACCTTTCATATGCATACATATACATATGACTTTTTATAAAATGCAATCATACTATCCTTACAGTGATATAATTTTTTTCTTATTAACCTAATAGTGCATAATAAGCATCGTTTCATGTCAAAAGTGTATATCAATGTCATTGTTTAATGGCTATACAGAATGTCATTGCATGAATATGCCAAAATTCACTCCACTAATTGCCCATTACTGGTCATTTATGCCATACCCAATTTTCTTGGGTAATAATAACACTGTAATAAGCCTCTGGCACATTCCTTCCTTGTGCACACACACTTGTCTGCTGATTTCCTTGAGATGATTTCCTAAGATATAATTGCTTGGTCAAGAGACAAGCTGCATTATTCCCTGCAATGAGGTATTTGGGAAGTTTCCTAGATAACATGGTACACACAACTCTGTATGAAAAAGTTAACATATAGCCCTATTTATTGACTGGACTTATTTCTATGAGAACAGCCCAGAGAGTGAGTTTCTATCCCCAAACATCTCAGGTGTCACTAAGCAGCTTCAAATGTAATCATTGCCATTATTACACAGCAGAACATGCTTACTACCAACCTAGAAATAGAAAATAAGATGTGCTTGCTTCAAAATACCTGCAGATCAATTGAGATGATTATTACCTCTGTTAAATACCCTGCTTGCACATTTAAGGCAGTAAAAGCACAATTCCTCTAAGAATAAGATTACATTAGGAATGAAGGTGCCATAAAAACTGATACAAATTGGCTTCAATAATAAAAGGAGTATTTTAGTTCATGAGATGGATGTCCAAACAGAGGTCAGGTGAGCCTTTCCTCAGCAGAAATTCTAGCAAAGCCCCCAGGGGCTGGTTCTTCTGGCCTCCCATTCCTTCCTTCAATGGCTTCACGCTCAGGTTGTACATGGAGAGAGCTCCCCCGGGCAGCTCCTGACACTCCACTCACAGTGGCAGAATGGCTGCAGCCATTCCAGACGTGGTATTTCAGAACACACCATCTTCCCAGGAAAGGAAGAACACTTCTTCGGGTTGTTTCTATGGAAGAAAGGAAGCGTCCCTTTCCCAGAAGCCCTAGAAAAGCTTTTCCTGTGGTTTGGTGGCTCTGACCAGGATGGAATGTGCCAAATGTTTTGAACCAAGTGGGAGTGTGTGCTGGAGTTAGGTGTCATGGGAGTCGCGCCAGCCCAAGGACACCAGCCTCAGGAGGGCAAGAACTTAGGGAGGGGGAGTAATAGTGTTTCTGGAAAGAGAGGGACTGGATGCTCTCCTTCAAACAGATATCTACTTCAGAGATTATTGATCTAAATGACAGTGAATACAAATGAAAATAATAATAACACAAGAAACAAAGAAAATCTTGATAATCAAAAAAGGTAAGGGAAAACACTATTGAACACATGCTGCTTCTTTGCTTCCTTCTGACACTTCATCAAATTTGAAGTAAAAGCATTTTAAAATCCATAAACTGTAGAAGATCTAATACAAGTATTAGATATAGCCTAAAGAATAAAATAAATAGTCACAAGTCCACTCATACTGATATAAATGACTAAATAAATAAATGAGGGAGAGGGGGCAACTTTTCCTTACAGAATTCCAATGAACAAGTGTGGAAGGAATGAGAGAAATAGAAAATCTCCACTAGAAATTACAGCAATTATTGTTGCAGTCAGTGTCCACCAAAGAATGCTAAATTGGTGGGCAAAAGTTTAGGAAGAAATAGATATTTACCTCACCTCTAAGTATCCCTCAAACATGTATTAATTACAGGGAAGACTCCTTTACCCTTTACCGTGTGCAGAAACTTCTCAGGGGAGAAAGCAGGCAGATACTCCCTGGGTGAGCTGTCAGATGAGTATCACCTGTCCGCAGGCAGCAGGTACCCTCTGATGGGAGGCACGGAGAGGGCACATCATCTCTGGGGTTCTTCCCCCAAATCCAAAAACTCAATCAAAGCATAGCAAAACTCCAGACAAGCCCAAACTAGTAGACACTACAGAAGACCTGACTAGTGTTCTTCAAACTTCTCAAGCTCATGAAACACAAGTCCTGAGAAATTCTGACCAGTTAGAAGAAACTAAGAAAGTTGACAGTGAAATAAAGGTAGGACCCTAGATTGGATGCTGAGACAGAAAAAAGGGCATTACTGGAAAATGTGGTAAAATATGAATCAAGTGTGTAGTTAAGTTTTTACATTTGGTTATTATATGTAGTTTAGTGTTCTTTTCGTGTTTGATTTCTTACCTTTGATAGTCATCCCACTGTTACCTAAGACCTACCGTTAGGGAACTCACTGTCCTATGTCGGCAACTCTCTGTGTCTAAAATTATTTCAAATTACAAAGTTTAAATGAAGCTTATACCACAGACAGCAGCATGAAGAGATGGAAAGAGACATTCTAGATCACCTTCTTCTCCTGCACAAGCACGCGGAAGACCCCAACCACTGGACTGTACACTGGTTTGAACCAATTGTCCATAGGGAGGGAAATTCTACAGATTTATAAGGACAAGAAGTAGGAGAGACTACAGACAGGCAGCATGAACTGAAATTTGGAAGCAGCAATGAGAGGAGGAGGAGCCAGCAGGGTGGAATACTAACTGACCCAGGCACAAGGTGTAGGGTTGAAAGAGAAGCATGCTGTCATTCTATCTAAGGTGCAGTCATGCTCCTAGCCCCCTACCCCCAACCCCATCAATTCAGTCCCCCAGAGGCTCCAGTGCTGGGGCCCCAGGAGGAAGGCAAGGGGTCAGAGGAACACGGGAAGTGCATCTCCCCACCCTGAGAGCCACCATGAGCTTTCATCATGCACACCGGCAAGCCTACAACCAGTCAGAAGGCTGGCAGTTTCTTCTCCAGGAAAACTGAATAGCCTCAGAAGAAAGATCTACAGACATCGGCATGTGAGCTTCACCTGGTGCATTAGTCAGTCAGGCTGCCATACACCACAAGGTACCACAGACTGGGCAGCTTCAACAACAGAAGCTTATGTTCTCACAGTTGTGGAGCCTAGAAGTCTGAGATCAAAGCGTCAGAGGGGTTGGTGCCTTCTGGGACCTCTCTCCATGGCATGCAGACAGCCACCATCTCCTGGTGTCCTCATAGGGCCCTTCCTCTGTGTGTGTGTGTGTCCTATTCACCTTTCCTTATGAGCACACTGGTCATGTTGGATTAGGACCTCCCCTAATGGCCTCATTTAACCTGAATTCCCTCTTCAAAAGCCCATCTCCAAATACAGTCACATTCTGAGGTCCTGGGGGTTAGGACTTCAACATACAAATTTGGTGGGGGGCGGGGGGTGACAATTCAGTCCATACCAGCCAGTGAAATGGTTGCCCACCTGCTTGAGTGTACACCAGTGGGGATCACTGATTGTTCACCCCACAAGGCATAGGAACTCCCAAATGCCTCAGCACCTTCCTCCTAAACATGAGAGAACAAAGCATTGTCAAGCCTTGAGGGAAATGAGCAAAAGGGTGGATGGCAACATGGACTGTGCAGACCCCATGCTGAGTGTGAGGAAACCCCCATAATCCTCAGGGTTGAGGCAAAGGAATTATACACATGAAACAGAAACAGGGTACTCAGAAGAGAAACACTAGAGAATAAGAAAATGCTTCAGAAATTAAATATAAAGGAATTTAAATTTTTTAAGAAAAGAGTTGGGAGACTAAATTTCCCAGAACATTAGACAAGAAAACAAAAAAACAAAAATTATGATAGAAATAAGAAAAATCAGGGGTTCAATCCAGGAGGTCTAGCACCTGATGGAGAAGCATTTCAGAAAACAGAAGAGACAAAGATTTAATAAAGGCAAATATACTAGAACCAAAGATCCCAAGGGAGCAAACCATACAAAGGAAGGGAGATGCAGGTGGCATCGGCAGGGAGTCCAAGAGGGGGCAGAGGGAGCCCTCGGGAGGAGGGAGCATAGCAGACCCCTTGGGGCCCCAGGAGGCCCACCCCCGAGGAAAGGACAAAAACACACCCGAAAATGGAACTAATGTGCTTGACCACATGCAAAAAAGCATCCAGAGGGTTTTTTACTGAAATATATGATATAGTAACCAAAAGCACAAACAAAAATATCCAAGTAAGGAAAAGAAAAAAAATGCAAAGCAATTATTAAAACCAGAAATTGCACAAGATTAAAAATGTAATCACAGTTTCCTGATCTATCAGGGAACGATGTTTATATAATCATAAGAAGATAAATGCTAAATACCAATTGAACCAGCCAATACAATGGACAAGGATCAAGATAGATGGGGGGTGGGGGATACAAGTCCAGCGTGAAGTGCCTCAGCTGTATAGCAGAAGTTCCCCAAGCAAAAGGAACAGGGATGTGGCTCAGGCGCGGCGGCAGCCCGAGTGGTCAGCCGCCTCCTCCCTTTGGACACAGTGATGAAGGATGGACACAAATCAGCTGGGAATAACCCACACAAAGTAAGAATCTTCTCAGGAAAACCCATACAAAGTGCCTAGAGACTATGTCTAGCACATATAAGTTGCTCAATAAATAGTACTTGTTATTGCTCATATTCTTATAAAATTATTATTTTGTAAATTGTTTATAAAGGTATGATTGATATACATCCTTATGAAGGTTTTACAAGAAAAAACAATGTGGTTACTACATTTACCCATATTATCAAGTCCCCACCCATACCCCAATGCAGTCATTGTCCATCAATGCAGCAAGATGCCACAGATCCACTATGTCCCTTCTCTGTGATACACTGTTCTCCCCGTGATCCCCCACACCATGTGTACTAAACATAACACCCCTCAATCTCCTTCTCCCTCCCACCCCACCCGTGCTCCCACACCCCTCCCCTTTGGTAACCACCAGTTCATTCTTGGAGTCTCTGAGTCTGCTGCCATTTTGTTCCTTCAGTTTTGCTTCATTGTTATACTCCACAAATGAGGGAAATCATTTGGCATTTGTCTCTGCCTGGCTTATTTCACTGAGCATAATGTCCTCCAGCTCCATCCATGTTGTTGCAAATGGTAGGGTTTGTTTCTTTCTTATGGCTTAATAGTATTCCATTGTATATATGTACCACATCTTTATCCATTCATCTACTGATGGACACTTAGGTTGCTTCCATATCTTGGCTATTGTAAAAAGTGCGGGAATAAACAGAGAGGTACATATGTCTTTTTGAATATGAGAAGTTGTATTTTTGGGTATATTCCCAGGAGTGGATTCCAGGGTCAAATGGTATTTCTATTTTTCGTTTTTTGAGGAACCTCCATATTGCTTTCCACAATGGTTGAACTAGCTTACATTCCCACCAGCAGTGTAGGAGGGTTCCCCTTTCTCCGCATCCTTGCCAGCATTTGTTGTTTCCTAGTCATTTCTATTTTGGCCATCCTAACTGGTGTGAGGTGATATCTCATTGTGGTTTTAATTTGCATTTCCCTGATGATTAGTGATATGGAGCATCTTTTCATGTGTCTGTTTCATGCCATCTGAATTTCTTCCTTGGAGAATTGTCACTTCACATCCACTGCCCATTTTTTAATCAGGTTATTTGCTTTTGGGGCATTGAGGCATGTAAGCTCTTTATATATTTTGAATGTTAACCCCTTGTCGGATATGTCATTTACAAATATATTCTCCCATATTGTAGGATGCCTTTTTGTTTTGTTGATGATGTCCTTGGCCGTACAAAAACTTTTTAGTTTGATGAAGTCCCATGAGTTCATTTTTGCTTTTGTTTCCCTTTCTCGAGGAGATGGCTTCAGGAAGAAGATGTTCATGCTTATATTCAGGAAATGTTTGCCTATGTTGTCTTCTAAGAGTTTTACAGTTTCATGACTTACATTCAAGTCTTTAATCCATTTTAAGTTTACTTTTGTGTATGGGGTTAAACAATAATCCAGTTTCATTCTCTTCCATGTAGCTGTCCAGTTTTGCCAACACCAGCTGTTGAAGAAGCTGTCATTTCCACATTGTATGTCCATGGCTCCTTTATCATATATTAATTGGCCATATATGGTTGGGTTTATGTCAGGGCTCTCTAGTCGGTTCCATTGCAAAATGGGTCTGTTCTTGTGCCAGTATCAAATTGTCTTGATTACTGTGGCTTTGTAGTAGAGCTTGAAGTTGGGGAGTGTAATTCCCCCTGCTTTATTCTTCCTTCTCACGATTGCTTTGGCTATTTGGAGTCTTTTGTGGTTCCATATGAATTTTAGGAGGATTTTCTCTAGTTCATTGAAGAATGCTGTTGGTATTTTGATAGAATTGCATTGAGTCTATAGATTGCTTTAGGCAGGACACCCATTTTGACAATATTAATTCTTCCTATCCATGAGCACGGATGTGTTTCCATTTATTGGTATGTTCTTTAATTTCTCTCATGAGTGTCTTGTAGTTTTTGGAGTATAGGTCTTTCACTTCCTTGGTTACGTTTATGCCTAGGTATTTTATTCTTTTTGATGCAATTGTGAATGGATTTGTTTTCCTGATTTCTCTCTCCGCTAGTTCACTGTTAGTGTATAGGAATGCCACAGATTGCTGTGTATTAATTTTGTATCCTGCAACTTTCCTGAATTCAGATATTAGATCAAGTAGTTTTGGAGTAGATTCTTCAGGGTTTTTTATGTACAATATCATGTCATCTGCAAACAGGGACAGTTTAACTTCTTCCTTGCCAATCTGGATGCCTTTATTTCTTTGTGTTGTCTGATTGCCATGGCTAGGACCTCCAGTACTATGTTGAATAGAAGTGGGGAGAGTGGGTATCCTTGTCTTGTTCCTGATCTTAAAAGAAAAGCTTTCAGCTTCTCGGTATTAAATATAATGTTGGCTATGGGTTTGTCATCTATGGCCTTTATTATGTTGAGGTACTTGCCCTCTATGCCCATTTTGTTGAGTTTTTATCATGAATGAATGTTGAATTTTGTCATATGTTTTTTGAGCATCTATGGAGATGATCATGGGGTTTTTGTCCTTCTTTTTGTTGATGTGGTGGATGATGTTGATGGATTTTCGAATGTTATACCATCCTTGCATCCCTGGCATAAATCCTACTTGATCATGATGGATGATCTTTTTGATGTATTTTTGAATTTGATTTGCTAATATTTTGTTGAGTATTTTTGCATCTATTCTCATCAGGGATATTGGTCTGTAATTTTTTTTTTTTGCGCTGTCTTTGCCTCGTTTTGATATTAGAGTGATGCTGGCCTCATATACTGACATTGCATGTATTCCCTCCTCTTCTATTTTTTGGAAAACTTTAGGGAGAATGGGTATTAGGTCTTCACTAAAAGTTTGATAAAATTCAGTGGTGAAGCCATCTGGTCCAGGAGTTTTGTTCTTAGGTAGGTTTTTGATTACCAGTTTCAATTTCATTGCTGGTAATTGGTGTGTTCAGATTTTCTGTTTCTTCCTTGGTCAGCTTTGGAAGGTTGTATTTTTCTAGAAAGTTGCCCATTTCTTCTAGGTTATCCAGTTTGTTAGCATATAATTTTTCACAGTATTCTGTAATAATTCTTTGTATTTCTATGGTGTCCGTAGTGATTTGTCCTTTCTCATTTCTGATTCTGTTTAGTGAGTAGACTCTCTTTTTTCTTGATAACTCTGGCTAGAGGTTTATCTATTTTGTTTATTTTCTCAAAGAACCAGCTCTTGCTTTCATTGATTCTTCCTATTGTTTTATTCTTCTGAATTTTATTTATTTCTGCTCTAATCTTAATTATGTCCCCCCTTCTACTGACTTTGGGTCTCATTTGTTCTTCTTTTTCTAGTTTCAGTAATTGTGAGTTTAGACTGCTTAGATGGGATCGTTCTTCTTTCTTGAGATAGGCCTG
This sequence comes from Manis javanica, assembly GCF_040802235.1. Classification (NCBI taxonomy): domain Eukaryota; kingdom Metazoa; phylum Chordata; class Mammalia; order Pholidota; family Manidae; genus Manis; species Manis javanica. The sequence goes on along the minus strand of NC_133165.1, from coordinate 40,192,529 downwards.
TATTGCAATATACTTTCCTCTTAGCACAGCCTTGGCTGCATCCCACTGATTTTTGTGATGTTGAAATATTGTTGTCATTTGTCCCCATATATTGCTTGATCTCTGTTCTTATTTGGTCATTGATCCATTGGTTATTTAGGAGCATGTTGTGAAGCCTCCATGTGTTTGTGGGATTTTTCATTTTCTTTGCGTAATTTATTTCCAGTTTCATACCTTTGTGGTCTGAGAAACTGGTTGATACAATTTTAATCTTTTTGAATTTACTGAAGCTCTTTTTGTGGCCTAGTATATGATCTATTCTTGAAAATGTTCCATGTGCACTTGAGAAGAATGTGTATTCTGTTGCTTTTGGATGTAGAGTTCTATACATATCTGTTAGGTCCATCTGTTCGACTGTGTTGTTCAGTGGCTCTGTCTCCTTACTTATCTTCTGTCTGTTGATCTGTCCTTCAGAGTGAGTGGAGTGTTGAAGTCTCCTAGAATGAACACATTGCATTCTATTTCCCCTTTTAATTCTGTTAGTATTTCTTTCACATATGTGAGTGTTCCTGTGTTGGAAGCATAGATATTTATAATGGTTATATCTTCTTGTTGGATTGACCCCTTTATCATTATGTAATGTCCTTCTTTGTCTCTTGTGATTTTCTTTGTTTTGAAGTCTATTTTGTCTGATACAAGTACTGCAACTCCTGCTTTTTTCCTCTCTGTTAGTTGCATGAAATATCTTTTCCATCCCTTTACTTTTAGTCTGTGTAGGTTTTTGGGTTTAAAGTGAATCTCTTGTAGGCAGCATATAGATGGGTCTTGTTTTTTTTTATCCATTCAGTGACTCTATGTCTTTTGATTGGTGCATTCGGTCCATTTACATTTAGGGTGATTTTCGATAGGTATGTGCTTATTGCCATTGCAGGCTTTAGATTCATGGTTACCAAAGGTTCAAGGTTAATTTCCTTACTATCTAAGAGTCTAACTTAACTCACTTAGTATGCTCTTACAAACACAATCTAAACACTCTTTTCTTTTTCTCCTCCTTTTTCTTCCTCCTCCATTCTTTATATATTAGGTATCATATTCTGTATTCTTTGTGTATCCCTTGATTCACTTTGGGGATAGTTAATTTAATTTTGCATTTGCTTAGTAATTAGCTCTTCTACTTTCTTTACTGTGGTTTTATTTCCTCTGGTGACAGCTATGAAACCTTAGGAACACTTCCATCTATAGCAGTTCCTCCAAAATAGACTGTAGAGATGGTTTGTGGGAGGTAAATTCTCTCAGCTTTTGCTTATCTGGAAATTGTTTAATCCCTTCTTCAAATTTAAGTGATAATCTTGCTGGATAAAGTAATCTTGGTTCCAGGCCCTTCTGCGTCATTGCATTAAATACATCATTCCACTCCCTTCTGGCATGTAAGGTTTCTGATGAGAAGTCTGATGTTAGCCTGATGGGCTTTCCTTTGTATGTGATATTATTTCTCTCTCTGGCTGCTTTTAATAGTCTGTCCTTATCCTTGATCTTTGCCAATTTTATTACTATATGTCTGGTGTTGTCTTCCTTGGGTTCCTTGTGTTGGGAGATCTGTGGATCTCCATGGCCTCAGAGACTATCTCCTTCCCCAGACTGGGGAAGTTTTCAGCAATTACCTCCTCAAGGACACTTTCTATCCCTTTCTCTCTCTTCTTGTTCTTCTGGTAACCCTATAATGCAAATATTGTTCCGTTTGGATTGGTCACACATTTCTCTCAATATTCTTTCATTCTTAGAGATCCTTTCTTCTCTCTGAGCCTCAACTTCTTTGTATTCCTCTTCTCTAGTTTCTATTTCATTTATCATCTCCTCCACGGTATCCAACCTGCTTTTATTACCCTCCATTGTGCTCTTCAACAACTGTATCTCTGACTGGAATTCATTCCTGAGTTCTTGGATATCTTTCCGTACCTCCATTAGCATGTTGATTATTTTTATTTTGAACTCCCTTTCAGGAAGAGTCATAAGGTCCATGTCATTTAAATCTTTCTCCAGAGTTACATTAATTTTACTCCAAACCAGGTTCCTTCAGCGTTTCATATTTGTATATGGTGCCCTGTACTGTCCAGAAGCTGTACTCTCTGGAGCTGCTCAGCCCCTGAAGCAATGTCGGGGGTCGCAGGGAAGCGGTATTGTTGCCTGGGGGGAGGAAAGAGCTGTTTTCTGCTTCCCAGCTGCTATGCCTGTCTCCACTGCCTGAACCAGTGAGCTGAGCACACAGGTATAAGCTTTTGTCCCAGAGCAGCCAGATATGGATCCCTGCTTTCCACAAGAAGCTGGAATCTCAGTCTCTCCAGGAACTCTGCCTGTATTAGTTTTTCAACCCAGTAATCATGCAAGTATCATGAAAGCACCATGAAATGTAGGTTTGTGCTCCCTGAGCAGATCTCTGGAGCTAGGTATTCAGCCATCCCAGGCCTTCCACTCCCTCCCTGCTCCATTTATCTTCCTCCTGCCAGTGAGCTGGGGTTGGGGAAGGGCTTGGGTCTCATGGGGCCACAGCTTTGGTACATTACCCTGTTCTGTGAGGTCTGCTCTTTTCTCCAGGTGTATGCAGTCTGGCGCAGTCCTCTTTACTGTTGCTCTCTCAGGATCAGTTGGACCAACTATATTTTCTAATTGTGTATACGGTTTTAGGAGGAAGCCTCTGTCTCTCCTCTCATGCCACCATCTTTAATCTCAGCTCTCTCTTATAAAATTATTAGTGATCCATGAAGACGAGGTAGCAGTTTGCTTGCCAAATGTGTGTGCATTATCTACACCATGCATGGACCACTGCAGACACTCAATTAAATGATCACTAGTGATGACATTATTACTAAGAGTCCTTTAAACAGTCTTTAGCCCTTACATACTCAGAGCAATTACTTGTTCCATAGTTTCAGTTACCTGCTGTAGCATAAAAAACTGCCCCAAGCTTAGTATTTTAAAATCACCACCATTTTATTGTTTCTCATGATTGTATGGGTTGACTGGGCTCAGCTGATCTGTTCTCCTGCTGGTTTTATGGCTACAGTCAGATGAAGAAAAGTGCTGGAGCATCTTATTCTGGCACCTTGGCCAGGATGGGGAGAAGGTGGGGCTCACCTGGACACTGGTACAGCTGGCTCTCTCTCTCCCTGTTTCCACTTAGTTCCCATGCCTCTCCTGTACACAATGTCGCTGGCACACAGGGCACACTGGCCTTCTTAAAGCTAACACCCAGGATCAACATGGCCTCCTTTCTACCACACGGTATTGGGAAGAGCAAGCCGCTGGCTGGCATGAATTCAGCAAAAAGGACACTGATTCATCAAAGGTCATCTCTGGAGAGGATTACACTGGCCCTTACAGGAGAACAACAAGCAGCCAAGAAGACATATTTGGCATACCTCTCAGAGGGCCCTGCACATTATACATACTCAGCAACCAGCAGCCACACACAAGAGGGCTCATTCCAAGTAACACGTATATAGGACAGAGGCATGAAACACGGTGGAGGGATTAGACAGTACAGACTACTGGAAGCAGATTACCAAGTACAAGAAAAGAGCCAGGGGCGGGTCTTGTATCCCAGGGAAAGGACTAGTGTGGTCCCCCTGTAACTCACCTTCCCTTCAGACCTTTCCAGAAGTCTGGAGTAATGAGGAGTTTTGTCGTAAATGCTGATGATGGTGGAATTAAATTACAAAGAAGCCCAAAGATTATATTCCAGACTTCAAAACATTTAAAGCATGCAAAAACATGGAATCACATAGAAAATATTTTCAGGGCATTGAGAATTTTTATTGCAGAAAAAAAATTGACAAATTCTAAAAAGAAAAGCCAATGGACAAAGCTAAAAGCCAGGCAGCACACTAGAGTGAATCAATACCCAGAGTGTATAAATAGGGTCTGCAAACTCCCCAAAGGAAAAATGGACAAGAAATGAGAATGAAAATTCCCTGCTTAGTGCAGCTTTGGTGTCTGTTACAGTTCAGAATGTACAGAATTTTTTGTTGAGTATTCCTATTTCTAGGTTTCTATGTGGAGAAACATTATAAATATTATAAAGCAGGCTGCAACAAGGATGTTAATTGCAGCAGTGATTGCTATAGGGAATCAATGGAAATGTCTTGATGTCCATCAAGAGCAGGGTGGTTAAATAAACTATAGTGAATCTACACCAAGCCATGCATCTAAAAAATGCAGTCAGAGCTGTTTCACCAATGCGGACAGAGCTCCAAGACACGCTGTCAGGTTAAAAGACAAAGACAAAGTAAATTATGGGAAAAAGCACAGTGTACATACCAATTTATCATTTTTAAATGCCATTTAAAAGACCCCAGGCATTTTACTTAAGTTTCTATGTGTTCCAACACTTGTGGATAGGGCACTGAAAAAGTTCTGAAAAGGTGCACACTAATTTGTAAACAGTGCTAATCAGCATGGGTGGGGAGACGTGCGTAGAGAGGGTTTTGCATTTCTACTTCCCTGTTACGGAATTTCTCATTAAGAATGTATGTACATATGACTGGTTACTTTTATAAAAGTAAACAAAAGAGAAGTCATGACTAGAAGGTAGAGAAACTAGAATGATATAAGATATTACAAATATAACAATCACAGCCTGATATAAACAACCTAATTCGTTCCATAGAGAAGAAAATTCTCCATCTGAGATAAATCAAATGGAACAATAGGCTGATTACAGAACGCTCGTGGAAACTATATGTTCCTTAGACTGAAACACAAAACTGGGTAATGAAATGCAAGTGCAGCATTACACCCACAAGTGAACATTTAGCCCCAAAATAAGCAAAACAAAAACAAAGAATAAAAAACTAAAACATACACACATAGAAGGCAAGTATGTGAAACACTACATATTTTTCTCAAATGTATCTGAGGCCTTCACAAAAACTTGATTCAATTCTGTGGTCCTACCTGGAACCACAGGGCAATCTCAGCATCAGTCACAGGGCACAAACAGACCTCATATGCCCCTGATGTGATGCAGTAAGAGAACACAGGTCCCCTCCCTGCCCCACAAAAGATAAATCTGAATGTATTTGAGCCTCTAGATCAGTAATTCTCCAAGTGCAATCTAGGACCTCTGGGAGTTCTCCAGGACCACTTGACAGAGTTCACAAGCTCAAAACTATTTTCTTAACAATATTAAAACATTATTTGTCTTTCACACTCTCATTCTCTCCCAAGAATACAGTGGGGTTTTCCAGAAACTACATGACACAAGAAGATATCATCTATGACCAATGGAGAATGAACTTGTATCTACTTGTGTTTTAAAATTTTCTCAGTTTTAATTTCTAACATACTAAATATCAATAGCTATAACCATACAAGTAAAAACTTTTGGGGTCTTCAATAATTTGTAAGACTATAAAGGGGCCCAAAAGCCAAAAAGCTGGGGAATCCCTGCCCTTGAACCAACTACCAACCAGTTTACAGGAAATATAGGGTCTGGAGGAGCAAGTTAAATGACAGCATGAAGAAGCATCAGCCATGTTCAGGAACTAATACCTGACATTTATGGGGAAAATGACACAATATCTGGAATTTGCTTTAAAATACTTCAAGACAAATAAGGGTGTCTATAGAACAGGAAAAAATGAGATAGAAAAACTGATCATTCCTGAAACATGGTGGTGCATGGTTATCTATACGAGGTGCATGAGAGAGCATTATAATACAATTTTTGTGAAGAATTTTAAATTTTATTATCACAATACAACTAAAATAAAAATGGGTAAAATAAACTCTTAATCATTTACTGTAATAGTTACATCAGGGGAAAAAGAGAAAATACAATAATAGACTACTTTGAAAAATAATGGTAATGACACTTCCCAAAATTTAAAGATGACTAAACAGACTCTTCTATTAAACATAATAATACAACAGAAAATAAAACAGAAAAATAAATTTTAACAAGGTAAAAAAATAAAAATAGAAAACCCAGGATTGATGAAAACGTGTTGTGTGGCAGAAGTTAAAGCCCTGGAAGCTGGTCAGGGGTGTAGGCTGGGAGCAACACTTTGATATAAAAAAATGTAACAACTACCACAATCAAAAATGGCATTCAGGGAACAATTGTCATCTTTTCTTGAAAAGATGAAAGGTGGCATTATAGAAATTAATCAAGATTAAATTGAGGTTTAAAAGAAGATTACAATAAAATGATAACACAATTAAGGACATTCCAGAAATGCATTCAAAAGTAGAATACATTCTGCCAAACATCACACCAATGAAACAAGATTCTGTAGAATGAGGAGACCTAAATGAATGCAGGGGAGAAGCAAGTGTACAACAGGGAACCTAACCTTCAAACTGCAAGGGTGTCTGTAAATGCTGAATCAAAAAATAGAAGGAAAAAATGTTCTGGAAGGAAACAGTTTTCCTAGATAGCTTACAAACTGAGTTTGGGGACAAAAGGAACTCGTGATGTCCCTTCCAGAAACTGAAGCAAGGAGGAAGATACCAATCTCGCTCCTCGGAAATGCCTTTTTTAACACACGAGAAAGGAAAGAACAGGTCGCATTTAAAGAAACACAACAAATAAGCCTTTTCTCAGAATTCTCAGACCTTAGTGGTCTACATAAGCCTTCAGAAATAAAAGCACAGACTACCAGGTATCCTCTAGTTTGCAAAGCTATCACTTCAGAATGCCTGCAACAGAAGGACCTAATGTGTGCATCCCCTGAGGGAATTCTTCATTGCTCACACCCCTTCCTGACAAATTTCACTTCTGAAATTACTTCAAAGCCGCCACTGAGTTTAAAAGCCAAACTCCAAAAGATAAATAAAAGACACTAATGGGAAAGGCTGCCATACTGTGAAGAATAAGGATCAATACAATTTCAGACCAGTGAGAACCGTATCAAGTGTGGCATTAAAGGCAAAGAAAAACCGTGTCTGAGCTTCTCAAAGTTTTAGTGTGCAGAAGAAAGGCTAGGACCCAGGTGGGGGGGCAGGTGAACACAACTAGTCCTCTACCAAGAAGATCCAAAATTGCTGACATTATGCTAAGTGAAATAAGCCAGACATAGTCTTACAACCTACAATCTAAAAAAGTCACAGAAGCAGAGAGCATGCTGGTAGCTACCAATGGGCAGGGAGATGGTGGAAATGGGGAGATGCTGGCCAAAGGGTACAAAGTTGTAGGTGATGCAGGGTTAAGTCTAGAGATCTAAGGTAGGACATGATGACTATAGCTCATAATGCTGGGTTTAATACTGGATGTTTGCCAAGTATAGCTTTCAGGAGCTCTAATTAACTAAACACACACAAAGTGGTAACTATGTAAGGACATGGTAGATTAAATTACCTTGACTGTAGTAGTCATTTCACTATGTGTATGTGTATCAAATGATCATGTTGTTCACCTGAAATATATACAATTTTTACTTAAAAAATGTTAAACCAAAATTGCTGGTTTGAAGTAAGCGCTTAAAAAATTTAAGTGTATTTACATAGAGGTCATGCAGGTTGACCAATTTGTTTTATTAATATTACTAAATTAGTAGAAAGAGACTGGTTACCAGAAGAATAAACACAATAGGGGGAAAAAATAAGGCCATTAAGGAAGGGCCAGGATTCTGTAATCATAATTGGAAAGAGTTGCCAAAAGAACCCTAAAAGTGAAAATAAAAATTAGGATGAAACACCAAATGTAAAAGAACTTGATTATTGTCCAATGGGGAAAGAGAGTTCCTGACTAGATTAGTAAGCGACACCTGATAAAAACGAGCAAAAAATAATATGAAAGGATGTATACAGATTTGCTTAATAAAAAAGTAAAAATGGGTAGGTTACTGAGTATGAATCAAAATTCACTTAACAAATTACATATGGTCATTAGAAAAAGGTGAAGGTATACTAAGAACTGAAAACCAAAGAATGCTGAGCATCTTGCAAATAATTAAACGTCAATGAAATATACAACTAAAAACTGGTTGCTAATGTAGAGAACTTCATAGGATCTCTGGTGTAGTGACTTGCCATAAAATTATATTGTTAGAATTTAGTAATCTAGTACACTAAAAAAAATGGATCTGAAGAGTGTAATTAATAAAGACTAAATTAACGGAGAATTAGAACAAATTAATGTTAACAGAATGTTTCTCTTTTGGAAAGAAAAGGAAAGGAATAATAATTGGTAATATGCTACATGTCATTAAGTACAGAAATGTAATCAGTATAAAAGTCAAATTCTCTGGTAACAATATAATAAATGTGCTAATAAAAGACAGATGAAAATGTTTTGGGAGTGATAAATAAAAGTAAAATGTGCTCCTCTCAAAATTCTAACAAAACAGAAAATCCTGAGGTTTATTTAAACAAGAAAAAGAGAAAACACAAATGCACATTAGAAATGAAAGTAACATACAAGATGGAAAAAATTCATTTGAGAATTCTATGCATAGTTGTATTGGTTAATCTGAGGGTAATTTGTGACTTTCTATTAAAGTTTAAAATACCAAGCAAATGATAACTGTAAAATTTAAACAAATCAATAACAGGGGGTGGACATAGTGATTACCAAAAGAAAAAAAGAACCAGACACATATAAACACATATACTCCCAAAACGCTCCCAAATCTGGAAGATCTACAGTGAATTTGAATGAATGTAAGGGCTTGCTAAGCACCACGAATTGGAAAAGGAAGTATCTGCTATACTTCATCCTGAAAGAAGTTTTTGTGCAATCATAAAAATTTATTAAGGATTATATACAGAAGGAAATTCTTCTGCAATCTCATTTCTGAATGTTGGGAAAATATACTGAACACCACACTAGTCCATAAAATACAACCTTTTTTCCTAAAACAAGTTCACAAATACAGAATGGGAGAGAAAATATTTAGCAGTGCCTGAGTTTTAAACATAACCATAAAGGTTTTTGTTGTGACCCTTCAGGGACCGAAGCAACACGCCCAAGGTCTTTATTCTTCTCTAGGCTTTATTGTCTAATCTCTCACGGCGGTTACAGCAGTTGTCGGGAAGCTCTTTCTCCCTCCCGGTGGGCTCCCTTATATTCAGTCACCCAACCAATCCGGGACAGTATCACGCGTGACCTTTAAGCGGATAGGTGTCACGCGCCACTCTAAGCGGGCAGCACGAGCTGTGCACGGGTACGGAAGTCTGCTGGGCCAATCCCCAACAGGGAAGAGGGGAAAGGGTGGTGAGCAGGAAGCAGGTGCCATCTTTAGGGCGTTGTCCAGCTAGAGTGGGGCTCAGCCTTGGCCGTAGGCCGGGCCCCCACATCTCCCCCTTTATTGTTTTATAACCAAAGCGCTGTCGGGATCATGCCTGTCTTAGGTCATCCGGAGTCTGCGGCATTCTTACCCGTCCTCAGGTAACAGACAACTTAGGTCTGCGCCCTGTCTTAGGTTGATATGCGCAGCTCCCGATCTTACCCATCCTTGACTACTGATCCAGCATATTAAGCCATACTCTAGGGGAGATACCTTCCTCTAGCGCTGCCATGGCCTGCAACAGGACCTTCCGTTCTCCCCATTGCTGTTTTTGTAACTGACTTTCCTCCCAAGCAGGAGAAGCCCACAATTAGCAATATTCCTATGACACCTACACCTGACCAGGCTTTGGTGGTGTTTAACATCTTGCCTAACTGTCTGGACAAGTTGGCAGCTTTAGAATAATTATGAAAAGGAATACCAGTAATACACCCCCGTATCAGGAGCAGAAGCAGTGCATCTTGTACCTCTGCTCCGGGGTTTTCAGACGTTCAGGCACCCAAACGGGGTTCTGCTGGTCCTGTGGAAAAACACAAACCAAGCCTCGGGTCCAGATTATCACTGGGTCCGGGCCTTTCCATGTTCCTTCCAACACATCCTTCCACAAAACTTTAGGCATGTGTTTTGGATTGGATTGTTGGCCATGCCACTCTGCTGCACTGCGGCCATTTTTGTCCAGTGTTCTAAAATTTTCTCCTATTCCCCCTTTTTGTTTATATAAGGCATTCTTGAAGGTGAGGTGGGTGCGTTCCACCATACCCTGACCCTGAGGGTTGTCTCTAGCTCCCTGCTGCTGTCATCCATATAATGATAGATGATTATCAGGGAAAATTGTTTCCTGACAGTTTGTAAGGCCTTCTTTACATACACATGGTGGGGCTATTAGCCATGCCCTGTGGCAATAAACCTTTGAAGTGGGATGGAGAAGAAACAGTCTTTGATAATCTCCACTTGCCAGACCTTTTCCTAATTACAAAAATAGGTGTGTTCCATGGCGAGGTAGAGGGCTGGAGGTGACCAGCTGCTATCTGTTCTTGTACTAAAGTGTGGGCTGCTTCCTTCTTTTCCACTGAGGTACCCACACGGGCCTTTTTGACTACCATGTTATTTCTATAGGCTGTTTTCCCTCAGTGGCCACGAAGAAAAACCCAATCCTGGTCCTCCGGGCCCTTTGGGCGGTCTCCCTGCTAAAAGGATTGGTTGTTCTTTCCCTTGGAGATCTTCATCCTCATCAGATGGCAGTCCCTGTTCAGATCCCCCTTCCGATGCCTTTGCGAAGGCACGCTCTTCTCGTACTTCCTCTAATATTTCCTCCCCCTCTTGGATGGCCTCTCGGCAGCTTGGCTTCTGTCCCTTCAGGCAATTTTTTACTCGACCCCAAATAGGGATTGTCCCTGGTGGAAGGGGCTCCCTCTTGTCTGCCTGGCGTAGGTCATCCCCCAGCCTGTCCCATAAAGGGCTGGTGATTTTTCCTTCATCTAAGAACCATGGGGCATGATTCTCTATAGTGTTCAGGAATTCCCTGGCAGTCTTCGTTTTCAAAGGGGTTCCATTAGCTCTAAGGAGCACTTTCAGAGGTTCCTCGGCCCTAACCCTAGAGGCCTCCATCCTCATCCTCCCTCTAAAGGGGCAAGTATCCTAGTCATGATTTAGATGGACTACATCGCTAATTCCGCGAACCTTTTGATTTCGTTGCTGCTCTGCGAACTTTCACTGGCGCCTCCTCATTCCATATATTATAATAAACAATGTCACAAACACTAACAGGACACACACTACACATAAATACCCACCGCAACTGCCTGCTGTCTGCCCTGCCACGTATACTTCCAGTTTGCTCACCAATCCACTCACCCTCCTCGGTTCCCTCTCCCGGTCTGGCCAGCTGACCAAACGGCATCCAGCGACGTTCCTGAAGAGTTATAAGCTCTACTTCATCGGCAGGCGCCAGGGTCAGCGGATCAGGTCGCGACGAGGTTTAGCGATTCCCGGGGTTCAGCACCACTTGTCGCGACCCTTCAGGGACTGAAGCAACATGCCCAAGGTCTTGATTCTTCTCTAGGCTTTATTGTCTAATCTCTCACAGCGGTTACAGCAGTTGTCGGGAAGCTCTTTCTCCCTCCCGGCGGGCTCCCTTATATTCAGTCACCCAACCAATCCGGGACAGTATCACGCGTGACCTTTAAGCGGATAGGTGTCACGCACCACTCTAAGCGGGCAGCACGAGCTGTGCACGGGTACGGAAGTCTGCTGGGCCAATCCCCAACAGGGAAGAGGGGAAAGGGTGGTGAGCAGGAAGCAGGCGCCATCTTTAGGGCGTTGTCCAGCTAGAGTGGGGCTCAGCCTCGGCCGTAGGCCGGGCCCCCACAGTTTTGCTTCACTCTGTGAAAACTGATAAGGGGAACCTCCCTAAAATAGAGACTGGAGGCCAAAAGGGGGAGCCCAGAACGGGGAGCCTAATCAATCGATGTCAATTACAGGAAGAACTGTCTGTTACAGAGCCCAACAGAATAATTAATCACAGACCTCAACAGGAAAATATGTTCATTGCTACCTCAACAAGAAATTGACTAGCCTGGAACTACATCACCCTAAACCCTGGATTTTCTCCAGTGGCCTTCCCTTCAAAACAGCCCCTCCCAGCTTTCTCCTTCTCCATAAAATAAATTCCTCTCTCCTTTGTTGGGCTTGCATATGGTTTTGCCATACCTTGCATGTCCTGAATTGCATTGCTCTGCTATTCCAGAATAAACCCATTTTTGGGGGTAAAATAACTTTTGTCTTTAAGGTTAACAATTCAAAGTTCAAAATACTAACAACATGTCCCATTTAATGACCATGCACTTCATGCCAGGCACTTAGCATATCAGCCCACAACCTGTTATTGTACATTCTACAAGCTAAGAATGTCTTTGTGTTTTTAAAGGGTTGAAAAAAATCCAAAGAATAGCAATTTATGATACATGGAAATTATATGAAATTTAAATTTCACTGTCCAAAAATAAAGTTTTATTGGCACACAGCCATGCTCGTTTGTTTACACAGTGCCTATGGCTGCTTTCACACTACAGCAGCAGAGCTGTGTAGTTCTAGCAGAGACCATATGGCCTGCAGAGCTGAAAATATTTATTCTTGGGCCATCTTCAGAAGAAGTTTGCCAACCCCTGACCTAATCAATCATTTGACAGTTAGCAAGTAATTATAAATCAGTGATTTGTTTCCTGTTGAGTGTAATGTCATAAACACAGATTCCATTTCTGGAAGCCCATACCATACCATAAAAATACTGAAACTGCTTACATAAGAAAAGAAATACAAAATGTGTTACATGATTTTACAAGTATTTATTACCTTAAAATAAATACAATGTAAAAGCTATTCACAAATGTTTCTTTGGTATTTGTCTGCGTGTGCATGGGCCAATCTGGCTGAGGATTTGGGTTACAGTGATCTGTGGAGGGAAGGCTTCCCCTCCCCGGATAAATCTCCCTTTGGGAGCAGGTATCTGTTGTGTTGGGGACCATCACATTTAAATCAAAATTATGGCCACGGGTCCATCTCATAATCCAAATGTACACCAATGGCTCGAAATGTGTGTCAACGACAAATGCCCAGGCAAGAGCAATGTCCAGAAAACCTTCTTCAGTGAATTTTTGCTCCTGTATTTCAAACAGGTGCTAGTGACTTAGCTCCGATGGCTCATGATATCTTTAAGATCAAGTTCACACTCAGGAATTGGATACACAAGGCCCTCAATGACTACTGACTACTTCTCGATTCCTTTCTCACTACTCTCTTCCTAAACTTCAGGCACTGGTGACACTTTCTCACAGTGACATGTTGTTTCTTGCCTAGGAAAGCCCTTGCTCAGCTGGTACACCTGACGTGACATGCACCCTAACCTAGCCTCACCCCCACCCCAAATCAGCTTTCATTCTCCCTACAGTCCACTTTGCTGGATGAACTCCTTTCAACCTTAGTGCATTTTATGGAAGAATGAAATATGGTATCTATTGCCCACATCCCTACAGAAGATAAAAGTAAATGAATTTATTCAGATTCCATATAAGCAAAGATGAGTGGTAACACAATACTTACAGATCAAAAAACAAAGTATAAGATATGGAGACAAAGGGGCATGGTTTAAACTTACAAGTTAAAGAAAAAGCCATTGAAACTGAATTAAAATCTAAAGGCATGTTGCTTACTAAAGATAGAACACAATGATCAAAGGCAATATTCAGAGAAGGGCTCTCTTTTATGGGCAAAGAGAAAGGCATGAAAAAGTTAGACTGGCAGATTCCTAAGAAACGTCTTGAGATCAGTCTTGAGAAGGAGGGATTTGTGCAGTGAACGCAAAGCATACGAAAAAGTGGGAGAACCAAAGAAGGTCTGCATCCATTATCCCGAGCAATGGGGGACTCTGCCAAGGAGGCCTCCTCACCAGCACTGCACTGGAAACCACCACCTCAGCTTGCCCTGACAGTAGAAAGGCTCCCTGGACTCACAGAAATGTGATCATCATGAGAAACTCCTGCAAATAAAATACTAGTTAGAATCAGGGCTACATATGGTCTTTTGGCGCTTCCTTGAGGTAATCTCTGAGGAGGAATTTGGGGAATAAGTTTGAACCTCAAAGAATAATATTTTAAAGGGGAGGAATTTGACTTAATTTCTAAAGGTTAACGTGGGCCTCCACTCTCAGGAGACCTTCCAGTGCCACTGCTTCACCTGCTGCCGATGGCCAAGTCAGTGCAGATACTAAGGTAGTTAGAGTGCCCTGAAGGGGTCCCCTGGTCTGTTCATCACAACTGCACTCTGGAAGGGATCACAGACTAAGGAAGGTGGGAAGGCTAGGTGTGGCTGAGACTTCCATGTGCTGCCAGCAACATTCACTTCCCAGCTATGGGCCTTCTCACACTGTTCCAATTACCTGCTTTCCCTCCCCTGAGTGGGTGGGGATACCCATGGCTGCTTTGAGCAGTCTCATCACCTGGCCTCAGCGGGTGCTCAAGAGAGTTCTGGATAAACTGGGCAGGAGATACAACTTGTGCAAGAAGTGCTATATAAATGAACAAATGGAGAAATCTTCAACTTCAGAGAAATACAAATTGAAATTATGTGGTCACCTTGTACACATGATACATTGCTAATTTCATGAGTTTAGATGACTGATGCACACCCTTGTGCTGTCTCTCTCTCAAAAGCCAAGCTGTGGTAAAATTCACCAAGAATGTGTTTACATCATACAATCTGCACAAATTCTCAAGCTGGGAGAGCAACTTGGCAATTTGTATAAACACCCATACATCTATATGCTTTGACCTAGTGATCTCACTGCAGTAACATATCCTAAAAAATCATTCTCAACAAGAAAAAGCCATATGTACAACAAAGTTTATTACTGCATTATCTATAATAGCAGAATGTTAGAAAGAGCTTAATTATTTAACAAAAGAACTAGTTGGGCAAATTATCAAACACTGAATGGGAAGTTTACTGACTCAGGTAAGACAATATTCTTTAAAACAATACAGAGTAATATTTGTGATACAAAGTTAAATGGAGTTTAAAATATGAAACTTAAGTTTAGTAGAATTAAAACCATGTGAAACTTCATATACATTTAAGCAGATTTATGTGTATACTTGAATATAACAGGTGATGGTGGGTGAATTTTTCACTTTATTTTCTTTACTTTTGTTGTCACATTGCCTATGTGATGAATTTTGTTTATTATTGAGATATAATTGACATACAACATTATATTAGTTTTAGGTGTATAACACTACCACAAACAGTTATGTGTGGTAATTCTCTTTAAATAAAATAAATGAGTCACAAGAATGAAGTGCAGCATAGGGAATATAGTTAATAATATTGTAATAACTTTGTATGTTATTACATGATATAATTTATATATAACAAATGAATCTTTCCTAATTCTATTCCACTGGAACTAGAAGGATGAGCTACTCTTTACAAATCCTTCTCCTCCATAAAACTTCACATTATTTATTTACACTGTGGTATATAAAATGGAATTAAAAACAGCAACAACAAAAAAAAGGAAATATTATTTGAGGAAAAGGGATGTATATATAAAAGAGGATTTTCTCCATTAAATATTAGAAAATGTTCAGAACAATCATAAACAGTAATAATGGCTTAAAACCAAGCTATAGATCCCTGAGGCAGAAGAGGCACCCCAGAAATAGATCTAAAATATTTAGGAATTAGTGGAAATAGATAGGAAAGAATAAATGGGAAAGTTAAACAAATGTAATATACATTATGACAGAAACCAATAGCAAAATGGAGAAAAACCAATGTAATTTAGTGACAAAAAAATGCTAAATAAAACAAATCAAAGCATCAGAAAAACTTAAACAAAATAACATTCTTCTCCCAACTATAGTTCTTAAAGCTACTGGAATAGAAGAGACTTCAAAAAAAATTTATTCAATAAATATCTGAGTTCTTACCAGACAGCAGTTATTATATGAAGTTTTGTAAAAACTAGCAACTCTTATGAAGCCCAAAAAACCTAATTAAAAGAAAAACAATAGAACTAGAAAATCTAGACATAAATACCATTCATACAAAAATAGTATATATATAAAAACCCTATACAAAGGAAAAGCGTTTCACCAGCCTCCAGCACAAATATGAACATGGACATAAACAGAACTCCTTTAGTAAACCAACAACTGAAAATAGGTTTAATGATGTCAAATAATTAAAGAAATGCAAATCAAAAGAGTGGGTGACCTCTTTAAAAATTATTAGGCTGGAGCAAAGAAAAATTTTTAAGCCCGATTTTGGCAGGGAGATAAATAAACTGGCTCAATTCTTTGGAAAAGTCTGACTAGCTGGATCAATTGTCATTAAAATTTAACAAGGAGAACAACAATCCAATCATGTAAATGTATGTAAATAATTCAAAAGAAGAAAAAAGAGTTTGCTTGGCTTTTTTTTCTTTCTGTATACAAATGCTAGGTATAGAAGCATTTAGTTATTTTTAAAGAACAGAAATGACCTAATATCAAGCAAAGGAAAATGGGAAAGCAATAAAGGTATATTAAACTGTGGACTATTACAGAGTCATTATGACCATGTAGGAGCAAGAAAGAACATTTACCAAATAATGTGAAGTGAGAAAAGCTGAAAAATTTAATATCCATAATGACTACAACCATGCAAAAATGCTCCATGTGTTTAAATAAAGATGGGACAAGGAGAGATGAAAATTATTCAGATAGTTTAATAAAACTTTATAATGCAAATTTTTAAACACTTCTGCAGGATAAAGTGACACACAGAGCAAATACACCATTTTAATTCCTTCAGAACCAGGCTCCAGGAACCATTAAAGCAGTTCACACCCACAGACATGTGGTCACTTGGATCATCTCACTTAGAAGCGAAAGCCAAAATGGTACCTGGCCAAAGGGTCCCCAGGAAGGTGCTCTAGAACTATTGACAGGAGTATTCACTAATGGTTGAGGACTCAGTGTAGGTGGACTCAGCTAGGGCGCTCCATCACTGCAAAACACCTTCCACAACCATCTTGCACAGAGCCACTGGCCACACTTACTGAGACAGATATGGGGCTTTTAAGATAACCCTGATAACATGGCAGAGGTTTCTGAAAAGTAGCATCATTATACAGAGAAAAGCCCTCTGTTGTTATCACCAACAGGCTATGAAAAGCCTCTAGGGAGGAACTACTTTTCAACCCAAGGTGTTGGGTTAAAAATATTTGTGTCTTTTCTTCAAGAAATCGGCAGTTTTCTCAAAGCATTTTCTGAGGAAATATGAGTTTGTGGGATGCCACCGTATTAATCCAGTGGATTCCACTATAACTCACGGTGAAGAAAGAAATGCACGTTTTGCTTTAAGTAGGAAAAGAATGAGAAGTTTCTATTGCAGCACCATAAACCTCTTGAGAGCAGGGACATGGTCTTATTATTCTTCATAATTCTACAGCCTACCAGCACAGTACGTGGAGTAAGTGAATGGATGGAGGGATGCACGAATGGATGGATGGACAGATGGCTGATTATAACTCCTAATCCACAGGATCTGTTCAAACCACTTACCAGTGGTTTACAAAGTTAACAGCAATAGGAACAGTAGTGCTCTGAACACAAGCCAAACAAGAGAACAAACAGAAGACTTGAAAAGTCAGCCTGTGAAAAAAATTGCTCATTCGTGAGTTCTTTCAAAGAAAAAAATTCAGGGCTTCTTGCCTTGTAAATTAATCTTAAATTCCTTTACCATTAATCAAGATTAAAACACATAGTGAGGTGCTTAAATGAGTCACTCTTGACAAAGAAAAGAAACAGAGATGCCGTCAGCGGGAGTCAGTTTTGCTGCAATAGAAGCTGTAGGCTAGCACAGAGGTTTCCAAAGTGCGACCAGCACCAGCAGCACCAGCATCAGCTGGCAACTGTGCAGGAAGGCAGATTCTACGGCCCCACGCAGGCCCGATGACTCGGAAATTCTGGGGAAGGGGTCTTGCGTCAGAGTTTCATCGCACTCTGCAGGTGATGTTGGGGTGCTCAAGTCTGAGGACCCCTGCAGCCAGCACATTGTAAATGAGCACTCCACAAGTAGTTTGGTCACAGATTTCTTTTTTTAGAAGCAGGCAGGGAAACAAAAATAAGATTGCTCTGAAGGAAAACAGAGACCTTCTGGATGAAATGCAAATATTAAAACTCCTTTGGTACTGTCATTTCAGCCACACTTTTCATAGAAACCAGGAATAAAGTGGTTTGTTTGCCAGACTGAGGTACCTACCTTCTAAGCTACACAAGCTAGAACGTGGCCTAATCAAGAGGTTTTTCGTTCTTAGAGTTCTGTGTTGGCATCAGTTATTTACTGCTAGTCCAGACACCCTAGAGAAAATTCTGGAAGTTCATAGTCTTTTGGCTTCCTCTCAATCCTTCCAATTCAGGGCCAAGCTTAACAGGTATATTCAAGATCAACAGAGAGCAAGGAACTAACTCAGTGGACTAAGGTTAGTAAAAGAAATGAAGGACTGGAAGGTCTTTCCTTCCTGTGGCCATGCTCCGCATTCTTATTCTGGTTAGTTATTGCATTTGGCGGGGTGGACGAAAAGAACTAACATTTGTTGAGGGCTACTATGTGCATATTTCTCCTTTACCCCAGATCATGTCCACTGGAAGTTGGTGTTTCATCCTCATTTTACAGATGAAGGACAAGATTATAATAACTTAAGCAATAGTCTGAAGGCCACACACTATTAAGTGGCATGACCAGGCTTTAAGCCCAGGTGTGTTGAGGGTTCCCAAGACCACCTTCAGGTCAGTGACTCACTAGGATTCACAGGAATCAGCATAGAGCCATACGGCTATGATCTACGGCAGCAGACTCAGCAGAGGGAAACGGCACGTGGGGTGAGGAAACCAGGTGCCGAGCTTCCAGAGGCCTCTCCCCGCAGAGTCACATGCGATGCACTTCACTCCCCCAGCAAGGAGTTGTGATGATACAAGTTAAATGTTTTTATTTTTTATCTCTATTTACTTTTTTACCAGGGAAGCTCATTAGAGACTCAACCTCTAACTGGGGTCTGATCATGTAGGCCTCCCACACACCAAAACTCCAGACTCCCAGAAGGAAAGAAGGTGTTCAGCATAAACTGTATTATTTTCACAAACAGGGTACACACTGTGAGCCACTTTTATCAGTTAGAAAATGGTGGGAACTCTCCTGAAATCCACGTTGAAAGAAGCCAGACAAGAGCCAGCCTTACAAACGGATCTCTGTAAGGACAGCAGTCCCCAGAAAGCTGGGTTAACTCTTGCGCACACCAGGTAAGCCAGGCACCAAGCCTCTTCCCTTGCCATCACTTTGCCAGACATGAATCATTACGTCCCAATGTCTTATTCCTCAAACATCTCCCTAAAAGCCCAATGAGCTCTTTGGCAGTTGTTTGGTGTGTATATGTGCAGAGTTAACAATTCCATTCCTCAGTGTCTGGGTTCCCTTTCAGAACCAATCTTTGGTCAGCAAAATGTGTCCAACTGTCTCAACTGTACCAGTTTTAATTTATGGAAGCAACTGAGTGACAATAAGAGAGGCTCATGGGGCATGCCACACCACCTGGGCCTACCAGGGGAGGCACCAGAAGGTCAGGAGACACGAGAGAGGGGAAATCCTAGGCTGCAGCCTTTATTAGGGAGAGCAAGGCAAATCAGGTAAAGAGCTTCTAAATAATTCCAGCCCACCTGGGGTACAGAGGCTGCCTACCTATCCGGTACCCAGCCCAGCACTGATTGGCAAGGGAGAATTCAGCTTGGTGTGAGTGTTCTATAAGGAGGAGGGTCAGAGTATGGGCTCTGGATCACAGGGAAGACATCAACAGCTCAGACCATTGGTTTGGCCCTGCGATTAACAGAGCCTAAGAGATGAACACAGAATCTAAGAAAACACAGGTCGTATGCTGTGTGTCCCCTGCCCTAGATCTGGGCCCCCCTGCCAACCAACCTTTCCCTCCCCCACAGCTCCCTAGCACATGGTCAGTGCTCAGCACAGTGCCTCTCCAAAAGCAACTTATCGATGGTATTATTTTGTGACTACTCATAAAATAATAGTAAGATCACAGGCACCAGTGTTAAATGACCTAGGTTCAAATTCCAACTCTGTCACCTTAGGTGTATTATTTAAAGGTTTTAAGAAGTATTCATTTGCAAAATGGGGTTAATCAAAGTATCCACACCACAGAGTTATTATAAAGATATTGGGTCATATATGTGAAGTTCTCAGCAGGTGCCAGACACAGACTTATGTTTAATATGCTTAATATATATTAGCTATTATTGCCTTCCCACTTACTCTTTTAACCCCAAGGCAGAGTTGGACAAACACATTTCTATATCCACTCACATCCTGGGTCCTAAAGACAAATTCAACAGTCAAAAGCTGTGGACAGAGGACATTACAAGTCTCCAGACACAGGACAGACAGCCCTTAATTGCTTAAGGACCTCACTCCAACAGGCCTGTACAAACCTGAGTGTTGGACACTGAAGGGTGCTGGCATTTGCTCACAACTCTACCAAGACATCATTCTTTGATGCAAGGAAGTAACTAAAGTGGAGGAAACTGATTTTGCTTTAGGTCATGAATAAGATTTAGAGCTGGAAGGCAGAAAGATCATAGCCAGGAACACACTTTTACCAATGAGAAAATGGACATTTAGGGGGATTAGTGACATCGCCAGGGAGACACTATCACTCAGAACTCCTCTGCAGTGCCCAGGCTGCTACTCCACCACCTCCTGTCTCCACTAGTGATCATCGAAGCCAGGGGCAGGTCTGTTTCATCACATGAATGAATCTCTATGATATGAAGTTCTCTTCCCCAAAACCTCCCTTTCTCCTCTCCTTGCAGTTCCAATGTTGTACCTTCCTGCGAATACCATTATTTGACTTTGAGAATCCAAAAACTCTTTTCTTTTTAAAGATCCCAAATCCCTTTTCCAAAGTAGGACATATGTATGACATTTAACTAGGACCACAATCCCAGCTCAGTGACCTAGGTAAAGTACTGTGACCTCTGTGAGCCTCAGAGTCCTCACTTATAAAACAGGCATCATATCTGATCAGAATACTTCACAGGATTATTTTTATTTGTGAAAAAGAGAGCAGAGATAAGAATGCTTTAATATCTCTAAAACACCACATTGATACAAGAAGCCAGAATGTTTTTTGTCAAAACACACAAGAAAGAAAACATTATTCCTTTCTTTAACTGCACAAGGACCAACAAGATATTATTTTATTATTCACTGGCTATTTCTATAGCTAATTTCCCAGCTTTCATTCTTTCCTTTTATAAAAGAAGCAAAAGGGAAATCAATGAAATAAAAATACTGCTATTTTCTGACACAAATGAAACTCCTCCAATCAAACACAAACAGGATAACCAGCAGCACGTGGGTCTGCTTTTTTCCATCTTTTCCCTCACCCTGGGGGAATTCAACCATATGGCCAAGAAACTGACTGGGTGATTCAACAAATGGGGGCTGGCCTGGTCCTAAAGCCTAAAGAGGAAATACTGTGGAATCTGTAAAACCAGAAGTGATGTCACTGTTGACATCTCCCAGCTCTGCCCACCGAAGGATCCAAGGAAATGGGGGATTTATACCAGAGAAGGCAAGAGGATATGGGTGTAAAATCTGACTCAGGGGATAGTTGAAAAAGATGATGATTTAAAACCAAAATATATTCTGTCAAAGACTCTGGGTATAAGCATACCACTGACTCATGCAGGCTCTGTGTAAAGAAAGGCTATTAAGTGCCTGGAAGGTTGATAACAAGAAGAGGTGTGAACTTCCCAGCCACCTCAAAAATAAAAACAGCATCAAATCAAGAAGTATTCGGAGCACAATGAGATACCACTCCACACCCATGATAACAGCTCAGACTGAAAAGGCTTACAGCAACAAATGTTGGCAAGATAGGGAGCAACTGGAACTCTCATATGTTGCTGACAGAAGTGTAAATTGGTACAATGATTTTGTAGAACTGTATGGTACTTTCTTTAACAGGTAAACATACACTTACCCTATGACACAGTGATTCCTTTCTTGGTTTTTATTTAAGAGAAACTAAATACTTAAGCCCACAAAAACAATCATAGTAGCTTTATTCATAATAGTCAAAAACTGGAAATAGCCTGGGTATCCATCAACAGAAGAATGAATAAATAACCTGCAATACATCCATATATAGAATACTTCTCAGATGTAAAAAGATACAAAACTTCTGATAAAACAACATAGATCAGAGTCAGCAAATTATACCTGTTGACTGGCCACCTCTTTTTGTAAAGACTGTTTTAACTAAAACAACCACACACATCCATTTGCATATTGTCAGAGACCTTGTGACTGGCAGGCCTAAAATATTTACTCTTTGCTTCTTTAAGGAAACATTTGCAGACCCCTCACCAAGATAAATGCAAAAAAAATTATGTCGAGTGAAGAAAAGAATAAAGAAACCAGAAGCAAGAGAATATGCTTTATTATTTCATTTCTGTGAAGCTGTAGAACAAGCAACACTAATCTATGGTGAAAAATATCACAATAGCACTTACAGTGGATAAAGAAGACTGGGAAGGGGTACAAGAAAATTTTCTGGGGTGAGGGAATTGTTCTATACATTAGTGGAGCGTGGGTTAGACACATGTATGCAATTTGTCCAAACTGATCAAACTGTGCAGTTAAGACCTGTGCATTTCACTCCATATGCAAATTGCTCCTCAATTCGGAAATACCAAAAACAGAATTTTCTTTCCCAAGAAACAGAAGGATAGGATCTTAGCTCTCAACTGGGCCCTCTCTCTCTTTGGACCCTGAGTATTCTTAGCTTCACATTTGAAATTCAAGTTCAGACTCATCTTGTGCAGCTGCTTTTTCTTAATGACCAGCTGTCTCTAATGTCCAACCCTCAGGCCTCTTGGGATTTCTCAGAAAAAGTGGTTTTTAATCCTATTTCATCTCCCATCTTTGTTCAAATAGTCCTTAGGGACATGCCCAATATAGAAAAAGCTCAAAGCAAAGATGTTCTGGCTGAGGCAGAAGAGAGGTGAGGCCAGCCCCACCTCCTGACCCTACCCAAAACATTTGTTGTGAGGCCTCCTCAGAGCATCAGTGCCCCACATCCTTGCTTCTGCCCTGCACTGACTACTGGAACACACTGCCTGCTCAGCCCTCATGGCCTAGACAGCTCCTGCCTCCCTCTCTCCAACTGCCCGTCCTCCTCAAGGACTGAGACTGTAGGTCAGCTAGACCCCAGCTCTCATCAATCCCTCTGGCACCCACGTACCATGTACACTACCCCACAGAAACAACTTTAGGATAAAGGACCAGGAGAAAAGCTGAGCTGTCTTTTGAGGAGGATCAAACCCGTTGTACAGTCTTCTCCTTGTTTCAAAATCTTGTTTGTAATCCTTCAAGGGCTGTAGGGCACAAATCAAAACACACGTATTTAATTTTCCAAGGTATATTTTATGTTTAAACTGGGCTGCCTCTCCAGAAAAAACCCTTCTCTGCATCCTCACTCTCCCTGGGCCTGTTTCTTGTGAGGATCAATTGCATCCAGTGACCCAGTGATTTGCTGAGGGCATTTCAACATATAAAGTAACGTGGCTCTCAAAGGCAGCACTGTCCCCGGGAAAAACACAACCTACAGGAGGGCCAGCGTCTCCTGACTGCACGCACAAACCATACTCAAAAGGACAAAGAATCTCATGATGGAAAACGGATGGGTAATGGGGGCGATATAACAGTAGAAAAAATTTATTTTTGTGGATCCTTTAAAAACAAAGCTACTGAGAAAAACACCGGTGATGTAAACAGACAAAGCAGGTGAAAGTGAGCATAATTCGGAGCGAGTTCCACCTGTGCTTGCTGGCCTCCCCAGGCCTTTACCCAGATATTCTTGGGAAATCAGTAACTGTAAGGTATCTGCTAAGACTCGGAGACACCCTCCCATTTTTGCAGTCTGTGCCTTCTTACCCTCTGGCAAGGTCCATCTGCCTGAGATTTTTAAGCTTTCCTTTTAAATACAAAATCCAGAGAAAACAGGAAGGGAGCGCAGGTGGAGGCAGCTGTGTATCTGTGTTAAACTTTGAGGAGAAAAAGAGAAACTAAGAAACACAAGCTCTGTCCAAAGGGAAAGAGCTACAGGCTGCAGCAAGCCCAGTCTTCCTTGCCTTAGGGAAAATATTTATCTTCCTAGTACAGCATCAGTCTAGCCTGATAGCAAGGTAACTGAGTTTGTTTGTACAGGCCCAAATCCCACTATCATTTTGGTACTGGCTAGGGAAATAATAGCTGTAAGAAGCTTTGTTAAGGAAATGAGTTTGGAGTCGTGATGTTATTTAGCTAATTTCACCTATGCTCCCAAGGTTGATCGGCATCCAAAGGGCAAAGGCAAGCGTGAGGTGAAATCTGGCTGGTCCCTGGGGCTTAGGTTCAAGCTCTAGTAGTCTTTTCCACCTGCTAAGCCCAACTCTAAAATGCAAGCTCTGACACTCCCCACTTAACATATGAAGGCCATGGAGTGCTGTCTGGCCAGTGGATTCCAGCCCCAGGCAAGTTCACTATGGATTCAGTGTGACCAAAGAAATGACAGTAGATAGCAGACCATTCTTGGGGTGAAAGGGTTTATACCCAACTTTATTCCTACAGTGGCAGGTCAATCACTAGAATCCTGTCCACTCAGAACCAGTCTGCATGTAGCAAGCCAGTCTCTGCTTTTGGGCCTCTCTGCCCACACAGCTGTCTCAGTCTTTGTCCTTGGCACAGCCACCACTCCAGTCTCATCTCTGCTCTCCTGCAGCCTTACAGCTGTGGCACCATGTTGCTCAGAGCACTGGGAAGAGCTCTTTAAATAAAGTCAATAGCAACGCATTGCCCAAACATATGTAGTGAGCTAGCCAACCAGGGCCAGGTGAGAATCCTGGCCATAGGAACCTTTACTTTATCCACAGTGGTCCTAGCAAATAAATATGTAGTGTCATACTGTTGAAGAACCTGGGCCCTTTAGATGACTGATTTCCTCCCTGTGGGGAAAATGGAAGCTCCTATGCCCAAGATCCTCACCTGACCCTAAACCACTTGGTGATGTAACTGGCCTGCTAGGCTACTGTTTCCACACCCACAGGCAATGAGTCACTATATAAGGACCTCTGCCCAGTGCTTTGGGCGAAGGCAGAGATGGAGGTGGATTACAGGCCTGCAGACTGTTGGATGCAGATGTGATTCTAGTGCATGACCTACCACAGTGAGAATAAAGCTGGATATAAAACCTTTTACCCCAAGAACATTCTGTTGTCATTGCTCGGTCTCAGTAAATCCATAGCGAACTTTTCCAGGGCTAAAACTCTCAGGCAACACATTCCTTTAGCCTGGGTGCCATGGCTGGATTGTCCCATCTTCCCTGGCTCTGTTCTTTAGGCTTATGTAGAAAGCCTATAATCAGATACAGCCTGTCTGCTGGCCGCTGTCTTCACTGATACACTTCAGCAAACCCTCCCCACCTTCTTACCCTCTTAGGATAGCTCTGCTGAATGAAAGAATGCCCTCTCTAACTACATCTGCCAACTGCCTGGCCCATCTGTCAGACTGCCCTTCCCTCCCTCAAGATGGGAAAAACAGCTGGTTACTTTAAAAGGGCCATGCATTTATTTCCCCTCTTGGCTTTACTGTATGGCAGGTATTACTAAAGATGCATTTTACATTATTCTGGGTGTAGCCACACCTGCAAATGCTTCCAGTTGGCATTACCTGGAATTCAAAATGAACTCCCATAAGAATTGTATGGGAAGTCCTGGAGGGATTGAGGGCAGAGCATAGAGTTCTGAATCTGAAATCAGCCTGCCACACAAAAGCTGTGGGTCTGGAGAGCATTACCTAATTTTCTACACCTCAGATTCTGTATCTGCAAAATGGGGGTAATAATTGCAGTCAGTCATAGGGACACTGGGCAATGTAGAGATACAGTAAGTAAAGCTCAGGCCCCACCTGGAGTGATCACTCAGGAAAGGTTAGCTGTAAGGATGATTATTGTCAAATAAAATTCTCCAAGGTAATTCAAGATACCTACATGCCCTCTGAATCAACAGATATATTAAGTAATGGTAGCTCTAATATGTTGTTTATCTATAAGTTACTCTATTTTGGTTCTCCAAAATTGGTAATCCATGTAAAGAAACTGTAGGTAACCTGTTTTTGAAGAAAGAGAATTCTGTTTTTTTGCGAGTCTTTTAAGTCCTTAGATTTCCATTTTCTGGTGAATTTCCTTTTTTATTTAAAACCACTGCATCCCTCTCAAATTTCTCTCTCCCTTTCTTCTCTCAAAGAGGAGAGGATGCTACCTGGGTTAGAATCTAGGACCCAGATGGGCCACGTGGATGGTGGGCTGGGTTGTGGCTCGTGAAAACCTTTTTATTTCCTTACTCATGTGGCAGCCCCAAGTTGAGCTGCGGCCTTCCTCCTGGGCCAGGCCCAACTGTCTGGCCATCTTTGCCCTTTTCCTCTTTGGGCACTTGTGGATAAAGTGAAGGTTCCTGTGGCCAGTATTCTCACCTGGCCCTGGTTGGCTAGCTCACTACACACGTGTGGGCAATGTGTCGTTATTGACTCTATATAAAGAGCTCCACCCAGTGCTCTGGGCAACATGGTGCCACATCTGCAAGGCTGCAGGAGAGCAGAAACGAGACTGGAGTGGTGGCAGTGCTGAGGACGGGGATGGGGACAGCTGTTTGGGCAGAGAGGCCCAGAGGCAGAGACTGGCTTGCTCCATGCAGACTTGCTCTGAGTGGATGGGTTTCTAGTGATTGACCTGCCACTATGGGAATATAGTTGGGTATAAACCCTTTCACCCCAAGAACATTCTACTGTCATTTTTCAGTATCACTGAATCCATAGTGAATTTGCCCGGGCCTGAAACACATTGGCAAGACAACCACCTAACAAAATACCACAGGTTGTGTAGCTTAAACAATAGAAATTAATTTTCTCACAGTCTGGAGGCTGCAAGTCTAAGATCAAGGTATTGGAAGGGATGCTTTCTTCTGAGGCCTCTCTCCTTGCCCTGTGCACAGCCCCCTGCTTGCTGTGCTCTCACATGGTCTTCCCTGTGTCCAAATGTCCTCTTCTGATAAGGACGCCAGTCACCTTGGGTTAGGATCCACACTAAACACATCATTTTCACTTAACTATCTCTTTAATGACATCTACAAATATGGTTACATTCTTAGGTACTGGGGTCAGGACTTAAACACCAGATTTTGGGGGGGTGCCAGCTCACTCCATAACACACTGTGTGGCTGTTACTTCCCCCTGTGTTTATGGACTTTCACAAACAAGCAACAATCACTAGACCCTTGGCCTGGGGGGTCTAAGATGACTTTTCAAAGGGGTCAGACATCAGGGTCTTGGTGAGCAATACGCAGAACCAATTCTCACCTGGGCAACTACTAAAGGGATTGGAGCATTTATAAAACACACACCATCTGAGTGGAGAGGTAGGAATTTGGAAAAACACTAACATCTGGGTGGCATGCCAGGTGGTATTTGCTCAGTGTGATGCCTCCTGTCAAGAGCTATGCTGGGAGTGGGTGTGTGAGGACAGCAAGGCCATCAGCCTCACCAGACGAGATGGATGAAATGGCTAACTGTCCAGCTAGAGAGAGGATGAGCTCCCGAGCACTCAGGCTTCGTTCCTGGAGGAAGGACAGGACTTTGGGCCATTGTCATCTTCTCAGGCATACGGCTTCCATGAATTGACACTACGTGGGAAGAAGCTGAACCCCTCACTCTGCACATCTGGATCATAAAACCGTAAGAGAATCACAATTCCACAGAGCCCACAGTGCCACACAGTTCACTGGCATGAAATGCATATGGTTTGTTCTAAGAAACAATTACCCTCTGCATCCAAACATCGTTTGCAAAGCCTGAAAACATTTAAGTGCATCATGAACAGAAATGTTCTTTTCTTTGCAAGCCAGACAGAAATCCAAGAAGACTTCCAACAAATTGGCAAGATGTCCGTGATGCCCTACTCAATGATATGTGAAGACATGATTCTGCAAATTAGCTAGTGAGCATAACCTACTCCCAGGAGGCCCTCTCAATCTGTCTGCCGCAGGAGCCAGCCAGCACCGGCCTCCCCAGGATCTGCTGTAGCATTTGGAAAGCCTCCTCCTTTGCTCGTGAAGAATTTGTGGCAGAACATGCCGTGCTCTCAAAATGCTACCCGAGAGGATCTAGGAACAAGACTCCAGAGTTTAAATGAAGTAATAAAGTAGATTTCTTACAAATGTTAAATTGTGATTAATGATCCCAAAGACACCTCTCTAGCTGTCAATGCCAGTAGACAAGGCAGAGAAAAACATTCTTATACACTCAGCCCTGAAGCATAAAAGGCAGACAGAATTTATAAAGGTTCTCTTGACTTTGAGCACTTGGTTCTCAAAGTGTGGCTCAGGGCCAGCAGTGTTAATACAACTTGTTAGAAGCACAAATTCAGGGGCCCACTCCAGACCTACTGAACCAGAAACTCAGGTGGGACCCAGATGCTGCCCTCTGGGTGAGTCTCATGTACATGCAAGATAGGAAAGAGTTATTTTAGTGGGATTTTTTAGCAAGCTTTACTCCCTCACTCTTCTCCCCATTGCCATTCAATTTACTTCCAGCTAATGTTCATTGATCATATATGTGGCAGGTGCAGTGGAAGGAACAGGTGTCAATAATTAATATGAGGCTACCCTTAACCCTTTCTTTTCTGCTGTTACATCCAATCTCCCATTTCCTTGCAGCTCTTCCTTTGAAAGGGCTCTGATACCTGTTTTCCTTTCCATTTCCATAACAACCATGCTTGACGCATTACTTTGGCTTATTGCACATGCTTCCCAAACTGGGCTCCTTGCCTCGGTTCTTCCCCGGGCCTTGCTTCATCATGCACACCACTGCCCCACTTGTCACAGAACTCCTGCTCAAACACAGCAGAGTACCCTCTGTACCCCACATCTGGGCCACATGCCTTCAAACTGGCCTTTCATGGTCTCCAAATTCTCCACCCCAAACCCACCTATCCCTGCACCGAGAAGTTTTTTCTTCCCAGTTGAAATAAAATTGAACTCCTGAAGTCAGGGCCACAGTTTACGTGTCTCCACTGGTGTGTACTGATGTAAGGAAGCATGGCAGGTATTGTGAAAAGGGCAAGCCACTTAACACACACACCTTAGGTGTTCATCCGCAGAAGGATGATACTAAGAACAACTGTGCATTCACAAGGTGTCTTTGGGTACAAATTGCCACAGACATTACATAAACAACAAATATTTATTGCTCTCAGTTCTGGAGGCTGGGAATTCCACCAAGGTGCCTGCAGGTCTGATATCTGGTGAAGGCCTGCTTTCTGATTTGTAGATGGGCATCTTGTTATGTCTTCATGTGGTAGAGAGCATAGAGAAAAAGCAAGCTCTCCTGTCTCTTCTTATACAGGCCCTAATACCATTCATAAGGGCTCCACCCTCGTGACCCAATCACCTCCCAAAGGCCCATCTCTTAATACTGTCACATTGGGAGTTAGGATTTCAACCTATGAATATGTGGGGAAGGAGGGGAGAACAAACATTCAGTCTATAGCACAGGGATACTGTGAAGAACAAAATGAGACACTGCATTTGAAAGCAATCTGCAAAATATAGAGGACGAAGGAGCCTAACTTCCCACCACTCATCTTCATGTGACTTATTGATAAAACTCGAGAACTATCTTGACATCAGTAGTGAACAGATAAGAGAAGAACAGATTGAACAGGAAAGGAGTGGCTTCCTATGGATGACCAAAGAAAGTGGTTTCTTAAGATAGAATCTACTGGTGAAGATGCTGTGAAGATTGTTGGATGACAACAAAGGATTTAGAGTATTACATGAACAGTTGATAAAGCAATGGCAAGGTTTGAGAGAATTGTTTTAATAAATAAATGGTATATTTTAAATATGTATAGTTTATTATATATCAATTACAGGCATACCTCAGAGATATTGCAGGCTCCATTCCAGATCAAATAAAGCAAGTCAAATGAATTTCTTGGCTATCCAGCACATATAAAAGTTATATTTACACATAATGTAGCCCATTATGTGTACAATAGCATGATGCCTAAAAAATCATTGTACATACCTTAATTTTAAAAATTCTTTATTGCTAAAATATGCCAACCATCACCTGGGTTTTCAGTGAGCCATAACTTTTTTGCTGGTAGACTATCTTGCCTCAATGTTGATGGCTACTGACTGATCAGGGTGGTGGTTGGTGAAGGGTGGGGCGGCTGTAGCAATTTCTTAGTAAGAGAACAATGAAATTTGCTGTATTGACTCACTCTTCCTTTCATAAATGACCTCTCTATACCATGCCATGCCACGTGATAGCATTTTACCCATGGCAGAACTTCTTTCAAATTTGGAGTCAATTCTCTCAAACCTTGCCACTGTTATATCAACTGTTTACATAATATTCTAAATCCTTTATTGTCATTTCAACAATATTCACCAGCAGATTCCATCTAGAGAAACCACTTTCTTTGCTCATCCATAAGAAGCAACTCCTTACCTGTTCATGTTTTATCATGAGATGGCAGCAATTAAGGCACGTCTTCAGGCTCCACTTCTAGTTTTCATTCCCTTGCCATTTCCACCACATCTGCAGCTACTTCCTCCACTGAAGTCTTGAACTCCTCAAAGTCACCCATGAAGATGACTCCAAATTATGGTTAATGTTGATATTTTGGCCTCTTCCCATGTTCTTAATGAGATCTACAATGGTGGATTCTTTCCAGGTTTTCAATGTACTTTGGCCAGATCCAACAAAGGAATCACTATTTAAAGAAGCTATATAGCCTTATAAAATGTACTTAAGTAATAAGACTTAAAAACTGAAATTACTCCTTGATCCATGGGCAGCAGAGTGGATTTGAAGCAGGCATGAAAGCAGCATTAATCTCATACATCTCCATCAGAGCTCTTGGGTGACCAGGTACATTGCTAATAAGCAGTAATATTTTGAAGATCTTTTTTCTGAGCAGTAGGTCTCAACAGCAAGCTTAAAATATTCAGTAAACCATGTTATAAACACATGTGACATGTGCTGTCATCCAGACTTTGTTGTTCCATTTCTACAGCACAGGCAGAGGAGATTTAGCATAATTCTTATGGGCCTTAGGATTTTCAGAATGGTAAATGACATTGGATTCAACTTAGAGTCACCAGGTGCATTAGCCCCTAACAAGACAGCTTGTCCTTTGAAGATTTGAAGCCGGGTATTGACTTCTCCTCTGTAGCTACTATGACTACATGGCATTTTCTTCCAATAGAAGGCTGGTCTACAATGAAACCCTGTTGTTTAGTGTAGCTATTAATGATCACAGCTAGCTTTTCTGGAAAACTCGCTGCAGCTCCTACAGCAGCCCTTGCTGCTTCACCTGCACTTTTTATGTTATGGAGACAGCTTCTCTGCTAAACCTCATGACCCAACCTCTGCCAGCTTCAAGCTTTTCTTCTGCAGCTTCCTCCCCTCTCTCAGCCTTCACAGAATTGAAGAGAGTTAGGACCTTGCTCTGGATTAGGCTTTGACTTAAGGGAATATTGTGGCTGGTTTGACTTATCCAGACCACTAAAACTTCCTCCATTTCAGCAACAAGGCTGCTTCACTTTCTTATCAATAGGGGTTCACTGGAGCAGCACTTTTAATTTCCTTCAAGAACTTTCCTTTGCATTCACAAGCCTAACTTTTGGGCTATCTTGGGTCTCGGCATGCCTTCCTCACTAAGCTAATCATTTCTAGCTTTTGATTAAAAGGCAGAGTTGTGCAACTCATCCTTTCACTTGAATATTTAGAGGCTATTGTAGGGTTATTAACTGGCCTGATTTCAATATTGTGTCTCAGGGAATCAGGAGGCCCAAGGAGAGAGAGAGAGACGGGGGAATGGTCGCTGAGTGGAGCAGTCAAGACACACACATCTATTAAGTTCATTGTCTTATATTGGTGCAGTTCATGGCACCCCTAACAACTACAATAGTAACATCAAAAATCACTGATCACACATCACCATGACAAATATAAAAATAATGAAAAAGTTCAAAATATCACAAGAATTGCCAAGATGTGACACAGAGACCCAAAGTGAGCAAATGCTGCTGGAAAAACAGCCCTGATAGACTTAGTTGTTCAGTGCAGGGTTGCCACAAACCTTCAATTTGTAAAAATGCAGGATCTGTGAAGCACAATAAAACAAAGCACAATACAACAAGGTGTGCCCATGCACCTGAATAAACCTCTAAAAAAGATCTCATTGTTGACTCTGGCTTCCAGTAATGTCAGAACAGCTTGTATATACCAACCCTTCTACAGGTAACAATGCTCAACTCTAGACAGAATGTAATGTTTGAATGGTATTTAAATATACTGGAGAGGGACCAAAAGTGGACAGAAAGTGGACAGGAGTCTACCTTTGAAAGACAATTGCAGAAAGTAAAATCTGTGAGTTTGCAGCAGCCTTTTGCCTGAAGGCACACCTCAGTTTACAATCATCTAAGGGTGTGAGAAAGCGACAGTCTTAACTAGCTTGAGATATCAGAGGAAAAATTCCTACTAGAAAAACAACCAGAAAGTTAGAGTGGAAATCCTGGGGGGGGAAGTAACTGCTAATAGGGTAAGTCCACAAAATCTGTGTACAAAACCCACCCAGATTTCTGTCTGACTGCTAAAGGACGCACAATGGGAGAGACCACAGGAGGTGTAGTAGAAAAGCAGCAGCTGGGAACTGCAAGAAATAGGTGGAGACGTCAGCTCCTTTCTAGTGCAAAGGATTGAGACTAGAGTTTAAATCCAGCCAAGTTAACCATGTTAGAAGAAAAATTGTGTTGAAAAGAACATAACCGGATCCAGAGTTTCTACAACATATACTTAATATCCAGAAATCGATTAAAAAAGAATCACTAGACATGCAAAGAGGAAAATATAACCCATCCTCAAGAAAAAATAACTTTAAAATCAACCCAAAGGTGATCCAAATATTCCAATTAGCAGAGAAAGACTTTAAAGCACTACTATGCATATTTTAAATAATTTTTAAATGAAAAATACAATGAACAAGTGTGGGTCTCAGTCCCAAAATTAGATACTAGGAGAAAAGAACTAAATGGGAATTCTAGAAAAAGAAAAGCACAATAACTCGAATGGGATGAACAGCAATTCAGAGACAGCAGAAAAGTCAGGGACCTTAAAGACAGGTCAATAGAACTACCCAATGTGAAGAACAAAGGAGGAAAAAAAATTGAAGAGAAATGCACAAGGCCTCAGAGACCCTATGTGACAATATCAATCAGTTCAGCTTATACTTGGAGTCCCAGAAGGAGAGGAAACAAAAAATGGAGCCGAAAAGAAAATTAGAGAATTAGGCCTAAAACTTTTAAATTCAATGAAAGACATAGACTCACAAAGTTCAAAACATCTAAGTAGGATAAATATAAAGAAAACTACATCTAGGCAGATGGCTGAAATGTAAAGTTAAAATCTTGAAAATATCCAGAGAAAAATGACACTACAAACATGAAAACACTAATACAAATGATGGTAGACTTCTCATCAGAAACCACCAGGGCTGAAATACAGTAGAACAGTATCTCTAATATGCTGAATGAGAAAACTGTCAACCTAGAATTCAATATGTGGCAAAACTCTCCTTCAAAAATGAAAATGAAATAAAGATGTCTTCAAACTGAATTAAATTCGAAAAAAAAAATTAGAGGCATTATCACAAGCAAACCTGCTGAGTAAGAAATTCTAAAGGGAACTTCTTCAGCCTGAAGGAAAATGACAATAGATGGAAACTCAAATCTACAGGAAGGCACGAATATCACTGGAAATGAAATCTCTGCAGCTATCTTTGACTTAAAAACAGAGGATTACTGGAAAATACATATTTCAGAAAGATTACCTAAAACTTCAGGCAAGCAAACTTTATCTTCCTGGTTTACTTTTTTTAATTTTACTACAAATAAATATACATTCTGTATCAAACTTTGGTACTGATTTTTAAATGCTGTAACTTTTTCTAAGTTTGGACTACATCAACACGTTCCCAATTTGCTGATTCTAGTCACATAATCGATAGTCCAGATTCAGTTGGATGCCTCTACTCACGTTTCTTGGAAAACTCAAACAGGCAGGATGAAATAATGAAATAATTTTAACAAGACTCTTAAGACGTAAAAATAACCTCACACAAAATACATGACCGCTCAAAAACAGATCGCTGATAAAATCATTTGGAATGAAAGACACCTCTCTCCTGTTCCCTGCTATTCTTCAAGCCAGTACTCTTGCTGGAATGCTTTCTCCAACCCCTCCATCATCTCCAGGCACCCAGCTCTGTCTGACTTTCCAAGTACAGCACAAATGCCCTCTCCTCAAACTTCTCCTCTCTCCCCAGGCAAGACACCCTTTTCTCTGGAACTCCTTCAACACTTCAGTGCTTTCTAACTTGAATTGTAGTCATTTGTATAAAAGTTAACAGAGAAGCAGATTTTCAGTCAGTTTCAGAGCAAATAGTATCAGAACCACCCAGGCAGGAGGATGCTAACTCAGAGTCCAAACACAGGAAGCCAGCAGGGGAGGGGGTGGGCTGTCCCCAGGGAAGGAAACTTTCTAGGACACCGTGTGACTGGAGACAGCAATAGTGGTCAGTCACCCGGGCACTGGCTCTACTTTCCACCCAGCAGTCGGGAGGGGATGTAACTGTTGATGCTGAATTTGATCTGGGAACCAAGGAGCCCAATATCTATAAATGTCCCACAGTATATGTTTACGGTGGCTTGGCCTCTCCTCTCAGGCAGAGCCTTATGTGCTCCAAGAGAGTCACGAGCAACAGTGCACCCCAAGGGGTAACTAGAGGCAAGGAGAAGCCCAGCAAGCACACTTTACACCTATTTCTGCTCAGAGCTCTGTACCCTTGGAGTTTATCCCTGGCAAGTGTGTGGCTCCAAGCATTGTCACCTCTTCTAAAGACAAGCTCTTTAGGACAATGTTGGTCTTAGTTATACTTGAATTCTCTAGGTCCCAGCACACCACAGGTACTCAGTAACATCTGTAAGATGAATTCAGTAAGTGCTGGGTGCTGACTGGCTGCTCTAACTCCCCTGAAGGGAGAGAATGCTGAGGGCCACCACATTCCCAACAGGTGGGGAGGCCCAGAAACCCCCATAGCAATCAGAACACTCAGCTCAAAGCTACAGAAAACTACTGGGAAACTCAGTTGTCTCTTCCTAGAACAATGTCACACTTGTGGGTTTGTAGTTCATGAAACTATTTTGATGAAGGATTTACTAACAAATCAGTGGGACACAAAACTACACTCCTTCCTCACCATCTCCCCTTTCCCAGCAGAGCCTGTGCCTCTGCCCACATTGTCCTTTCTATGACTGACCCCCTCGCCCAGAGGTCTGGGTGTTATCTCAGACTTTGGTCTTCCTCTTTCCTCACACCCAACTACAAATCCTGTCACTCTAGCCCCTGGATGGACTGTATTTTCCAAAAATGGTTGACAGCAATACTCCAGACCTACACACTCTTCTAGAACTTGCCACTCCCCATCAGGTGGTGAAGACTATTTTTTCTCTTGCTGAACTTATGACTGCCCTGGTGAACAGAATGTGTCTAAAGTAATGGGACATGACTCTAGAGGCTACGTCATAAAGCTCAGCATCATTCCACCTAGTGTCCTCAGCCTTCCTCCTCCCTCCCTCCTGCCTTTCCTGCTTCTCTCCCTCCCTCCCTTCCTCTCTCTCTCTCAACACTCACCCTTATCATCCACACATCACATCATATAGAACCCAAGGCCACATGACAAGGCCACACACGTGTGTTCCCAAAAGGTCACACAGCAAAGCCACACAGATGTTCCCAACAAGGTCTTGGCTGATGGCCAGCAAGCATCAACCAGCCAGATGTGAGTGAGTGAAGCTTCAGATGATTCCAGACCCCTGCCTTTGAGGCATTATAGGTGACACTGTATAGACCAGAAACAAGCCCTTCCGAATTGCAGATGTGTAAGCAAAATAAACATTGTCATTATTTTAAACCACTGAAGTTTTCTCACAACTTGTAACAAAGCTACAGTCACTGGAAAAGCCTCACAAATAGCTCTGAGCCATCTGTTTTCCAAACCAGTCACCAAACATCAGTTCTGGCCACCATCACCTCTCACGTCAACAATTTGAACAGACTCTCAGTGAGTCTATCTGAACCCTGTTCCCTTCCTTCTCTATTTCATCCTCCATGTTCCTCCCAGAGGGGTCCTCCAAAACACAAACCACACCCTGCTTAAAATCCAAAATTATTCCCTTATCATGTTTTCTTCTGTCATGTGGTTTTCTCCTATCTAGTCCTCATTTCCCTTGCCTTCCATAAAATCGCTCTCACATTAGCACACCCAGGTAATCCCAATGCTGCAAAGAGTCAAGCAAAAAGATCAGATAGGTGGGCAAGCAGAGAGGTGATGGATGGATGGATGGATGGATGGATGGATGGATGGATGGATGGATGGATGGATGGATGGAGAGATAAGATACAGAAAGATGAATGGAGCAAATATGGAAAGATATTAATCTGGAAGATGAGTTTACAGGTATCACATACTATCTTTTCTATTTTTATGAATATTCGAAATTTTTCACTTAAAAAGTTTTAAAAAAATGATAACAAACCTTCAATTACTTCTCATAGATTGAAATTCAAATTCCTAAGCATGGCACAAAAGCCTCTTCTTTATTTGGTTTCTGCTGACACTGTGCCCCATGCCTGGACCCTCTGCACAGACCCCAGAGCTCCAGTCACACCTAACCATATGCAGATCCCTGCTGGGGCCGAGGTCTCACACCTGGGTGCCAGTGCTCTGGTATGGTCTCTACCTAGAGGACATGTAGTTTCTTTATCTGCCATCCTATGAAGGTGTCAACAGTCAACTCAGATGCTCCCTCCCCTGGGAGGCCCCCCTGACCTGGAGATCCTACCAGGATCCCCCAGCGTCTGGAGCAGACCCACAGCAGCACTCGGAGTGGCTGTGGCTTACTCACTACCATCTCTTTTCTGCTCGAGGGAGAGACCCTAGGAGTGGGGCTGGGCCTTACCCATCTGCCCGCTGGGTGCTTAGTCCCACTGAACACTGAGCAATCTCTTCAGCTGCCTCAGAGAAAAAATCATAAACAGAAACTGGTTCCAGCACAAGGGCACTCAGCCCTCCTCTCCCTCCCCTTCCCTCGCCTGACTCCCACTCACTGTGGTCATGCAGTGCACAGACTCAACTGATACCTACTGGGTGCCTACTCTGTACCAAGCACTGCTCTAGCTACTGAGGATACAACATGAATGAAACAAAAGCCCCAGAACTCATGTGGCCTACTTTTAATAAGAAAGGTGATTATACCAGAAAGATGAAATATTTAGTCACATCATTAGAATAAACATTCTCCCTCCACAGGAGGCAGTGGTACACGTCACCTTATCAAAATACACACAGCCCAAGTGTGGAGGCCTGTGGTCGCCCTGTGACCTAGGAGTGCAGGCCCACCACCATGTGTCCCAGGGACATGGCTGGGATTCCAGGACCCACATCCAGAACCATTTCACCAAGCCCTAGGGATTCCTGAGGGCCCCATGTGCACTACCATATCCAGGACTCACAGAAACAACCGAACCATTGCTTAGCATCCTTTTGAGTTCCCATGAAATGGGCATGACCAGGGCCAGGGCCAGCGTCCAGCAACTACACAATATGTGTGTCAGGACAAAAAAAAGACTTCTAGCCTCTTAAAACAGAGCAATCATAATCATGATAGCAAGAAATATACAGTTTCTTGCAATGCCACAAAACCCAAATCCTCTTCTAGCCTCTGCTCTCCTCCTGGCCCCACCTTCTTCCCTTGGTGTGCCTTTTCCTGTTGTTAGCTCTTCCATAATCTCTCTTCTCACCTTTAGGACAGAATAACATACCCATTTTAAACTAAACAGGAAGTACTAGGCAATGTCAACACCACTCAGTACTTCTTACCTCAGGAATAAGGTCACTCTATTTAAAAAATCTTAAAGTTTGAGGTCAATTTCAAGGCTAAGGAACTTGTTTCTTCAATAAACATTTATTAAGCTACTATTGTGCACAAGGCATTGTGGAAACTGGGGGATGGGGACACAGTCTTGCCCTCAAATAGCTTTCACTCTAGAGGGCTTGATCCCCATGGGGTGTTCAGTCCTTTTAAAGAGCAGTCCAAGATGGCATCTGTCCATTGCTTTGGGGAATAATCAAGATTCTTAGGTAAGACTAAAGACAAAAAAGGATTATTTCAGGCTTCTTAGAGTCTGTTCCTAAAACCAGCTAACTTTACCAATAGTTCTAATGAACGTATTCACGTCTTAGCCCTCTTCCAAAATTATTCCCTTATCATGTTTTCTTCTGTCATGTGTGGTTTTCTCCTATCTAGTCCTCATTTCCCTTGCCTTCCATAAAATCACTCTCACATTAGCACACCCAGGTAATCCCAAAGCTGCAAAGAGTCAGGCAAAAAGATCAAATAGGTAGGCAGCAAAAGAGGGCACAGTGTATTCTTTCCAGAAAGTAAATATGAACCAGTGAAAAGTCAAATATAGTCAAGGAAAACACTCTAGAAACTTTTATTCAAGTTGTTCTAGTTGTAAAATTCCTATAACCCCACATTCTCCACAATATTGCCTGTCTTTTTACAAACGCGATCACAAAAATTAGTTAAACAAAAGCCATTACCCAGCCGGGCAACAACTCTAGGAATGATTTACAACATACACAGCTGCATTTCCACATTCAAC
The DNA here is from genome assembly GCF_040802235.1 of Manis javanica. NCBI lineage: Eukaryota > Metazoa > Chordata > Mammalia > Pholidota > Manidae > Manis > Manis javanica. The sequence continues at coordinate 40,153,824 of NC_133165.1, read as the reverse complement.
TACATTGCGTGTATTTCTAATATAGTTACAAGCAATTCCCAGTTGTCTTTGGCAACATTCCAGAATCTGTTTCAAATAAAGCAAAAGTAAATAGCACAAAAACTTCAGAATCAAAAAATCCTTTGGCACTACACAGCTAATTCCATTACAGTGGGATGCAAGTTTCCAAATTGTTCAAATAGATTAAAAACCCAGTCTGCATTTGTTTTACATTTTACATTCAGCAATAGCTACAAGGAAATCACAGAGAACTGAGCCAAGTATACTGCAATAATGAATAAATTCACCACCCCAAATTACTAACTTGAAAGTAATTAGAAATCAAAAATGTCTAATGAGACTATTTCTTTGACATAAATGTTCTTTCTAAAATAATTGTTCATTGAGATAACCTTTCTGCTTATTTTTCTCTAGTGCTGTCTTCCCTCAAACTCACTAGGCACCTTAAAAACAGAAAATTCCCACAAAGCCTTCCTATTAATCACATATTTGGGCAGTTTTTCCTTTGTCCCATTTAGCGATAAAAGTAAAAAATGAACTACACATTACAGATTATTAAAATAGCTATAAAGTAAAATGGCACTTGTTTAATAAACTTTCATTAAAACACAAAGTTCAGGACCATATGCACCCAGGCTGTATCTCCTGGAAAGAAGTTTATCATAAACCATGAATTATTTTAGGGGCAGTTTAACTCTCAATCAGCCATCCCTTTACCAATGTTAAAACACAAGTACCCCATCATTACTGCATGCATACATGCACACGAACACACAAAGTCAAAATAAGCTAAATTTGTAGTAAAGCTTCAACCTTTAAACAGAACATACTTTTTTTTGATCTACCTCTTTGGGGAGGGGGACAGCATCCTATATATTCTTATGGAAATGGACATTTTCATTCACTCTCATTCATTCACTCATTATAAAAACCAACATTTACTATCAGGGCAAGATGTAAATAAAACTCAGCCATAATCCTCAAGGACTTATAGATGACCCTTGAACAACACTGAGGTTAGAGGCATTGACCCCCTGCACAGCCAAAAGTTGGCATATGACTTTGATCCCCCCAAAAAACCTTAGCTGCTAATAGCCTATTATTGATTCTAGGGTAGGACATGATAAAATAGACTAGTATCTACATATATTTTATGCTTTCATGACATGCCTGACTTTTTCTTAATTTTTTCTACATTTCTATGCTATGCAGTTCATCTGTGAGTTTTTTCAAATGGTTGTAAATCTCCATAATTTTTTCCAATATATTTGTTAGAAAACAGCCACATAGAAGCAGACCCACATTGTTCAAACCTGTGTTGTTCAAGGTTCAACTATATAACCCAATGGGAAAGAAAAACAATAAATAAAAAAGAAATGATAGGAGTTAAGAAAAGGCATTGTAAATTCAAGACAAAGGGAGGGGATTCTGAAAGGACAGACCTTGCTCTCACATACTAAAAGCCAGATGGCCTGGTTAGGGCAACATCCCATATAAGAAACCACTATGTAAAACCTAAGAAGTGACATCTAACTTCCACCAAAGATGGGGAAACAGGCCAGATTTATTCTCCCACCTGACACCACTAAAATAGACAGTATATATTAAAGAACAGTGATTTCTGAAGACAGGAGACAAATAAGGTGAGCCACTACTTTGAGGCAGTTTCCAGACCACAGTGCAGGAAGCGGGAACCCAAACGAAGGCCTATAGCCTCCCTGAGTTGACGGGATAGAGATGACAGTCCAGAAAGGCTGAGGCAGCTGGAATTCAGAGGGCAGAGCACTGGAGAGGCAAGAGCTGCCCGGAGAGATTTCCACAGGTCTGCAGATGAGCCTCTTCAAGAACCAACTGAATACCGATCACTGCATTATGTGAAGGAAAGACCCAAATCTGGAGGAAGAATTACTCAGAAGGATTAGAGGTAACAACAGTGCCTGGGATACACAGCGCCAGAAATAGTGGCTGTTGCTACCAGCCCATAGATACATAAATGCAGTAATTCTAAATGAAATTTTAGCATACCAAATTCAACAATAAATTTAAAAGACAGCCACAGGGGTTTACCTCACTTGCAGATACTGACTGGTTCCAAAATGCCTATGGAAATGTAAAGGACCTAGAACAGCCAAAACAATTTTTAAAAAGAAGTACAAAGTTAGAGGATTAATGCTATCCATTTCAAGACTTTTTATAAAACTACAGTAATCAAGGCAGTGTGGTACCACTGGAAGTATAGACAAGCACAGCAACAGAACAGAATAGCAAGTCCAGAAATAGACCAGAAATATATGCTCAACTAATTTTGGCAAGTGTACAAAGGGAATTTGTGCAGAAAGGGTAGTCTTTTCAACAAATGATGCTGAAACAATTAGATATCCATATACAAAAATGTGAAAATAGAAAATACGCTTTGACCCAAAATTTACACCATGTACAAAAATTAACTCAAACTGGATCATAGATCTAAAACTATGAAATGTATAAAATAAAACACAGAAGAAAACCTTCTGGCAAAGCGTTAGGCAAAGATTTTGTAAAACTGATATCAAAAGTATGATCCACCAAAGAATGAAATGATAAACTTAAAACTTCTCTTTGAAGGACACTATTAAGAGAATAAGAACACAAGACACAGAGAGAAAATATTTGCAAATCACATATCTGATAATCACATTCTATATTCAGAATATATAAAGAACTCCCAAACTCAGTAATAAAAAGAAAAAAAGAGAAAGAAAATATGTGCAAAGATTGGAATTGAAACTTTACCAAGGAGATAAGATACCCAGATAGCAGATAAGCACACATAAAGATGATCAGCATCATTAGCCATTAGGGAAATGCAAATTAAAATTACAATAACATACCACTACACACACTAAAATGTAAAAGTATAGACAAAGATCCAGAGGAACTGCAATTTTCATACACTGTTGATGGGAATATAAAAGGGAAAACAGGTTGGCAGTTCCTTAAAAAGTTAAATGTACAATTAATATATAATCCAGCCATTCTAGGTCTAGATATTTACCTACAAGAAGTGAAAGCCCATGACCACACAAAGACTTGTCCATGAATGTTCAGAGCAGTCTTATTTGGAAGAGCCAACATTTGGAAACAAATGTCCAGCAAGAGAATGGTTAAACAAACTGTAGTCTGCCCATATAATGGAATATACATAGCAGTAAACAGGAATGAATGAACTATTTGGTATACACTATGGATGAATCTCCAAACAATTATGCTGAGTGAAAGAAGTAAAGCAAAAAAATACACACCACCTTATCCCCTTTATGTAAAACTCATAAAAGATGCAAACTAATCTGTAATGACAGACAGCAGGTCACTGGTTGTCTAGGGAAAAGGGGTGGGAGGGCAGCATCACAAAGGTGTACGAGAAGCCCTTTAGGGTGATGAGTCTGTTTACTTTCTTGATAGTGGTGGTGGTTTCACTGGTGCATGCATATGTCAAAACTTACCAAACTGTACCCTTTAAATATATGCATTTATCTTGTGTTAAGTGTACCTCAATAAAGATGTTAAAAAAACTTTTGAAAAGTCCAAGTTACATATAAAAAAATGGGGATCTCTGAACAAATCTGATGGCATGATCTCTAATTATTCATGTGGAAATTCAGTTACTTGCCAGGAAAATGGAGAACTTTACTTTGGTTCTAACAGGCCACTGGACACTGAGCACCAGCTTTTTTTTGCAAAAGAAAAATTGATGGATGTGCACACTGCAATTTAGCTATGAAGTCAGTACAACTCTGCAAAGGGCAACTCTTCACCAGGAAAAAACATCACCAAGCCCCGCCCTGAGCATTTATTTATTGCGTGATACATGATCCTGTCTACAGAAGGCCCCACGAGCAGGAGGTGAGTAGAGTTTCAGATGGGGAAGAAGAGTGGGTGTCACAGAAGTCCTTGCCCACCTAGATGAGGAGGGCTGTGTGTCACTTCTGCAGGGGCACTCAGCACCCTCCACACTCAGCCCCCTGACACCAAGGATCTACCTTGAAGGACCTTGCCTGAACTCCTAAATTCCTAGTGCAGCATTTCACCTAAAGAAATTAAACAGGCTCAATTTCAACATTAAAGTCAAGCAAATTTTATTTGCAATACAAAGGAAAACAGTTGTAAGGGTCAAACGAAAACACGTATTTCAAATGAACTAATCAGCAACACCAGGACTCAAACCCAGATCTTCAGAATTGCTGCCCAGTCTTCCTCCCAATACTTCTTGACTACCCCCAACATAGTGCCAACCCAAGTCTTTTGGGTTCTGGAAAATCCTGTCTTTCTACTAGGCTTCCCTGTTATTTAGAGCTTTGGTTCATCAACGTGAAGTAAATTATTTGTCAAGCTTTTCTTATTTTAAATATTCATTTTCTTGAAGTAGGTCAGTCCTTCATGAGCGTCAGCTTCTCTTTGAACTGATTCCCTGTTCCTCCATATCTCCCCTAACAGGAACGTGTAATGCATTCAAAATGTGAAATCCAATTCCAGTTAATTTTATTGATTCCTTTCACAGCCTCATTTCTTATGCTAATTAATGTTTATTTCAAAAGGAGAAAACAAAACAGCCTTTTTAGAGAAAATGCCTTCAAAAGGTAAAGAGCCACCACATTTTTATTCAATTAAAAATGAGCTATACAATATTTAAATCACTCACTGGAAGTAAAGACAGGTTTTAATCCATTTCAGAATACAGCAACATCCTTAGATAACAACCTCTTCTTTGTAAGTGAATAAATGACTGAAATGTTAATAAAATAAATACCTTGTCACACCCACATGCTCTCACTTCCCAGGTTACCCAAATGATTAAAATGTATTTTCTCTGTTGTCCCTGGCCCCTCACTGAGCTTCATACTGGAGGCAGAATACACATGACAAGTCCCATGTAAGTGAACTTCTCAAATATTTCCCTCCTATCCAAAAATTCCTCTTCAGTTTGAAAGAGGATGAGTATGTGCACGTTATCCCTTGCATAAGTCCTACGCCTGTGACCGGGAATGGACATCCAGACCCAGGAGGAACTGTCTCATAGGGCCTGGGACCCATATGCTCTTCCCCGCACCTTGGAAAGGTTCGTTCAAATCCACTGGTTCTGTGCCTGGCTTTCTCCTGAAACGGATTAACCCCACAGTAATGGACTCTATGAGAGAAGAGAAGATTCTAAAATGCACTGACTGTCATAAGCACATTGATCCTGGACTTTCTTCCAAAATCATAACTGCCTGAACCTAACCTACAGAAGGTAATCACTGTATTCGCTTTCAGTATGCATCCACTTTCGATGTGCATCCACTCTGCAGGCCTGCCACTGAAAGAGGTAATTTAATACCTGCTCTCTATCTAACAGGCTTCAGAATTGGTGTTCCTTAAAGAAGTCATTTCCTCCTAGATCATTAATAATTTAATATTAAAGTGGCAGCAAGTCGCTCTCCATCATAAACAAATATCAAGAAACACTACCTTCATCATCTTCCACAGGAATCTGAACTAGAAGAAATACTTTCAAGACTAGCTCTTTCCAAAAGAAAGAAAGTCCAGAACCCCTGTTTGGCTAATGAATAGGGAAAGGGCTTAAAAGCTGGTTAGTTTCATTTTCTGAATCTTTTTCCTTCTCCATATTTAGTCAGTCACCAAGGACATTGTTGATAATGTCTTTCTTCTCTTCTCCAACAGCTCTCTGGCAAAGCCTCTTCCTCCCTTCTCTCCCCACTGTAGATCAAGCCCAAATCCAGAATTGTGCATCTAACTGCCTACTTGACATCTGTGCTTGGCTGTTCAAAAGTGTGTCACACTCAATGCACCAAAAGTTGAATATTTCATCTTCCCCATCTTAACAGAAGACTCCATTCATTTAACTGAGTAGATAAAATCCTCAGAGTCATTCCTTTTCCTCTACCTTTCGTAGTTCACCCACAGATCGTCATGGCGCTGTCCTCAAAATATATCCAGGACATGACTGCTCCTCCACCTCCATTATTCCAAAGTCCAAGCCACCGTTTTCATCTTCCCTTGCCAGATTATTGCAATAGCCTCCTTGCAGCTTCCACCCTTGTCCCCAACAATATCATTCCACATGGCAGGTGATCTAGTGAAAGCACTTGAATTGGAGCATGTCACTACTTTGAGCTCTTTACATGATACTTTATAAGCAACATCTCCTCTAGAAGCCATCCCTGGCAGCTGGTTCATGTGTTCCCTCTCTCGTGCACACCTCCACCAGTAATGACAATGCCAGGGCTGAGTCACCTGTGTTCTCCATTGGAAGTGAGTATCTTGCAGGATCTTTCCCTTAGTGCACACAATACACTTGAGTGAATGCTCAGTAAGTGTCTATGAAACGGATGAATGCAGAGCTGACTTCATGGGTAACTTCACAAACTCACACAGAGCCCTGCACTTGGTTTAATGCTCTGCTGTTACCATCTGAAAATTGTTAATAATTGCTGAACAAGGTACCTGGAATTTTTTATCTTCACTGGGCCCCACAGATTACAAAACTGGTCCTGGATGGATGGATGGATGGGCAGACAGATGGAGTCAAGTTATGCACTGTAATGTTGAATGTCAGGATATAATTTCAGAGCTTTCAGGGTAGATTCTGACAAATTTTATAGTTAGCCAAGGCATATATTTATATATATAAGGGCAAAGGAAAAATACAAAACAAAATCTCTGAAAACTTATCATTTATGTACTGTTCCTTCAGGAATATTCCTGGTCTCTGAAAGGCAAACAAAATTAAGAATTCCAGTATGTGGACAATGTGATCAAAAAAAGGCAGAGCAATAAGCATCTTTAAAAATAGGGGGAAAAAAAGAGAAATAATTGTACAAAGATGGTAACATAATTAATACAGAGTGGCAATGATTCAAGTGTATGTATAACATTAGAGCAGAATAGACATCCCAGAAACAAGCATGATGAAGGAAGATCACAAATTGGTGGGAAAGGCAGCATGACTCAACCAACAGAGCTAAATGAAATTACTAAAATAATTGGGGGAAAGTTAGGATCTCAACTTCCAAGTATAATTCCCATATACATTTTTACTTTGGAAAGCCTATTTGTAATAAACATTGAAGACAAAGATAAGTTTTTCACTACATAAAAAACAGATGCAGATCAAGAACTGAATTAATCAACAGACTGTCTAGCAGATCAAATTTTACAAAAAATGCAAATGCAAATAAATAATATTTGGAAAAATATTCATTCTTACTACTAATCAAGAAAATGAAAGCTGAAACAAGAAGATGTGATTGTTTATCAAATTAGCGAGGTTTTAGAAACTATAAAAGAGGATAAAGACTTGCATGCATTGTTGGTGAAAATATAAACTGATATAAGCCTAATGCAAAACCAATGGAAACCAGTTTGGCAAAATATATCAAAAGCCTTTAAAAATCCCATACTTTTTGACCTAATAATTCTGTATCTCTATCTGATATTTTAAACATAAAGTTCTATATATAAAGATGTCCAACATGCTGTTATTTTTTTTTTGTAGGCAGGCAAATTGGGTTTTAATGATTTTTTTTAAATTAAGGTGTCATTGAGACACAATCTTATGAAGGTTTCACATGAGCACCATTGTGGTTTCAACATTCACCCATGTTATCAAGTTCCCCCCACACCCCATTGCAGTCACCATCCATCAGCGTAGTAAGAGGCTACAGAGTCACTACTTGTCTTCTCCGTCATCATGCTGTTATTTACCATGAAAATTTGAAAGCAACTGTGACATAATAGAAAATACATATATTGGTCTCTGTCCTCGGTTCCTGGCAGAAAGCTCCTGAAACCCTTGTAGTTTTCCTAACTGGTAAAAACATTAGGTGTATTTTTTGTTCTAATATTTGGTCTTTTCCTGGGAGACAGTGATATTTTTTTTATTCTAATGAGGTGACTCTTGGTGGGCTCCAGAATGAGGGCTGGTCACTGAAAACAGATCAAGCCATAATTAGAAGTTTGTAATCTTCAACCCTGTCCACCATTCCCTTGAGAAAGGAAAAGGGCTGAAAATGAAGTGAATGATAGATCCTGCCCATGTGATGAAGCTTCCATAAAAATCCCAAAATAGTGGGTTCAGAGAGCTTCCATGTCGAGATTACAGGGAGGTACTGGGACAGTGGCATCCCTGGAGAAGCATGGAGGCCCTACCCCTTCCCATATCCCTTGCCCTCCACATCTCTTCCATCTGGATGTTCATCTGTATCCTTTTATAATAAACCAGTAAAAATAAGTAAACTGTTTCTCTGAGTTCTGTGAGCCTCTCTAGCAAATTAATCAACCTGAGGAAGCGGTCTTTGGAACCTCTGATCTATAGCCAACTGGTCAGACCCCAAGTGACAACCTGGGCTTGTGACTAGCATGTGAAGTTGGGAGAGGGGAGGTAGTCTTGTGGGACTGAGCCATTAACCTGTGGGACCTGACACTATCTTTGGGTAATGTCAAAATTTAATTGAGTGTAGGACACCCAGAATTCCTTGGTGTGGGGAAAAAAACACTACAAATTTGGTGACCAGAAGGGTCAGAAATGAAGTGTTCTATGAGAGTAATAAAGGAGACACACACAAGAGAAACAACTTTAGTAGGAAAGAACTTTAGGTGTTTCCCTACTGAGGAGGGAAAAACATCTGTGTCTTTTTCTAATACAGCAATATATCTCTGCCTGTCAGTAAGCAAGAAAGTGACATGTGGTAAAACCACTGCTTGAAAATAATATATCACAACTGAAATGAATGTTTACAGATGCTTAATAATACCAGAAAATATTTATTTAAAAAATGTAAAGAGAAAACAGAGGACCCAAATGTTTATATACAGGTATGATCTTAAAGATACAAATATGTTCATAGGGAGAAAAGAAGCAAAATGCTGTTATTTTAATGCTGTAGAATTATAACAATTTTATTTTCTCATTTCCATTTTTCCATTTCCCCAGTTTATGACTCTGAACATGCCAATTTAATACAATAGATGCTCTCCTGGCTGATGCACCAGGCTGACAGACCCTTTCCATCACCCCTGTAAAGAGAATGGGGCTGGCCACCCACCCAGGATGTGCTGTCGACGAGGCTGGTGGGGCACCCCCTCTCCCTGGCACGCCTGCCAGTTTCTGTTCTCACCAGCTGAGTGGCATACCTGCCAAAAGTTCAGGTTTTTTCCCCAAAAACCTCTTCATGCCAGCTGTGCTTGTTACTATAATTATGTAATTCTATTAAATTACATAAATTGATGACATTATGAGTGAGGAAAGAAAGAGGGTTACTGTTTCAGTGAAAACCAAGTTGAAGGTTTCAGCAAGACTCAAAAAAATAAGCTCAAGAAAGGAAGGCCTGCAACTGGCTGTGGACAAGGCAGCCCGACAAGACCTGGAAAAATTCACACCATAGAGGAAGTGTCTGCACACTGCAGAAATTTGCCTTCTTAAGGCCTAGGATATCACTTCCAACCAGCCCCCCATCACTTTCAGGAACTCAGAGACAACAGGTCACCTTCCTCAGGAAAGGCACATTTGCACTAAATGATGAGAAGCACTGCAGCCAAACCCAAGTATAAAGGGATGTGTGGACACGTGGGTGGGAGGGAGTGGCCCAAGCCAAGTGAGGTCTGGGGGAGAGGACAGTGGTGGCAAAGTGCAGGACAGACCCAAAGCAGAACATGGAGTGATTCCCAAATCGCAAGACATGGGGAAGAAGAGACAGCAGAAACAGTATGGAGGAGATGGGAGTCATGAGGCATCAGCCACAGATAGCTACTGGGTGTGAGAGGGAAGACGGAAGGCAACAGCTTGTAGAAACCAGAGGATCAATGCTGTAATAAACTGATTTGGGAAGTACCAGAGGAGGAGTAGGTTTTATGTGAAAAGGTAAAAACTGGCCCCACAGCCAACAGAATGAAAGACATTCACCCAGATGCTGCTCATCAAACAAAAGACACTCCAGATGGTGTGCCACGCAAGCATGGTGCAGGCACAACAGAAGGCATCAAAGGCCCCAAGAGGGGGTGCCAAGTGCCTCAGCCATGAGAGCACAGCGTGGTGCCACAGCAGCACCCACAGATCAAGAGGATCGATCTCATGGCAGTGTTCTTACAATCAGAAAAAAAGGTCTGTTTTGAAGATACATTTTTAAATCTTGAAATTAAGAGGCAAATGCTGGCAATTTAATGCTGGCAAGTTAATCATGTTGGAAAATTTTTAAAAAGTAAAAGAGAAACTACTAGAAGCCAGAATGTATCAGACATCCCATGTGAATAAACTTCTAACAACCCTATGAAATTGATACATTTTTACAGATGCAGACACTGAAACTAGGGGTGATATCTGCCCCCCACAATGTAGTTCACACATATGAAGGCTTTAAAGCTCTTGCCACTAGGAAAAGTCTGGGAAGTAGTGCAAAGCACAGGCGTCAGCCCTCTTAGTGGCTCCCAGATGCTCATCAGAACCACCCACTGAACTCCTCAAAAGTAAGGATTTCCAAGTTGAGTCCCACCCCATATCTGCTAAATGTGAACCCCCAGGTTGAGAGATCCAGGACCTGGTACTTTTTTCCCCAAGTTCCTCAAGCTAACATGAAGCCCAGCAGGCATGGGAATACAGGCCTATTACCTCCCTGAGTCTTTAATAAGTGTTTAAGCCGCAAGCACAATATGTGTCCAAACTAATACTAAAATAAAAAATGTTTTCACTCTGGGAAAAGTGAGCTGTTGATTTGTTTCCTCTGTGATAAGACATAACTCAGACAAGTTCCCTATTTCACATTCTACTTAACGAGAACAAAAGAAGCTTGCAGTATTTCTTTACACTTCTGGAAAACAAGGTGGCTCTATAGGTCTGCAGCGTGTATTCTTTGTAGAAGCACCAAATTCTCTGGGATCCACAGAAAGTAGAAAATCATTTGTCTCCTGTAGAACCAATCTGTCGAATGTGTCCTTGCCTCTGCCATAAGACCCAAAATGATACAAAATCAGAAACTTTGGCACAAGGGTCCACGAGAGCAGATAAGACACTCTGTGTTAGCTAAGTGATGCCCGCGTGGGAGGGGCCTTTGCAGGCCAGCCACCCTTCCTTCAGGGGGTCGGGGGCACCTCAACACAGCAGTAGTGCACAGCGGTCCAGGCCAAGCAGCAACTTGGCTAAAAAACATCTGAAATTCTTGGCCGACGTAACCCCCTCTGCAGTATTTTAGACTGTTACTCAGTCTATCCCTCGCATAGAACCAAGACTTAGAAAAGATATTCATTACCCACTTATATATCCACATAAAATAAAGTCTTTAGCACACTGCTGGGTACTTTAAGCACATGTACAATAAATGTCGGCTATTGTTAATTTACAACCGTTAACACTGTTAATCGTCATCAGTTCCCTATTTCTTATGCATAGTAGGAAAAGAAACAACTTATTAAACACAGGGATACTGGCCCAGTGGTCCAGTTATTTACTGCTGTGTAACCAACCACCCAAAGTCAGTGGCTTAAAACAGTAACTAAATTTACTTTGCTAATAAATCTGCAATTTGGGTAGAGCTTGGGGTTGGGAACAGCTCAGCTCTGCCACATGGCATTAGCTGGGGAGACTCCAAGGTCATAGTGAGGTGGCATAGGGTGGGGCAGATTGAAGCTTGCTCACTCACAGGTTTGGCACTTACACCAGGAAGACAAAACCAGTGGGAGCTGAAACAACTGAGACTTCTAGGATCTTCCTTCCTCCTTCCCTCCTTCCCTTCTTCCATCCATCTCTCCCTCTCTCCCTTGCTCCATGTGATTCCTCCAGCAGCATTGGAGCAGCCCAATTTCTGACATAGTGGCTCAGGTCTTCAGAGATGCACATCTCCAGAGAGAGTGCCAGCCCGAAACTCAACTGCCTTTAATGACCCAGCCTCCAAAGCCATGTAACATCATTTCCACTGAATTCTATTCACTAAAAGCACATCACTAAAGCCAGTGCATAATAATCAACAGGACGGGACTTAACAGCCAACTTTTGCAGGGAATAGTTGTCAAAGAATTTGCAGATACATTTTAAAACCACCACACCCACACCTAGGAAAGTTATTTCTTATTCCTTTAAACTGAAGTTTTTATTGCTGCTGAAAGATGCAAATCTGACCAATCCTGACCAACCACTGTTGTATGAAAAGACACTCTTTGAATCATTGACTTTACCTATCTGATTCATAAAATTACAGAACTTGAACATGCTTTAGATCTTATCTAGATTTCACCAGGGAGAAAAGGAAGTCCTGGAAGAGCTAACTGCCTCATTCCAAGGAGCAGCAGTGGTTCTACCACCACTACAGTATTAATAAAATCATTCATTAACAGTCTTCTATTTACAGTCGCTCTTCAAGGTATTCTACAAATGCTATCTTGCACAGTCTTTACCACACTTGTAGGAGCAGCTGCTGTCTTCCAGATGGGTAACTTAGGCTCAGCAACGTTATGTGAGTTGCCCAAAATCCAAGCTTTGTCTTGGCTTTGTTTTGTGGTCAAAAGGAAGTTTGAGATTTCATCTGTCTACTTTGAAAGCCCATGCTCAGTCCATTGTATGGCTACCGCTGGAGGTCAGCTGGTTAGGCAAGAAGTTGGAGGGGCCAGGATTGCATCTCAGACTCTCATCTGGAACTCAAAGCTATTAAATTGTCTCTACTAAAGATCAGGCTTCCAACAGAACCATCCCCGAGAGGTAACCATGAAATTACACTCTACCAAAAATGTGCACCATTAGCACTATATCCTTTTTTGTGGGGAAGAGGAAGGACACATCTGGACCCCCAGTGACCCAGGGTTTCCAGAGCCCTGAAGAGGGAGCTATAGAGCACCTGCCCTGAGAGGGCAGGGTGGGGATGCTAAGGGGACTGCAAGCCCCTCCTGGCCCACAGCTGTTTCACACTGAGATCTGAGTAAGGAGGATGAGGTTGAAGAAGTCAGGGCAGTACACGGCTCCCCAAGGGTCTACTGTACACAAGCTTTAAGGAACAGTAAAAGAAAAGTTTCATTCAAACCACCCATTAGTCACTACTGTTTAGCTTTTGTTTTCACCCCAAAGTGTGTTTGTGCAAGTAACCACAGCCCTAGGGTTCTTACATCTTCCTGAGTGTTCACCTCCTGCTAATGAAAGAAAAGAAAATGCTTTTGAAAAGATAATTTCATGAGATTTATGTATTTTAATATTAGTTTCAGTCCCTTTCTTCAAATTTCCTGGAATCAGTTCAATTGCAGGAAGATGGGTAGGCAGAAAAAAAAACTAAGTGGATTTTAGAACAACTTGGCAAATTAGCAAAGTTTTTAACATCATTAAAGAGCTCTTAAATATTCTTCCCTGAACTCCATTTTTATCTTGCGAATGCATTTCAGTAATTGCTCTAAAGGAAACTGTGGAACGTTGGCACAAACATAAATGTTTGCATGATTTAAAATGCAGTGGCAGCAAAGATCATGATTTTTTAAATTGCTAATTTTTAAACTAACCTTTGCAGTTTGTCTCATCTTGAAAAATGCCAGTTCCTATCAGCAGAAGCTGTGATAAAGACAATGCATATATTATTTAGTTGTTTATAATTGCAAACAACTTAGCTATATTTCAATACTTCCCCTTAGCTCCAACCTGGAGCATAAGCAAGGGATGATTATAATCATTCCATCATTCTGTAAATAGAACACTGGGACACTGAGAAACAAGACTGTTTTCTTAAAGCCAAGAGAAGATCAGACAAAGAAGCTAGTCTAGAATCAGCTGGATTTCAATCCAGCCACCTTACCCCATCCCACTTATTGTTTAGCTCAATCAGTATTTGTTGACCAAGGACAGAGACCTAGAGTAGATCAAGTGGCCTGACACTTAGGGAGAATGTGTTCCATTCCTGTCTAATCGAATTAGTCAGGATAACTGACACTAGCTGCTTTAACAGGTAAGCTTCAGGATCTTAATGGCTTAACACAATGGTCCACTGTACAGGGACATCAAGAGAGAGCTGGCTTGTGTTAAGCCATTGAGACTCCATGCAGTCATTCAGGGACTTAGGATCCTTCCATCTCATATGCCACCAAGAAAAGGCATGGAGAACTCTGTAGGAGACTTTGTGGGCCAGGCCTAACAGTGACAAACATCACTTCCACCCATCTTCTTCTGCCCAGAACTCAGTCACATGGTCCCACCTAACTGCAGGAGAGGCTGAACATCATATTTTTATGCCCAAGAGGAAAAGAAAATTCCTTGGTGAGCAACAGCGTTGCCTCTGCTCCCCAACTAGAGACCAGAGTAGTTCTAGGCTGCCTGACATCAGCCTCCCTAAATCAGACCCTGATCTGGTACCATAAACACAGTACCATAAAAAAGACTTTCCTCCTCTCTTCTAGGAATTCCAAACTAAAGTTCTACATGGTGCACTCAAACTCAGGTCTGTGGCCTAAATCAGGAAGGTATACTAGAGCCAAAGGGCCTACTTTCTTGATGCAAGAGACCCACACCAGCTGTTCACACCCACTTCCCAGAAGCACGTGCCTATGTGATGACACACAATCTCTGAAGCCCTGTATACACACTGCCAGGGCCAGGCCCTCAGCTGGATGGTATGGCTCCTACTCAGTGATCGGTAACCATTAGAAAGGGACCATCCCAAGATTACACTGATCTCACCCAGTTAAAGCCACCATGAATACCAATAATTTGACTCTAGGGAGGGCACAGGGCAGAAGTCAAGAACAAAGCTTGCCTGAGGCCTGCTGAGAGTTGCCCAAATGAAGAAGAAATTAACAATGTGCACTTGTCAGCACTCTTGTTGCACTAATTTCTTTGCGAATATAAGCAAAGCCTTTTAATTAACTTAATATCAATTTCACTTTTCTAACATTTTGTTCTAATTATGGGCTGGACTTAAAGCTCTCACAGCATAATTTAGAGCCCTAGAATTAACAGCTTTATAACTTTACACACTAGTAACTGCCAAACCTGAGGGAAGTAAGATTCCCTGCCACCAACCTGTTGGTGCATCCCCATGCCAGCCCCTCTGCAATCCTTGGGCCAGCCCAATGCTGATTAGGACTAGGTCCCACATTCAGGAGGCAGCAAGTGCCAACCTCACAAAGGAAGACACAGAAAGGCACCTGGTAGCTGTCTCTGGCCACCTTGTTTCATCTAGCCATCTGAGTTTCAGCTTCCTTGTACATAAAATGAGTATAATTGTATAGGTATTTTTTAGTAAGTTTGATATGAATTTAAGTAACACAGAACACTTGATATGTCTTAGATGCTCAATATAAGTACTGTATATGGTAAACAAGTATACAGATGTATGTACAAATACCATATATTGTATTTTGTCAAATCTAAGATGCCTTCAACTATAAGTTGTACTATTTTTATGTACTCTAAGGGGGAAAATGCTACTAAGTAAACCACAACACACCATTGATCCTAAAATAAATCTGAATTTCAGAGACATAAAAATGTGCCTCTAAGCCTAGACAAAATATCCCTATATATGGTAGTTTCAAACTATGAGATATCTTCAAGTCAAATCTAAGTTAACCAGAAAGCCCAAGCACTTCAGTATTCTAGTTCTTTGAATTTCTGGTTAGCAGTCTTGCTTTATTTTAATATTCATTGAAAATGTATTGGGAGTTGGAGGGGATAGGAGACATTGTGGATTTGCAATGCAAATGCAATTCTTTCCTCTTTTGCCTCCACTCTACTTTCTGGAAAACAACTATTTTCTGAAGCAAGGTTGGTCATATGAGAGCATGGCAACATGCCAAAGACACTTCTGGAAAAGATTTTCTTCCCTTATTAAACAATAAGAGTGGATATGGCCAGTAGTACAGCACTTACTACTTACAAAGATGCAATGACTGGTATTACAGCAGCCATCTTATAACCATGAATTAAAGAACAAGAAAAATATAATGAATTATAACATTATAATGTCATCATAATTACTTCATGATGCCAAACCAATGCTAGCTACTGCTACTTCTGGGCTTGTTAGGAGAGAACAAGTCACTTGCTGAATCACCTGGAAAGGGATTTTTTTTAATGAATAAAATCTATTCTCTTGCAGACTGTTGGATGTGATCGTGTAAACAATTCATTATAATTCAAGGCAGAGATGAACACAGGCTAAAAGCAGACCCAGGCAAAATACCATCAAAGCCCAAAGAAGGGACAAGTCATTCTGACAAGGTGGCAAGCAAGATTCCAGGGAATAAAGGCCTCTGAATTGGTCCTTGGAGAATGAGTGAGATTTTGATAAGATGGGGGGAGTGTTATTCATAATCTGAGAGTTAAAGGATCCTAAAGTCATGTCAGTCTCATTTTTACAGGCATAAACTCTGGTAGAAACAGAGAAGTAGAACTCTGGTCTCCTGCCTGTTCAGAGCTCTTTCTACCAGGGAGGAGCAGCACCCAACAAGCCATGTACAACCATAAGACACCCCTCAGTAAACGCTAATCACACAATTAGCCATTGTGTCTGAGACTAGGACCGAAGGAGGTTCTGGTGGAAACTTGCTCCCTAGTAACTATCAGCACACTCGTGTGTTGGTGTCTGGATGTGGCGGCCTGTAATTACAGCAGCAGTTTTATTACTCATGCACTGCAAGGCTGAGGCTCTGCAGTTAGCAGTGACAGGGACATTATTAAAAGGGAAAACTTCTCTATCAGTGCTTAGGCTGATTGTCATCCATATGTCAGAATAGCCTAAAGAGTTGTGAGGAGCAATAACTAAGGCAGAAGGTCTTTCAGCCAGGGAGTCCTGCATTTTTTAAGTACTGTAGGCATTAGGAAAGGGGGGAGGGAGGGAGACTCCCCTTCTGGGGGGGAGCTCCTGTCCCCCCTGATCAGAGGCCACCCCATAGGGCGTTGGCTCCCCTGAACTACTGGGTTCTATCTTCTGGTCCCTTCTGCAGCTGTTGAGGAAGCAGGTCCTGCCCTGTCATGTGGCACTCCAGCTGAATCCAGAAGGGGTAGGAGAACCCAGATGCCTGGCAGTGGGCTCCGAAGGTAAACCCACGGGGACTGTTGCTGCAGTGGCCACATCTGGGCTTGCAGCCATGCAGTGTCATCTGAGAGTGGCAGGAGGGAAGGGCAGGAGGACTGGATTTGGAGCAGACAACTCCTGCACCCCTCATCCTTACCATGGCCTCCCCACAATCTGCCAGCCTCCAGCTCACCTCACTTCCTCTGCCTCAGGAAGGTTCAGGGAAATGGAGAGGGAGACCAGTCACCTGGTGCAGGCCAAGCTGAGGGCCCAGCTAAGCCTGCACAGTGTGCATTCCAAGGGCACCAACCTCTGCCATATGGGACCCTCTTCTCAGAATAAGCTGGCTCAGGAGTAGGGGGTCACTGAGCAAATGGAGCAGAGGACACAGAGGTAAGGACCCTGGAGGAGCTGGCAAGAGAATCCTGCAGGCTCACCTCGGGAGGGGCTGTCCAGGCTGGATAAGGAAGGATGGAGCCCCAGGGGCTGAGACAGAGGCATGGTGGGGACACTGGATGGGCCTCAATCCAGCTGAGAGCAGTGAGGCAGGCAAGAGCAAGCTGAAGGGGAACACTCAGGGCAAATGTCCGGGGGCTGATTCGGATTTTCCAAAGGAAGCAGTTCCAGGTGCTGACTCAGGTGGGATGTGCCGAGAACGGCTGCAAAGGGAGGTGCTCCTGAACCACTGATGGTCGGCAGGCTGGCTAAGTCCCGTAGCAGAAGCATGGCTGGGACAACGAAGCCAGCACTTTATACCCACTACTGGATTTTAACCCACTCTCCCCCCATTGGAGCACATACTGAACCCCAACACAACATCAACCGCCTCTGCCAGTGCAGGAACCTGGTCATCCAGTGGCTCCCCACATCAACAGAATCAAGTCCAAACTGGCCTGGGGTGGAAGGAGTCTCCACCTGGTCCTCCAAACAAGCTGCACTTTGCCAGGGAGCTCCAGCTGCTCAGCCTTCCTGTGGCCCTGCACTCATTTCTGCTCATGTCTGTTCCCCTGCCAGGTGGCCTGTGGATCCCCAGCCCTGGGCCCTGGCCATCTTTTACAATTTGCTTCCACATTAGATCCCCAGGTGATCTCAGTTCCTCTGGCCTCTGGTCCATGTGTCAATACTTCTGAGTTCTCTCGTTCAAGTTCAACATTCAATGGTTAAACACCTACGATGTGCCAGTTCAAGTCTCACCACTTCCATACTCATTCTAATATTCTTCTGTGACCTAGTGTGTACCTGGGAAAACTACAAATCTTTCCAGCTAGTCCCCCAGTGCCTAGAGAGGCAAGATGCCTGCGCCTCTCAGTGTCCTGCCATCTAACCTATGCCAGGCAGTGAGACAGTGCTCACTGATGCATGTGAACAACCCACATGTTCTGGAGAGGGACTGGACATGCAAAGCCGCCATGTCTTCTCCTAGGCCTCAGCAGTGACTGCCCAATGGCATCATCATTAAAAGTCAGCAGAAGAAGGGGAAGAAGAAAAAGGAAGCAGTTTGGCCTCGGACAAACAGGACAAGAGAAGGATAAATAGCAAGTTAATTCACAGTCCAAGCAAGTTAGAAGGTAAAGAATCTTCTTGCCCTTTGGAGATTTATGTCACAGATAACAGTGGCCACACTCTTCCAGGAAGCTAGCTGTTCATGTATTCATTCCAGAAATACTTGCTAAGCACCACCTATGAGCCAGTGCCATTATCAGTGGAAGGGATAGGATGGCGAGCAGGCAGGAAGGTCCCTTCCTTCAAGCAGTTTGCATTCCCCAGCTGCCCTGCTTTGGCCCCTTGCTTCATGCTGTACATTTTGAATCCCAATTCATCCGGACTTACTACACAGTTGAGAGGTAAAGTGATTTGCCTAAGGTCACAGAGCTAATAAGTGACAGGTGAGAAATCAAACCCAGTCTGCCAAATACCCAAGTGAACAATCTTTCTCCCAAGAAAATCTTAAAAAGACACAGAGGTCATCTAATCTTAGGCTTTCTTCATTTGATGTGGGCCTTGCTGTGCCTGGGGCCTTCTTGCCATTGCACAGCAGCTCTAATTACCAAGCCTACTTGTGGTCCACAGAGGACGTTCCGGCTTTAGCAACAGCAAAGGTCAGAGGGTTGGATTTCTTCCACAGGACAGACATGGTGGCCTCTCCCCAGTACCTCCGGGCTGGGCAGGCAGCAGCTGCCCCTGCTGGCAGGGTGCCTGTCACACACACTGGCCAACACAGATGCGTCTGCATCTGAGGGCTATCCAAGAATGGGCTCCCCATCTCTCCAGGAGGGGCTGGCTGCCACCAGATGCTATCAGTCCACGGGAGGTGAGGGAAGTGAGCCCCCTCCAGTGCCTAGGCCCTGGCCCCACCCACCAAGCCTGCCGCACGCCGGGGCCCTGCCTGCCACAGAGGGCTGCCAAAGCTCTGCACATAGCACATGAAGGCTCGTGCTGCCCTAGTGTCCTTCGGATGTTCCTTGAAATGGCTGATTGTAATGAGAAGGTTTGTGTTCCCCTCTCCCTCTTACGTCCTTCCCAGAGGAAAGGCTGGTACCACCCAGCTCTGTCATCTATACAAGCACAATTACACCCCACCAGGAAAGAAGGAACAGCTTGGGGCCAGCTCTGGCATCCACGTAGAGATGGTTTTAAATTGCCATCCTCCTCTTTCTGACTCTACCTTGCAGACCAAAGAAAGCCAATCTCTACCTCTGTCCCTCTGTCCTCATGCCCCAGGGTAGGGGGCTGCACGTGTGGTATTGGGAACCTGTTGGTTTTCTGCAGCTCAGACTCCAGCCTGATCTGCCTGTGTGGCTTCGGGGCAGGACTTTCAACTTCTTGCCATTCCCATAAAAGATTTTGTTCCTTCAGAAGCAGTACTGCTTCTATTCAATATCCTTCTGAAATCTACATTTGGAACCCAACCTGAATCGATGACATTTCCTTTTATGACAGAGCTGCCCTGCGGTGACAGGACGGAACAACAACATGCGTGTACCCTTCCGACTGCACAGGTGCTCTCATTTAGGATGGGTCACCAGCCAGGGCTCAGCGCTCACATGGGGCAAGTGAAATCCCACATCGTCCACCACCTTCACCCTGACTCTTCAGAAGGATGCAGGACTGGGGAAAAGTACTGTGGTATTTAGGAATCTTGGCTCTGCCCTTCACTGGCTGTGTCGTCCTGGCTAAGTCACACAGTATCTCTGTTCCTCATGCTTCTCAGCTCTAAAATGAGAGAAATAACTTCCTCAGAAGGTGAGAGAAAGCCAAAAGTCAGGAACAGAGTTACAGGGGAATTCCAATAAGAAATCTGTCTTTCCCATGGTCCATATTCCTCATGCTGGTACAAAAATCATCATGCCACCATATTTGTTTTAATATTTTAACTCAGCATTTTATTTTCCTGTATGAATTTTCTACATTTTCCAAGTTTCAACCATAAATGTGAATTACTTTTATTCAAAACAAAAAAAGAAAAATACAAACCGCATTCATGTTATAAAACCACACATGCAAAGGGAACATACTGAAATGTGCTGGCCAACTGCTTTACCTCTCCACGCGCCTCCAAGGGGTCTGGTCACCCTCACTCAGGAGGAGCCTCAAGGTGACCCAGTCTCCTCAGCTAAGTCTTTCCCACAACTTCCTCTCACCACAGTCCAATCCAATTCAGCCTTCACAGTGTTGAGGTTATTTCCTCTGTGGCTATCATTTGCCTCCCTGTGGCTATCATTCATCCAATTAGTCAACCAGTAAACTTTAGGTGCCCACATCATGTGCAAGGTGCTGTGGCAGATGCCAAGGTATGGAGATGGCATCAGTAAGTCCAAAATAGGGTTCCAGCTCTTAAAAAGACTACAGTCCAGTTTTGGACTGGAGAGATAAACCCATGGAGGCACAAGAATATTAAGCCATGGGTACAAAGGGTCACTGACAAGAAAGCTTCAAGCATCTCAGAACAGGAAAAGCTCAGACCACAGTGTGGCCTGGCACAGCCACCCACCACCAGGCAGTAACCGAGCTTTCAGGATAGAGGAATGTAGAAAGGGGGCAGGGAGAGTGAACCAGGACAACCAGTACCTCTCAAAGGCAGGCTAAAATGTGGAGGCTGTAATCTGGAGGCAAAAGCTGAGTATTCCAGCAAGTAGATCAGTCTGATTCAAGTGGGCAGAAGGCACCTGGGATGGGTGGGAACATGGGAGACACTGGGAAGAGCTGGCAGCTAACCATCAACCTCCAAGCTGGGCCATGATTCCTTAGGTACTGGAAAGCCACTGGGAGGTCTGGGGCCCTTTGCGGTCAGGTAGCTGCAGCCGCGTGTGCTCGGGGAATGAAAAGGTGAGAACAGAGGCAGGGCACCTGCTCAAAGGACCAGCAGGGTCAGCAGCAAGGGCCTCATGGAAAGAACAGAAGAGCAGATGCGAGAGAAGTTGGATAGGAGAAACTAACTCATATCTGTGTGCTTTCTTCTCTAAACCCGCATCTCCACTTTTGATTTAAAGTATCCTTTTCAGCCTGTATTAAGAAAAACAGAACAATCACAAAACCACCTGCAACTGTTTTTCCAAAGACAGGATTCAGGACCTCGGCACTGAGGGTTTTACAAAGAGGCCAGTTCTGAGGAAGTCTGTATCACCCTGGTTCAGGACCACTCTCAGGACACCCAAGAAAACCTGTTCCATGAGACAGTGCAAGGCAGGGTTGTGCTCACAGCCCTGGGCAGGGGGAGCCCTCTGTGAACTTCCTAAAAATCCACAGGAAAAGTTTGAGAAATCTGAGTGACCTTCAGAAGGGCAGAGGTCTGGACCCAAGTGGCTGTGTCTCCACTGTCTTCCCATTGTCTGGCTCCCCCAGGCCTTCCATTAATTCCTGAGGAATGAAGAACACTGAGGTCAAGGTTTCCTGCTCCTCCTTCAGCAACAAGAAATGGAGACAGTCTACAGCACAAGTGGAAATGGCAGTCCCGGTCCCGGACCCCAGGAACTGGGAGACCTCTCCTCCCTCCACAGTCCCTTGCTGCAGCAGATGGTTCAGGAGGCCTAAGTCATCAACAGGTGGGACACACATTCCCAGCAGCAAGCGCAGGCAAGGACAGAGTGCTGGGGGGTGCAGAGGAGAGGGGAAGGGCACATTTCATGACTTTTCCTTGCCCTCTTGCTCTAGGCTCCATGTCACTACAAATTACATTGAGCAGCCAGGAAGAAAACATCTACCTAGCGGCAGCTTGAATTCATACCTTGCCCAAGGAAAGCTCTCAAACCAGCCTTCCTGCCAACTCCTCCTTAGAGGCTACAAGTCAAGAAAACTCAGTCTTCCCACCCTATAGCACCCAACAAAACCAGTCCCTCGTGTGGGACACCCCCAGCCACCGGGAATCACTTACATGGCAGAGGAGCACACAAGAGAGAAAGCTAGACCCCCAGCCCATCGGAAGCTCTTGGTTTCCAAGAAGTCTCCATCCTCCCCCAAATAGCTGGCATTGGCTGGTGAATGGCTTTTCCTCTTTGTCCTGCTTAGTGGAGGCAGAAGAATAGAGGGCAGAGAGCCATGGCCCAGGCCACAGCTTGTCAGAGGTGCAAGTCTTGGGTCCCAACCCTGTATCTACTGAATCAGAGACTCTAGGGGTGGGGCCTAGAAATCTGTGTCTTAACAGCACCCCCCCAAGTGACTCTGATGCATGCCAAAGACTGAGACGGGCTGACGCAGCACTGAGAACCTCAATTCTGGAGCAAACTGTCCTAGTTTAAGTCCCCTAGCTAGTATGAGCAGCCATCTCCTAGGGTTGCTGTGAAGACTAAATGAGCACATTTAGTAAATACCATTCAGAATTTTATTATTCCTATTTGGGGCACTGGAGGATATGTGGCTGTATCATATTTCATTTCCTACTTGAAACCAATAGTACAACAACTTGTGTCCCTGAGAGCAGCCTGCCAGTGAGGGAACCCAGGCTATCCTGCACACCCTTTTGGATCCTATGTGTACATGTGTGGCAGGTAACTGTAGAATAATAAGACCCACCTCATAAGCTTCTAATTCCTCCAGAAGCAAACTACAGGATTTTGTTTCATTCTGTACCTTGGTTTCTTGACCCTTAGAAGACCACCTAAGGCTACAGCATCAGCCAGGTCATGCTGTCTGCAAGGGGTCAATGGGATTACAACTTCCCACTACAGACACAAGTTCAAGGCATCCCCTAGATACTTGTTGAATGACATCAAGAAGACCATGGGGTCCTTTCAGAAGGTGCTCAGAGATCAGACCACTTCTCACCTGCAAGGGATCATTGAAGAACAGTAAGAGAACAGTCTGGCTGGTTTCATCCTTCTCCCTGCCAAAGGCTGGCCTTTCTAACTGCACAGTGGACAGCTGCACCGGGTCTTCCTAGTTTAGGATCTTTTTGTCATCAAACTTAATACTCCTTACAATTAGGAAGAGATAGTAGATGAAAGTTGCCAAGAACACAGACTTTGTGTCAACCAGACATGGGATTCTGACTCCAGTCTCTACCACTTACTAGCAGCAGGACACCAGGCAACTTAGTTAACCTCTCCAAGCCCCGTTTTCTCATTTCTGATATGGGGATGCTGTGGACTGGACTGATGTGAGCATTCAAGGAGATAATGTCTTTGCAGGGACTGGCAAGCAGCAAAAATTCCACCACTTATCATTACCATTATCTTTACAATTATCTGTAGCTCTTGATTACCATGAGAACATGAGTTATAAACTCAGGAAGGGAGGTGACAACCTTGCATCTGGCTTGGATACCAGCCATATGGACCCTGGAGAGCTCCCTCTATTCAACTAGGTATTATAAAGTCTGCCTTTGGGGGGGCAGCAAATATGCAATGATCCATCAGTCTCTGTACCAGACAGGCATGCCCAGGGCACCTTAAAAGTCTCCCTCTTTACCTGAAGCACTGGGGAGAACATTTTAGGTGGGCCAGAGTCTGACAACTATCATTAATTAAATGGCACACCTCATTTTACAACACTTTGTAAAAAGCTGCTTCCTCAATCTACCACAAACTTTTAACAGTCGCCCTTAGGCAGCTCTCAGGAAGAAACCAAATAGGTTTTTAACAGCCTCCACCAAGAAGGTGGGAAGGAAGGAGACTTCATTATAAGACGTGCAGCCTGGTTCATGGAGAGACAACCTAGCCATCCAACTAACTACCCAAGCACATTAGCGCCAGACCTGAGGCCTTGAGTTTGCAGACCTTTAAGCCCGCCAACGTCCCTCCCTATTCGACCCCACCAGACAGTAAGCTGTAAGAACTATTTCCTCCCTGTAAGTCGACCGGTGCCTCCAGCCCCATTTGGCCTAGCGACTAGTTTCTGCACTTGGGCTGGAGTCACCAGGTAATGTCTCCTGCACGCAGGTACCCGGAACCAGATGTACTGACACGTTAACACAACAAAAGCAAACTTACAGCTGGGGCATATAAAAGAAACAGATCATCTTCCCTGTAGCCCCGGCTTCCTGGCCAAGAGCCGCGCACGGGAGCCAGTAGGTGACGGCTCCCCCGCACTGCGCGCAGGGCCCCCAGAATGTACCCGGTGCCCCTGGGAGCCGGCGCGCGTCCTTACCATTCAGCTGCCGGTAGACGATGTCCTCCAACAGCGAGAGACGCTTCAGGACCGCATCCTGGATGGGGCTGGAACTGTGCGCGCTGAGGTTGGCCGCCTCTGCGCGCGGCCTAATCTCGTGGAAGGCGTCCCCGCTGCGCACCGCGATGGGCCGGCACTTGGCCAGGAAGAGCACGAAGCCGGCCACAGCGATCAAGTTCAACACCAGCAGCACTTTGACTCTTCTCAGTGAAGCCATCAAACACGCCCGCCGGCCCTCGCCCCGGACCCGCGCCCCCTCGGGCTCCGGCGAGGCGCGGGGCAGCCGGGGGCCGTGCTAGCC
Source organism: Manis javanica (assembly GCF_040802235.1). NCBI lineage: Eukaryota > Metazoa > Chordata > Mammalia > Pholidota > Manidae > Manis > Manis javanica. The sequence goes on along the minus strand of NC_133165.1, from coordinate 40,128,912 downwards.
TCACACTCCGGACGGACGGCGAGGAGCCCACTGCTCCCGGCCCCACACCGCGGATGCTCGGGCAACGGAGACGATTGGAAGGACGGGGCGGGCAGGGGGAGAGCGAAGCCGCTCACAAGGAAGCCTCTGGTCTGCAGAAGTGGTCCCCAAGGTGCCTGCTCAGTCCACGGCGCGCGGTCCCGTCCCGGCGCCTCGGCTTCTCGGTGAAGGGCCAGGGGTCAGGAGTCTCTCCCCTGCACCGGCAAGTGGTTCGCTGGTGGCCCTCGAGCCCCCGGGAGCCGGCCTGAGGGCTCGACGGACGTCCGGAGCCGGCGGGCGGGCAGGCAGGGCTGCCCCGGCGCAGCGACGGGAGCGGAGCGCAGGTGGCCGGCTCGGGCTTCGCCGCCCGCCCGCTGGAGAGTGCGCCGCGCTTCGGGCTGCACAGCCGCCACCCTAGTCCGCAGGCGGCCGTCGCGGCATGCGGCCCGTGGCCTTCAGCCGAGGACCCGCTCCTCCGGGCCGGCGTCTTTGTTCCGCTCACCAACCCACTCCATCTCGCCGGACAGAGGGAAAGCCGGCGCCCGGTGCCCGCATCCTCAGGGCTCCGCAGTCACGCTCAAGTCTCAATCACTCTCAAAGTGGGGGCAACACTGGGGACGGGAGACCGGGCGGAGCGCGACGTCCTCTCCGTCCCTTGTGCCGGGGAACACCCGACCCTGCCGCCAAACTCACCAGCGCGCACAGCGCCGCGGGCTCCCGGACACGTTCCAAGTCCTAACCCCACGCAGTGGGCTTTCGGGGCCTGTGGGTCACACTGGCTTCTTTCCGAGCTGGCGCGTCGGGAGGCTGGTCGGAAGGAGGAATCGGACCTCAAAAGTCACAGCAGTTCGCTGACCCCTCCTAAAACGTCGCGGGGAGCGCGGCGGAGAGGGACGCGCGCCGGCGCACCCTCCGCTCCCCAGAACAAGCAGCGCCGCTCGTCCCGCGACCCGAAGAGCCAAACGCCGAGTCTCGTAACTGGCGGACGCAGCGATCCCGTCGCTGCGGCACCAAGATTCCACACCGCCCGGGGGCTGGAGAGCCTGGAGCAGACGCGCAGGTGGCGGCGGAGGGCGGGGCGCGGCCCCAGGGGACCGGCTGCAGCGCCAGCTCCTCCTCCACCACCCCTGGCCACCCCGCTCCCCGTGAGCCTGTCAGCCGCCGCCGCCGCCCGCAGCCCGCCCGGCGCACAGCTCCCCAGCTCGCCGGCTGGTGCGCGCGCACCCGGAAAGGGTGGGGGCGCCTGGAGAGTAGGGACGTCGCGGGATGGGGGCGATCAAGTCATGCTGCCTGCTGCCGGCGTTGGAGGGACCCTTTGGTTCTCAGCACTCCCCGAGCGGGCGGGTTTGTTCCATCCCGCTAGGCGATGAAGACATCCCTTTCGGTGTGCTCGTAGCTCCGCTCTGCGTGGCCGGGAATGGCTAGAGGGAAAATCTGGCCTGGAGACCCGGATTCTGTTACTTTGGAAGCCGGGCAGGGCGTTAGTGGGCTGGGTGTTCTCCTACGTGAAAATTCTAAACGTCCAAGTCACTGTTTCTGTGTTCATCCACATCTCTATATGCATTTTATCATAAGAAGCACATTTTGGCTACTGGATTTCCACTATCTCTTTCTCTTTCCAAAGCCAGGAGCTTGAATTGCTAGAATTCAAAGCCCTTCACTGATCCATTTAAGTCCTTGGGCCTAAAAAAATGAAATCAAGATGCCAATTAATAATAATTAGGCAGTAGAGCCCAATGAATCTGGTGATCTCCACCTCTTCATTGCAATCTCATTAAAGTTTTTCTCTTTTTACTGTTGGAGATTTTTGTGTGTTTTGTTGCCTACTTATTATTTTAAAATACTGATTTTTAACATAGAAAAGATCATGAAAACATTAATAGTCTTTCTATTTCTTCCCTTGGAACTCTGTGCTTGGGTTCAATAGGATCTTTATGGTTTTTGCTTTGTACTGAGTGGGGAGAAACCTGAGTTCCTGAGCAGTTAGTTATGAGATGACAGTCACCATATTCTCTCACTGAATACTCAGTGGAGTTGGGTATTACTATAATCACACTACAAATGGAAGCTAGCACAATCTAGGGAACTCCTGCAGAAATAATTTTTGGACATTCACTCAGCTGCAGGATTGAAGTGAGGGAGGCTGAGGCATTGGGCTAGGGTCCCCAAGTATTAAGGAGCTTAAAAGCCAGGTGGGTCTGACTACCAAGCTTGTGCATTTTGGGGAGGAAGAGACAGGAAGCAAAGCAGAGGGAACAGCCTCAGAGTAATGGGGATGTTCCAGGAAATATTCAACTTCAGAGAGATTTCTCTTGTCCCTTTAAAGCCACAGAGATCCCTTGCCCAAATTAGCCAATGATCTTATACCTCTTACAGGCTTCCTCTCACCTTCTACATGCATCCAGAACAGCTTCTACATTCATAAACAACGCCTGATACCTGGATCCACTGTTATTATCACTCCCTGAACCCAGTCATCAGAAAGAAGATCACCAGATCCCACCTCTCTCTAGCAACTGTGGTTCCCTGGCTTTTCACCTTTTCCACCCTCAACTCCAGCCAAATATTTTCCAGCCACCTGCAACTCCTGTCTCCTTCCCAAGTATCTAAATCCTCTCATCCGTCTTGAGTTCCTGCTCTGCCCTTCCTGGTTACTCATTTATTTCAAACACATTCCCAGTAGCAGCCACAATTCCCACACACTCCTATACATGTTCTCCCACTGTCCCAGCCCGGCAATCCCCATCTCTGAATCAATCTCACCATTTTCTTTCAAGAGTGTTCTTAGGGAAAACCACATCACTTCAAAGCTTGGGGACACTACTGATTGGTGGTGTTCAACTTGAGCTGGATCCTCAATTCTGCTCAAAAACACTGTCCCATGACCCTGACCAGCTCCTCTCCCCAGAGGTGCCCAGAAGAGACTTCAGAAGTCCATAAAGACCCCTCCACAATCAGAAAAATAAAATTGTGCATGTAAGTCATATGGGTATTTTTCTGGGTAAAAGTCCCACAACTTCCATTAGATTCTCAGTGTGGTCAGTAATACCAAAAATTTAAGAACCTGCCTGGCATATATTATGTATGCAGAAACATAATCAGCTAAATATTTATTATACACCAGCTGCTTATGCAACTAGTGGTGCCAAGGCACACAAAGTTGTGGAGCTCTCTGGTTGCTTATGTATCTTGATAGAAGAAAGAAAACACTGGAATAAGGCCAACAGCTGGTATGAATGAAGGTCAAACTGATAGGAAGGAACTAAATTAAATAGATTCTTCCTGATGAGTAAGTTCTCAAGCCCAGAAGGAGCACACCTAGCCACCTCAAGTACATGCCCAAAGATTAAAGGATCTGTTTACACACTCATCAATTGCCCTGTACTCAGAGGTTCCCAGAGGGGTGGGCAACCTCCCTCAGTCGTCAACTGCCACCTGTCTACATACAATTTGCCCCAATCCAGCTAGAAAAACTGACAAAATGACACATGAGTGGCTGTGTGGTGTGCCCCTCAGGAGAGCTGAGTTCTATTCCACCTGGTGCCAAAAAGCAAATCAACTTTTGATTTTAAAATAAGAAATCTATCTTGACTATCTCCAAAAATCTTCTCCCAAACATAAAACTCAGTATCACTACAAGCACTTTTATTGCTTTGTGTGTTTGTTGAGCAAACTAAAAGAGGATTGATGTATTTCTCTCCCTAGGTCACCAAGGATTTTGATTCCAAACACATTTTTCACTCATCAACCATGGTTCACATGACTTGTAGCTCTAACTTGACTGTGTCACCTTTACTTGCAAAAATCTCTCTCCACTCACTCTCAATCTGCTTTGTAGATCCTTCTGTCTACCACAGAAGTTAAAAATACTTTGAGGTTCATCAAGGAAAACCAGGGAGTCATCTCCCTACAGAGGTTTCTCTAATCTACTTACGCTTGCCAGAAGTAGAGAGATGGAATCTGCACTCCCATACAAACCTGAGCATTGCTACAGATAATGGAGTTTTTATTTGATTTTTTTAATTGAGATGTAATTGACATTTTCAGAATAGTAGTTTCAGGTGTACAACATAATGATCCCATATTTGTGTATATTAAGAAATGATTGCCAGAATAAGTCTAGCAACCATTCATCACCATACACTTACAGATGTTTTCTTTTTTGTTTATTTGTTTGTTTGTTTTGTTATCATTAATCTACAATTACATGAAGAACATTATGTTTACTAGGCTCCACCCTTCACCAAGTTCCCCACACACACCCCATTATAGTCACTGTCCATCAGCATAGTAAGATACTGTAGAATCACTACTTATCTTCTCTGTGTTGCAAAGCCCTCCCCATGCCTCCCACAACATTATACATGCTAATCATAATACCCCCTTTCTTTTTCCCCACCCTTATCCCTCCCTGCCCTCCCATCCTCCCCAGTCCATTTCCCTTTGGTAACTGTTAGTCCATTCTTGGGTTCTGTGATTCTGCTGCTGTTTTGTTCCTTCAGTTTTTCTTTGTTTTTATACTGCACATATGAGTGAAATCATTTGGTACTTGTCTTTCTCCGCTTAGCTTATTTCACTGAGCATAATACCCTCTAGCTCCATCCATGTTGTTGCAAATGGTAGGATTTATTTTCTTCTTATGGCTGAATAATATTCCATTGTGTATATGTACCACATCTTCTTTATCCATACATCTACTGATGGACACTTAGGTTGCTTCCATTTCTTGGCTATTGTAAATAGTGCTGCAATAAACATAGTCTTTTTCAAACTGGGCTGCTGCATTCTTAGGGTAAATTCCTAGAAGATATGTTTTCTTGTGATGAGAACTTTTAAGATCCCTTTCAGCAAATATAAAATTACAATATAGTATTATTAACCAAAATTACCATATTTATCCCATGACTTATTTATTTTATAACTGAAAGTTTGTACCTTTTGACTCCATCCATTCCCCTAATACCCCACCTCCTGCAACCAATTTGTTCTCTTTGAGTTTGGGTTTTTGTTTTAGATACCACATATAAGCAAGATCAGATGGTGTTTGTCTTTCTCTGTCTGAAGTATATCACAGGAGAGCTTTTTTAAAAGAAAAAAAAAGATATGAATCTATCCTCCCCACTTGTGGATAAAGTGAAGGTTTCTGTGGCCAGAATTCTCACCTGGCCCTGATTGGCTGGCTTGCAACACACTTGTGGGCAATACGTTGCTATTGACTCTACATAAAGAGCTCACCTCAGTGCTCTGGGCAACATGGTGGCATGGCCGCACAGCTGCACAGCTGCAGGAGAGCAGAGACAAGACTGGAGTGAGGGCAGTGCTGAGGACAGAGACTGAGACGGCTACAGGGCCAAGGAGACCCAGAGACAGAAACTGGCTGGCCACATGCAGACTCGCTCTGAGTGGACGGGATTCCAGTGATTGACCTGCCACCATGGGAAGAAAGTTGGGTATAACCCTTTCACCCCAAGAATGTTCCATTGTCATTTTTCAATCTCATTGAATCTCATCGGCAAGACACCCTTCAAGGACTCACAGTGAGTGAGGAGGGCAACGGCTGAGAGGAGGACAAGTAAATGGGGAGGGACCAAGTGGCGCCAAGCAAGCTGAAGGCCCATGTCATGGGCCAGGCACTGCACACATATCAGACTGTCCTCATCACTTATTAGCTGTGTGACTCTAAGGAAATTATCTAACTTCTCTGGGCACCATCTGCTTCCCCAGCTGTGAGATGGAAATAACATCCAAAATACCTCCTCATGGAGTCACAAGGATAAATAGCTGATATGTATAAATCAATCAGCACAGTGCTAGGCACACAGTAAACACGATGGACGTAAGCCAAGACCAGCAGCTGAGGACGAGCAAAGGTTATTTATTCAGGGTGTGCTATATTGCCAGGGAGTCAGCCACCACCACTGTGCTTGGCAGATACCCAAAGGCAGGCAGAGAAGAGGGAGAGCTTTATAGTGGGAAAAGAGAAAGCTTCAGCCCCAGTTGGAGGCTGCTGGCCTAGGGAAGCCGGAGGCAGGATAACTAGCAGTGAACCATCCTGTGTGATTGCCTAGTTGGTTAGGGGCACATAGTTGGTTGGCTCTGGTGAGTCCTCAGCTGGGGATGGGGACAAGAGCCAGGGAAGCTGACAGTTGCTGACCAAGTTCTAACCATTTTGAGCCAGTTCCTGCAGAAGCTGTGACTGGGCGACCCAGGCTGGTTGCTGTCGAGGTTGTGGGTCAGTATTCTGTTGTCTCATATGGTCTGGCCATTGTTTGTTTGTATTTAGGCTTCTCAGTACTCAATAAATATTGATTATTATTGCCGTTCTGAGAAAGGCTAGTAGTTGATAGAAACATGCATCACACCATAGCTTCTCTGGCCACCATCTCATCAGGCAGCAGTAGTGACTTCCAAAGTGGGTGCACTAGACAGCCCATTGGGGTACAGAAAGAAAATACAAGAACTTCTACTGGCTGTTATCCAAAGTAATGCAGAAATCAAAGGCCCAGTTTAGCAGCCCAGTCCTCCACAGAGCCATATCAGAGAGCTCCTAACATGCAGCTTTTTATCTACAAACTATCCACACATTTATCTACAAATCTACAAAGTACCTACTCATTGACTTATATATGAATTGAACATTTTTCAAGTGTTTGCCATGTACCATTGTGTGCAGGGCATTGTGGGGCTTATTGTCTAAGAGGATAAACAAATAGCAAACAGATTTTGACACCAAAATGATGAAATGCACCTAGGAGAACAAGGCAGCCTAACCATGAGGGACTGGTGGGCTGCACCTGGCTTGTTCAAACCAGGGCAGCTAGCGGCTCCGGAGACTGCCCTTCCCTCCTCCCTGGGACGTCCTTCTCATTCTCACTCAGGGACCACCATACTCATAACTCCCTATGGCAATCGCTAGGGAATGCCTGGGACTGGAAACCTTCTTCTGAAATGTAGATGAAACTTATTCTAGGTCTGTATGCACAAGCCTCTCTTTTATTTATGAAGGCAACTTTTCTTAATTTAATAAACATTTAGAGTAACCAAAAGGTTGTCATTGATTCTAAGTGAAAAAACAAGAGAAAAGCACAAAGGAGGAACATTTAAAGCAACTTTTCATTAGCAAGTCATTGCCCATGGTTACTCTGAATAAAAGCCCCTAAAGGACCAGTGCGCTTTGGCTTTGGGGAGAGTGTGGAGGAGAGGCTGAGAGCCTGGGCCCTCCCTGCCCAGATGTTGTGTGATGCTGGCACTGCTCGGCAAGATTCTGGCCTGAGTGGATGAAGCAGCTGGGAAAGAAAGTGGGTAGCCAGGGGCTCACAGCACTCACAAGAGGGATAACAGTGGGAGCTGTTCACCCTGCTTGGACCCCCTCCCTGCTTCTGCTCAGCCCCCATGTCAGCTCTAGTCCTACATAGCTAGTTCTGCTCTAGTTAACAAGGGCAGATACAGGTGCTCAGGTCAGAGGCATCTGTTAAACCATTAATCCTCATCCATTTTTTTTCAAGGACTAGAACTCTGCTTCTGAGTCTGTTTTAGATGCATCTTCCTTTGTCCACAGCCTGATACCCAATAACCTATTCATCAGAACTGTGTTAATGTATATTCGTAACCCCCCGATGCTTTTCTCATTATATATTTACTGGTCAATAAGGAGCAATGTGGATGGAGGCTTGGGCTCAAGACAAGCTCCCTCTGGTGGTTTCATGACACCTCAGAAGGTGGCCTTTGAAACTACAGAATCCAGGGTTATTTTCCTGAATGTGACAACTTTGGAGAAAATTCCCAGGAAAGTTTAATTTTTGATAGGTCATGGGAACAGCCCAAAACACCCTGTAAATACTTTGGAAAAGAACTATGTTGTCATGGTGCAGGTGGAATTTATGGGATGAATAGAAGTTTATGGGTTTTTCCCTTGGCCATCTTGAACTTTCTTCATGGCCTAGGACACATAAACTGACTGTCCCCATGTTCCCTGAGCTCCTGGGTTACCCTTTCCTTAATATTCTCCATCAGAGTTGCTGTGGAAAGTCCAGTGTCCTCCCCAAGTATTTCTAAAGGTAAGATGAGCTGGGACTGCTCCCTTCACCTGGCTGGCCTTGTCACTTTGTGCCCAAAATGCCTGGTTTCTCAGTCAGTATTTTTTTCATGTTCCTATGCCCCCTCATTTCTTCTCAAGCAAAGACATAGTTCCCTGTACCTATTTTCTATTGCTACCATGAAAATTACTACAAACTTAGAGGTTTAAAACAACACAAATTTATCTTACATTTCTGTAGAGCAGAAAATTTAAATGGGTCTCACTGGGCTAACATATAGGTGTTGGCAGGGCTTCATTTGTTTCTAGAACCTCTTGGGAAGAATCCAGTTCCTCCCTCTTCTGGCTCTCACAGGCTTCCTGCATTCCTCAGCCCATGGCACCTTCTTCATCTTCAAAGCCAACAATGTCAGGCTGAGTTCTTATGCTGTCATCTCTCGGTTCTCTGACTACAGCTAGAAAAGATTTTGTATTTATGAGGATTCATATGATTAGATCGGGTCCACCTGGAAAATCCAGGATAATTTCTTTAATCATAATCACATCTGCAAAGTCCCTCTGCTGTGTAAACTAACATCTTCATATAGGTTCTGGAGATGAAAGTGATAACATGTTTGCTGGGTGTGGGTGGTCATTATATTACCCACCATGGTTCCATCCTCCATGCCCCAGACACCTCCAAACTCAAGGCAGCTGCATGTAATAGATTTTCTGTAAGAGCACCATGTATCATGGAAATTACAATGGGGAAGGGGAAAAGTAGAATTCGGTACTGAATGGCAGTGGGCCTAAAACTCATGGGCCCTTTTTGCATCATGGGAAATCCCTTAATTGCAGTCTTGCTCCTTGGCTCTGGCCCTAAGAAGAATCCTGCCTCCAACCCCAAGAACAGTGTTTCTCAAACTTCATTTGTATGTATTCAGAGTCAGCTAGCTGGCCATCAGAACCTGGGACACAGCTACACTGCTTTTCCCAGGCTCCCTTGCAGTTAGGTATGAACCTGGAAGTAAGCTTTAGCCAACAGAATGTGAACCAAAATGGTGTGGCCACCTCTGAACCACAGGCTTGAAGACAACTATGTGCTTTCCTTTCCTGAGGGTGGCAACTCGGCCTTGAACATGAAGGGGATGAGGAGACCCAGGGAACAGGAAGAGCCTCAAGGTGAAAGGATCTTAGGGCCATGAAACACCACATGGAGCAAAGCCACCTGCTAAATGGAAACACTACCCTGTATTGTCAAGAAAATAATAAACTTCTTTCAATTTAATTCACTGAATTTTGGGGTTCTGTTTGTTACAGTCACTTAGCCCTCCCTAATAGATATATTTACCAACCTTTTAATGTTTATGTACCAACTGTATTATTATCTACATAATTTTTTATTTAAACCAACTCAGTTCTCATTTCAACTAGTTACATTTTAGGTAATAATATCCACAAAATAATAAATCAAATTTTATCCAGTGCTTACCATGTGTTGTTTCTTTGCAATATACATTTTAACTTATTTAATGTTTTACATGCATTAACTTATTTTAACCCTCATAACAACCCTATAAGGTAGGTACTACTATTGTCAGGCCCATTTAACAAATGAGAGAACTGAGGCACAGAGACATTTAGTAACTTGCTGAGCTCCCACAGTTGATATGTAGAAAAGTCAAGATTTCACCAGGTAGTCTAACTTCAGAGTTCATGCTTTGATCAACTATAAGCTGCTGCCTTTTTCCATAGACTTGTTTCATAAACTGTATTTGCTCATAATGCAGATTAAATGACTAATTTTTTCACAAAAATAGACTCATCCTTAGACCACCTCATCTTTCTCAGACTCCATCAGAGGTACCACACATTAGCAAACTCTGCCCCAGAGAAAACTGAAGAAAGTCTTGCAAACGACTATTTTTCGGCTTCATTGTACACACACGTGGGTAAATGTCAAGTCCGAGAAGATAGGGGCAGAGTAGTCCCTCCCCTCTCCCATTATACAGTCAGCCCAGCATGCGCTATTATTAACCTGAATTTTCAGGATGTCATTACAAAACTTCCAAATGACATTTTTTCTTACTTATCTTTTTGCCTAGGAGGACAATGAGATAGAAGTTATCTCAAAGAAAAAAAACTGGAAAATATAAAGCCAGCATACAGAATGAAAACCAAGAATGATGTAAGCAAATCCAAGCATCTTGTGGATTTGGGGACAATGTATCTGTCTAATAGCATAAGGACAACAAGTTAACATGTCCAAATACATTAATAAATTAGATGAATAGTAAATTACACCAAAGTGCTATTTTCCTCATACCCAGAATATAGTTTATGCTTCAGGGGAATGAAGAACATTGGATTGCTCATCTTCTTCATCCTAGCCCTGGAGACACTTTGATCAATTTTCCTCCCCTAGTCCACTTTCTGAAATTTTCAACTTCATATGGATTTACAGAAATCCACAGATGATATATTCAGCATAGGCTGTGTGCATGTGCATGTGCCAGCATAGGTGTACCAGTGTGCATGTGCAAAATCTTCCATCATTCCCTAGAGGGTTAGTAACTGCTTTGTCTGTGTTATCACAGCTTTGTAAACGCTCACCTCAATGACCATATTGCATCATAATTATTTGTTCACATTTCTGTCACCACATGTACAATAAGAGACTTAAAGTCAGAACCCTGTTCTGTCTCTGTGACACTTTGTATGCAGAAGCTTTGCAATGAATATTGGCTAATGAGTCATTTAGGGGACTGAAAAACAAAATGAACATCCTCTGGTCTGAATGGGTCTTGAGTGTGGCCCACAGTGGCCGTTGTTTATGTTCTTTGACCTGAAATACAGAGCATTGCCACTGGAATTTGATTTGTGTTTGTGTTGTATATACAGACTTTTATTCTTATAAGAAGAAATAAAGGAGAGATTTGGATCTGATAGTAGGTGAAAGCCTATTTATGTTCAATACACAGGAGAATTTCTTTATGAGAATCCATAAAGCCAACATCAGAACATCTTCCGTATGACTTCCAGACCCACAATAGCATCCCACAGCTTAGAATACTCATGTCTCAATGGAGACCTTTGGAAGCACCTTAGCTGACATTTTCTGATTCAGAAGCCCCTGATTTCCCATTATTGTCTGCCACTTACAAGTAACTTGATTTTACTCTTAACATGATAGATGTGATTTTATATAGCTGTCTAACCACTGACTGCCCTTCAGTCTTCTTAAAGAAACACCAAAAATTTCTGATTTGGCATAGCTGATTGCCTTCCCACTCTGAGTTTGTTTATGGCTCCCCTGTGGTAATTCTTCAGCCCACTCAGAAGTCTCGGCAATATTTTGGTTGTTTATTTGTTTGAGCTTAGAGTTGTGCTTTCCCATTCTTTTTTAAGTCAATTTTATTGAGGTGTAAATTATATACAATAAAAGGGATCTGTTTTAAGTGTACATCTCAATGAATTTTAACAAATATATTGATTCATATCTAACAACCAACACTTGCACAGTGGAAAATATTTCCTTTTATTTATTTACTTATTTCTTATTTTATTTTCAAATAAAAATTTTATATGTTTAAGGTGTATAACATGATCATTTAACATATACATAGTGAAATGATTCCTACAGTTAAGCTAACATATTTTCTGCTCATAGTTACCTTTTTTGTGATGAAAGCACCTGAAATCTATTCTTTTAGCAACGTTTCAGTATTCAATATGACATTATTAACTATAGTTATCATGTTGTACATTAACTCTCTAGACTTATTTGTCCTACATCACTGTAACTTTGTGCCCTTTGATCAGCATCTCTCCATTTCCCTCCCATGATAACTCTCAACTTCTGTGTATTTGATGTTTTTAGATTTCACGTATGAATGAGATCATGCACTTACTTAAACTCCTGTGTCTGGCTTATTTAAGTTCTCATAATGTTCTCCAGGTTCATCCATTTTGTTGCAAATGGCAGGATCTCCTTACAAGAAAGAATATTTTCACATCCCCCAGAAGTTCCTGAATACCTCTCAGTGGTCAATCTCTCCAGTCCAGGAAAACACTGATTTCCTTTCCACGTATGTTATATGTGAAATTGTATCACAAGTACTCTCTTTGGTCTGGCTTTTTCACTGAGAATAATTATTTTGAGATTCATTCACACTGTAGCATGGATCAATCACTCATTCTTTTTCTTGGTCTGTAATACTCTGTTGTATGGCTATAATGTCATTTGATTATCTATTCATTTGTTGATGGAAATCAGGTTGTTTCCAGTATCTGCTAGTGTAAATAAAACCATTTTGACCGTTCATAAACAAACCTTTGTGCAGACATGTGTTTATTTCTCTTAGGTAAATACCTAATAGTAGAATCACTGGAAGATATGGCAAGTGTATGCTTAATGTCATTGGAAATTGCCAACCTGTCTTCCAGTATTCCAGTATTCCCATCAAAATATGAGATGCAATTCACCAATACTCAGTATGGTAAATCTTTTCATCCTGCCATTTTAGTAGGTATGGAATAGTATCTTACTGTGGTTTTAATTTGCATTTTGCCTTGTGATGAATGATGACAAATACCTTTTTGTATGCTTGTAGGTCATTCATGGATCCTTTTTCATGAAATGTTTGTTCAAATCTTTAGCTTGTTGTTTAATAGGTTGTTCTTACATCGTTGAGTTGTAAAGGTTCTGTATATATTCTAGACACAAGTCCCACTCTTCTATGTAATCAGCAGTAGAGAATGAATTGGCCTATCCTGGTTATCAGAATGAGTTATCCTAATTATCAGAATCTTCTTGTCCACAATAATTATGTGAACCAGACTGTGATACTGGATGTGACATCTGCTGCATTCAGTTAGTGATCTGTGCTTTGTTTCTGAAGGAAAAGAGGTATGATCTAGAACCTTCTTCTCATTCTCTTAAATATAACTTCTGAACATAGCAGGAAGGAAGGAAGGAAGAAAAGAAGGAAGGGTGGGAATAAAGAAAAGGGTGGGAATAAAATTCTAGGCTAATAAAGTTATTAGCCACCTACAATCCCACCAGGACTTGGGCAAGGCTATTACAGTCACTTAAGTAACAAATTAAACATCCTTTGCCCTGGGCCAACTTTCTGCCTTATGAGTTCTACTGAGTCCAGAAAATGGAATGTCTGTCCTATTATCTGCTGATTTGTAGGAAAGGAGATCAAATCTCATTCTTTCATAATTATCCCTCCAGGTTTTATCTACCCCCTCTTAACCAGATAATGGGTCAACAGTTGAAGGCAGGAAACAGAAATTTAAAGATTCCACAGGTTGTGGGTCAGCTGTCCAGTTGCCTTATGCTTACCAAGGGGAACAGCCTTGGTGCCAAATAAATTAGGGTTTCTGAACTGGAGCAGTAGGAGTGTGGATGTTTTTCCTCTTTCACAGCATCTGGCCGAGACTCACTGTACTCAGCAGACCTATAAAGACTGGGCTGTAGAAACCTTAGGCTCCAAGAACAGGATTAACGTATTTGGAGACCTCAGGTTTATTCAAATTAAATTAATCCCCTGGATTGAGTTCAAGAAAGGGGAGGAGAGAGAGTGTGGGGAAGGTATGGAGACTTTAGGATGATGACTGGAGGCTGTGACAGGCAAGAGTAGGGTGGAGCATGTTTTAAATTGAGTTTGGCGGGCCATTTTTCACTTTGGTTCCAGCACTGTCCCAAAGTACCAAATGGAGACAATGTGAGGGACAGGTGGGGAAGTCTGAAAGTCACCATGCAGGGAAGACAGTGTCTTTTCAAGATCACTATCACATTACCAGTGACTGCCTGGTTTCACGTCATTAAGTCACAAAGAACTCAGTCTGTCAGAGCAGGACTCTTCGACCATCCCTCCTAGGAAAACCATTGTTCCTCCTGCAAAATATCCCTGGGCTGCAGAGCTCAGGAGTCAGGGAGAGGAGGTCACAGAGAAGACACTCCATGGGAGAATCTCTCTGTAGGATTCTCCCCACTAGACCAGTCTTCTGGTCCTTAACCTCATCTGTGAACAGGTACTGTAACTCCAAGGAGAGGAAATCCTGGGGCAAAATATCTCTAAACTCGGAATCAGTCAAAGGGAGAAGTAAAGTTTAAAACCCGTTTATCGCTTACAAACTGCAGTCTTTCCTGCTAGGACATAAGCAAGCAACACCACCCCCTAACCTCTCAGGTTCAGATAAGTCCTCCGTTGCCTAGGTAATTACCCATTGATATGGAGATGAACCATTCTCCACCCCTGAGGAACACCTGCTGATACGCAGATGCACTAAAGCCAAGTGAGATATTCTGCAAATATTGCAGTTTTACCCACAGGTACACATTCTAAAACTGCAGATTACAAGGGCCAACGTTCACCATCTCCTAATACACTCCAGAAACCCTCAGGAGAGAGCTATCATTTCACAGACTGGGAAGCTGAGGCCCAGAGAGGTTCACAAGCTTGCCCAAGGTCATCAAGTAAGTAAAACAGTCTGGATTTGAACCCAGGGTCTCTAGTTCAGAAATCACAAAATTGATCACTTGCTTGCCCTCTTAACTGATTAAAGAGAATCTGCCTTATTCCAGAAATAAACTGACAAAGAAACAAAAAGACTGAAAGAAACTATACAAGTTTTTGTACCATAAAACAGAGTAGAAGGAACAACATGGAAATCAGGGCATCTAGGAACAAGCAGTTAACCTAATTCTAGTTCCCTAATTTGAGAAATTCTTCAAGTGTCTGCTTCAAATTGAATAATTTTCCAATTTCCTCCTTAGGGTTATTTTTTAAACTGCTGATTTTTATAGGCTTGAGTATGTGAAAAGCCGACTACTGTATGTCTTTTTAATTAGATCCTTTACATGATAATTAAAATCTCTCTTTGCATCATGGCTGTTCTTAAACTCTACAGTAATGTTCCTCTGACTAGAAGTTAGCTGACCATCTGGAAGCAATAAAATAGCTTAACCTTAAAATGCAAACTATCAGTTAGAGATACCACAAATTAGACCTACTTGTCATTGCTTTAATGGACAAATGCCAGGGCTCCATCATTCATTCTGTCTAATCAGGAAATTGCAGAATCTCAGTTAGAATGGGATTTTGAAAGTCAAATAGTCCTTCTTCTTTTGTCTTTTCTGGACAAATCCTAACTAGGCCTCCCTTTTAATGGCCTGAGGCATACTGTGCTCCTGAAGGAAATTCCAAAGCTGTTTTTAGAAACTTCTTCCAAAGTTTATTCGTTGTTTGGGGCTGGGACCAAGACTGGCCTTGGACGTAAAAGACGGAAATGAATGCTGGCTGGAAGCTTGGCAAGAGTGGCGTGCAGAGAGAAGGATGTAAGCAGGAACTAGCAAGAAAATGAATCATGAAAGAGAGAGAGGGTGGTGGGTCCAGGTAAAGGAGGGTGAGTGAAAAAAAAAGCCTTTGCTTTGGTTCCCAAGAATTCTTACAACAGATTCCATGTATGACACTAGTTAAACTAGGGCAGAATGGTGAAAGTAATTAAGTAATGGCTGTGATCATATGCCCACAGAGGTGAAAGCATGATCAATACAGTTGTTGACTCAGAAATACATTTTAATTATGTTGCTGGAGGTCTATTTCCTTTGAGTTACACAACCACTCCCTTTCAAATATTATGCCATTTTTGTCACGTGTGTAAATAGAGGAAGACCAGTCAAATGAGAAAAAAGCAAAGTCTGTTTATTCAGAACTTGCTATTGCAAGGAAGTCAGCCACCATTGATGGTGCTTGACAGAGACACAAAGGGAGGCAGAGAAGGAGAACTTCAGAGTGGGAAAAACAAAGAGCTTCAGGTATGCCCTGAATGGAGGCTATCGGCCTGGAAGGCTGCAGGTGGGGTAATCCGTGGGGGGCATTCTGTATGATTGATTAGCTTTCTCTGATTGGTCCTAAGTTGAAGTAGGGAACAACACTAGGGAAGCTGTCAGTCATTAATCAGGTCATTGTCATTTGGGGACAGGCAGTTGGCTTTCTGGACCAGTTTCTAGAAGTTAGCTGCCTGACTTCCTACAAACCTAAGAGACAGCAGACTTGATTCTCAGCTGGTTACTGTAGATAACGGGCTGGTTTCCTGGGCTGGTTGCTACAGATTGTGGGCCATACATAGTTCTACCTTTATATAAGATCTGGTCATTGTCCATTTGTATACTCAGACTCACACACTTATTTTAATTCTATATGTGTTTTAGATGGCACAACACATCATTATTGTTGTCATATGCAGTCAAATTATTCACTTAACTGTTGATGAAACAATGTAGCATATTGGTTACGAAGATGGATTCTGAGGTCTGACCACATGGTTCAAAATCCAGCTCTACCATTTACTGGCTGTGTGATCTTGGGCTAGTAGCTTAAGTTCTCTGGTCCTCAATTTCACTGTCTATAAAATAGAGATAAATATACTACCTACCTCATAGAGGATTAAATGGGCTAATATACATGTCAAGTACCAGGCCTGGCTGCAGAGTAAGCACTATACAAATATTTGCTTCTCTTACAAATTAAGGAAAAGACAAAAAACAAGAGGCAACATCCTTCAATGTCCAAGATTTGCCAGGATACTAGTCCTAGGAGTTCCCTATGTACACACTTCAAAAAATGTAAAGAAACCATTAGGTATGTGGAAAGATTCAATATCAAAAGTTTAAAATCTAATTTAAGTGGCTTCTTGAAAAGCTACTAATACATAAAAATCTATATTCTTCCTACAATGAATCATATAGTATTACCCAGGTCTGCACAGTTTTTCTCCTGAAGCTAATAAGGAAAGGCATTTGCATTCACATTCTTGGAAAGCAAATGTTAGAGCACTAGCCTCTGGGGAGGAGCAGAGCCAATTGTTCCTTTTTTTTCCTTTTAAAAATTGCTGAAATAAACACACCTACAGAAACGTTCACAAATCAAAAATGGACAGCTCAAAGATTCAACACAAAGCAGCCACTTGTTTAACAAATACCCTGGTCAGGAAATAGAACTTCAGCACCCAGAGGCTCCCTTTGCTCTCTCTCTGTGACTATCCCTCCCCAATTTTATGGTGTCAAAGATAAACAAAGCTGAACATTTGTTGACATGCTAAGGATGGATTTTAACCAGTAATACACTATTGCAATAGAGAAGAGGGTCCAGACTGAACTGAACTAATTAATATGCCTAATCTGTTGCTCACTGTAACTACAGGATAGCTGTGATGTTGGCCTTCTCTGGTCGTTTGCTACAAAATCATTATAGTTTTCAATAATGCCCTATTCGACAATGAGTGTGGGTTTTTCTGCATTCAGCAACAGATTAAGTCATCCCCCTTCAGCAGAAAGCGTCTAGATTTGTGCTGCCCCATCAGAGCTGGGGAGAGTATCATAGCGAATAGAGAATCTCCCGCTAACATACCATAGCTCTTACCACTGTTCTTACCTGAGGTCCAGTAGTTTTTCTCAAATAAAATACAACTGCTTTTTTCTACACTACTGGCTGATTTCCAGTCATGAAATTGTTATTTTTGACAATTTTGCCCAGTTTTATAGTTGCTTTGGGGGAGAGGACTTGTTGATATTTTTCACTCCATCAATGTGGAAGTGAAATGTCCTCCCCTTCCTTCCATTTTTCCTTTCAAATACTGTATTTTTAGGTTCCGGGATGGCATTTGGTTATTTGATATTGATATAGACTCTGTTTATTTGTTGAAATTATATTTTTGTCCACTGTTGTCTAGATTTTAATTTTAAAAAATATATCTATAAGAATTATTTTAAGTCTCTCTGTTAATTCTAAAACCTGGATTGTCTATAGGTCTGCTTCAATAGACTGTTATTTTGCTTGATCTTACATCATATTTTCCTGCTTTCTTGCAAATCTCTTTGTCCTTTGCTATATGCCAGATATTCTGTATAGAAGAGCCACAGAAACTGAGGCTAATGCTATTTTTGCGCCAAAAAATGTGAGGTTTTTTTTTTTTCTGTTAAGGAACTGAGCTGTCTTGGGCTGGGTTTCAGTCCCACTTAGTTTTAGTTCTCCTCTGTTTTCAAGTACATTGAACATTAGAGTTGTCTGTGCTTCTTTCAGGGCTCCCCTCCAGTGGTTATCCTTCCCAAGAAATCGAACTTTGCAGGGACTGTTTCTCTGCCTTTCTAGCCAAGCCTGAATCTTCATCACAACCCCAGCATCCAGGAAAAGGTAGGTGATAGCAGACAGGCAGGTAGGAAAAACCTCCTTCCATTCCATCCTGCTAGCACATAAGGTCATTGAAAATTACAATGGCTTCTCTTTCCCTCGTAGAACTCCTTGTGGTAAGCCTGAACTTCTCCTCTGCCTGAACTTGGCAAGTGTCCCTAGGAGGAAGCTTGCTGATCTCTGCTCACCTAGCAAGGACTTTCTCCTCTCTGGAATTTATTCATATAAATTTAGTTTCACCCACAGCTCTCTGTTATCTTAACAAATAGGGGAAATTTCACTTTATCCAGTTATGTTTTTGTCATTATCGTAGGAGTGATAATCTACTGTGACTTCCCATTATCTAACAATAGGGAAACTCAATGTTATCAGTTTAAAAGTATTATTTCTTTGTAGTATTTCATTTAAATTTAATTTGAATATCTGTTTCGGCTTTATAGTTTAAGAGCTATAAGCATAAGGAATGTATGCCTTGTTAATGTTTGTATATGTTTCAGTAAGAAATAAAAAATAATTTGAGTGTGTCAGAGGTATTTGAGTATGTCAGTTACATCAGAGGCTTTTTTTTCCCTTCCTTTAAAGGGAATTTTTTACTTAAAATTGAAAAATGCTATGCGACACTAAGCTGTCTCTCTACTTACTACTCAAACCTGTCACAAAAATTATTTCAGTGCCATTTTATAATCACATTGGTGCTGGCAGTATATGTAGGTTACTACATATGACCAAATGCTGAATTCAGATAGCTGAAAAATAAAACTTTCAATCCCAAAGACATTTCAGTATATTTCTAAAAGATTATTTGTGATGAATTTCAGAAATGTGTGACTCAAAGGTGTTTATAGCAGTTGGTGGTGAGAAAGAAATTCTAGGCAGTTGACAGTTTTTCTGTCAGAGGCTGTGTGGGCCTTTGGGTAAACCCATCTTTCAGCTCTAAGAAATGAGAGTTATTACCCAAGGCATTCTACTTTAGAAAGTTCCCACCACCTACTATCAGAGGGTACACAAGGCGAGTGAAAAAGAGGACTTAGTTTGATGAGGCAAAAACACAGTAATTCTTGTTCATGTATAATTAATCCATTAATTTTCCCTCTGTTTACATCCTCAAGCTGTTGCCTTTTTTTATTTTAAAGTTGCTTTTTGACGTTTCTTTCAACAATTTTAACTTGAAATGTTTCATTTTAGGCAGATGTGGAGAGAAACACACAGAAGGCTTTGCCTAGCAAAGCTTTCTCAAGACGGCCCTCAATCCCACATACACGGAAGCAGATCACAGAGCTACATCCTTTCTACCTCCCTCCCTTCAGATCTTTTCAGTTCTTACCCAATTCTTTGATTCTAGCAGCTGCCTTCACTCTAGATACCACTTTCTGAGGGATCTTCCTGAGGCTCTTCAGGATTCACATCTCTCCTCACTGGGGGTTTAAGGTTTAGTTTTACTGGATCTCCTCAGTCAATCAGCACACATACATCTGTTTCCATCCATCTTTCAAAACTTTATTGGAATCTTCTACTCTCTTGTTTTCCCTGTGCAATTATTTTTTGCATATTTTCTTTAAAACCTTTTTTTTTAATAACCTTAGTTGGATTTAGGAAGGAAGTGAAAATAAATGTACATGGTCAGTCCACATTTTAACCAAAGAGTCTTGAAGAGTTTTCCTAGACCTCATTGCATGAAGTTTATTTGTAGTTCTAAAGTGGCTCTTGTTGTTCAGAATCTCTTAAATGCTCTCCAGAGTGTCAACCTTCCTCAATTCCTGATCTTCACAAAATTGGAGACCTCTCTAATGGAAATATCCAAACTTTCAGTGGAAGAATGTTTGGATAAAAGCACTTTAGGCAGACATAGGGTTGCCTTCGTCTGAGTCTTCGAAATTCAGTTTGTGTTTTATACTTAAAGCAGATCTCAAATCAGACAGAGTTCATAATATACAGTTTAAGAAGTAGAATCATGTATCAAGTTATTCCATGCATACTTTGAAAGTTCCCCAACACTGAAGAGTATCAGTTCTTTAATTTAAACATAAACTAATTAAAACCAAATAAAAGTGAAAAAAATAAATAGAAGTGAACATTTCATCCCTCAGCACACTAGCCATGTTTCAAGGCTCCCATGTGGCCAGTGACCACCATGTTGGACAGTGCAGCTCTGGAGCTAGAGTGTAGCTGAAAGAAAACACAGGCAATATAGTCAGTCAACACCATGAGGAAATTATCAGGCAGACTCAGAGTGCAATGTGTTCTACATGACAGGTGCAGAGACAGAACCCAGTTCTCTTCAAAAATGACAGCAATAGGAACAATTAAGAGGCAAGGTAAATAACTGAAGAGACATTAATAACCAAATGCAATGCTTGACACTAGACCGGATCTTGAATCAGGGAAAAAAAATAAAACTGACCTAAAAGACATCTTTAAGACAGTTGGAGAAATTTGGACTGCATATTAGATGACATTACAGAATTATTAATTTTCTTAAATGTGATGTTGGCATTGATACTATGTAAAGAAATGTCATTATTCTTAGGTAATGTGTGGGCAAGTCTTAAAGGGTGAAGTGCTATGACGTCTGCAATTTATTTCAAATGGTTAAGGAAGAAGTCTGTGTGTGTGTGGGTGTGTGTGTAAGAAAAGATAATGTAGTATAATGTTAACATCTGATGAAATTAAGTAAAGTATATGTACTATTCTTTCAACTTTTTGGTAGGTCTGAAATTTTTCACAATACAATTAAACTCTTCTCATAAAGATTACATTTTAGAGAAGAGAGGCAGATAGTTGACCAATTGGCCAAATGCATGAACAAAATAATTTAAGATGATTACTAGTTCTCAGAAGTCATTAAAAGACATTGTTGGCCTAGAGAATGATGGCTAGGTGGGCTGAGGAATGCTTTGTTATCTGGCCAAAGCAGGCCTCTCAAAGGGGTGACACGTAGTTCAGGCCCTGAGTGTCAAGGAAACAGCCATGGGAAGATCTGGGCACAGAACCTTGTGGACAGAGGGAATAGCAGAGGCCCTGAGAAGGAAAGCAGGAAACTGAATGAGGCCACTGTGGCCAGAACACAGAGGAGGGGAGGGGAGAGGATGAGGGGTGGGGCCTGAGCTGAAAGCCTGGCCAGCTCTTGTAGGACACAGCAGAGGATGGTAAGGAAGGGAAACACTGGAGGGCTTTTGGCAGAGGAGGAACAGGTTGATGGATGTCTTTCACTGACAGTCGACTGCTGCATGGAGCATGATGACAGAGGACCACAGAGGAAAACATGGAGACCACTTGCAGCCTGTACAATGTTCCAGGAGATTATGGTGGCTTAAATTGAGAGGAACAATGGTGCTGGAGAGACATAAATGGACCAAAGGTGTGTTTTGGAGAGACAGCGAAGGGATCTGCTTATGGAGCAAGTATGGAAGACAAGGAAGGGAAAGGAATCAAGGATGACTTGGAGGTTTCCACCCAAGCTGCAGAGAAGTCTGAGGTTGGGGCCGGGGGTACTAATTTTATGTGCCTCTTAGACATTCTTCTAAATGGGGATGTGAAGTAAACAAGTCATCTCTATGAGCACAAAGGTGTATCTAGATGCCATCCGTGTACAATTTGTGTTTAAAGCCAAGAACCCAAAAGAGGTCATGATTTACAAACCATCACCCTATTTATAAACATATAGATTCTTTTTAATTTTTAAGATTATTCAAATAATGCTATGATGAACATCTTCTCATATAAACACTTTTCCATCACATTTTTTCTTTAGAAAAGATTGCCAGAAAAGGAACTCCTGGGGGTTTTCCCCTAGTGCATGGATATTTTTTTATTATAACTTAAAGTGATTTTAGACTTACAGAAAAATTTTAAAAATAGTACAGGGTTCCTATAAACCTTTCATCTAGCTTCCCCTATTGTTAATATCTTGCATAACCAAAGGACAGTTAGTGAAATTTAGAAATTGGAAGAATACAGTAAATTATACACTGTTCAAATTTCACCAATTTTTTTTCCTTAATGCCCTTATTCTAGTCCAGAATCCAATTAGGGTCATGCAATGTAATTAGTTATCATTTTTTCCTGTTTCTCCCAATCTCTGACCGTTCTCTGGTCTTACTTTGCCTTTCACAACCTTTTGAAAAGCTCTGGTCAGGCATTTTGTAGAAAGTCCCTAAATGTGAGTTTGTCTGCTGGCCTCATGATTAGATTGAGGTCATGCGTTTGGGGCAAGAGAAACCACAGAAGTGATGTGCCCTTCTCTGTGCATCAGATGAAGGGTTCATAAGGCTGGTAAGTGTTATTTAGGGTGATATTGACTTTAATCACTTTGGTCCTGGCTGAGTTTCTCCACTGTAAAGTTACTGTTTTTCCCTTTCTAATTAATAAGGATTTGGATGATGAGAGATTCTTTAGGACTATGCAAATATCCTGTTTCTTCTCAAATTTGTATTTATTTATTTTTATTTTGGTAAAAAAAGATAATATAAAAGTTACCATTTTAAACATTTTAAGTGTATAGTTCAGTAGTGTTAAGTGTACTCATGTTACTGTGAAACAGTTATCAGAATTTTTTCTTCCCGCAAATCTGAAACTCTACCTGTTAAGCAACACCTTCCCTTTCAACCTCTTTCCCCAGCTCCTAGTAACCACCAGTCTACTCTCTGTTTCTATGAATTTGGCTACCTAAGATATCTCATGTAGGTGGAGTTACTTCACTTAGCATAATGCCCTCAAGGTTCACCCATGTTGTAGCATGAGACAGGGTTCCCTGTTTTATGAAAAGACTGAATAATATTCCCTTGTATGTATATACCACATTTTGTTTATCCACTTATCTGTTGATGAATACTTGGATTGCTTCCATCTCTTGACTATTGTGAATAATACTGCTTTGAACATGACTGTGCATATCTCTTGAGACCCTGCCTTTAATTCTTTTGGATAAATATATTTGGAAGTGGAATTACTGGATAATATGGTCCTTTCATTTTTAATTTTTTTAGGAAACTTTCTACTGTTTTCCATAGCAGTTGCACCATTTTGCAATCCTACCAGCAGTGCACAAGGTTTCCTATTTCTCCATATCCTTAGCAACACTTCCATTTTCTTTTTTTTTTTAATAAACCATCCTAAGGGGTGTGAGATGATAGCTCCTTGTGATTTGATTTTTATTTATATGATGATTAGTAACATTGAGCATCTTGTCATGTGCTTGTTGCTCATTTGTATATAATCTTTGGAAAAATGTCTATTCAAATCTTTTGCCCATTTTTTAATTGGGTCATTTGATTTTTTGTTGCTGTTAGTTTTAGAAGTTCTTTATATTCTGGATATTAACCCTTTATCAGATATATAATTTGCAAATATGTTCTTCCATTTTGTAGGTTGCCTTTTCATTCTATTGATTGTGTCCTTTGAAGCATAAAATTTTAAGTTTAATATAGTCCCATGTGTCTATTTTTGCTCTTGTTGACTATGCTTTTAGTGTCATAGCCAAGAAATCATTGCTAAATTCAACATCATGAAGATTTTTCCCTATGTTTTCTTTTACAGTTTTATAGTTTTAAATTTTACACTTAGGTCTTTAATCCATTTTGGAGTTAATTTTTGTTATGGTGTAAGAAAAGGGCCCAATTTCATTCTTTCGCATGTGGATATCCCGTTTTCCCAATATCATTTGTTGAAAACACTGCCCTTTCCGAGTGGTCTTGGCACCTTTGTTGAAGATCATCTGACCTTATATGCCAGGGCTTATTTCTAGACTCTATTCTATTTTATTGGTTTATATGTCTGTCTTTATGCCAATACTGTACTATTTTGATCAATGAAATTAGGAAGCATGAGTCCTCCAATTTTATTCTTTTTCAAAATTATTTTGGTTATTCTGGGTCCCTTGAGATTCCATATAAATTTTAGGATAAATTTTTCTATTTTTGCTACCAGAAAAGTAAAAGAAAATGACATTGGAATTTCATTAGGGATTGTGTTGAATCTGTACATTGTTTTGGGTTGTATGGGCAGCTTAACAATATTAACTCTTTCAATCCATAAACATGGTATGTCTTTCCATTTATTTGTGTCTTCTTTAATTTCTTTCAGCAATGTCTTACAGTGTTCAATGTACAAATCGTTCACCTACTTGACTTAGTTTATTAGGAAGCATTTTATTCTTTTTTGATGGTGTCACAAGTAGAATTGTATTTTAAATTTCTTTTTCAGATTGTTCACAGTTACTGTGTAGAAACATAACTGATGTCTAATTTTAAACTACTAATTTTAGCATCTGCTGATGGAACTTGTTTACAACAATTATCACTGTGGTGTTTGCCTAATAATTTTTATTTCCTTCATCCCTTTTATATTTATTACTTGGCATTCTGTGAAGAAGAGTTATCCCTTTGCTCCTATTAATTAATTAATTTAATTTTTTGGTATATCAACATAAACTCATGGACTTTCTTTTAGTTTCTTTTTTAGTTTGGTTATTTTTTTTTTCAGTCTATGGGTTAAAATCCAATAATAATTATTTTGCTACTCCATTTGTTCTAACTTTGGCTTCTTCAATTAAAAGCTTCTTTAGTATTATCTCCTATACCCTTCCAACATTTTCTTTACTGAGCACTTCCTTAATTTCTGACAACACAAGGTGCTCCAGGCTCAGCTTACATTTTTGCTCTCCCAGCTGTAGGGTGGATGCACTCCCCCAAGTCGTCCTGGTTCCTTTTATTGGGATCAGTGTTTCAAAATAAAGCCCTTTTTACGAAGTGTTCTTATTGCTACTAAGATTTCATTGCTTCTAGACAGCTAGGAAATGTATGTATGTATAATGGTCCACAAATGCAAACACCTTTAAACTAATGTCTACATTTGTCAATCTAAAAACTGTGAGTTCCTACTGATATTTCTGATTACAATCCAAAGCCACAGGATTAATTCTACCTTCCCCTTTTTCTTATTTATAACTTCTTTCTCTGACAGCGAGAAACCTGCAAATATTATCTACAAATTATTTATTTATTTATTCAATTCTAGTATCACATAAAGTATCTTCAGGATTGTTAGCCCATACCCCAGTGAGAAACACACTGACTTGAACGTAGTGTTGGCATCCTGTTCTTTTGTCTTTGGTCCTCAATGTCTCATCAAAATCCTATTTTCCAAAGGTACTAAGGTCAGTTTTTTCTTCCCGACTACCTTCAGTGTGGTTAGTCATTTGTAATACAATTAGGTTCTTGGTTGCTATCTGTATTCTATTTTGGGTTTCTCCAGATCCTGATTAATTTAAATTGTTCATTTATTTGGGTGGGGGTGGTATATAAAACATTACGGTTTCTATAACTCAGAGCTATATAAAAGGAACATATTCTCAAAGAAGTTTCATTCCCTCCCTATTCCAATGATTTCCTTCTTCCCCTATCCCCTTTTTATACACCCACTCTTCACAGATAACCAATTTGTTCATTCCATTTATCCTTCCTATAGCTTTTTTTTTTAGATGAGCAAGGCATGGATGTTTTTAAGGCTTTCTTAATATACCGGCAAATTGCTTTCCAGAAGGTTGCTTCCGTGAACCCTCCCACAAAGAGGATATAATAGTTACTGTTTTACTGTAATTTGAACAACAATGGATAGTTTATCATTGAAATCTTTGGTAACTTGATGGGCAAAATTAACTTATTTTCCTAGTCTGCATTTCTCTGATTTCCATATATGTAGATATAGATACAGTATATGAAATACATAAATAGATGTTTCAAATGTTTCTTGACTGATTGTATTTCCTCCTTTGCAAGCTCTCTGTTCTTGGCCCATTCAACTATTGGAGATTTATGGTTTTTCTTATAGATTTTCATAGGTCCTTTACACAATAAGAACATTAACTCTTTGTCCTCCATCATTGCTTGTACATCCCTTCAGAACACCTAAAAATCCTCCTTAGCATGTCCCTGAAGTGCTTTCCCCAGGAGCTGCTAAGATTTTCCTTTTTACCCAAAGCAACCCAAATCTGACTTTAAAAGGATGGGCAACAAATGGCCACTGAATCCAGTGACCTCTTGATAAACAAGGCAAGGAACATTTCTTCTGTTTAAGTTTGTGCATATAGAGTTTATGAAGCTTAGGAGTTTTGTTTGAAACAAATGAGCGATTTTGGGCTGATTTCTCATATTCTACTTAGCTTCAACTACACACACTGTAATTCATCCTAAGATGTTAATTTTGAGAAGAGTGTTTGAGTCTGTGCTTCTTTTTTTTATAAACTAGCTACATATTAATTAGTTCTAATGAACAGTAAGAAGTCTTAATGTGAACAAGTGATTTTAAGCTTAGTTTCACATAAACTGTTCAGTATCAACCAGAATTTACTCTAATGCCTAAAAAGAATGATAGGTTCCAACAGTTTGACATAAACTGCTTAGTTTTGTCTAAACTTATTCTAATTCACATTTCACTTAAATTATACATGTCATTTCCGGCTTGTTTTAAAGAGACTGCTTAGTTTTTCACATTTAGATATAAATGTGCAATTTTGACATTATTTTCTCTTAACCTGCCTAGATTCATTTTAATTTGCTCTAACTTGCACTAAATTGATGCTTTTGAAATGAAAGTTCATTTCTGGTCTTGTTTAAATGTATAAACTTTATGTAGCATTTAGGAAGCTTTTGAGAAAAATGTGACACCTGTTTATTTTGCAAGTTTTGATGGGCATGTTTAGACAATGTCAACTATATCATGACTGCCCTCTGGCCCGCAGTGACTGTACAACATCCCTATTTCCCAGATGCTAAAATGTGAAGAAAAAAAATGTGTGTTGTCGAGTTTAGTAAGCAGAACTGACAGTATTTGTTGGTGGAGAGGAAAAGAATAAAATAAATCAAGAATTTCTTCCTAGAAATTTTCTAGCTTAGACAGATGTACACACTCAATTTGTCATCTATTTTTCACTACTATAATTAGCCATGAATAATGTCCCTGAAAATGACGTTTTATGAGAATTCCTGGCTACTTCTTAAGGGTAAATTCCTAAAATTTGGCAAATTAAATAACTGTATTTCACTACTGTTTCAATCTGCATTTTTGCAGTGATACTGAACTCGCTTTCATAAGATAACAAATCATTTGTATTTTTCTTCTTGCAAATTGTCTGTCAATGCTGCTACTCAAACGTCCTCTCCTGTCCACATCTCACTGTCATTGCTTAATACGGGTAGTTTATATAATAACATCAATCATCTGTCTGATACATGTTGCAATTATTCTTTCCCAATTTACATTTTATCTATTAGTACTGAAGTCTTTGGATTTTTAATAGTTTATTATAAAACATCTAAAAAATAGCAAAAATTAAAAGCAATAAAATAAACACCCACTACTTTGCTTTATAAATCCCTGCATTATTCTATATTTAGTTCAGATTTGTTTTAAAGAAATAAAATTATACAGAAAAAATTGAGGTCTCCAATGTCCCCACCCCCCAATCTCAAACCCTGCCCTAGTTCCCCATGTAGTTAACCACTATCATTAATTCAGTAATTTCATTCTGTACATTTGCTAAAAATTTAGGTATCTGCTGATTTTCAGTGATACTGTTTTCCATGTTTTAAATTTAGATCATACGTTTATACAGTTGACTCTTGAACAACACAGATTTGAACTATACAGGTCCACTTATACATGAATCTTTTTCAATAAATATATTGGAACATTTTTGGAGATTTGCAACAACCTAAAAAAATATTCTTTTCTCTAGCTTATTTTTTTGTAAGAAGACAGTAGATAATACATATAATATACAAAATATGTGTTAAACAACTTTTGTTGGTTTCTGTTATTATGTTATTGGTAAGGCTTCTGATCAACAGTAGGCTATTAGTGGTTAAGTTTTCAGGGGGGTCAAAAGTTATATGAGGATTTTTGACTGCACAGGGGTTCAGTACCCCAATACCACTTGTTCAAGGGTCAACTGTAACGTGTATTGGCATAATACCCCTTTGCATCTCATTCTTTACAGTCAACATTTTTCCAACAGTTTTCAATATTAATGCATGTAGCTGTAGTTCATTCATTTTAGCTGCAGTACATATTATTATATCAACATGCCACAAATGATTTACCCATTCTCCTCTGAATGGGTTGAATAATCATACTGCCCTCCCTTTTATTGCTATTGCAAACAATTTTGCAATGAGTATTCATAAATATATCTCCTTTAGCCATGTGTGAGATTTTTTGAGTTGTAGAGTATAAGAATCTTCTGTTTTACTAGATACAATCAAATTCTCCTCCAAAGTTGTTCTATCAATTTTTACTCCCACTAGTAGTATAACAGAATTTGTTTCTCCATATTCCTATCCACACCCGATGTTGTCAAACTTAATTTTTTGCCAATCAGATAGGTGTTAATCAACATTCATTGCTATTTTAATTTATATTTCCATGACTACTTATGAGACTGAGAATTGTTTCATATGTTCAGTCATTATTTAAGTTTCCTCTTCTATGAATTGCCTGTTCAAATTATTTGTCCATTTTTCTATTGGATTGTCTTTTTTGCGTTGGTAGTAGACATTCCTTAAATGTCCTGCAAATAATTGACCGTTTCATATGTTATAGCTATCTTTTCTCAATGTTTAGCCTGTATTTTACTTTCCTTATCCCTTTTTGATTGTGAACACATTTTATACTTTAAAATAATTAATGTATCACCCTTTTCCCTCTCTTTTATATTTCTTTTAAATAGATTCTCCTTATCAAAAGATTATAAAGATATTCTTTTCTATTTTCTCCTAAAAGTTTTAAAGCTTTGCCTCTGAAAATTGGGCTTTTAGACTCTTCAAAATGTATTCGGTTTACAGTATACAGTAAGAACATAATACCATCCACATTTCTTCAGCAATAATTCTTTCCCCATTAATTTATGATTCTATCTCCTTCATATGCTCAGTTTCCATATACCCAAGAGTATATTCCTGAGCTTTCTGTGCAGTTTCATCTTGTTCAACCCTTGGAATGCACTACTGACAACTGAATAGAGAACTATTTTTATAAAATTCTAGCACATTTCTATGAAATACTTCCTTTTTTATTGAAGTATCATTGATATACAATCATATATTGGTTTTAAATGTACAACACCGTGGCTCAACAGTTACCCATATTATTAAATCCTCACCCCCTCTAGTGTGGCTACTATCTATCAATGTAGAACAATGTTGCAGAATCACTGACAATATTCTCCATGTTGTACTACCATCCCCGTGACCAACTTATACTGAGATTGCAAATTATTGTGCCCCTTTATCCCCCTCACCCTCCCTACTGACCTGCCCCAACCCCTACCACTTGGTAACCACTAGTCACTTCTCAATGTTTGTGAATCTCCTGCTGTCTTTTTTTTTTTTTTGGTATCATTAATGTACAATTACTTAAACAACATTATGGTTACTAGACTCCTCCTATTACCAAGTCCCCCTCCACATACCCATTACAGTCACTGTCCATCAGCATAGTAAGATGCTATAGAATCATTACTTGTCTTCTCTATATATACTGCCTTTCCCGTGTCCCCCCACCGCTACATTACATTTGCTAATTGTAATGCCCCTTTTTCCCCCTTATCCCTCCCTTCCCACCCATCCTCCCCTGTCCCTTTCCCTTTGGTAACTGTTAGTCCATTCTTGGGTTCTGTGAGTCTGCTGCTGTTTTGTTCCTTCAGTTTTTCTTTGCTCTTATACTCCACAGATGTGTGAAATCATTTGATAACTTGCCTCTCTCCACCTGGCTTATTTCACTGAACGTAATACCCTCTAGCTCCATCCATGTTGTTGCAAATGGTAGGATGTTTTCTTCTTATGGCTGAATAATATTCCATTATGTATATGTACCACTCTCCTGCTGTCTTGTTCTTACAACAAGGATTTATCTTTAGATTCCACAAATAAGTGAAATTATATGGTATTTCTCTTTCTCCACCTGGCTTATTTCACTGAGTGAATATTACATATTTCACTTAAAATACGCTCTAGATCCATCCATGTTGTTGCAAATGGCAGGATTTCTTTTCTTTTTATAGCTGAATAATATTCCATTATGTGTCTGTACCACATCTTCTTTATCATCTACTGATGGACACTTAGGTTGCTTCCATATCTTAGCTATTATAAATATTGCAGCGATAAACATAAGGGTGCATGTATCTTTTCAGATCAGGGATTTTGTTTTCTTCAGGTAAATTTCTACAAGTGGAATTGTTGGGTTGAATGGTATTTCTATTTTTAGTTTTTTGTGAAACCTCCATACTGCTTTCCACAGTGGTTGTACCAATTTACATTTCCACCAACAGTGAAGGAGGGTTGCCATTTCTCCACTTCCTCACCAACATTTGCTTTTTCTTGTTTTTTGGGTAGTGGCCATTCTAACCAGTGTGAGGTGAAATCTCAATATGGTTTTGACCTGCATTTTCCTGATGATTAGTGATGTGGAGCATCTTTTCATGTGCTTGTTGGCCATTTGTATTTCTTTGGAGAAATGTCTGTTCAGGACTTCTGCCCATTTTTTTATCAGCTTATTTGTTTTTTGGGTGTTGAGGTGTTTGAGTTCTTTATATGTTTTGGATGTTAATCCCTTATCAGATGAGTTGTTTACAAATATAGTCTCCCACACTGTAGGATGCTTTTTTGTTCTGCTGATGGTGTCCTTTTCAGTGCAGAAGTATTTTAGTTTGATGTAGTCCCACTTGTTCATCTTTTATTTTGTTTCCCATGCCTAAGGAGATATGTCCAGAAAAAAAATTTCTCATACAAGAAATTTTTACCTACACTTTCTTCTAAACATTTTATGGTTTCATGTCTTACATTCAAGTCTTTGATCCATTTCAAGGTTACTTTTGTATATGGAGTTAAACAATAATCCAATTTCATTCTCTTACATGTAGGCGTCCAGTTTTCCCAACACTGGTTGGTGAAGTGGTTGTCATTTCCCCATTGTATATTCATAGTTCCTTTACTGTATATTAATTTACCATATATACATGCATTTACATCTGGGTTCTTTATTCTGTTCCATTGATCTATGGGTCTGTTCTTGTGCCAGTACCAACTGTTTTGATTACTGTAGGTGGAGCATAAAGTCAGGGATCATGATACCCCCAGCTTTGTTCTTGTTTCTCAGGATGGCTCTGGCTTTTCGAGATCTTTTTCTGGTTCCATATGAATTTTAGAACTGTTTCTTCTAGTTTGGTTAAAAATGCCCTTGGTATTTTGATAGGGATTGCATTGAATCTGTAAAATGCTTTGGGCAGGTTGGCCATTTTGACAATATTAATTCTTCCTAGCCATGAGCACAAGATAGATTT
The DNA here is from genome assembly GCF_040802235.1 of Manis javanica. NCBI lineage: Eukaryota > Metazoa > Chordata > Mammalia > Pholidota > Manidae > Manis > Manis javanica. The sequence continues at coordinate 40,097,342 of NC_133165.1, read as the reverse complement.
CCATTTTTTGGTGTCTTCTTTAATTTCTCTCATGAGTGTCTTATAGTGTTCAGAGTATTGGTCTTTCACCTCCTTGGTTAAGTTTATTCCTAGGTATTTTGATGCAAATGTAAATGGAGTTTTTTTCCAGATTTCTTGTTCTTAGTTCATTGTTATTATATAGGAATACAACAAATTTCTGTGTGTTAATTTTGTATTCTGCAACCTTGCTGTATTCAGTTATCAGTTCTAATAGTTTTTTGGTGGAGTCTTCAGTGTTTTCTGTGTATAGTATCCTATCATCTAGAAATAGTGACAGTTTAAACTTCTTCCTTACCAATTTGAATGCCTTTTACCTCTTCGTTTTATTTGATTGCCATAGCTAGGACCTCCAATACTATGACAAATAAAAGCAAACATCCTTGTCTTGTTCCTGATCTTAGAGGAAAAACTTTCAGTTTTCTGCTATTAAGTATCCTGTTGGCTGTGAATTTATGTCATTTATGGCCTTTATTATGTTGAGGTACATACCCTTGAAAACTATTTTTGTTGAGAGCTTTTATCATGAATGGATGTTGAATTTTGTTAAATGCTTTTTCAGCATCTATTGAGATGATCATGTGGTTTTATCCCCCTTTTTGTTAATGTGGTGTATGATTTTGGTTGATTTATGAATATTGTACCATCCTGGTATCCCTGGAGTAAATCCCAATTGGTCATGATGGATGATTTTTTTATGTATTTTTGAATTTGCTAATAATTTGCTAAGGTTTGCTAATGTTTTGTTCAGGATTTTTGTATCTATGTTCATCAGGGATACTGGTCCGTAATTTTCTTTTTTGGAGTGCCCTTGGTTTTGGTATTAGAGTGATGCTGGCCTCATAGTATGAGTTTGGATATATTTCCTCCTCTTCTATTTTTTGGAATACTTTAAGAAGGATAGTTATTAGCTATTATTTAAATGTTTCATAGAATTCAGCTGTGAAAGCATCTGGACATGAGATTTTGTTTTGTGGGAAATTTTTGGGAGTTTTTGATTAACAATTTGATTTCATTGCTGGTGATTGTTCTGCTCATATTTTCTGTTTCTTCCTGGGTCAGTCTTGGAAAGTTATATTTTTCTAGGAAGTTGTCTATTTCTTCTAGGTTGTCCAATTTATTGGCATGTAATTTTTCATAGTATTCTCTAATAATTCTTTGTATTTGTGTGGTATCCATTATGAACATTCCCTCTTCATTTTTTATTTTGTTTATGTGTGTACTCTCTCCTTTCTTCATGACAAGTTTGTCTCGGGGTTTATCTATTTTATTTTCTCTAAGAACCAAGTCCTGGTTTCATTGTTTTTTTCTATTGTTTTATTCTTTTCTATTTTATTTATTTCTTCTCTGATCTTTATTTTGTCCCTCCTTCCACTAACTTTGGGCTTCATTTGTTCTTCTTTTTCTAGTTTCTTTAATTGTGAGCTCAGACTGTTTATTTGGGATTATTTTTGTTTCTAAAGGTAGGCCTGTATTGCTGTGTACCTTCCTCTTAGAACTGTGTTTGCAGTCTCCCACAGATTTTGGGCTGTTGATTTTTTGTTTTCATTTGTTTCAATGTATTGCTTGATTTCTGTTTTAACTTGTTCACTGATCCATTGATTATTTGGAAGCATGTTGTTTAACCTCCATGTGTTTGTAGGCTTTTTGGTTTTCTTTGTGTAATTTATTTCTCGTTTCATATCATTGTGGTCTAAGAAGCTGCTCAATACAATTACAATTTATTGAGGCTCTTTTTTGTGGCCTAGTATGTGACCTATACTGGAGAACATTCCATGTACACTTGAAGAAAATGTATATCCTGCTGCTTTTGGGTGGAATGTTCTGTAGATACCTGTTAAGTCCACCTGATCTGATATATTGTTCAGTGCCTCTGTGTCCTTATTTATTTTCTGCCTGGTTGATGTGTCTCTTGATGTGAGTGGTGTGTTAAAGTCTAAAATTAATGTTTTGTAATCTATTTCCCCTTTTAATTCTATTGGTATTTGTTTTACATATTTCGGTGCTCCTATGTTGGATGCATAGATATTTATAATGGCTATGTCCCTTTGTTGGACTGATGCCTTTATCATTATGTAACATCCGTCTTTGTCTCTTGTTACTTTCTTTGTTTTGAAATCTATTTTGTCTGATATAAGTACTGCTACTCCTGCTTTTTTCTCCCTATTATTTTCATGAAATATCTTTTCTATCCCTTCACTTTTAGTCTGTTTATGTCTTTGGATCTGAAATGAGTCTCTTGTAGGCAGCACATAGATGGGTATTGTTTCTTTACTCATTCGGCCACTCAATATCTTTTGATTGGTGCATTCAGTCAATTTACATTTAAGGTAATTATTGATAGGTATATACTTATTGCCATTTTATAAAATGTTTTCCAGTTGTTTTTATAGCTCCCCTCAGTTCCTTTCTTCCTCTCTCATACTCTTCTCTTGTTATTTGATGGTTATCTTTAGTGTTGTGATTAGATTCCTCTTTTTTAATTTTTTGTGTATCTATTATAGGCTTTAAGTTTGTGTTTACCAAAATTTCAAGGATAGCTTCCTTACTATATAACAGTCTATGTTAAGTTGCTGATTGTTCTATTTCCAGCATAATTTAAAGGTACTTTTTTCTTTTTCTTCCTCCTCCACACTTCATGTGTTAGATGCCATACTCTGTACTTTTTGTGTATCTCTTGAATTATTTTGTGTTTTGTTGATTTTGCTTCTTTTGTTTTGTTTTAATTTCATACTTGCTTGATGATTAATTGGACAACTACCTTTACTCTGGGTTTATTTTCACTGGTGAAAGCTATTTAGCCTTAGGAAAGTTTCCATCTCCAGCAGTCCTTTTAACATATCCTGTAAGGCTGGCTTAGGGGTGATGAATTCCTTCAACTTTTGTTTATCTGGAAATTGTTTAATCCCTACATCAAATTTAAATGATAATCTTGCCAGGTAGAGGATTCTTTGAAGGTCTTTCCATTTCAGTACATTAAATACTTCATGCCACTCCCTTCTGGCCTGTGAACTTTCTGCTGAGAAGTCTGTTGATAGATGGGGTTTTCTTTGTAAGTAATTCTTTTTCTCTCTCTGGTTGCTTTCAATACTCTCTCCTTATCCTTGATCTTTGCCATTTTAATAATTATATATCCTGATGTGTCTTTCTAGGATTCCTTTTGTAGGGGATCTCTGCGCTTCCATGACCTGAGTGTCTATTTCCCTCCTCATATTGGGGAGGTTTTCAACAATTATTTCCTCAGAGACTTTCTATCCCTTTGTCTCTCTCTTCTAGTATGCCTATGTGAATATTGTTTTGTTTGGGTTGGTCACACAGCCCTCTTGCCATTCATATATTCACAGAGATCCTTTTGTCTCTCTGTTCCTCAGCTTTGTTGTGTTGCTGTTCTCTGATTTCCATCTTGCTGAGTGTCTCCTCTACTTGCAGTAATCTACTCTTAAATCCCTCTATTGTATGTTTCCTTTCAGTTTCTGCATTCTTCAGCTCTGAGTAGTTCTTTCTCAGCTCTTCTTTCTTTTCGTTGAAGTCCTCCCCTGACATCTTAAATACTTTTCTGTAAATCAGTGAGCATGTTTATGACTTTTATTTTAAATCTCTATCAAGAAGAATGGTGATTGACATTTCATCTAGCCTTCTTTCTGGTGTCTTGTCCTGTAGTTTTGTTTGGAACATATTCTTCCACCTACTCATTTTGTCAGGGTTTCTGTGTTTCTTCCTCTGTATTAGATGGATCTGCTATGCCTCCTGGCCTATAGAGTGATAGCTTTATGCAGGAGACATCCTATGGTGCCCAGAAACTCAAGACTCTTTACTCTCCAGTACCTGGTTCTACCTTGCAGTAGCCCCAGCTGCTATTAGTGTGCAGTGGCCAGGGCCACCTTTCTGCTGGTAATGGTCTGAGGCTGCAGCACCACAGACAGTTTGGTTCAGCCACCTCTGTGACCAGAGCAGAATCTTCTGCCTGCCCTACAGTGTTAGTGGGGTTGCAGGGTTAATAGTGTGGTGGAGCAGTTGTGCAGCTCTGGGCCAGACTGAGATGCACAACACTGAGCTTGGACACCTGCTGGGAGGAAGGAGCTCTCAGAGCTAGCTCCTGCAGGCACCTCCCTGGTTGGGCTGAACTTGGGTGAAGAAAGCTGGGACAGTCTCCCTCTGCCTGCCAGGCAGTAAAGTGTGATACTGCTGCTTGCCCAAATGGGTTGGCTTACTGACAGTGCATGCAGGGAGACAGCTTTGGACTGCGTTTCCAACCACGAGCATGGCGCATTTGGGGCTCCCAAGAGTTCTTGACCTGTTGGACCGAGGGAAAGCTGGAGAGGTATCATCAACCTGTCCTTTCTCCTGAGGAGAGAGCTCCATCCAACCCCTGCCCCTCTGGCACCCCTTCCACTGCTGGCAAGTCTTTCAAACTGCTACTCTGCTTTGAGTCTCAGGACCAGCATAGCGTGCTTGCCCTCCACATTGGCTGGAGTCTCAGTGTCCTGGAGTGTTCCAGCTGTCCCTCAGGCCTAGCCCCACTAATCATCAGAACCCAGTGTAATGTGGACTTGTGCTCCTAGAGCAGATCTCCAGAGCAAATTGCGCAGCCTTCCTGGGCTGCTGTGCCCTCTGTGTTCCATTCCTCTTTCTCCCACCTGTGAGCTGGTGTGAGGGGAGGGCTTGGGTCCTGCTCAACCACAGCTCTGCCCATTTACCCTTTTCTGTGTGGTCTTTTCTTCTTCCTCAGGTATAGATGGTCTGTTCTGCAGTTTTCAGGTCATTTTCAGATTTAGCTGTATTTGCTGTATTTTCTTCTTTTATGTGGTTTTGGGAGGAGGTTTCCACCTTGCCTTCCTAATCCACCATTTTTTTCTCTGACCCCCAGAGTATTTCTTATTTAAAAAATGGATTTTCCATCACTCCCACTGTTCTTTAGTTCTGAAACTCTAGAATTCCTACCAGTTGAATGCTAGGTATCTTAATTTTTTTTGGTATCATTAATCTACAATTACGTGAGCAACATTATGGTTACTAGACTCCCCCCATCATCAAGTCCCCACCACATATCCCATTACTGTCCCTGTCCATCAGCATAGTAAGATGCTATAAAATCACTCCTTGTCTTCTCTGTGTTGTGCAGCCCTCCCCGTGGCCCCTTCTACATTATGTCTGCTAATCATAATGCCCTTTTTCCCCCTTGTCCCTACCTTCCCACCCATCCTTCCCAGTCTCTTCCCCTTTGGTAACTGTTAGTCCATTCTTGGGTTCTGTCAGTCTGCTGCTGTTTTTTTCCTTCAGTTTTTTTTTTTGTCCTCATACTCCACATATGAGTGAAATCATTTGATATTTGTCTTTTCCTGCCCGGCTTATTTCACTGAGCATAATACCCTCTAGCTCTATCCATGTTCTTGCAAAGGGTAGGATTTGTTTTCTTCTTATGGCTGAATGATATTCCATTGTGTATATGTACCACAGCTTCTTTATCCATTTATCTACTGATGGACACTTAGGTTGCTTCCATTTCTTGGCTATTGTAAATAGTGCTGCGATAAACATAGGGATGCATCTGTCTTTTTCAAACTGGGCTACTGCATTCTTAGGGTAAATTCCTAGGAGTAGAATTCCTGGGTCAAATGGTATTTCTATTTTATTTTTTGAGGAACCTCCATACTGCTTTCCACAATGGTTGAACTAATTTACATTCCCACCAACAGTATAGGAGGGTTCCCCTTTCTCCACATCCTCGCCTACATTTGTTGCTGTCTGTCTTTTGGATGCTGACCATCCTTACTCGTGTGAGGTGATATCTCATTGTGGTTTTAATTTGCATTTCTCTGATGATTAGTGATGTGGAGCATCTTTTCATGTGCCTGGTGGCCATCTGAATTTCTTCTTGGAGAAGTGTCTGTTAGTATCCTCTGCCAACTTTTTAGTTGGATTATTTGATTTTTGCTTGTTGAGGTGCTTGAGCTCTTTATACATTTTGGATGTCAACCCTTTATCAGATATATCATTTATGAATATATTCTCCCATACTGTAGAATGTCTTTTTGTTCTATTGATGGTGTCCTTTGCTGTACAGAAGCTTTTCAGCTTGATGTAGTCCCACTTGTTCATTTTTGCTTTTGTTTCCCTTGCCCAGGGAGGTATATTCATGAAGAAGTTGCTGGTGTTTATGTCCAAGAGATTTTTGCCTATGTTTTTTCCTAAGATTATTATGGTTTCATGACTTACATTCAGGTCTTTGATCCATTTCAAATATACTTTTGTGTATGGGGTGCACAATGATCCAGTTTCATTCTCTTACATGTAGCTGTCCAGTTTTGTCAACACCAGCTGTTGAAGAGGCTGTCATTTCCCCATTGTATATCCATGGCTCCTTTATCATATATTAATTGACCATATATGTTTGGGTTAATATCTGGACTCTCTATTCTGTTCCACTGGTCTGTAGGTCTGTTCTTGTACTAGTACCAAATTGTTTTGATTACTGTGGCTTTGTAGTAGAGCTTGAAGTTGGGAAGCAAGATCCCCCCAGCTTTATTCTTCCTTATGAGGATTGCTTTGGCTATTCAGGGTCTTTTGTGGTTCCATATGAATTTTAGAACTATTTGTTTCAGTTCGTTGAAGAATGTTGTTGGTATTTTGATAGGGATTGCATTCAAACTGTAGATTGCTTTAGGCAAGATGGCCATTTTGACAATATTGATTGTTCCTAGCCAAGAGCATGGGATGAGTTTCCATTTGTTAGTGTCCTCTTTAATTTCTCTTAAGAGTGTCTTGTAGTTTTCAGAGTATAGGTCTTTCACTTCCTTCCAGAGTATAGGTTTATTCCTAGGTATTTTATTCTTTTTGATGCAATTGTGAATGGAATTGTTTTCCTGATTTCTATTTCTGCTAGCTCATCTTTAGTGTATAGGAAAGCCACAGCTTTCTGTGTATTAATTTTGTATCCTGCAACTTTGCTGAGTTCCAATATTAGTTCTAGTAGTTTTGGAGTGGAGTCTTTAGGGTTTTTGTGTACAATATCATGTCATCTGCAAATAGTGACAGTTTGACTTCTTCTTTACCAATCTGAATGCCTTGTATTTCTTTGTTTTGTCTGACTGCCATGGCTAGGACCTCCAGTACTATGTTTAGGTATCTTAATTTATCTTCCATGTCTCTTAACTGCTTTTCTATTTGGCATCTCTTTGATGTTCTATGATGTATTTTGTGTGAATTTCTCAGTACTGTCTTCTAATTAATTAATCTCCCTTTGTTTCCATTTTGTAAAATTCTAGTGATCATGATTTTTCTTTTTCTGGGATGGAATTGGTTTAACTTATTTTTTATGTGGCTACATATTCTTTTTCAGCTTTGCTTGTTTTATTTTATAATTTTTTGGTTTTTTAAGCAAAAAAAAGCCTTCATTTTTCTCTTTGACCATCCTAATTATATCTATTTTAAAGTCTTTGCCACTGTTGTATAAATTTAATTTCATGTGAATGGATTTATGTTCTGATCTGAATATTGATTTTATTAGTTGTCTTCCATAGATATATTTTCTTGTATTTTGATATTTTGGTTGTACAGTGTAATTTTGTATGTATTTTGTTTGTCTGCATTTTATTTATTTATTCTTCTCTGTCTTGTGATTTGCTTTTACCTCCACCTTGTCCTTCAGGATCCCTGTCCAGAACCAGACCTAGTATTGATACTGAGACCATCACACACCCAGTCATAAAGTTGGCTCTAGGTTTGGCTAGCCTCCTAGGCTGAAGGTCAAGCCTGTGTTCTCATTCCTCCTTAGGCCTACTACAGCTTGCAAGGAGCTATAGTTCTACAGAGCATTTTTGAAATAATGGCTCTATTGAGATACAATTCACATACCATAAAATTCATACTCATAAAGTTTACAATTCAGAAGTTTTTAGCAGAGTCACAAAGTTGTACAACCATCACCACTAACTCTGGAACATTCTTATCAACTCAAAAAGAAACTGTATCCACTAGTAGTCATTCCTCATCCTCCCTCACCTCCAGCCCCTGGAAACAACTAGTCTTATCATTTCTATGGATTTAATTATGGATGTTTCATATAAGTGGAGTCCTACAATATGTGGCTTCCTGTGTCTGGCTTCTTTCACTTAACATGTGTTTTCCAGGTTCATCCATGTAGTACTGTGTATCAGTATTTCATTCCTTCTTATGGCTCAATAATATTCTATTATATGGATGTACCACATTTTATTTATCTAGTCATCAATTGATGGATGTTTGGGTTGTTTCCACTTTTTGACTTATAAATAATCTTGCTGTATTAGTCATTTCAGACTGCCATAACACACTACTACAGACCAGGTGGCTTAAATAGCAGAAATTTATTTTTCACACTTCTAGAGGCTAGAAGTTTGAGATCAAGATGCCAACATGGTTGGTTTCTAGTAAGGAATCTCTTCCTGGCTTGTACGTGGCTGCCTTCTTGCTGTGTCCTCACATGTTAGAGAGAGCAAGCTTTCTGCTGTCTCTGATTACAAAGGCACTGATTCCACTGGGGGCCCTGCTCTCACAGCCTCATCTACACCTGATTATCTCCCAAAGACCCCACCTCCAAATACTATCACATGAGGGGTTAGGGTTTCAATATGTGAATTTGGGGGGAACACAATTCAGTCCATGACACCTACTATAAGCATTTCTATACAAGTTTTTGTATGGATATGTTGCCAATTTTCTTGTATATATACCCAGGAATGGAATTACTTGGTCATATAGTAATTCCAGGTTTAACTTTTTGAGAAACTACTAAACTGTTTTTCACATAAAATGTTTGCACCATTTTATATTCCCACATGCAGTGTATGAGGATTCCATTTTCTCCACATCCTGTTGACACATTATTATCCATCTTTTTTATTAGAGCCATTTTAGTGGCTGTGAAGTGGTATCTCACTGTAGTTTGATTTTCATGTCCCTAATGACTAATGACATTGAGCACCTTTCCAAGTTTATTGGCTACTTGGGCATCTTCTTTGAAGAAATGTCTATTCAAATCCTTTGCCCATGCTTAATTGAGTTATTTGTCTTTTTATTGTTGAGTTGTATGAATTCCTTTTGTGATGTAGATACAAGTCCCTTATCAGAAAGATGTGTGATCTAAAATTATGTTCCTTCAGCAGCATTTCGTAGCATTTTGTAGACAGTAAGCCTGTCTTAGACTCCTATATTCACACAATGCAGTGATTTTAGCTTAGATACCCCACACTCAGCCTGATTCTGGACCCAGGGTCTAGCAAGATCATGGCTTCAGCTTGTATATTTCTGTATCCAGTCCATAAAAATGTTTGTCTTGTATTAGAGTCTCAATCTATCTCTTAGTTTTCCCTTTTGTGTTTTATCCATCATTGCTGAGTTTCTAGCAAAGAGCATTACTCACTTGAGAACTCACAGCATCAAATGGCCCTGAAGACCTCTATCAATATTGTTTATAGTATTTGTGTGTACATTTTTTAAAATTGTGAAGCAAAATCTATCTGTATTTTTATATGATTTCTTCCCTTGCTTTTGTGCTTAGAAAGGTCTCCCCCATCTAAAGAAGAGAGAAAGATGATCTTACAATTTCTTCTTATGGTTTATTTTCTTCTTTGTATTTATCTCTCTAGTCCATCCAGAATCTATCTATTTATTATACAGGTAAGGATCCAGGTCTAAGGCCTTCCAGTTGTTTACTAACTATCTCAGGGTTATCCAATGATTTTGAAATGCCATTCCAATAACCTACCAAATTCTAATATCTACTTTATGTCTATTTCAGTGCCTTGATTTTAATTCTATCCCATTATTTAGTTTTCTTACTCCTGTAACCAAATTTGGAAGCATATCTTTTGCATGTGTGCTTCCTCTAACCCTATTAAATTAAGGGGGCTCAACAAATATTTTCTGGATGAATTTATAAAAGAAAGTCTGAACGATGAAGGACACAGAGTGAAAATGTTGTAAGATGGAGAGCTGGCTTATATCATGTTGGGATGGCTGACTGTGGAATTGAAGAAGAAAAACAAATACCTGGCTTAGTGCCTAGCATTAGTAGGAACCCAATAAAAGATGTAATATGCAAAAAGAGTTTTGAAGTGGTAAGTTCTACTGGAATTAACTTCCTCCAACTGAGTTTTCCTCCTCCACTATTGCTGCAACCTACCTCAAAATTTTTAGCCAGAATGATATGCTTTTGAAGTATGCTCTGCACTGTCTGCCCTCATAGAAACCAAGAGATCTATTCTGAGTCGGGCACCATGTAGAAATTGTTAGGATAACTTAAGGAGCTGGAAGTTATTATGATAACCTTTGTGAGTCTAAAGTCTCAGACATTTGTCCCTGATGTCTGGCCTAGTTATCTATCTATCATTTCAGTCCCTATCTATCTATCACTATAATCTGGCTCTCAGTGTAATGCAGAGTAAAAGGAACATTGACATAAAGTAAGAAACCATGGGTTTCTGCTTCTTCCACTTTTATTAGCTCTGTAACTGTTGGCAAGTTATTAATTACTCTGAGTCACAGTTTCTTCATCTGTAAAAAACAGATAAGATCAACTCAGAGAGATGTTATAATAAGAATTAAATGAGATAACTCAGATAAAAGAGTTATTCGGTGAGCAAAGTGCTACATTTGTATGATTAAAACCACCTCTATATTACTTTATCTCATTTCCAACATGTAATCTCTGCTTGAGACAGCACGGCGATTTTCACCACCCCTCAACACTGGGGGCTTCTCCTTTGCTCCCTCTTTCTGCACTTCTTTCTGCCTCCCCAGATTCGCCCATCTTTGAAGGCCTAGCCTTGGCCACACCCTGCTCCAAAATACTTCTCCCCTCTTCTTTGACCTTCTTTTATCCTGTGTCAGCCCACATACTAATGTTCAATTAGTCCTTCCTTATTTTATGAGGATTGAAAATTTTCAAGTGAACCTTCAATTCTGTGTTCTCAGGGGCCATGCCACATTCTCCTTAAATATATCCCACGGTGTCTAGTGCCAAGTGAGACCCAAAGTAGACTCTCAATATTTATTACTACATGAATAGTAAAGAACAGGTAATGGCTATAATTTCACTGGACTGGTATTTTTTTGTACTTACATGTTGGGTTATGTTAAATCACTGAAGCCTCATTGATACATCTTCGAATATTCAGCCCTCTCAACTACAGTGGATATAGGTAAGAAACAAGGCGGTAGAGTCAGGTCAGGCTTAACAGGACCCTGTGGAGTTAGAAACAGAATCACAGAATGTGGACCCTGAAAGAGAAAAATGTTAAGGTTGTTTATTCCAACCTTATCATTGCACAAGAAAGGAAACCAAGATCTAGAGTGGCTAATTGCTTTTCTAACATAAACCCACACAGCACCGGCCCCAGGCCCCTGACTCCCCATGCAGTGCTCTTTCCTCTATGATAAGTTCAGCTCCTTACATGTTTTTCAAGTCAAGATTCATAATGCAGAGCAAAGGTGGTAACAGACTAGGGTCAGGGAGGACTTTTAGGCATTGTCCAGTAGGTTGGGAGATACAAGTACAGGTGAAAGTCTCATGTTCCATTACCAGCATTGTCCTTCTGCCAAACTGACTGCTTGGAAGCCATTTAGGCTTGTGTCAAAGTCCAAAACAATGAAACATGTGGGTGTCTTCTCATCCCAATGTCAAAGAAAGCTTTTGAACAGTAAATGATGCAAAAACATCATTCCTCCCTGCATTATTTGTTTTTCACCCTTCTGCTTCTGACTATGAAGCAGCCATCTTCCTTCAGACAGAAGATGACAAGGAAGTCTGTGTCTGGTTCAATAGGAATTCTGGCCCCCCAAAACCGTGTGGGTTGCAAAGTAATTATTTTGTAGGAGAGTGTGTATGTTCAAGCAAATTATATGCCTCACTGCCCCAATTCTGCTGGACCTGCACAACACTGATGATGCTGTCAGAGGCTTTACCTGTGATTTTCCAAGCAGCAGGTTTGGGATTGGCAGAGCAAGGGCTGTCTGATCAAACCATGGGCCCATCTCCTCTCACAGACACCCATAAAGAACAAAAAGTCAATATGTGCAAGAGTGAGCAGATGAAGCAGGCTCAGGCAACAGCATGGCAACTGTTATTGCAAATATGCACAGCACAGGAAGCAGACAGGAAGTCAGGGTCAGGGTCAGGGTCCGCAGGGCACTCTGAGCAATGGAGTTAAAAATAGAATCACAGAATACTGGCCCCGGGAAGAGCAAATTATACAGATGATTTTTTCCAGCTTTATCATTTTATAAGAAAGGAGACTGTGAAGGTTAATTTTATGTGTCAACTTTACTGTGCTAGGGATGCCCAGATAGCTGGTAGTATATTATTTCTGGCTATGTCTAAAAGATTACATTTGAATCGGTAGACTGAGTAAAGGAGATTATCCTCCTCAGGGTGGGTGGGCATCATCCAATCCACTGAGGGCCTGAATAGTAAAAAAAAGGGTAAATTTGTCCTCATTGCTTGAGCTGGGTCATCCTTCTCCTGCCCTCTGGCATCAGTGCTTCTGGTTCTTACACTCTCAGATTCTGAATTACACCACTGACTCACCTGGGTCTCCAGCTTGCAAATGGCAGACTTCTCAGCCTCCATAATCACATGAGCCAATTCCTAAAATAAATTATATATACATATATATACACAATATCTTATATATATACACAGAGAGAGAGAGAGAGAGAGAGAGATTGTCCTATATGGAACATCTTTTTTCCCATCCCTCCACTTTTACCCTATGTATTTCCTTAAAGCAAAAGTATCTTGAAGGCAGTGTATAGTTAGATCTAGTCTTTGTTTTTATTTTTAAATCCATTCAGTCACTCTGTGCTGATTGGAGAATTTAAATCCATTTATCTTTAGAGTAATTATTGATAGGCAAGAACTTACTATTACCATTTCCTAATTGTTTTCTGAATGTTCTGTAGTTCTTTTGTTCCTTTCTTCCTCTGTCTTACTTCATGATTTGATTTGATGGTTTGTGTTTTTATGTTTGTTTGTTTATAGTGGCAAGCTTTGATTCTTTTCACTTTATCTTTGTGTACCTACTTGAGATTTTTTTCCTTGTGATTACCATGAGGCTTACATAGAACATCTAATAGTTATAACAGTCTGTTATAATCTGATAACAACACACAAACACTCTACACTTTTACTTCTCCCCCACCCAACATTTTATGTTGTCGATGTTACAATTTGCATCTTTTTATAATATCCATGAACACATTATTGTATAGATATATTTATGCTTTCACCTTTTAATTTGTATACTAGAGTTTTAAGAGATTTACACAGCACCATTACAGTATTAGAGCATTCTAAATTTGACTATATACATACCTTTTCCAGTGAGTTTATATTTTGTATGTTTTCATGTTACTAATTAGCATCCTTTTGTTTCAAACTGAAGAACTCACTTTAGCAATTTTTTTGTAAGGCAAGTCTGATGGTAATGAACTCCCTCAGATTTTGTTCATCTGAGAAGTCTTTATCTTTCCTTCATTTCTGAAGGACAGCTTTTCCGGGTATCATAATTCTGTATGGCAGTTTATCTTTCAGCACTCAAATGTATTATCCCACTTCCTCCTGGCAGCAAGATTTTTGCTGAGAAATTCACTGATGGATTTATGAGGATTCCCTTGTATGTGACAAGTCACTTTTCTCTTGTTTTCAAAATTCGCTTCATCTTTGACTTTGAACAATTTAATTATCATGTGTCTCAGTATAATCTTTGATCCTGTTTTATTATTTTTTCTTTTTCTCTTCTGACTATAATTTCAAATGACTTATCTGAATTCATTGATTTTTTTCTTCTACTTTCTTCACAGATTCTTTCTTCTATCCTGTTGAAGCTCTCTATTGCATTTTCCATTTATTCACTGTATGCTTCAGCTCCAGAATTCCCATTTGATTCATTTTTATGATTTTTCTCTCTTTGAGGAGCTTCTCATTTTGTTCATATGTTGTTTTCCTGATTTTGCTGAGTTGTCTATGTTTTCTCATAGTTTGCTAAGTTTCCATAAGACAATTGTCTTGAATTCTTTGTTAGATCTCTATTTCTTTGGGGCTAGTTACCAGAGATTAGTTTCATCTGGTGATGTCATGTTTGCCTGACTTTCTCATGATCCATGGATCATGAGAAAGCCCTACATGGATGTCTGTGAATTTGAAAGAGGAAGCACCCCTTTTTATCTGGTTTTAGGTTTCCCCTGCTGGGACCTCCTCTGGGATCACAGTAGAGCAGGGCTGCAACCAGGTCCGTGTGTTGGGTACGTGGTTGGCAGCCTGTTCCTGGGGGCATGGGTGAGTGTGATTCCTGCTGGATCCCCAGGTGCAATGCACTACCTCCTGGGCCACAGTCAAATAGGGCAGGAGCCAGGTGTCAGAGCTGCTTCTAGAGCTGCAGATAGCAGGCCTGTTGCCAGGCATGCAGGTGGATACAGCTCCTGCCAGGTTCTTAAGCATTCTCCCACCAGGCACTTGAGTGTGTCCTTGGGCAGCAGAACTGCCTCTGAGACTGCAGTACAGCAGGACTGGAGCCAGTCACAGGGCTGCTTCAGGGTCCACAGTCAGGATCGAGACCAGTGATCCTGCACAGACTGGTGTCACTGGTTCCCAGGGCAGGTGGGGCTCACTCTGGGCCATAGTAGAGTGGGCCTGGAGCTTGGTTACAGGATTTGCAGTTAGAACCAAGGTTGGTGAGTCTCTAACTAGTGGCATGGATAAGGTGTAGCTCATCCCAGGTTCCTTGGCAGCTGAGGCTGGTGCAGGACCATGGCCAAGAGAGACTAGGACTGAGTCTACATGGAGATGGGGCTGCTTTCAGTCTGCAGCTGGACGACATTCAACAAGTCTCACTGGAATGTGGGCATGACTCCTCAAAGCAGCCCGCTTTGGTCTAGTACTTCACTAGGGTATTACAGCCTTCTAGCTGGTTCCCAAAACTCCCACAAAGGCATTTTTGTCCATGAATGACTGGCAGATTTTTATTTGTGCAGGGGGAATCTCCTATTCTGCCATTTTGCTGACATCATTCCCCTCTCAGCCAAATATTTTTGAGGTTCATCCACCTCACTGATACAATGTGGTATGTATTGCTCCTTCTTACAGTAAATTAATTACTTTTAATGACTGCATATTAGTTCATCCTGTGAACATAACATAATTAGCTACCTCCATTCATGGATATTTAAATGTTTTTTGTGAACATATTCAATGATTCATTGAGCAATTTTTGTGCACATGTACAAATGATTTTGTAGGTTTTTAAAAGCCAGTTTTTGTTAAACATATGTACTTCTTACTTATTTAATTAATCAGCAAGTCATTTAATTAACTTTTTGTTAATCAAGTTGACTCATTTTCAACTGGCCATTTCAGCCAAATTGCTGAACTGGGAGCCCCGTGTACACATAAAGAAAGCATCCTGGAAAGGCAAAAGTCACAAGGAGAAAATGAACTGAATCCAGTAGAGATTCTAATATGCCTTTCTTCCCAGCCACAGGGGAAAGCACTTATATCTTCCCAAACATAATTACCTTCCCAGTGTTTAATGAATACAACTTTAATTCATGCTACACAATTTAAATCTGTGAGAATTCTAGACATGGGGGAAATTTCCTTGCACTTGCTGATCTGGTATATAAATGTAAAGCTTTAAATGCCTGGAAATTATTGATTTGGTTCTTTACTTGGGGAAGTATAGTGGGGTGTCCTTTAAAGCAATTACTTAAGTGTCTCAAAATGTTAAACAAATCTAAAAAGAAGCCCCAGAGAAAGACTCTGACTGGTGGAACCAGTGGCCTGGCAAGGCTCATGAAGTTCCAGGACCAGAAAAGACCAATGTTTTTCAGTTTTGGTAGATCCAAGTGTCCCCTGAAGAGATTATTAAAAATATAGATGCCCTCTCCAACTCACTGAATCTGAATCTATGGCAAGGGGCCTGAGCATCTCTGCTTTTTAACAAGTTCTACAGATAATTCTGTTCTCTACTAAGTTTGAGGACATTAAACCCAACCATTGGCGAAACTACTGTTTAGCTTTTCCTAAAGGGCCCTGCTGCTCACACTGAGGAATGCTACAAGAAACTTCTGTGCAAACTCACTCCTGAATTACTGCAGACATGATGTTAAAGCAGACATGATGTTGCTTTGACCTTTCTATGACACTCCATTAGAAAAACAATTATTTTAGACCCTCTGGCCCAGAAAATTTTGTTTTATCCTTAAGAGTTAATATAACTTGAGGGAAGGAGATCTAAAGCAATGAGTATATATAATAATCGTATTTCTGATTTTATTTTGGTGGACAGGATATTCTCCCCAATTTTAACAGCTCTCCATTTGCCTATTGACCATATATAACTCTTGAGTTTCTACCAGACACATCCCTCTATTATGTCCATATTTTCCTATGCCATAATTCAAAATTTTGTCTCCTATTTATCCTATTGTTTATATTCTTGTAAGCTACCCCAAAGCCTTTGTAGAATGAGAAATGATGTGTGAGTGCAAGTATATATGTAAGTTCATTTACTTATCTACCTGTTTGAATTTCTTTGGTGCTGACAATCTTGTGCAAACAGCAGCATTCCGGGGCCTCTCTCTGTTTCTCAAATCCTTTTGCTTTCTCACCAAAGAAGCACCAAAGAATGGAAGGAAGGGTCATTCATTAAAAGCTGCATGGAAAATTGCTGTGATGAAAATGAATGGTTTTGAGAGCTTTACAAATGCAGCAAGTCTAGATGGTATTTCCACCAAGGGTCTTCTCCCTTCCCCATCCTTGCCTCCACCTCTGGGGTTTGGTGAGCCTGACTGATCACAGGGTTCACAGCATCACTTCCTTCCTCAGCCAGTTTGTTGAATCCATCTCTGGAGCACAGTCAATCCTCTTGATCTTGGCCAGGTGCCCAGTTTTTGCAGAAGCAGCAGGGCAGAACATGCGACTGGAACAGAATAAATCCCTCTCCACTCCTGGGAAAACAGCTCCTGGTTTACATGCAATGACTGTGGCTTAGGAGTCTCATCCTCACAAGGCAAAGATGGCTTTAATAGAGGAAGAGATTTGTTCTACCACTCACACCTTTAATCTGCTCTGGCGGAAGTGGCTCCCACAGTGGGCACATCTAAAACAGGAATTCACATCTCAGCTAAGACTTTCAGCTAAGACCCTAGAGAAGTGATTACTCAGCCTGCAGCAATGTAAACTGCCACGGCCTTTGCACATTGCACAAATCACAGGATGCCCACAGAACCAGTTTTCCATAAAATTCTTGCAAAGGCTCCTCTGACTGTTCTCTAAATTGAGTCCCCTGAAACACATTGCACTCCTACAGAAAAAGCTTGAAATAATGAGGTAGCTTTATTTTTGCTTCCTGACCCAGCACCATTGCTTATGTCTAGAATTTGGCTATGTTCATCTTTACTTTCAGAAATGAATCAACAATTTGACACTGTTTCCTACTGGTTTCTCACTGGACATAGCAACCCTTTCTGCAATTTTGATGAGTAGTTTTTTTTTTCCTAGGGAAGCAAATGGGAGCAGAAGGTTTAAGCGGTCCGCAGTGTCTACGGCAGCCAACTGTAAACAGAAAGAACAAGAAGGCCACCACTCTAAAGAGACATAATGAATTTAGGTAAGTTGTTTATGAGCTTATGTAGCATCTGCATGTTGATTTATCTCGACAAGGGAAATATTCTCTCCATTGGCAACTAAAGCACGTGGGTTCAAAGACTGAGCCTAGAGATACGTAGTAGCAGCTAAGGGGTCAGGATTGCTTCTACATGCCAAGGCCCAGAGCCTGTCATATTCTTTAGTACCCAACTTGGTAAGTTGACCAGTGAAAGAGTAGAACAGAAGGAAAAATGCTGGTGGGATGGACACATCCCAGATGCCAGGGAGCCCATTTCCCTGAAGCCCAGCCTCCTCTGAGATGCAGAAGCCATCATGTGTCTCCCCCACATTCTTTCAGCTCAATTAGTTTTACCAGATACACAGAGAGTTAGCATTCTAAAATAATCTGCTTTTTATAAATTCAGTAATGTGTTTGTTTTTGCCTGTAAATGATTTGACTTCAGAGCACATAAAGTAAACGGGAAATCTCAGCATCATTCTCATGTAGAAGCTGTTATTCAGAAAATATCTATTTTGGTACCCACAAATTTTTTTTTTCCTTTCTCTCTCCTTTGGGGAGGATGAAAGATGCAAAGCCATTTATCTCCCCTAAATTAGCCATGTGACGACCCTGAGCTGTTAATAACCCACAGCATTTGTGTTTATGTCGGAGAGAGGTCAAGCAGTGATCACCGCGGAGGGACAGTAGCCAAACTAAATGCAAGTGACATACAGCAGAAAAGCAGCCCAAGTAGGCACAAAGTAGGGGAGAAAGAACAACTGCAGCTCAAACACCCCCCAGCCACTGCCAACATGGAGGGGCAAGAGGGGTTGCAATGCCCTCTTCCAGGGGCCATGGCACTACAGCCGTCCAGCTTGACTGAGGCGAGGCCCCAGGGCTGCAGGCACACCCACAGGCTCCCAGCTCTTGGCTCCTGTGCTTGTTCCCACGTCTGCTGACCAAGCCCTGCTGTCCAGATGCCGGCTTCTCGGGGCCATGGCCACCTCTGCCACTCAGGGCCCAGAGGATGCTGCCATTTTGTCCCAAGTCTCAAACGTGCAACAGGCTTTTGCTTAATTGTCCCATCACCTGAGAAAAAATGTTCATATTTCTCAGGTGGGTGTTAGGGCCTAGCCAGAATCTCCTGTTGCTTCAAACCCTTGCATTTCTTCACCACTTCCTAGAGGCTTTCTTTATGCCACCGTGGCAGGAGCTAAGTGTGATGCCCTGCTACCTCTCTTGTGAGTAACCAGAGCTAAGGTTGAATATGAGATGTACCTGCAGAGAGGCAGGAGCCCACTCTGTATCAGACGGCCTTGGTTCACCTTCCAGCTCCCTTGCTTCCTTAATCACTGACCCTCTCATCATCTCAGTTTTCCCACCAGACAAGGTGAATTATATGTAAATACCTACAAAGGTTGTCGGGGCATTAAGTGAAGGGAACTATGATCTTTGTTTAGCAAAAAAATGTTAGTTATTATAACAATGATGACAATTATGAGTGAGTCCAGGGTTTCTGCAAAAATGGAAATCATTCCAAAATGTCTGAATTTGAGGAAATCCCAGCAGAAGGAGAAGCAAGAAAAGCTTCAACTCCTGGGAGACCACTTCATTTAGGAGAAGCCAGGCCTTCTAACAAAGACCAAGTAACCTAAGATGCCCTAGGGGCTCGCAAGTCCCTGCTAAGCATGAAGCAGTACCCAGAATCACCTCTTCAGGCTTCTGAAATGTTCAGGATAAAGACATTAACAATTGCCTTCTGGGCTGAAATATAAAATACTTGAAATGTCAGATTGGGCTGATCAGAGAAGTAGCAATGGAAACACCTGCTGTTTCAGTAATGGACAGTGGTTCATAAAGAACAGCGTCGCGTATGCTCATCATAAAACATTGTGCAGCTATGGAGAGCTGCATTTAACTCGCAGCTCCAAAGCTTCCATTTAGGCAGTGAAGCACTCTCTTAGGAGTTAATAAAATCATAATGGTCAGGCATCCAAGATTCTTAAATTCCTTCTGTATTTGAGGCACTTTGTCTCTCAGGAAGTCTACAAAGTCCTTTGTATCCACACCCTCATGTCCATTCCTACTAGAGTGATAATTGTCATTCTTTCTGGCTGCCTAGCATCTGAATCTCTTTACTATATAGCCCACCTTTAAAATAGAAGCTGAAAGTGCAAGACACTTGTTTTCCCAGCCTCCCTTGCAGCAAGGCATGCCTGGCTCAGCTGCCTGCCTGCCCTGCCTGGACTCTGAGTGAGGTGTGAGAAAAGCAAACAAGCAGGGGCCACCTGGGGTGTTGCTGCAGCTGGAGGGGCAGCTGCATTTCCAGTTTTGAATCCTACCACAGGGGATCCTTCTCAGGCAGCCCCTAGTGGTGGGTAAGAAAAGCAACACACGGTGGCAGCTGAGCCTCCTCGGAGTCATTGCATGGCACAACCATGAGCATCATTCCTGTGTGCACAACCCCCAGGGTGGTTCTCAGGCCTCCCCAAGTGCTTCTAGGAGTCCTAACTGTGAAGCCGATACTCCTCATGTCAGCATATTCTTCCATCTCATGCTAACTCCTGCTCATTCTTTTAGATTGGGCTTAAGCATCATCTCCTCGTAGAAGCCCTCTTGACATATCTCTCCTCCCTTCAGACTATTTAGACTTCTCCACATCAGGGACTAGGTCTAATATATATTTTTTAATCACAAGTGCCCAGAACTGTAGATATTCAATAAATACATCTGTATGACTCTCCTATGACTAACATAACTAATTATCACAGACTTGTTAGCTTAAAAAACAACACAGATTTCTTCTCTCAACAGTTCTGGAGGCCGGAAGTCTGAAATCAGTTCCACTGGGCCAAAATCACAATGTGGGCAGGGCTGTGCCCCCTCAGCAGGCTCTGAGGAGAAGCTGTTCCCGGCCTCTCCCAGCTCTGGTGGCTGGAACTCCTTGGCTTGGGGATGCGTTGCTCCACGCTCTGCCTTTGTGGTCATTTTACCTTTTCTTCTGTCTGTGCTCTCCCTCTGCCTCCTCCTGACAAGGACATTTGTGATTGCATGTAGGGCCCACCCGGGCAATCCAGTATACTCTCCCCATCTCAAGACCCTCAACATAACGACATGCACAAAGCCCTTGCCATATGAGGTAACACCCATGAGTTCTAGGTTAGGGCCTAGACATCTTGGGGGGCCACTATTCAGCCTACCTACCTTATCGGTCATGGACTGTATAAATTTCCATAAAGTAAAGCACTAGTCTCCTTGCTTTCCTGTCACACTGTCCTCAAAGTTGTTCCCATGTGAGAGGATTTTCGTCCTTCACAAACTACCCCTCCTTGAGCTGAATCCACCTTGGGTGCAAATCTACCTGGTAGCCAGAAGTCCTTGTGAAGTTCACTCAAGCTGTTATGATGGTCCTTTTCCTGGTGCCACTGCTGCTGACCTTGAACAAAACTGCTACATGAGCAGGAGGCCTGGTGTCCAGGCCTGGTGACCACAGATGAGAAATCCACCTCTCTGGGCCTGAGTCTCCTCATTCAGAGAAGAAGGACAGAATAAACTCTTCCCAGCTCAACTGTGCTCTCTCCTTCTTGTCACAAAAGAACACTTTCTGTGTGATTCCATTCACATGGCTCAGTAAGAGGGCACACTGACTTGTATCGTTCAGGAATGCTTCCATAGGTGGTCAAACTACAAAGGAACCTAAGAAATGATGATCACAAAAACCTAGGATACGATGATGGTTATGTCTGGTGGGGTTGGGAGGACAGAGAGGATTTGGGGAGCTGAGAATTTTCTATTTCTTAATCTGGGTGGTGGATACAGGGGCCTTTCCTTTATACCTACTTGTTAGTTTGTACATATGTGCTTTACTTATCTATTTTTATTTTGGAACATTTATTTTTCAACATTTGCAAAGTAGATACAATAGTATAATCAACCTCAACTTCAACAATTATCCACATTTTTCCATTTTTGTTGCACATAGGCATGCCTCCTAATTTTGGGGAACAGAAAGATTTTAAAGCCACTCCTGGTGTTTCACCCACAAAAGTTTTAGTATGCTAGTTGCATATGTATATACATTATGAATATATACATTTTATGTATGTGTATATAAAAGACAGAAATTCTAAGCAGGGAAAGAGCTGTGTGTGTGAATAAGTGTGTGTGTGTGTGTGCCCATTGCATGAGTATGTGTGCATGCAGGCATGTGTGTATGCTTGTGAGCATGTGTGTGCATGTGTGTGTGCATGCATCTGTATGTATGGGTGTATGCATTGTGTATGTGCATGGTATGTGCACATGTGTGTGCATGTGTGTCTGTGTGTGTGTATGGGGAGGCCATGTGACACAGAAAGATGTCTGCTTTGGGTTGAGGAGCAGCTATGCCAGTGGCTCAGCCTGGGGTCATGGTCCTGGTGCCCGGTGATGGAGCTGGACACATAAACAAGCACATTTAGCTCCAGGAACCTAGAAGAACTGTGGCCCTTCAGATTTCAAGGGGTGTTGTAAGGCTAGATAAATCTAGTGCAAGCTTCATGTCTGTCTTTTCATTTCTGTCTGCCCAGCACCCAGCACAGTGAGCTGCCCAGAGTAAGACCTAAATAACTGTTATGTAAGTACATGACTGTAGAAGAGGTTGTCTCTAAAGAACTGTACAGTTTGGGGGACACTTGGGTATTTTTCTCATGACTTTAAGCAAACTGCCTTGCTCTTGGAGAGAGGGAAGAGGTTGTGAGCTTCTCCAGGGAGTAGCGGCAACCCCATACTGCTGGAGGGAAGGAGGCAGCTGGTTCCCAACAGAAGCGGGTAAGGATACTGAGGCAAACATCTGTGCCTCTAATGTAGCCTCAACAGCAGTTTGTGCTGTTGCTGGAGAAATGTGGAGTCAGGTGTTCAACTAGTACAAGTTGTAAGAGTCCATGTCTTGTGAAATAGGGGTAGGAATGGGGTTACAAAGTATAAAGAGCAGTTCTCAGACCCCAACCTGGGGTCTAAGTCCTGGTGCTGCCAGGCTCTGCCTGCAGGCCTCTGAGTCCTGGGCACCACGCAGAGGGCCGAACAGAAGAGGCCAGTCTAGGATCTCATCAGCTTCCTTTGGTCAAAACCTGCCCATTCTTCAAGTCTACTCAGGCCCTCCGTTTCCAGAAGCTTGTAGTCCACAGGAAGCCCTCCATCCTCTCCTGCTCCTACCTCAGTGACTTTGTTCTGGCTGTTCCGTCTCCCAGGAGCATTTTTCTCCCAGATTTTCTTGTAGCTTGCTGACTCGCATTCTTGAAGTTCCTGTTCAAACATCTCCTTGTTTGAGAGCTCATCCACAGCCATGCTATGCATGCCAGATGACAATCCCTACCTCCCTACCCTCACCCCTCTATCTCTTGTACTCTGCTTATTTTTTTCCCCAGCCCCTATTGTCTGTCTCCCCATCACATGGAGCTCACAGGCTGTAAGCTCTGCCGGGACAGGGTACTTGTCTGCTTTCTTCATAGTTGTGTTTCCAGGGCCTGAGCAAATGCTTGACATGTAGTGGCAGCTCACTTTCTGTTTGTTGAATGAGTAAATGATTGCATTTCTTGTCTGGTTATGCCTGTCACTAAAGCTTTATTATCTTTCACATTTGGTCTTCCCCGCAGGACTCCTTGAGGCCTACATGGGGTCTGTTCCTGTTTTTACTGCCTCTTATTCACCTATTTGTGAGGGCGGATTCCTGCTTTAGGACTGTGGAGAAGGCCAATACACAACACCCAGTACTGGACAGATGAGACCAGCAGTCATTGGTTGATCACATAGCTTGGGGGATGAGGACATTGCACACACACAGGACCACCTGGAAGTTACACTCAGGACCAGAGTGAACAAGGAGGGGCTGTGGGGCAGGCTTTGTGGCATCAAGAGGGTAGGGATAATCCCTGGCTCCCATGGAAAGATGCAATTGGCTTTCTTGAATAATTGTGTGAGTCCTGGGAACTGAGGCCCAGTCCTCAGGGATAGACAGGAACAGTACCTGCTGCTCTGGGTAAGAAGGGTCCTTTAGCTGGGAGACCTTATCCATGGAGCAGAGTAGGGAGGGAAACTGCAGGTAGGCCATTCGAAGCCCTCCTGGTTTCACCAGGAATGCCATGTCAAGGGGGCACATGGTACTGGCCAGAATTCTAGGCCTTACAGCACAGTTCCCCTCTAGTTTATGTGCTAGAATGGGGTTCAGTGACCAGTGATGGGGGTCCTGGGGTGTCTCCTCACTAAGCCCCATTTTGGCCTGTCACTCCTGCTTCATCTTGGTGCCTCAGCCCTGCTATTGTGCAGCCTGTTCCTGGGCACCTAATCCTCCCAATCCAGGGTACTGGCTCAGCTCACCTACATTCCTGGACTTCCTTCTGCCTCCTCCGGGCCTGGGCCCTGTGCATGGCTACTTCTTTTCTCAGATGACTTGGGGTTTCTCCATGCATTGTGCTAGGCCCTGCACCTCTCGCTCCTCCTCACCTGCCTGTGGCAGTGTGACAGCTCCCAATACCCTTCCCAGAGGACTGCTCTCCTCTCCTGAGCAGCTGCGGAGGGCAGCTTTCTGCGGAGCCTGTGGAAGGAGTCAGACTGGAGCCTGGTTTCCTCTGCAGTCTCACTGCGCCTGCCTGTGGGCATCAGCCCAATGGTTTTGCATTCTTGTGAGTCAAATCCAAGAAGGTCTTTGGTGCTGACCAATTAAGGCATTGCTATGTGGCAGCCCCGCAGATGCAGCCCCCAGATCTCCCACTGCAGCCACAGCTGGAATGCTCCCACATCACCCTCACATCTTCCCAGAGGCCATGCTTCCCAGTGACAGAGCATTCGTGGGTATAAGGAGGCCCATTCCTGGCAAACTTTGAAGCACAGTCTTGACCTTTCTCCTTACTACCTTCTCTCTCCTTCATGTGGGCAGACTTGTGTCTTAGTCTAATGCCTCTCCCAGCCTGTTCCTGCTTCCTTCCTACTTATCCTTATGGGCATTTCCCCCATAATCTGCACATCTAATCCTGTCCTGGTGTCTGCTTCATGGAAGATCCCAATTTACAAGACTGCTAAGGTGTCAAAGTCTTCAATGGTCCCAAGGCCCCAGTAGCATGTGGGGAAGGCGTGGGCACCCAAAGGGGCTGGTCAGGAGCTACCCTCACTTGTTGGACTTCAGGGGAGAGCCACCTGTCAGAGTCAGTAAAGGCAGGGCTCCAGGGTCAGATGAACATGGGATCAAACCCCTGAGCACACGTCAGATCCTCAGTGAGTCTTGTAGCCACTTCATGCCTCGGTTTCCAAAGTTGCCAAATGAGGTGGTTGTGAGAATTCAATGTGACAGTGTGTGCCCAGTGTTTGGGGACAGTAGATAGCAAGAGTCTGTAACAGCCCATGGTCAGTGAATGACAACTGCGGTTGCTCACACTGCCCAAGCTATTTTCTTTCTGCTAAGGGCTCATTCATAGACATTTAAGACTAGCAGACAGAGTCCTCAGGCTGGGCTTACCTTTCTGTAGAATTGGAATCGCTCTGAAGCCCAAACTTGCCCAGAGCATCAGCCAGCAGGTCCCCAGGGAGTCCCAACCCCCAGCAAATGCGTGGAGACTTGGAAGGCCACAGGAGCACTGATATTCCTCAGAGACCCCTCAGTTCTCAGCAGCCACCCACAGGACCCACTGCAAGTCCTGTCACCCCCTTTCAGCCAGATCTCTGTCTTCTCAGTTAGCCTTCCTGGACCCCAGGTTTCACCTATGAAACGTGGAAGACAGGAATGCTACACCTAATCTCCCACTTGCCTTCTAGCTCTGTCGATGTGCTACAAACCATGCTTAAATATGCCCAACCTCTCAGCTACAGCCTCAGCCTGCCCTTGAATATCAGGGTTGATGTGATGGCAGGGATTTTAAGGCCTTTATTCTCTAAACACACTTAATCTGTGATCATCGAACATAGGGAGGATTTGCAAAGCAGGGTAAACCTAAGCATGTTTAACTTACAGCTTTATAACATCTTTTTTAATCAAAATTTTCTAGAAACAAAGAGGCTGAAATCTAAAAACCACTGAACAAAAAGCTTTCAACTGAAAGGGCTCAGTCCCATGGCAATGGTCAGGTGATTCCCCATCTTGCCTAAAGGGAGAAGAGAGGCCTTGGGAGAAAGAATGCAGAGCTGTGGGGGGTGCACCCAGATAGGGATCGCTACCCTGCCCTGGTTCTGAAACCCTGCAAGGGAGGCCTACATCCAGTTCCCCAGAGAGCGGGGGCACTGTCAAATGCAGTAACGAGTCCCAAGGTGCTAATTAACAGGGAGACAAGCTCAGCCTTCCCCTGCAGACCCAGGCTGCTCCCCCTCCAGCTTGCCTCTCCCCTTCTCTGCTCTTACTTGGAACAGGGCTCACCATCAACTCCCTGTAGTCCCAGAAGAATCCCTGCTTCTCTGGGAGCAAGAGTCAGGCAGGTTCCTGCTCATGGATGGGAGATGCAGATCTCTGTGGCTGCTCAAAATCTGTGGATGCCATACATAATTCTTCTGCATGAGGTACATCCCTGAGCAAGCCACCCCCAGAAGCTTTGAGAGTGAGTATGACACCCTCTCCCCACAGGTTCTCACCCCCCATTCCCGTCCTAGGCTGCAAGCTCACAGTGCACTGTGTGTCCCCAGTTCTTCTAGTGATTAAGCACCTGGCCTTGTCTGCTTCCTCTTCCACCATGCTCATTCATGGCTGAGATTTATCACACCCTGCAAATGGGGTCCCCTGAAATTCCTCTCTCCACTAGCATAATGGACTTTTCTAGGGCAAGGACTAGGAGCTGTTCATGTGTGTGTCCCCAGCAACGGCAGAAGGGACATTGCAAATGGTCAGTGGAAGCAAGGTATGAAGGAAGGGGCCTGGGGCTAGCCTGGTTATGGGGGGCCTGAGAGTGCAGGGAGGATGGAGCACCTGAGTCAGGACCCCCAATGTGGGTGGCCTGCAGGCTTCTCCCTGTTTACTGCCCTGTTGACATCCAGCATGACCTCCACAGTGATGTCAGGTAAGATAGGGTGTTGAAATGATTATTTTTGTCCCAAGAAATCCTATCAAAATATAAAGAAGGGAAAACAGCATCTAAGGAACAGGTCACCTCAATATGTAACATGTTCACTATAGGCCCTGGCTAGTGACTTCCTCTCCTCTGACTCAGTTTACCCTGGAGAAGCAGTCTTCCTGTGGGATTTGCCCAGCTGGGAACTTGAGTCCAGCAGGTAAGCAGGAAGAGGCAGCACCTGGGTTACCTGCTCAGCTCTCCTAGAAACAGCGCTATGTGATCTTGGGCAAGTCATGCTCTCTGGGCCTCAGTTTTCCTGCTTGTGGGCCCCATCCAGCTTGTATATTCTAGAGGCTGTGATTTCACCACACACTCTTATGTCAGGGGGACTTTAGGCTGAGCTGAGTCATGTGCAGCTCATGGGCAGCAGGGCTAGGCTACCCATCCTGCCTCCATGGACAGCATCCCCAAGGAAGCCTGCAGCAACCCCAACAAGTTGCCAGCAACCCACTATTTCTCAGTGGTGACCAGAAGGGCCTGGCTCAGAATCCCAACAGTACATGGTTTCCATACCTTGCCTCCCCTCCCTCTCACCCACCTCTCAGTCTCCAAATGAAAATCTGCCAGAAGCCAGAAACTGGGGACCATAATCCATATTTATTTATGAAAGATGGATCCCAAAAATGAGCACCTAATGGCATGTAAGATGATTCTTCAGCTATATTCTAGTCCAGAAGTTCTCAAAGTATGGTCCGGGGACCTGTGGGTTTCTGAAAACCTTTCAGCAGATCTGCAAGATCAAAACTACTTTACAATAATGTTAACATATTATTTGTCTCTTCATTCTTGTTCTCTCACTAGCATAGTGAAATTTTCCAGAGGTTGCATGACGTGTGATATTGTTACATATTAAATACAGCTATGAGAATCCAGATGTCGTCTTTTAAATCAGATATTAAAGAGATTTGCAAAAATGTAAAACAAGGCCTTTCTTTTCACTATTTCTTTTGGAAAATCTGGGTTGCTTTTTCTTTTGAGGTACATTATGTTAATGTGTAACAGGTTTATTGTTTAAAAAGAATTAACTAGTCGTTTAAGAGTTTCTCAGCTTTGGTTTCTGATATGGTAAATATTACTGGATATAATACTCATAAACAAAGGCTTTATGGGGCCCTCAACAATTTTTCAGAGTGCCAAGAGGTCTTGTGACCAAATGACTTGAAAACTGCCGCTGAGCTCAGTGGGAAAGGACGGGCTTCTGTGCAGCCTCTGCCTGCTGACCTCCTGGACATAATTTCCCAGCTGGGTGGATTCCTCCAGGCAAAACAGCTTCTCCAGGGGCACTGAGTCAGAGGAGAGCAAGTCATCTCTGGGCTCAAAAGCCAGCTCCACTACCTCCTAGTGGTGCAGTGCTGAGTAAGTCACTGAACTTCTCTGGCCTTCTGTTTCTTCTTCTGTGGAGGGAGGCATAGTAATGAGGTGCTCACTGCCTGGCACTGCTGATGGGCTTGGTGGGTATTGGTCTGTCCCTGCTTCTCCAGCACATGGGCCCTTGTCCAGGACAAGCATGCTGAGGGTAACTGCCAAAGGAGAGATGCTTTCCATTCCTTGTCACTGATGCCAAATCTAGGTGCCTCCACATCTCTAACTGTTCCGGGTGCTGGCCCTGCTGCTAGGCCAGGGGTCGCACTTTGAGAACCACTGAGGTGGGCCTTTAAGAGTTCAAATCCTGCAGATGATGAAGTGTTTTATCTCCCTGGTATTTAATGAAATCCAGGTCCTGGGAGGTTCTGGGAGAGGAAGGGGCTCCTGGGAGTAAGAGCTTTCCAGAAAGAGATGGGAGGGGGCCTCTGACCAGCCTCATTTACTCTTCTAGCATAAATCATTTCCATAAACAAATCCTTCACTCACAGACCCCACCTTGGGAAGCCTCTCTGCCAGCAAAGAGAGGAAAGTGGGGGCCTCATCAATGGGGTACAGTACATATCACTCAGCTCTCCACAGCCCTGGCTGCTTCCTACCCTCTTGACTCCCTCATCTTCCTTCTCCCTCTTTTTCAGCCCAAGAGCTTGTGGCTGAAAACTGGAGGCTTGACACCCCCTGGGGCTCATGGGAGCAGGGATCCTTCAGCTGACCCCCAACAGTAGGTCTCTCAGCGTCACTGGGGACTGAGGAGAGAGGCCCTTCAGTGGACTGGCTAGCAGCTGCCTCCAGGAAGGTGCAGGAGGGGGCTTCCCTGAACCTGCTTCCTTTTTCCTCCTCAATATGTAGAATTCTTTCCCTTTTGTTGCTTACAACCAACTTTCAATCTTCTTAGCAGTCCTAAGACATCCCCAAGAGAACTCCTCCTTCAAAGCTAGCATCTCACTTTGGGAAGCTGTGGACACAGAGCTGTTAATTTTTTCCATAAGCAAATCTTCCCCACAGGGCCAGGAGAGAGGTTCCCCGTGCATTTATGCAAGTCCGAGGTGGGAAGCAAAGGGAAGAGGCGCTTAGCCACCCTCCTGCAACAATGATGAATCCTGCAGTTCAAAATCTTCCCTCCCAGCAGTGTGGAGATGGATGTGTTCAGGCCCCTGCAGCTCAATAGAAACAAGGGAAGGATGGTAAAGGGCCTCTGACAGGTTAGAATGCAGGGTCTGTCCCCAGTGGGGGTAGCCAGTCACTGCAAAAAGAGCATCCAGTGTTTGCTTGCAGTGAGCTGGTACAGAGAACAGCAAGAGTGACACCACCAAACTCCCTGCCTGGGAACCACACTCAGGCTGTCAGCATCAAGCCACCCAAGCTTTGAACTGGATCTGTGAGCATCTGGGATTTATCTCAACTTTTTTCGTGCACCCATTAGCAAGATGTGCCCTAAGGTATCAGACAAGGCTAAGAGAAGTTCTTGTTTGCATCTGGGAATGCTCAAAAGTTTTTCGGTATCAATTAATGGTAATAGCTTCTTTGTTTTACGCTATTTCAGCTGTTGATGGGTTTCATAGAAACGCTCTGCTTTGGATAGGGGGCAACCTGTACCTACTTACAAATGTTGTGAGAAGTTAGTTACTCACTGTATCAAAAGCACTACCTGAGGGTGTCTGTGGACCTAAAGTGAACAGCTGGCAGCTGCCCAACAATGCATTCCCGTCATCCCTCCCCAATGATCCTCCAGCTCCAAAGGAGCCACAGGAAGGGGCAGGTTCCTGAGGAGGCAGCAACTATGTGGACAGCACTTCTCTCCGGTGTCAGAACACCAGATTCGAGTCTCACCAAGCACCCCGGGACCAGTCAGTGCACCTAACTAGCAAGGCAATGTGCTAACTGGCTCTCAGCTGCTCTCTTCACTATGGGGCGAGGACCTCACCCGACGAAGACCCGGAGCTCCTTCTGACAGGAGAATGTCCCGGAAAGCTGTTAAGTGCCATTTAGAGGCCACCCTGTTTTTCCGAGAGGTTGGTAACTGGATGCCAGGGCTGCTGGCCTGGGTGGGCTGGCTTTCTCCACGCCTGCCCTTCCCCGGCTTTAACAGCTGCAGCACTTTCCTTCTAGCCAAGCAATGAGGCCTCACACCTGGGCTGGGAGCCCAGAGAAGGCCTTGCTGAAGAGACTTTTGGACCTTCTCCCCAGAGCACCCAGCTTTGATTTATTTCCCATCCTGGCCAGTGTTCTGCTGACCTGATCCTATAACCACATAATGACATTATTAGCATATGATAAAGCACAGTGCACAGTGTGTCCTGCTGGAGAGGCTTAGATTAAATCGCGGCTTCAGCAGAGGGAAAGGAGAAAAGACAATCGAGCAAGCTGGACTTGCAGGCACATACCTGCAGTGCTCAAGGAAATCTAGACATCTCTGGGCCTCCCGGTACCCCCACAGGTGAAGAAATGAGATCGGAGAAAGGGGATGACTCGCTTGGAAACTCACTCCATCGAACACAGATCAAGGGGCACCAGTGTTGCCCCACGTTTAATAGGCTTTGGCAGGAATTCCCAACAGTGTTGGGAAAAGAGGAGAGATGTTTCCCCAGGCAGAGATCCAGCTCACAGGACAGAGAGCAAAATGCCTGCTCCAAAGGCTTAGGACCTGCATGGCTGGGCAGCCCCAAGAGCAGGGCCATGTCTGAGCCCAGGTGGAGCCCACAATCTGTCCCACCGCAGCAGCTGTGGGACTGGGCCCAGCCTAGAGCAAAGCACATGTGAGCCTCCCTGACCGGGGCCGGAGCCTGCGGGGCTGAGGGCTGTGGGCACTCTGACATGGGTGACCCCACACTGCAGTCTTATCTTGACTCCGAGCCTTTGCTCCTGAGTGTCTCTCCTGGTGGCCAAAGGACTCATCTCTAGGGATGCCCTCTGCAGACCTCCCTCGTGTTAGAGCTCTGCTCTTGGAATCATCGGCCTGGATGAGGTGTCACTTACTCCTCTTGTCCCCTCTCTGACCTCCCTTCAGACAGCTTGCTCTGATCCATCTGCTTATGTTTGTGCCCAGCAAAGGGCCTGATATCAACAAGATGCTCCAGGCACTGCCCATTTGAACAATTGTTCAGATGGGACCCGGTGGCATTAGGAAGCTGGCCGGACATTCTTG
Source organism: Manis javanica (assembly GCF_040802235.1). Lineage (NCBI taxonomy): Eukaryota > Metazoa > Chordata > Mammalia > Pholidota > Manidae > Manis > Manis javanica. Next base: position 40,066,128 of record NC_133165.1, on the reverse strand, counting down.
GGCAGGATATGTGAAGAACCCTGCTGATGAGTTCAAGAATGCGGGGTGGCTGCTGCTCGATTTCCCCTGCTTCCTGGGATCTGGGGAAGAGAGGGGTCTCCTCACACAGGAGGCCACAGCTGTGAGGAGAAAAGGATGCTGAGGCTGGCAGCCAAGTGCAGCCAGACAGATGCGTGGGGGGCTGTAGATGGAAACCCAGAAGTAGGAAGGCAGAGGGCAGACCTCCCACACAGAGGCAGGACAGGGGGCTTACGAAAGCTAACTGCCCTGCTTTTGTCCTCCAGCTCCAGACACCTGACCATGCTTCCCCCCAGCCAGAAGGCTCTGCATACCCATCTCCCCAGCTGCACATGGGCCATGCCCAAGCCTCCTTCCTGTCTCTTCCACACTTGGAGACCCGAGCAGTGCTGGAGAGCTGTGTGGCTGTACTTGGCTGCTTCCTGCTGCTCTTGCTGGCACCCTGCTAGGTTTCCCAGGGCCTCTGGTCCAAATGTTCCCACCTCTCAGAGGCCCCAAACACACACCCATCCCAACTGCACTCAGCGATGACCTCATCTTCAGGGAGACTGGAACCACACAGAGTAAATGCCTTTAGATTCCATCCTTAAAATATGGTTCCTCAACCCAGCTCTCCTCAGGCTGCTGCCCTGTGTTTCTCCTTCCTGTCTGCTGAGGTTTGTGAAGGAGGGACTCCAGGTGCCTCCAGTCCCTCCCCTGCCTCCCATTCCTCAACCCTGCCACTTGCGGACTCAACCCAGAACTCTACTCAAAATATGCACCTGGACAGATGGTCACAGCATACTGTGAGATGGAAAATGCAGATGATAAAACAGAATGCATGCTACAATTCCATTTTTTTATTAAAAAAATTTTTAGTATTATATTTACATATTTTGTCTGTGGATGGTATATAATAAAATAATAGCAGCTATCTCTGAGTAATGCAGTTATGGTGATTTTCAAATTCTTTTTCATCTTCATTTACATTTTTCTCAGTGAATGTGAATTACTTGTGAAAAAGTTGTAAGCTGTAGAGGGAAAAAGGCAACAAACTGCTTTTCAAATGTCCAATAATAACCTTAAATTTCACCAGTTACATCACTTATACCATGGCCAACATCACTCCTTATACTCAATAGTTCACAGGTGGATCAAAGAGTTAGAAGTAGAAAGTGGAACAATAAAAGAAATAGAAGAAAATATGGAAAGAAATTATGAATATAAATATAAAAAATTAGAAGTTATTTTTCTCATAATCAGAGAGTAGTCGAGACTTTTCTGAGCAACTCATTAAAGCCACAAGCCATGGAAGAGCAGATGAATAAATTTGATGGCATCAAATGCAATAAACAAATCAAAATACAGAGGACAGGTTGAAGGAAATTATTTCCACGTGAGTATTGGTTAGTTTCCTTAAACTATAAATGGCACGTTTAAGTCAATAATATCAATTAATCAACAGAAAGGGACCTGGAGAAACACTTCATAGATAAAGATACACAATTAACTTAGAAACACATGAAAAAGGGTACAAAACTTTTGAAGAGAAGACACCATTTTCTACCTATTGGACTGGCAAAGGATAAATGTATTGATCAGGTACAATAGAGACAATTAATATGCAGAAACAGATTTCCATGCATATGGCGGGAGTTTAAATTGATCCTGCCTTTGCTGAGATCAATGTGGTGATATCTTTCCAAATTCAAAATTCATGTGCCTTTTGAGACATCACATTCATGCCTAGGAATTTATTCTACAGACACACTTTCAAAAAACCAGCTTTTGATTTCTTCGATTCTCTCTAGTGCATTCCTGTTTTTAATTTCTGTTTTAATTTTTATTATTTCCTTCTGTTTCTTTCTTTAGGTTTAATTTGCTTTTTTTCACTAGGTTCCCATCTTAGTCCACTCAGGCTTCTATAGCAAAAGTACCATAGATGGGGTGCCTTAAACCAAACATTTTTTTCTCACAGTTCTTGGAGGCTGGGAAGTCCAAATTCAAGATGCTGGCAGATTCAGTAAATGGTGAGGGGCCCACTCTGAGTTCTAAACAGCTTTCCTGCTGTATCCTAACATAGCAGAAGGGGCTGTATGAGCTCCCTGGGGTCTCTTTTATAAGGAAACTAATATCACTGATGAAGGCTGACCTCATGACTTAATTATCTCCCAGAAGTTCCACCTCCTAAAACCATCACATTGGAGATTAGGTTTCAACATAAGTATTTTGGAGAGACACAAACATCCAGGCTATAGTGATTCCTAAAGCAGGAAGTTAGATAATTTTTCTTCTTTTCTAATATAAATATTTGGTGCTATACATTTCCCTCTAAACATTGCTTTTGCTGCATCCTGTTTTGAGTAACTTGTATTTTCATTTACTTTGAAATACGTTTTAATTTCCCTTGAGACTTCCTCTTTGATTCATGGGCTATTTAAAAGTACATTGTTTAATTTCCTAATAGTTGGACTTTTCCCAATATCCTTCTGTTATCAATTTCTAGTTTAATTTTTATATGCTGCAAGAATACACATTATATGATTTCTGTTCTTTTAAATGTGTTAAGGTTTATTTTATGCCCAGAATATGGTCTGTCCTGATAAATGTTCCATGTGCACTTGAGAAGAATGTGTTTTTGTTAAAGCTTTTGTTGTAAAGTGTTCAATGAATGTCAATAGGTCAACTTGGTTGATATTGTTCTTCAAGTCATCTACTTCTGGCCTACTTGTTCAATCAATTATTGAGGGAGGATCATTAAAGTTCCCAACTATAACTGTAAATTTGCTACATATTTCAGATTTATCAATTTTTGCTTTAAATATCTTGAATGTCTGTTTTTAGGTTCATATAGGTTTAGGAGTGCTATGTCTTCTTGGAGAACTGACATCTTTATTATTATGTAATATCCCTCTTTATCCCTGATCATCTTCTTTATTCTAAAGTCCTTTTTACCCAAAATTAATATAATTACTCCTGCTTTTGGGAGGTCATGTTTTCATGGTATATTTTTCTCCATCACTTTTCTTTTAACCTATCTGTGTCTTTATATGTGAAGAGGGTTTAATTATTAACAGAATATAATTGAGGTTTGATTTTTTTAAAAATTCTATCTGACAATATCTGTCTTTTGACTGTTGTTTACTGATATATTTGAACTAAAATCTATCACTTTTGCTAGCTCTTTTCTTTTTGCCGTATTTTTTGTTTCTTGTTTCCTCTCTTTTTGCCTTCTTTGGTTTTAATTGAGCATGCTTATGATTACATTTTATCTTCTCTACTAGCTTATTTTTTAATTACTTCTACTACCTTTTTTATAATGGCTTCCCTAGGGTTTATAATACACATATTTAATAACCTGAGTCTATCTTTTATCATAACATTATGTCATAATATCATATCATCCCATGTGCAGTGAGAGGATCTCATAGCAGAGTACCCCCAGTTCCTCCCTTCCATCCCTTGAGTCACTGTGATCATATATTTCATATTTACATATGACATAAGTACCAGTATGTCATTGCTGTTATTGCTTTATACAGCTATTTTTGAGAGCAACTAGTCATAAGAAAATATTGTATTTTACCTTTATTCCATTTCCAATACATTTCATTTTTTGTGTGTGGATCTACGTTTCTTACCTTAATAATATTCCTTCTGCCTGAGGAACCTCTTTTAACATATTTTGTATAGTGGCCTACTGGCAATGAATTCCCTCAATTTTTGTTTAAGAAAGTCTACACTACTCCTTCACTTTTGAAACATATTTTCACTGGATATAGAATTCTAAGTTGACAGGTTTTCTCTTTCAATCACCACTTTAAAGGTGTTACCCCAGTTTTTCTAGCTTCTTCTTGTTAGCATTGTTTCTGATGAGAACTCTGCCATATTCTTATCCTTGTTCCTCTCTAGATAAGGGTTCCCCCTCCTCTGAAGCTGATTTCAAGATTTTCTCTTGGTCTTTGTCTTTCTGCCTCTTGAGCTCTCCCATCTGTATTCTTACTATACCTTATTTACTATTATTGTTACTGGAAGCTTGCTAGCATGGTGGTAGGGTATGAAAGATAGGGGAATTTCCTAATTTTCTGAAGTCTCAGTTTCTTGGCGATGCACTGCCAGGCTCTCCAGATACTGTCTTCGCCATTGTTTCTGCCCCTCCTCCAAGGGTAAAACTTTTATCCTTCCTCTCCTATTCCTCTCCCTTGCAACACTGAATAGCCTTCAGTATTTCCAGTTTAGGTCCTTGAAGAGAACCTCCCTGTAAATTAAGGCTTTTTTCCTCCTAGGTAAGACAGAGAGGCTGAGGCCAGTAGGGTGGCCTCTGGCAATACAACCACCTTTATTATGTAAGGACGGAAGATCTCTGTGGAGTTTTCAGCAGTGGCTGCCACTCCCCTCCCATAACCAATGTTTTTGGATTTTTCCCATCCTTCCTGTGAGAGCCCAGTGAGGTTCTTGTAGGAAAAGCTGGAAAATGGTAAGAATCTCCTCCCCTGTGACCAGCAGCTTCCCCCAAGTCACCAGGAGCTTCACACTCATACTAGTCCACACCTGGCTCCCAGAAAATCCCTAAATTTCTAGCTTAGTGTGTGTACCAGTGTCTACCAGGCACCCAGGGCCTCTTCCCCCAGGTAAGCAGGTGCCCAGGTCCTGTGTTGCCTGCAGGCATGCCTCCCTCTTTAGGATGGTGGTTTGTCCTGTGACCTCAGTTCTCTGATGGGTTCACAGAAAGTGACTGATGTGGTACCTGCCTGGCTTTTGTGCTGTTGTAAGAACAGGGACTGATCTTTTCTGGTTCTCCACATCTCCTAGAGATGAACTTTATAAAAGCATATACATATGTACAAGGAAATTTGTTGCCTCATCATTTATCTAGAAAGGGTGGCTGAAAACAACCTAAATGTCCCTTATAAGAAAGTATCAACAAATCATGATACAGCCATACAATAGAATGCTTTGCATCATAGCTTAATAGCAATGAGCCATAGTTTAAATGAATGAGATGGAATATTATGCAGCAATTAAAAGGAAGTACTGATTGATACAGAAACTTATTCTCATTGTAAAGCACTTTGTACAATTTAAATTTGTACCATGTGATAAACTTTCGACCCGTTACCAAATATTCAGGTATTTCCTCCTTATGGACCCACGGTAGGAACACATGTCCCTGTACCCTTTGAAATTTGTTCATGGGCCTGCCTTTGGCCAGTGAAATGTTAGTGAGGGAATCACACTGGATTTCAGATGCTACTCACCCCCTTGGCAGGGTACCCTTGTGGGCCCAGGCTGCCCAGCCATATATAGCGGTCCTGCTGAGACAGAGCCAGTCAGTGGGCACATGGACCACAGAGATCAATCACATGGACGTGGATTTGGGGGCACCGTTTTGAGATCCTGAATGCCAGAGAGCAAGCAGAGAGAATACAAGAGACATGCAGGAGACAGGCTTGAGGGAGACAAAGACATGGAGGGGCAGAGAGAGGGGCAGATAAGGAAAGAGTGGGAGAGATGCTCAGATGGGCTTTTCTTTCTGATTCCTGGTTTGAGTCTCTTCACTTCATCCCCATGAACTTTGTGAAAAAACACAGTATCAAAATAAATCCCAATCACCAGCAGCTGCCCTTTGGCTCCACCCCAGGATTTGGGTTGAGGCCCAGGCACCAGTAGTCTTTGAAACTCCTCAGGTAATTCTAAAGTACAGAGAGGGTTGAGAACCACTGGTTGAGATGCATGTCTTTGCATGCAAAACAATTTCACGTTTGAGATTATGACACTTGGTTCCTAGAAAAAGCAGGACTGTTCAAATGATATGGACATTTTTTAGGTTCACGATATTTTGGGTTCATGTCAAGATATTTCGAAGAAAAGGATGCCGCAACTTCAGTTTCCAAGGAGCTATGCTGCAAGGGGGTAGCTCCTTTGAATGTGCACGTTCAGTCCTCTCTCAAGCCATCCCCTGACATTGGGCGCACAAGCTCCTCGCGTTCCAGGCACTTCTTTTCTTCTTTTAGGGTATAGTATTCCTTCTCTCCTTTTTCTGTTTCTTCCCCCTCTCGTTGTTCTTTCTCTTTTTACTCTCTTTACTTCTTGTCAACAGAATCTTCCTATAGCTTTTGCTGGCTAGCAGGGGCCGGTGACAGACTTGTCGCCGGTTTTGCTGTAGATGCGCCCTCACTCGCATTTACTTCACACTAAATCTTGACTGGATTGATGGAATATGGAGAACTGAAGTCCCGGCCTCCTGTCAGGTCGGGGGCATAAATACCAAATATTTAATCATAGATTTAGTGGTCAGTCGAAGGTGAAATCAATATGTTCTCAGACGCTGTGTCCACAAAAGGCCTGCACACTTGACGTGTGGCTCACTTCATGTGGGGATTTGTAGGCACATGCGTAGACACAACCTCCCTTCTCTTCCCGTTCTCCAACTCTCTCTATTCCCTTTCCACTTAGATGACAAGAGCTTTAGGGACAAGAATACACAGGACCATAAAAACTGTAACCTAAGACCCTCAGAAACCAATCATAGCGTCTCCAGGGAGGTTCATTTCTTCATTTGTTTGTTTTTATTCTCTCCCAAAATTCTGTATTTGACTTCCTCTGAACAGTTTAAATTTAGCAACTTTGCTTTACAGACTTCTTTTTCAAAATGCAAATCCTACGCCTCAGAGTTGCCATAAATGCCATCCTGGAGGTGAGGGGAACTGGCTGGAACCTCCATCACCCCACTGGCCCCTAGGGATGAAGCGACTGATCAGATCGCCCAAGGAGCGCTGTTTCCAGTTCTTCTCAGTCCTTTAAAGGCTCCCCACCCAGTGCTGCATCTTGATGGAAGAGGATGGCCTTCCTACATGAAGAAGGGCATCCTCTACGCACAGCATTAAAAAGACTACTTTCCCCAACTCCAGATCCACGTGCAGGAGGTCTGGGTGACCAACATGGCAAGTGTGAAAGAGAAACTATTAGGAGCTTGAAACAGCACCTCCCCTCCCAGCAGAATATACCACAGGAGTCTGAAGGGGAAAAAGGAGGTGCAGGATCCCAGGAGTAAAACCTTTTAGTCATTTCAGGAGAGGTAATGGTCCTTTTTCACTTTTTCCTTGGCTGCGTGGAAAATTTAGCTGACTATTGTCATATTCCAACTATGTGATGTTTAACATCTGTTTGTTAGGAAATATTTGGATAATTGAAAACAGGATTTGTTTAAATTCCAGGCCCTGGAACAAAACTTTGCCAGGGATCTCTCTCCACCATCCACTCTTACCCTGCAGCCAGGGCCGCTGGCCACAGAACCCTGCTAGGGCCTCAGCAATGCACTGGATACCTGGAGAATGGTTGCTAAAGACCAGACAATTGGCCTCATGGACTCAGAATTTCTGAAAGTAGAAATGCTCATTTTCATCCAGATGTAATGCTCATATTTATCCAGACATTTTGGCTACCAAGACAAAATCAAGAACAGCAATAGGAATTTTTTATCTCCCCAATCTTACATGCCTCCAATGATCTGGAACTCCTTCTAAGCCAGACTTAATAGTTTTTAAGCAAGAACAGTTCCATTTTAAGGCAGTTACATTATTAAGGGCTCATTATTAGGTAGCTGCAGGCAGTGCAGTCAGGATTTTGCACATATATATTAGTAGTAACAATAAGTAACAATTATTGAGCTTTTTCTATGAGTTGGGACACAATGTTAAGGGCTTTAATGCAATAAATCATTTAGTCCTTACAGGCACCCTATATAGTACCACAATTCATTCTGTTTTATAGATGAGAAAATGGAAACACAAAGAAGCTTAGGATCTTGCCCCAAATCTGAGAAACTAGAAGGATGGAATCACCAATTCCTAAGATGAAGACCAGTAGGGGTGAAAGTTTAGGCAGGGGAAAACATGACTTCTATTTTTGCCATATTAAAATTGAGGTGCCAATTAGACAACTAATTGGAAATATCATGAAAGTGCTTGGATCCAGGTGCCTGGAGTTCAAGAGCGAGGCAGAGACCAGGGATGTGAATCTGGAGTCACTTAAACCATGGTACTGGAAGGGAATGTCTAGGGCAAAAGTGTAGGGAAGAGGTCTAAGGATGGAGTCTAGGCACACCCACATTAGGAAGTCAGAAAGAGAGGCCAGCAAAGATCACAAGGAGTGGCCAGCAAGGTGGCCAGGAGAGATGGACAGCAGGATTCTGTGGTAAGGAAGCATTTCAAGGAAGAGGAGTGGTCAACTTGTCAAATGCTGCCAACAGACGGAACACGATGAGGATTAGGCATTTGGCAAGAGGTCGCTGTTGCAGCCCTTGACAAGAGGAGTTTCCATCGAGTGGAGGGCTCCAAGCCTGCCTGGGACGCTTGAGAGATCTAGGTGCGGAGGAAAGAGACGAATTCTTTGCCACCTTCGTCTCCCAGTTCTTCGACCTCTTTAATTCCAGTGACTTTCACCACCACTCTTCAGCTACCCACTAATGGATCTTCTCTCCTTTCACTCTGAATACCTGCCCTTCTGTAATCTTAAACTAAGTGCTCCATGTTATAACCTCATTACCTGTCAGCACCCCACCACTTAACCCACTATACCCTTTTTTTCACTCTCTGGAGACTTCTGGTCCCTTGATTCTCCCGTTTCTCTCTCTTTCTTTCTTCTGTTTCTTCCCTGCCAAGACAAAAATCCTTGCTCTCCCATCCACCACAACCTCCCAAAACCCACCCCTATAGGAAGTGCACATTCTAGTTCTCAAGTGACAGAGCCCTGCTAGGGAAACTTAGACCACCTCCCAGACAGATGCCCCTGCAAATTCATGATTCCTGAACCCAACTGGTCTGGCTGCCCCTCCCACAACTCCCTGGCCTTCCTCTCTTGATTAGCAGCCAGACCTCACCTCAACGCTCCACAGTGATCCCCCTTGTTCCAAAGCTTTAACAATGTCCTCCCTAACTCACCTCTCCCCGCTCACCAGCTGAAACATTTTTGCCAACTTGGAAAATCTTTTTAGAAAACAGATGCCAGAGCTTCTGGCCCAACTCAAAGCCCTGGGGATACACAATCAATTTGAAGGAGAAATGATTAATTATGGATACCAGGGATGGCCTGATTCATATTCCATCCCTGAGCCAGACAGAGAAAGCCCTGCCAGTGGGAAATGGCTAACAGAGGTAAAGGATGAACATTGGCAGGGAATCAGATGCCGGCTCAGGGCTGCCTGTGCCCTGAAGCATCGTGATGGGGGCCTCATCCTCACAAGACAGCTCATGGTCCCTCGGAGACACTCAGAGATGGCCAGGGCCATTCTATTCCTCAGCCACACATGACTTGTAATATTTAGGGAAGACCATATATGCCCCTTGCATATTTTAGCCCCACCCTCTTTCCCTGCCCTTGGACATGTACAGATGCAATAGATTCTGGACAGATAGTTACAATGTAAAACATTCCAACGATTCTGTAAGGAATCAAAAAGAATGATCATTTCTTGGTCTTTGATGTGCCAGATATTAGCTAGTTGCTCTATGTGGCATCATAGGCATGCCAAGGACTGTGTGAGGCACTGGGTAGACAGCATTGAGAAAACGGACATAGTTTTTGCCTTCATGAACTAATAGGGGAGGGAAGCTTTAAACAAGTGAGCTCACAAATAAAAATATTATTGTAAACAGTGAAAATGCTACCAAACAAAAATAGGGTGCTTTTATGGATTGAATTGTGCCCCCACAAAAAGGTATGTTGAAGTCCTAACCCCCAGTACCTCAGAATGGGACTTTATTTGGAAATAGGGTCATTGTAAATGTAGTTAAGAGGGAGCAGGGTTGGCTCTTAAGTCAATATGACTGGTATTCTTCTAAGAAAAAGAGAGGCACAGAGAGGAGACTGCCATATGAAGACAGAGACACAGAGGGAAGGTGGCGACCAGAAGGTGGAGACAGAGCTTGGAGTCATGCACCCACAAGCTGGGGAACATCTGGGGCCACCAGAAGCTAGAAAAAAGTAAGGAGTATGCACCAAAGACTTCAGAGGAAGCATGGGCCCACCCAAACACTGATTTGGGGCTTCTGTCTTCCAGGAATGTGAGAGAAAAAATCTCTATGGTTTTACCCCAGTTTATGGCACCTTCTACAGCAGCCCTAGGAGGCTAATACAGTACATATAAAATAGAATAACAGGTGGGACCTAATTTAGATTAGGATGCATATCAGTTTGGCTTCTCTAAGAGTAAAGCACAGAAAGAGGTGCTAACTTACATAAAAATAAGGAATTTACCCAAGGGAACAAAAGTAGCCCAGAGAATCAAAGTAAATACTACAGGCTAGCCTTGGGAAGGACAGAAACCATGGAAGTTCTGGGATCTGGGAACAGGAACCAGCAGGCAGGATTTTCCGGCCACTGCCCTCAGAAGAAACATGCTCCCACTATTTTACTCCCTGGGGTCAATCTGACCAAAATTCAAATCACTGGCTTAGCCTGGGTCATGTGACAGTTCCTTGGAGGGCTGGTGGGAATGAGTCAGGGAAATTGGACACCTCGACACCCTGCCCATCAAGACCACTGCTTCATAGAGGAAAATCAGAATACAAGTAAGAAGGGGCAGAGGTGCTGGGAAGGAAAAGGACAACAGATCAACTGATTCTCTAGGGGACTGAACTTTCAGCTGACTCTTAAGGGTGATTAGGAAGTAGGCCAGATAGGGAGTCCTGGACGATGACAGAGATATGAAGGCAAGGCCAGTAAAAGCATGCTGGTGTGCTGAAGGAATCAGCAAACATAGATGGATATAACATTAACTGTGAGGGAAAAGCCTCATTTTACTAGACAACTCAGTAATATTTCATATGATAATCAACACCTATTTTATTTTTAAACACTTTTTAAAAAACATGACATCCTGTTCTTCTAGTTTTCCCTCTTCCTCTCTGGCCTTTACTTGAAAGATTTTGTGATGGAAAAGAGCAGATTTAGTAAGAAGATTAAGAGTTTAGTTTGGGAGCTCTTTGGTTTGAGAGGTCTGTAAACAATTTAGGAAAATACTAAATATGATGTTGAATGCATGAATGACAGTTTTGAATAGAAGTCTGGATAAACGTGGAAACTGAGGAATTACTGACCTACCGATGGCAATGGATGTGATCATTTAGAAAGACAATACAAGGAAAGAGAAGAGGTTCCATGGTCAGGCCCTGAGGATTTCCAACATTTCGAGCAGTGGTGCCTCCAAAGCATTCTGACTTCACCTCTGTAAATAAACATTTTAGCCTATACTCCCAATGTGCACATTTACTTAAAATTGTAACATGTTCCACTGCACTCAAACACTTTGTATGCTGTAAACATACACACAGATAGGATTTTCAAAATTAAAATGGAGTCAAATAAAAATTAAATTGGAATACCACTGATGTGGAGGTTGGGGTAGGAGAATATGAGCCAGCCAAAGAAAGGCCAGAGAGGAAGAGGGAAAATTAGAAGAACAGGATGTCATAAAGTCTTTTAAAAAGTGTTTCGAGGGGAGGAGCCAAGATGGAGGCATGAGTAGCGCAGCAGAAATCTCTTTCCAAAACCATATATATTTTTGAAAATACAACAAAAACAACTATTGCTAAAAGACAGACCAGAAGATACAGTACAACACCAGGCTACATCTACACCTGTGAGAACCCAGCAGCTCACAAAGGGGGTAAGATACAAGCAGCGGCTCGGTGGGACAGGAGCACCCCTCACCCCAGCTCCCCAGCGGGAGGAGAGGAGTCAGAGCGGGGAGGGAGAGGGAGCCCAGGACTGCTAAATACCAAGCCCTAGTCATCTGCACTGGGAGCACAGACACACAGTGTGTGGTGTGCTGGATACTAGGGAAACAGAACAGTAAAACCTGCAAGCAGGTTCCCACAGCCAGCGCCCCTGGGGCAAAAGAAAAGCAAGTGCCTTTTGAAAGTCTTAAAGGGACAGGAACCTCACACCTGGATGGAAGTGTCCTGGCACACTCAGCTCAGCAGCTGGGAATCCCGGGGAACTTGGGGTGCCCTAACCCCCTGGGTGGCACTACAGTTCTGAGACCCCTCACAGAGATAAACAGCCTCCTCCCCACTCCCCCTCCGGCACAGACCCACCATAGCGCAGCAGCAGCCTGAGACCATCCACATCCACAGCAGCCACACAAAGCCTCCTCCACAGCCACCCCAGCCCCTCTCAGACCCATTGGCATGCAGCTGCCCAGCACAAGCCGCTGGGGGGTCACTGTTCTCACAGGAAGGGAAGGCAACAGGCAAACAGGAAGGGACTTTGTTCTCTGAGCTGACACATGCTCCAACTGCCCATGACTTCCTCTACTGCTGTGAAAAGGCAGAAGATTTTGATCCAGACCAGAATCACACAGACATCCCCTGAGAGGGAACCTGAGGAGATAGATTTAACCAACCTACCTGAAAAAGAATTCAAAAATAAACATTATAACCATGCTGATGGAGCTGCAGAGAAAAATGCAAGAGCTAAGGGATGAAGTCCAGAGGGAGAATACAAAAATAAAACAATGTCTGGAAGGACTTAAAAGCAGAATGGATGAGATGCAAGAGGCCATTAATGGAATAGAAATCAGAGAACAGGAACACAGAGAAGCTTATGCAGAGAGAGATAAAAGGATCACCAGGAATGAAAGATTATTAAGAGAACTATGTGACCAATCCAAATGGAACAATATCCGCATTACAGGGGTACCAGAAGAAGAAGAGAGAAAAAAGGGATAGAAAGTGTATTTGAAGAAATAATTGCTGAAAATTTCCCCAAACTGGGGGAGGAAATAGTTGCTCGGACCACAGAAGCACACAGAACTCCCAAAAGAAGGGACCCAAGAAGGACAACACCAAGACACATAATAATTGAAATGGCAAAGATCAAGGACAAGGACAGAGTATTAAAGGCAGCCAGAGAGAGAAAAAGGTCACCTACAAAGGAAAACCCATCAGGATATCATCAGACTTCTCAACAGAAACCTTGCAGTCCAGAAGAGAATGGCGTGATATATTTAATGCAATGAAACAGAAGGGCCTCGAATCAAGAATACTGTATCCAGCCCAACTATCATTTAAATATGAAGGAGGGATTAAACAATTCCCAGACAAGCAAAAGTTGAGAGAATTTGCCTCCCACAAACCACCTCTACAGAGTATTCAAGAGGGACTGCTCTAGATGGGAGCACTATTAAGGCTAAATAGATGTCACCAGAGAAAATAAAATCACAGCAAAGAAAGCAGACCAACCAAATACTAACTAAAGGCAAAAAATAAAATCAACTTCCCACAAAAGCAGTTAAAGGAAACACAAAAGAACACAAAATAAAACACCAAGCATGTAAATAATGGAGAAGGAGGGATAAGAAGGGAGAGAAATAAAGAATCATCAGACAGTATTTATAATAGCTCAATAAGTGAGTTAAGTTAGACAGTAAGATAGTGAAGAAGCTAACCTTGAAACTTTGGTAACCACAAATCTAAAGCCTGCAATGGCAATAAGTACATATCTTTCAATAATCACCCTAAATGTAAATGGAATGAATGCACCAATCAAAAGACACAGAGTAATAGAATGGATAAAAATGCAAGACCCATCTATATGCTGTTTACAAGAGACTCACCTCAAACCCAAAGACATGCACAGACTAAAAGTGAAGGGATGGAAAAAGATATTTCATGCAAACAACAAGGAGAAAAAAGCAGATATTGCAGTATGAGTATCAGACAAAATAGACTTCAAAACAAAGAAAGTAACAAGAGATAAAGAAGGACATTACATAATGATAAAGGGGTCAATCCAACAAGGGGATATAACCATTATCAATATGTATGCACCCAATACAGGAGCACCAACATATGTGAAACAAATACTAACAGAATTAAAGGAGGAAATAGAATGCAATGCATTCATTTTAGAAGACTTCAACACACCACACAGTCCAAAGGACAGATCCACCAGACAGTAAATAAGTAAGGACACAGAGGCACTGAATAACACACTAGAACAGATGGACCTAATAGACATCTACAGAACTCTACATCCAAAAGCAGCAGGATACACATTCTTCTCAAGTGCACATGGAACATTCTCTAGAATAGACCACATACTAGGCCACAAAAAGAGCCTCAGTAAATTCAAAAAGATTGAAATTCTACCAACCAACTTCTCAGACCACAAAGGTATAAAACTAGAAATAAATTATACAAAGAAAGCAGAAAGGCTCACAAACACATGGAGGCTTAACTACATGCTCCTAAATAATCAATGGATCAATGACCAAATTAAAACAGAGATCAAGCAATACATGGAAACAAATGATAACAACACAAAGCCCCAACTTCTGTGGCATGCAGTGAAAGCATTCTTAAGAGGAAAGTGTATAACAATCCAGGCATATTTAAAGAAGGAAGAACAATCCCAAATGAATAGTCTAAAGACACAATTACCAAAATTGGAAAAAGAAGAACAAATGAGGCATAAAGTCACCAGAAAGAGGGACATAATAAAGATCAGAGAAGAAATAAATAAAATTGAGAAGAATAAAACAATAAAAAAAATCAATGAAACCAAGAGCTGGTTCTTTGAGAAAATAAACAAAATAGATAAGCCTCTAGTCAGACTTATTAAGAGAAAAAGAGAATCAACACACATCAACAGAATCAGAAACAAGAAAGGAAACATCACGACGGACTCAACAGAAATACAAAGAATTCTTAGAGACTACTATGAAAACCTATATGCTAAGAAGCTGGAAAACCTAGAAGAAATGAACCACTTCCTAGAAAAATACAACCTTCCAAGACTGACCAAGAAAGAAACACAAAATCTAAACAGACTAATTACCAGAAATGAAATTGAAGCGGTAATCAAAAAACTACCCAAGAGCAAAACTCCCAGGCCAGATGGATTTACAGTGGAATTTTATCAGACATACAGAGAAAACATAATACCCATTCTCCTTAAAGTTTTCCAAATAATAGAAGAGGAGGGAATACTCCCAAACTCATTCTATGAAGCCAGCATCACCCTAATACCAAAACCAGGCAAAGACCTCAACAAAAATGAAAATTACAGACCAATATCCCTGATGAACATAGATGCAAAAATACTCAACAAAATATTAGCAAGCTGAATTCAAAAATACATCAAAAAGATCATACACCATGACCAAGTGGGATTCATCCCATGGATGCAAGGATGGAACAACTTTCAAAAATCCATCAACATCATCCACCACATCAACAAAAAGTAGGACAAACATCTCATGATCATCTCCATAGACACTGAAAAAGCATTCGACAAAATTCAACAGCCATTCATGATAAAAACTCTCAACAAAATGGGTATAGAGGGCAAGTACCTCAACATAACAAAGGCCATATATGATAAACCCACAGCCAACATCATACTGAACAGCGAGAAGCTGAAAGCTTTGCCTCTAAGATCGGGAACAAGACAGGGATGCCCACTCTCCCTACAGTTACTCAACCTAGTACTGGAGGTCCTAGCCACGGCAATTAGACAAAACAAAGAAATACAAGGAATCCAGGTTGGTAAAGAAGAAGTTAAACTGTCACTATTTTCAGATGACATGATATTGCACATAAAAAACCCTAAAGACTCCACTCCAAAACTACTAGAACTAATATCAGAATTCAGTAAAGTTGCAGGGTACAAAATTAATACACAGAAATCTGTCGCTTTCTTATACACTAACAATGAACTAACAGAAAGTGAAATCAGGAAACCAATTCCATTCATAATTGCATTAAAAAGAATAAAATACCTAGGAATAAACCTAACCAAGGAAGTGAAAGACCTATACCCTGAAAACTACAAGACACTCTTAAGAGAAATTAAAGAGGACACTAACAAATGGAAACTCATCCCATGCTCTTGGCTAGGAAGAATTAATATCGTCACAATGGCCATCCTGCCCAAAGCAATCTACAGATTCAATGCAATCCCTATCAAATTACCAGCAGCATTCTTCAGCAAACTGGAACAAATAGTTCTAAAATTCATATGGAACCACCAAAGACCCCGAATAGCCAAAGCAATCCTCAGAAGGAAGAATAAAGAGGGGGGGGATCTTGCACCCCAACTACAAGCTCTACTACAAAGCCACAGTAATCAAGACAATTTGGTACTGGCACAAGAACAGAGTCACAGACCAGTGGAACAGAATAGAGACTCCAGACATTAACCCAAACATATATGGTCAATTAATATATGATAAAGGAGCCATGGGCATGCAATGGGGAAATGACAGCCTCTTCAACAGTTGGTGTTGGCAAAACTGGACAGCTACATGTAAGAGAAAGAAACTGGATCATTGTGTAACCCTGTACACAAAAGTAAATTCGAAATGGATCAAAGACCTGAATGCAAGCCAGGAAAACATAAAACTCTTAGAAAAAAACATAGGCAGAAATGTCTTGGACATAAACATGAGCGACTTCTTCATGAACATATCTCCCCGGGCAAGGGAAACAAAAGCAAAAATGAACAAGTGGGACTATATCAAGCTGAAAAGCTTCTGTACAGCAAAGGACACCATCAATAGAACAAAAATCTATCCTACAATATGGGAGAATATATTCATAAATGACAGATCCAATAAAGGGTTGACATCCAAAATATATAAAGAGCTCACGCACCTCAACAAACAAAAAGCAAATGATCCAATTAAAAAATGGTCAGTGGAGCTGAACAGACATTTCTCCAAAGAAGAAATTCAGATGACCAACAGACACATGGAAAGATGCTCCACATTGCTAGTCATCAGAGAAATGCAAATTAAAACCACATTGAGGTATCACCTCACACCAGTAAGGATCACTACCATCCAAAAGAAAAGTAAAAACAAATGTAGGTGAGGTTGTGGAGAAAGGGGAACCCTCCTACACTGCTGGTGGGAATGTAAATTAGTTCAACCATTGTGGAAAGCAGTATGGAGGTTCCTCAAAAAGCTCAAAATAGAAATACCATTTGACCCAGGAATCCCACTTCCAGGAATTTACCCTAAGAATACAGCAGCCCAGTTTGAAAAAGACAGATGCACCCCTATGTTTATTGCAGCACTATTTACAATAGCCAAGAAATGGAAGCAACCTAAGTGTCCATCAGTAGATGAATGGATAAAGAAGATGTAGTACATATACACAATGGAATATCATTCAGCCATAAGAAGAAAACAAATCGTACCCTTTGCAACAACATGGATGAAGCTACAGGGTATTATGCTCAGTGAAATAAGCCAGGTGGAGAAAGACAAGTACCAAATGATTTCACTCATCTGTGGAGTATAAGAACAAAGAAAAACTGAAGAAACAAAACAGCAGCAGAATCATACAACCCAAGAATGGACTAACAGTTACCAAAGGGAAAGGGACTGGGGAGGATGGGTGGGATAAGGGGTAGGGGAGAAAGGGGGCGTTATGATTAGCATGTGTAATGTGCATAGGGAGGGCAGTACAACACAAAGAAGACAGGTAGTGATTCTACAGCATCATACTATGCTGACGGACAGTGACTGTAATGGGGTTTGTGGTGGGGACTTGGTGAATGAGGGAGCCTCGTAAACATAATGTTACTCATGTAATTGTAGATTAATGATACCAAAATAAAAAAAATAAAAAAAATAGTGTTTCAAAAAGAAAAGTAGCTGATGATTATCATATGAAATATTGCTGCGTTGTCTAGTAAAATGAGCAACAGAGAAGAGTCTTCTGGATGGGGCAATGTGGTCAACATTGGTGATGTCAAGAGCAGTTTACATGCAGAGGTGAGTCTGGAAGCCATACCAGAAAATTGAAAAATAAATGGGCTTGAGCTTATTTAATTTCTCCAGCTTCTCTGCAAGGTGGGAATTACTACCATCATTTACAAATGAGGAGATCAGGGAGTGGAGTTGTGAAGGATGTGCCTTCGTTTTTACATTGCAGGAGGAAGAGTAAAATTTAATACCAAGCCTGCCCAGATGTACAATAATCAGATTCTTCCATTAAAGAAAGCTAATAGGCATAAAACCATGAACCGTGGGAAAAGAAGAACAAATGAGGTGGGACCTACAGTCACTCAGCTTTCCTTCCAGAGCATAGGAGTAAGGAAGGAACACAGCAGGGCCTCTCTGAGTTGAGACAGAGCTTGAAGCTTGGGGGGTCTCAGGCAGCTAGGAATTCAGGGCAGAGCTCTGGAAAGGAGGGAGTTATGCAAGAAAAGTGCTTCACAAATCTACATGGGGCTCCAGTGCTTCTTCACTGAGCATGAGACTGTATGTGCATGGCGTAAAACTCCACTACACCAAGCAAAGAGTGAATTGAGAATTTAAGCTAAATAATTCCTGGAGCTCACACAGAATTGGGAGACTCTTGAGCTCCAACCAGCTCCAACAGGGTGCTTATTGATCAACCAGTGGAGACCCCAGGGATCCCCTGCTTTAGTGGTAGGGCTCAACTGTCCCTGGAGAAAAGGCTAATCTAGACCCACCCTAGTGAAGCTCAAGGGGATCAAAACAATTCATCAAGTAACTGCCTGCCAAAAGCTGAATATGAAAAAAAATAAATAAGAAAGCACTAGGACACTACAAGAAGCAAGAAAATGTGCTCCCAAATCAGTCTGAAGTATGTTTGGTGGGATTTGTGCGAACTAAATGTGAGGCATCCTTGCTCTGCTGCATAAGCGCCTGCTCTCACGCTGGCCCTTTGCTTTGAAACCTACTTGATACATGTGCTCTTCCCCGGCACACAGGCACTCTTTCCACCCACACCTTTCTTCATGGTTGTGAGCTTTTGCTAAACGAAAACCGCAGAAGTCAAAATGACCCAGCTACTCACTTTAATTATGTGGAAACATGACTTCTGTAAATAGCCATGGCCCTCATCACAAAAGAATAAAACATAGATGTATGTATTTCACATTACAGTTATATATTTCACATTAGGGTTATTAATACCTCCCTTTAAAGCATAGTCCTGATGATTTTACATATTACTTTTATTTGTACTGTGTTTGGGATATTGTATGGCATTAGGTGGCAAAAATCCAGATACTATGAGTTTCCATAGAATATAGTATAAGCTTTGTTTCCAAAGCTATGTAACAAATGAAAAATTATGCAACAAAAGACATAAGAGAAAGAAAACAGAAAAAGTCATGTAAATGTAGATCTTAAATAGGATGGCAGAAGCTAGGCCAGGGGTTATGGTTGAGTAAGGAAGGATTATAGTGATTTGCATGACCCTGAGCTTCAGGTTTATTCAGACAGAACATGACTCATGCCACTATTATCTAACTCTGTGACATGGGGCAAGTTCCTACACCTCCCCTGGTCTGACCTCAGCCACTTGCCAACTATGTATCCTTATACAAGTGACTAAACTTCCTTGACCTCAGTTTTCTCCTCTATAAAATGAGAATGATAATCATACTTACCTTGTAGGGTTGTTTTGAGTATTAAATGAATTAAATATTCATTTAAAGTGCTTATTACAATACCTGAAGCATGGTAATTGCTCAGTGGTTGCCATCATCATTAGGTTTTTTTTTCATTATTACAGTCTCATCTGTATAAATGAGCATACTATCACCTGCCTCTGGGCTTGATATAAGGATCAAATAGAACATGAACATAAAGCCACTCACAGATTGCCTAGCATGTAATAGGTGCTCAATAAATGGTATATATCATCAGGAAATTGTACAGGAAAATTTGGACAAATTTGGATACATAAAAATATTAAAGTTCTTTATGTCAAAGCATCAATAAAATTAAGAGAAAAATGGGAAAATTTTGGCAACAAATATGATAGCCTTAAAAAATAAAGAGTTCATAAAAATTGACAGAAAAGGTGTAGGGACAAAGGAAGTAAACAAATAATTCATAGGAAGATACATAAATGGCCAATAAATATTTTAAGTATTTCCCAAGCTCATTAATATTCAAAGAAATGTAAAACAGTAAAGAGGCAGTAAAACACTATTTCTGGAAAGCTACTGACAAAATGTATCAATAATCTTTCAAAATCCCCATGCTGTTAGAGCCAATAATGCCTCTTCTAAGAATATATTCCAGAAACATATTTTAGAGAAGTCAACAAAGACCTATTACTAAAATATACTTGCAGTATTATTTATAGCAGTTGTGTTCAGATGAAGCTATTTTAAGTTGACTATTTCTGTTTTTCATAACCTTAGTGTTGTTATAGTATTGCATTAATAACAAATACAGATTGGAAAAAAAGATCACTTTTATGTTGAAGACATAACACTAAGAGAGATCTTCAAATTGCGTTTAGCCAATAATTGCTGCTTCCTGGGCACTCCACAAAATGCCTTAATGTCTCTTGTAGTTGCAGATTTGGGGGAGAGCTCTTCTGTCTTCTGAGGTGCCAGAAAGTGCCAGGGTTGGTTGTGTGTGTGTGTGTGTGTGGCATGGTTGATGGTCAGCCTGTGATGAAGCTTTGTAAGAAATACAACTTCTTCTACAATAGAGGACATCACTCTGTCTGCAGGAACACAGGCAAAGTTTTGAGAATTCTTTAGTAACACAACCTCAGCTGAGCTGAGTAAAACTGGCTAGGATGGAGGCCAAAGCCACCGGAATCTGTGTGTCCTTGAAAGAGAAACTCATCAGCAACTGGCCACATTATCTCTCCTTCCGCTGGCAAGCCTGCTTTTTTGAGTCACTAAAGAAATGTCAAAAACCCAAGAGCCTTTGCTTTTTTTGGTAAGTGATTTTTTTTTAAAAGCAATGGTGTTTAGAATAGTTACAGTCTAGAGACACTCTGCTATCCTTAAAGTCCCTGAAGGCATCACTTTTAACAACTTTATTTTTGGACCCTCTTGCCAAGAAGCAAAGTCATTTTTTGGAATGAAGGCTGTAGTTGAGATTGCTCACGGCACTTGCTATTTCCATTGCACTTCCCTGTGCACAGAGAAGGAAAAATCCAATACTGCATGCTCAGTTGAGTCTAAGATGTCGCCTTTTAGACAGAATCACAGAGCGGGAAGAAACCAGAAAGGTCTGGTCTGGATGCCTCAGTACAGATGTAAACCAGCCTGACTTCCCCGTGATCCAGAGTTTGGAGTGTGGGAGTGGGAGATTCGTTTGCATCTTTAATCAGTCCTAGCAACATAGGCCACTCTGATGGAGCAAAGACATCCACCCCCACTAAGCAGAGAAGCTGGACATGCCTCTCCAGGGTCTGCTTTCTCTATCTTTCACAGAGAGAATCTTTGGAGAGAAAAAAATCCCCTTAATTCTCACAGCCAGGGCCTTTGTCTAGCCACAAGCAATTACCCCATGTCCTCTGACCTCTAACCTCTGTCACAGCATTCTGTAGGTGATCTTCACTGATACGCACCGATTCAGTCCTGGGATGGCAGGGATGATGTCACTGACAGTCCAGGACCCAGAGACACGCGCAGCTGGCAGGCGTCTGTGGACCCTGAGAGGGGCTCATCGATGTTGCAGCTGGATGAGGCGAGGCTTCCCTTCCATCAGGCCGCGAAACAGCCAGCTGCACCCCTGAGAGCCCCTGAGTGGTCAGCGCAGCCCAGCACACGGTTGGGACGGTGGTTCTGTGCTCCCATCTTTGCCAGAGTTACTCCCTGCTGTCTACCGAGTGACCTCAGAGGAAGGCAGCACTAACTTTCCTTCTGTGGCTCAGCTAGTCATCTTCCAGTTGAAAAATAAATAAAAAGAAAGAAAAACAGTGTGTCCATCTAACATTTAACTAGGTACACTCCCAAACATCTGGGGCTGGAGGAGATGGGGTTAGCAGCTCCTGCAGTCGGCCAGGCTGACTTCAGGGTTGAGGCATGGAGGCCTGCGTGGGGCAGGGGCGTGGTCCACACTGTGCAGAGCCAGGAGGCTGCACAGACTCGGCTTGCCACCTCTTGGTCACCACCTCCATCTTCCAGAGAAAAGCCTGGAAGCTGAGCTAGATGCAAGTTTGGGGGAAATGTGTAAATAGGGACAGGATGAGCTCAGGGAAATGGCTCCTCTACGCCTGACCTCACTCCTGGGTCCCACTCTGGACCCCAACATCGCCCAGAATGTGGAGCCTCACAAGTGTTATAATGCACCACGCTAGCTCCAGCTCTCTTGTCCTCTTGCCTGCCTTTCAACAGTTTTGTGATCCAACCTAAAGTTCTATCCCTTACTCTCCCAGCCTCAGCCCTCCTCTGGCCGTGTTGGCTCTCCTGCCCAGCCTGACCCTCCAGGCAAATACTTTGGCAACACTGCTGCCAGTATTTGCTTGGTTCTTGTTTCCCCATCATCCCTCCATCCCTGCTGAGAAACCCCCAGTTCAGGATTAATGTAACTAACTGTCCATTGTCCTTTATCTTTTTCCAAAATGGCTAAATGCTACTGAAGAAAATTACATAAATATCCAGGTCATAGACCACAAATCTGTGGTTGGAAGCTGACACCCTTGCCAGTCCCTAATCAGACCTGACCCACCGTGCTCAATGGCTTTCATTTATCGTCACTATCCCAGTGTCATCTCATTAAAATCTACCTGCCCTACCTTCATCCAACTCCTCACAGACGAGTGAAGGTGGGGCAGGTAGTCTTCCCAGTGTAAACAGAGGTCACAACCCAGAAACGACTTTGACTTCCTTCCTGCCTTTCCATGTCTGTGGAGACAGCTGCCCTTCTCTCCTGCCTTTGAGAAACACATTTCTGTCCTCCTCAAAGGCACCGCCCTGTACGTAGGCCCTGGGCATCAGCCCTGTCCACCCCCTCCTCGCCTTACTTTGCTTGTTAACCCATCTCAGCTTTAAGTTCAAACTCTGCGGAGCCTCTCCAACTCTATCCCCTCAGCTTGCCCCCATAGTCAGGCTCCCCATTCTCACTCTCTTCAACTCGGTCCACTTTGCTGAAACTCTGGGCACTAATAATCAGACTGTCCAAACTTCCCACTCAGAGGTCTATGAAGCATCTCCATTCCTACGTCTCAAAGCCTTTTGAGCTTCCCCCCTTCTTCTTTGGCAACGGTCTCCCCATCTTCCCGTCCAGTTCACCTGTCAACCTTCCCCTGGATTTTGCTATTGTCCGGGGCTCTCCTCTTGCTGCCTTCATCTTGCTGCTCTACATGTCCTCCTGGGTGACCTTACCCACTACTTTTTGACTATTGATGATGCCCAGGTCCATGCCTCCATCGTCCTGATTCTCAATCTCTTCCTAGAAAGTACCACAGGCCCCAGAACCTCCACACTTCATGCCTAGACTCATCTTCTTCCCTCTCAGGGCTGATCTCAGTTAATGACATCACCATCTACCTCGCCTCCTGAGCTGGTAACCTCAGAGTCTTTCTTGACCTCCCCTACTGAACCTCTCACTCCTCCTCAGCCGGGACCCTTCACAGCTAGTCTCTCTACCTTTCATGCCATTAGCCACCCTCCTTTGCTGGCAAATTCCCACTCCTACCTGTAAACTCAGGGCAAATGTCAGTGACCTCTTACAAGCCTCTGCCCTATTCCCTGCTGGAGTTAGTTACATTTTCTTCTGTGCTCACATGACATTTTGTGCCCTTCCTACCACAGCGCTTAACATATCATACGTCCATCTACCCTGTGCATGGCTGCCTTCCTCTTTTAGGCTCAGGGCTTCTGGAAAATTTTTCTCTTCCATTTTTGTATAAATACTGTCTAGCACAGTGTCTCTGCCTTGTCACACCTGTTGAGAGAATAGGGATTCCTGACTACCACCTGGGATCCCACTGTTCCCAGACCATGGGAGGCTGTGTGGCCATGGGAGGGAGACCAGCAGACTTGGGTTTGACGCCCAACTCCCATATTTTCTAGCTATGTGACCTTGGGCAAGTTACATGAGTTCTCCAAGCTTTCGGGATATGGAGATACAATCACCCTAACCTCACAGAGCTACTTTGAGTATTCAGTGAAATGATACAATATAAAATACCTAGTAGAGTGCCTGGCTCAGAGTAAGAACTCTATAAATGTTAGCCATTATTATTAATAATACAAGGGCTCCTCTGTAGGCATGTAGAGTAAAACTGTAATCTTTTTAAAACCCTTGGCAATCAGAAGCTCTAAGGCAAGTTTGAATTAAAAAGTTTCTGATGAATTTGGTTTTTAAAGGGATAGGAGATAAAAAATATATGCCATTTTATCTTTGAATATAACAGCAAGATTCCAGGTATATTTTATATGTCCAGTGAAATAAGAAACAAGTCATCATGCCTATTTAAGATGAGAAATCCAGCAAGGAAAATGTAAAGATATCTATATTGAGTATTCATGCTTTGAAAGTTTAGAAAGAACTCCAGCAGTTTTCTTGATGGATAAGGGTCCCTTTGACTTTTCCAGAGGACCTAGAGGCAAAAGAACATGTCATATCACTTCCTTCTCTAAACCTTTGAAATAATGACAGATACACGTTTGTGCAGATGTGCCCATATGCATCAGATTGAATTATTAACTTTCTCTGCTAAAGACCATTAATATCTACCCCTCCCACTAGGGAGCAAAATGGAAAAAAAATCTAAGCTTCCTGGAAAAAACCAACAGGTTACCATTCTATAGAGGGAAACTGCATGAATAATTAACTTGTGACATTTTGATGGATTTCATTCATGAATACTTTTGGTTTACTCAGAGTTGTTAACTCAGGCTGCATTTTTAGGCAGAGCCTGGAAGGATTCTGTGTGTCTTGCCTAAGCCCTGAGAAAATGATCAGAAGCCAACAGAACAAATAAGGGATGCTTTGGGGCTGGGTTCAGACCATGTTTTCTAGTAAGTTAACATGGATCGATTGTGTTCAAAGTTTGAAAATGAGTTGTATAAAAAGAGCATTAAAAATATAAGACATGGTCCCTGGCTTCCGGGGAGGTTGTGAGCTGAATTGTGACACCCTCCAAATTCATATGTTGAAGATCTAAGCCCCAGTATCTCAGAGTGTGATTGTATTTAGATAGGTCTTTAAGTGGGTATGATTAAGTTACAGTGACATCAAT
The DNA here is from genome assembly GCF_040802235.1 of Manis javanica. Taxonomy (NCBI): domain Eukaryota; kingdom Metazoa; phylum Chordata; class Mammalia; order Pholidota; family Manidae; genus Manis; species Manis javanica. The sequence goes on along the minus strand of NC_133165.1, from coordinate 40,041,145 downwards.
GAGGGCGGGCCCTAATCCAGTGTGACAGGTGGCACTGTGTCGTGGCAGCCCCAGCACCCTGGTGTAGAGGGCTCTCAGAGAGTGGCTGATTCTCATCACCATCACTCCACACCCTTGTGGCCTTCCACAGTCTCAGGTATTGCACACTTTGTGTCTGCAGGTATGTGGGCTCTTCCCAAGGTCTCCTCTGGCTCCCTCTCCTGTCCCTGCATGGTAGGACTTATGCCTCCTCCCGTCTCTGTCACTTCTGCAATGGGGAGTGTGTTTGCCCACAGCCCTATCAGGCCTCTGTTCTTGACCAGGGAGTCTCCAGGGCCAAGGCCACACGGTGCCCATCCCATCCTCATTCTCTCAACAGCATGTATTGGCTGACCTGTTGGACGGCTGCCGAGAGGCTGGCATCCAATTGCTGCAGGAGCCAAAGCCATCCTCACTCTTCCTCCTATGCAGCACTTCCTCCCTTCTGTCTGGGAGCTCATGGCCCTCCCCAAAGAGCCCCCGTCTGGAGGCCAAAGCATCTGTCACCTCCCCTCGGCTTCCAGCCACAGCCTGCTATTAAAATACAAGCTTGGCTAGTGCTGCTTGGGCCAAAAAACAAACATGCTGAGCATCTTATGTTGAATTACAGCCCCTTCCACACCTCTTATTCATTCTTTCAGCTAACTATTGTCTTCAAATATTTGTCTGTAGAAGATAAGCTTTCTTTGTTGCTCTAGAGAGCAGCTTTAGGACCTACGCATAGAAACTGTAGGAAGGCAATATTTCTTCCATAAAAGGGCAAGGTTGTTAGCAGTTATGACGAACACTAAAATGATGCCTGCAGAGGAGTGACCCTCCCCTTCACAGAAGTCGGCATGCAGAGGTAGAATGGCTGTTTCTCTGCCTCCTCTTCTTTCTCCTGATCTTCCTCCAGGTGTCTTTTACTGGGAGCAGCACCCTCCATGCCTCTCCTGCCCAAGTAGGGCTCTGGGGCTCACCCTTGATTCCCAAGTCTCCCATGCCTGACTTTGGGCACTTACCCTGTCCTCCCTGGACAAAGACATCTTCCTCCTCACAGAATCCCCTGCCCATCCAATTCTTTCCCACATTGCACCAGACTGGCCTTTCTGAAACCCCAATCCACTGCAGACTCTTCTTGTGCTGATTCTTTAGCTAATTTCTCTAGGCTGTGCACCCACCTTCCACACTCTGCTTTGTGATGTCTGAGCTGGGGCTCTGCCAGCTGCATTGCCAGCTGGTCCCATTAGGCTCTGTCAGAGGAGGAGGCCTCTCTCCAGCATGTCAGCTGCACCCAGGCAGTGCGTTGCTCCTGTGAGGTTGTGCTTTATGTTAAGAAATATATATTTGGTCTTAGCACCTATTTTCTGTCACAAAACTCTTAAAACCCTTGGAATTTCCTGTGGTGGTAAGAACTATAAAGGTGTCTTTTGTCCTATTAATGAGGTGACATTTGGACCACACTGGAGAAATGGGAGCTGGTGGCCAGGGGCACCAACTATGTGATTAGAGAGTTGGAACTTTCAGTCCTGCCCCCTGCCCCACCTCCCACTTCCAGGGAAGGGAGAGGTCTGGAGAGTCAGTCAGTCGCCAGTGGCCAATGATGTAACCCATCATGCCTGGGTAATGAAACCTCCATAAAACCCAGAAAGATGACGTTCAGAGAGCTTCCAGGTTGGTGAGCACGTGGAGATTTGTGGATGAATAGAGTGGTACACCCAGGGAGGATGCGGAGGCCCTGTGCCCTTTCCCTACACCTTGCCCTAAGCATCTCTTGTGTCTGGCATAACATTTCTGAGTTATATCCTTTAATACAAATTGGTATCTAGTTAAATGTTTCTGAGTTCTGTGAGCCACTCGAGCAAATTAATCAAACCCAAAGAAGGGGTCATGGGAACCTCCAATGTAAAACAGGTCGGTCAGAAGCCCAGGATTTGTGACTGGCTTCTGAAGTTTAGGAGGGTTTGCGGGGTGGTCGGTGTTGTGGGACTGAGCCTTTAACCTGTGGGATCAGATGCTATATCCAGGCACATACTGTCAGAACTGAGTTGAATTGTGGGACACACAGCTGGTGCTGAAGAATTGCTTGGTTGTAGGGAACCCCCCCTGGTTACATAAGCAGTGGCTTCATGCCCTGGGAAGCAGTTGGGTAGAATCCCTGGCTTCTCTGGATGCTCCCAGAGCCGGCCTGACACACACCTTCTGAGACCCTAGCCCCAGCCCGGCAGCATTCCTCCTCTGAGCTTTTAGGTTTCACGAATTTCAGCTTCCTTTTCTAAGCCCAACAGGTGGTAGCCATTGTCTGCAGTTGTCTTTGGGTTCCCTCCAGTGTCTATGTAGCTGATTGCCTATATGAAATCCCCTCCTTTGGAATACCTAGTGGATTTCTCTTCCTGACTGGACTCTGCTGCAGCTCCAGAGAGCCTTTAAGACAAAGCTCTCACCTCTTAGCATGGTGCTCACCAGGCCCCAGCCCATGCCTCTGGCTACTTTTGGAGTCCAGGTTGCAGGCTGAACTCCAGCCTCACTGTCTTGCTGCATTTGGCTGTAGGCAAATGCTCTCTCTGGTTCATTGCTTTGTGCATAGTCTGGCCACGATGCTACTCTGTGCCCCACCTGGACTTGATTTATGCTCTGCCTGGACTTGCAGCTCATCTGGAGCATCTCCTACTCTAGGAAGCTTTGAAGACACTGGTCTCTTATTTATTTCACAATTGGATAAGGTGCCCTTACTTTACATCCCCCAGCATCCTGTTTCTTCTATTACATCACTTAATGCACTGCTTTCGAACTGTCAGCTGTAATTTCTGCATTTCCCGTTGGGGAACATGGGCTCTGCCTTCTCTCCCCACCCCCTTTGTCTATGTTTCTTTCTTTTAATATGTGCTTGAAAAATATTTTCATGAGGAAAGAAGGGAGGGGAGGAAAGAAAATTCTCGTGGTCTCAGGTGACTTTCAATGTACCCAGTACACATTTCTGACCCCAAAGTGTGTTGTGGAATATATTCTATTCTGGAAACAGGGTATGGTTAGGATGTAAAGTCTTTTTTGGTTCTAATCTGAAGCTGGATAGCTTTTCACTTCTCTGGTTGTTTATTTCCTAGCTGAGATGGATGACCTGGCTAGCTCTGTGGGCTCCAGCACTGAGCTCCTGACCAAGGCTCAGCTCTGTGAAGTGGCGGCAATGAGAACAACTTCTAAAGAGCAGAAGGTAAGCCAAACGCAAGGCAACATGGAAGCAGAAAGCAGGGCAAGCCAGGGAAAGACGTCGCTCGGTCTGGACCTGGTGCCACAGCAGGGCTGCTGCTCAGGGTGAGCATAGTGGTCCAGCTGAGAGGAGGAGATGAGCTTCAGGTCCAGGAAACCAGCCCAGCCTGAGACACAAGGAGGGAGCCTCAGACCATACTCGCAGGGGTACATGGTATAGTAGCTGCCTCCCCTCTCCCGCTCTCCCCAGGACAGAATTAATGTTTCCAATACAGGAGCTCTAGCAATTCTAATTTCCACTTTGCCCTCCTGTCCACTTACCTTCTGGCTCCTGTTGGACTGAAAAAATCACTTGAATTATTTCTTATCTGTTCTAAGTAACACTCAGGAGAAGGACTTGGTCTTTCTGTGACATAGGTGTGTGTGTGTGTGTGTGTGCATGTGTGTGTGCGCGTGTGAAATGTCTCTTCCGTAATCCGCAGTGGTTCTGACTCGCCAAGTGCTCAGTGTTTGCGCGGCAGCCAGCAGGAGGCAAGAGAAGGACTAGGAAAGTACTTCCCAGATTGTGTGGCTGAGCAGGCCACCGTGCAGGGAGGACAAGGAGACCCAGACATGGGAGGGCTTTGCCCAGAGCCACCCAGTGGGCTTGCTGCTCAGTGGCCAGTCCAGCACAGAGGCCTAGAACTTCAGACGCCAGGTCCAGTACACATGCTTTATAAGGGGATGCCTCCCTTTGATTCACAAAAACAGAATTTATTATTATCCCTCCAGCTCCTGGTGGCAGGTTCAATATCCCTTTACCTGGTAAATTATTTATATTGAAATGTGCTCCTGGGAGGCCACAGTGAAGCCATATTAGCTGGGAGCATCATGTAATTTATTTCTGCCTGGATTCCCAACTGCTGCTGGTTCTGCTGTGGCAAATTTTTAATGCCACATTTCCAGTCCCAGTTAGACATTCAACTCTGCCAAGGGAGCAGCTTTTGCAAGAGTGTGATCACCTTGGTGGACCCGAGAGGCCCCCCACCAGCTTCCCCTCTGTTTAGGTTTGCCTGGAAAAGAACCCACAAGCCCTCATGTCCAGAGCCCAGAATCAGGTTTCCCATTGCCCTGCTATTCATTAGCCATGTCACTTGACCCCTCCAAGCCTCAGTTTCTATATCTATCAAATGGGGATGGTGAGCCCTTGCTTCACAGGATTGTGGGACAGTAGTGCCATTGGAAGCTCAGCAATAGTAAGTCCTTGTTATGTGATATTGATGATGATGAAGGAGGTCCAGGGATCCCACAGGTCTCCGAGTGACCTCCAGAGTCCCTGTTGGTGCCGCAAGTCCTAAGTGTAGTATCTGCACCTGCTCAGAGTTCCCCTGTGTCTTCAGCCACAGCTGCTCGGGGCATCTGAGGAAGCACAAACTCCTGCCGAGATTTCCATGGGCCTGAACCAGCCATTTCTCCACTCCCCCTGCACCGAACCTCAGGGCATCTGTCAGCAACACTGGACTTGCCTCTTCAGCCTCACACACGCAAGGCCAACTCCTGAGACCTCAGGTGGGGCACTGAAAGGGGGCTTTACAGGCATGCTTGTAGCAGCCATCAGCCAAGTCTCTCTTTGTTACCCTAACACAGATACAAACTTTCTGCCAACTAAGGGCCCTCTTGTATATGGACTGATGCCAGTTCTCCTCAGACAGGAACAAGTAGACTCCTCTCTCATTTCACCCACAGGGAACCAGGAGCTCTACCAGAGAACCACAGAGGAGAAGTTTGGCGATAAGAAGCAACCAATGCTATAGCTGAGGAAAAATGATGCCCCTCATGTCTATTGCCTGGTAGGGGGAAGCTTCCTTACCTGGTGAGCAAACACAGAGTGGGTCCTATCTTAGCCCCATGGTATTCAACCCTATCTGCCTGTGAGAATCAACTGGAGAGCTTAAAAATAACAATAGCAGTAGCCAATCAAAACCAAACCTCTGCCATGGGGCCCAGACACATTGTTTTTTCAACACATTGTTTTTTCAAGTCCCCAGGAGTGATGTAATGTGACATTGACACTCACTTTTGATTATTGGAGTCCTTTCCTCACCCCCCTGAGCTGGAAGCAGAGGCACAACAAAGATTTTTTCTTCAGCTGCAGAGCATTGGTGAATCAGCATGCATCCCAGGCTGCTGGTAGCTGGTCAAAGAGTGGGTCAAGATGGCTGTTTCTGCAAGAATACATATTGCAAAACCAAGCAGTTCACTGGGAAGGTATTATCCATTTAAATCAGACTCCAGGAAATTGAAAGGGTGCCAGAACAGAGGTGGTAGAGCCGATCCTAGACCCTGTCTCTATTTTCCCATATTGGTAAAACAGGGATGACTAATCTGAGTTATTAATCTGAGACATCCTGTTTGTCTCTGAGGGTATTTATGACTCCCAAAAGAGGATGCAGATAGAAAAATGCATTGCAACTTATGAGACTTTGTCCACTGATGAATTATTTTCTTGGATTAAAGTTGTCACTGCTCTGCTGGTTTTGTGGACATAAAATACATTCAACATACAAACAAACAGCTGTGAGAGAAAATTCCCCTTGTTAGACAAATTGTCACCTAGAAACTGGCTATGTGGACATCAGTGGACTCAGCCTACAGACACACTGAAAGCACTGCAACCCAGCCCCATTGCAAAGTGCCCACACCCGCACAACTATTTCACTTAACCCCAAGCAGCCACTATTAAATGAAAATGAGAATTTTGCCTTAACCAAGCCAAACTTGAACCAAAAAGGCAGATGTAACACCTGGTGGCAGGGCAAGTTCTCTACCAATGTTTGCTTGAACAGTAGGTCTCCATCCCATCAATCTTATTGCCTCTGTGAAGAGCCAAGTGTGAAGGAAAAGCAGGCACAGAGGCTGAGTCGGAGCAGGGAAAGCTGGCAGTCTTGAGCCTCTTAGAATACCAGCAGCTGGAGAAGTGCAAAGGCTCAGAGCTCCAGGTGGGGTCAGCAGAGGAGGAGCCCTCTCCCTACAAGGCCAACGCTGATTTTCACTGCAACCAAGGGGTCAGGGACTCGGTCTTGGGCAACATTCGGGGCCACCTTCTCTCCCTGGTTCCTAGATTAAGGAAACCACATGAAAGTTACCCAGTCCCAACCTTGCATCCTTCACCCAGGCCTGCTCAGCTCTGACTCACCTGCCTGGTGGCCAGCAACACTGAGGACGTTAGCCCCCAGTCTGCTTGGGGTGTCTGAGACCATAGAAATTTATGTTCCCAGGGTTCTAGGGTCTAGAAGTTCAAGACCAAGAGGTCACAGGGATGGTTCCTTCGTGGTCTCCTCTCTTCCTTGGCTGTGTCCCCACAGGGTCTTCCCCTGGGCCTGTTGGATTCTAATCTTCTTTTCTTATAAGGGCACTGTCTTTTTGGATTACAGCCCACCCTAAAGGCTTTATTTAATTTAATCACCTCTTTAAAAGCCCTACTTCCAAGTACAACTCTGAGGTACTCAGGGTTAGGAACCCAAAATGTGAATTTTGGGGGGACAAATCAGGCCCCAAACACCCCATTTTTTACAATTGCTCCACACACCCCTCTGCTTGAAGTTCACTCCATTGTGATTTGGCTGCTCGTGCTGGTGTCCTGGCCTGTGGACTTGACTGTTGGTCCTGGTCGCTCACCTTGCTGTGTAGCCTTACCCATTTTCAGACTTACTCCACGCTTGCACGTCATAGGGTAGAAGTCCCACCTTCACAGTGAACCCTGGCCAGGGTCTTAGACTGAGTCCTCTTTCGTTCTTGTGAAAAAGAGTTTAGACATTTTGTCAAGAACCAGTAAGTGTGTGCTTCTTGCTGCAACTTCATAATCTCTCCTGTCTTCCTGCACAATTTGTTTAGTTTGCATGGGGGAGAAGATGTGACAGAAAGTAATATGCCCCTTTTGGCTGATTTTCATTGGCAATGGGGTGGCTTTTACAGTTCCTTTTAAACTCTATATGCCCAATACCTATAAAACTGTGGAGAAATCTATTAAAATAGTCAGCATATTTATGCATTGCTAAGTGTTCACAGACACATGAAGAACCAATTTCTCAAGAGGGTCTGGTATTGTTAGAGAAGGGAAAGGTGGTGCACTTTTTGGATCTGGAAGGTCCCTCAGGGTATTTGTGCCAACTTCATGACACCTCATCTCAGATAGGTCCAGAGAAAGCCACTGTTCCTGGCAGGGTCTCTGCACGGGTCATGAGGAATGTGGGCCTGGATGATGAGTACTGAAGGAGTAGTCAGTTTATCCACCAAAATTTTTGCCTTCTCCCCAAAAGATGTCTTAGCATAAGATAGAAATCTTACAGCTTGTAGTAAACTTGCTTTGTTGACCATATTATGGGGCCAGAAATAGTCACTCATTCATTTATTTAAGAAACTTGCATTATGTATTAACATCTCAGCCTTGTGCTGGAGCTTGGAAAGAGAAAGTTAAAAAGAACACTCTCTGTTCTCAAGAGGAAGATTTCAGAAGCTTCCAAGAGAAAGGGATGGTTGATGCCAAGCAGGCTGGAGAGCCCAGAAATCCTGCACATTGCTTGCATGTAGTGTCTCGGATCGATAGTGCTCCTGAGTCTTGAGTAAATCCTCCTGGCCAGCATGTCCACAAGAATGAAGGGGACACAAGTGAAGAATGCAAAGGTAGACTTGAGCTCCAATGAGGACTTCCCCAGAGGACAGCAGAGGTGGACACCAGAGGTCCAGCAGCGCAGCCCCCTGCAAGCACAAGTGGCCAGTCCCAGCACCCCCTGCAAGATGTGGTGCCAAATGCTAGAGCCACCTGAGGTCCTGGGGGATGAGGTCTGGAGCTTAGAGTGGACTCGTGTAGCTTGAGGCTCCACTTAGATAAGCCATGCATGCTTGGAGGGAATGCCATATTCCATCTACGAGACAGATTTCTCCAAGAGCTGTTTCCATGGAGAGTCCTGGCAGCATCATTCATCCTACAAAATGTTTGGGGTGACCTAAGGTGAAGCAACTTTGCAAGAACCACCCATGTAACAGGCTCCAAAAGGGTACATTAAACCAAATCTCAGAGGTATATTAGTCAGGGTTGTCCAGAGAAACAGAACCAATGATATACATATACATACATACATAGAGAGAAAGAGAAAGTAGAGAGAGAGAGAGTTATTTTAAAGAATTGTCTCACATGACTGAGGAGGTTACAAATCCAAAATCTGCAGGTAGACTGGTAGATGGAGACCCAGGGAAGAGTTGCAGTATGATTCCAAAAGCCACCTGCTGGCTGAATCCTCTCTTGCTTGGAGGAGGTCCATCTTTGTCCTATTAAAGCCTTCAACTGATTGGATGCTAGATAGCCCACAATAGAGAGGGCTATCTGCTTTAGTCAAAGTCCATGAATTTTAATATTAACTCATCCAACGAACACCTTTGCAAAAATATCCAGAATAATGTTTTACCAAACATCTGGACACCTTGGTCCAGCCAAGGTGACACATAAAATTAACCATCACAATAGTTCTATGCCCAATACAAAGTGGGGCCTTCCACTTATTAATAAATACTTTCTGAGGGAACAAGGAACCAATCTCTTGATATTGGCCACTCAGAGGCATAGCTCTGTGAATACTGAGACCCCAGAGCAGGTCCCGTCGGTCAGTTAGGACTTCCTCGTAGAACTTCGTGGTGCTCATGGTCCAGCTGAATTTCCCTGGTCTGCTTCCCTCCCCAATAGAGCAGGGCCCTCCCCAGGTCTGAGAAGCATTAGTTCTCATCTATGACTGCCCAGAGAACACCAGGCTCCAGCTCAAGACAGAAGGTACAATGAACGTGGTATCTGGTCTGAGGATCAGTTTGCGGCTACCTTAGCCCAACAGGGTGGTCACTCCTCAGTCTGCCTCTGAGATGTCATCTCTGGAGGTCACTTATTTTCAAATATGCCAGTTCCACTTTCCTCTGCTTTGCTCCCACCACAGGGTCCAACCTCTACAAAACTATGCTTCTCAGGCTCCATTGCCAATTGGGTTCAACCAGGGATAGGACAGGAGATTGGACTATGGGGGATCAGAGTAACCAGGGCATATTTCCCGCCCTCCCTCTCTCCCTGTCTGCCTTGAGCATTTATCCAGCAATGGCTGAGTCTTCTCTGAGGTTCCTCTGAGTCTCTGGGGATCTTGAGACAAGCCTAAGTTTATACACAAGCAGTGAGAAAATGGAGGCCACATAGAATCCCCCACCACACCCCCTCCATTTTTGAGTAATACATTGCTATATACCACCATAGTAATTAGCCAAGTAGACTCTGGAGCAAACTGCAGGGTTTGAACATGGCCCAGCCACTTCCTGGCTATATGACCTGGGGCAAGTTACTTAAGCTCTTCATGCCTCTGTCTTATCATCTGCTAAATGGGAGTAATGATAGCACCTCATTTACAGGCTTGCTGTGATGATAAAATGAGTTAAATCCTGGCATATAGTAGATGCCTATCAGTGTCTGCTATTATTATCTCACAGCCTGTGTTCTACCCAATAGATAGGACCCTCTCTGTCCATCCCAGCAACTGGATCCCGCTGGGGCAGATCTGGCCCCAGGCCTGGCCCCTCTTGCTCTCCATTCCAGCTTTATGCAATGAGCAAAGGCCAGCCTTGCCCCAGAGGACAGGAGTCCCCATCATTAGGGAAGCCCCCAGATGGACTGGGGATGTTTTCTCAAGAATGTTTAGCTTGGAGACCATGAAGAATGCTTTCTGTCTTGCCCTCATCTGAGCTCTCATGGGGAAGATGTTCATTTGTCTGTTTTCCATTCAGGGGACAGAACCAGAATCCATATGTGGAAATTACAAGAGTCAGGTTTTTGCCTTGAATTAAGGAAGAATTTTCTACTAGTGAGAAATGTCTGAAGATTATGGTGGAGAACTCCCTGTTACGGAAGGTGTTCACTGGGGTGTGCAGAGGGGATACAGGCCTGGGACTGAGGAGATGGCATCCCTGTGAAGATCCTGTCCAGCACTGCACCTCCAGGGTGCTTTGGTACATGCCCAGGAAGCTCTCCTGGTGGGCTGTTTCTACCCAAAGGGAAATGAAGGCTGTGCCCAGCTCCCAGGGATAAGTGCTGGGTTGGGTTTCCATTCTTCAGATGCTGAGAGGGTATATTGAACTAATGATGTGTGGGTTTTCCCTCCACTGTTCCCTGTTACCTGATTTTCTAGGCCTTGAAGTTTTTAAGCATCCTGCCTACACTGCCCCAGGGAAGGCAGAAAATAGTGGGGCAGAAGTGGGGGGTTTGCATTTCAAGAACCTATAGCTGGGCCTAAGGTGAAGCCAGGGGACACAGGGAGAGACGGCTGAGAGGACCACCCTGTGCCTGGAGGAGCATCCACTGCCGGCAGAGTCCAGGGCAAGCAAAGGCCAAAGGGGCCCATCCGTCCTGTTCCCTGGGCTCACCCACAGGAGTAATAAGATGTCTAGGTAAGCTGGGACTTCAAGAGGAAAAGCAGCCTCTGACCTCTTCCCAGGGCAGAACCCAAAGGGGTGGCCCAAACTCATGACTGTCAGCCCAATGTGGGGAAAAGAAGCTGTGTGTACAGGGGGATGCAAATGGGCAGACAGGTCACTGCGGGGTCACAGGTCCCATGTGCCACCTCCGTACCACACAAGTTTCAGTGAATCCATGTTTCAGAAGAAGCCTGAGCAGAGGTTGCTAGGACCCAGAAAGTGCGACACAGAGGAACACCTGCCAAGGAGGACCCAGAAGCAACAGTGAGAGGGGAGGGGGAGGTGCTGAGGGAGCCTTGCAGGCAGAGGGGCCTGATGACCACAGATCAGAGGGACACAGGGATGGCTTAGCACATGCAGCCTGACAGATGATAAAGCCAAGCTTCCCACCTGGCCCCAACACCTCTGGCCTGTGAGGACCATGGCGTTGGAGATAACCTCAAGGAAACGAACTTGACAGAGGCCATGACTTCTGCCACTTGATCGGAACCTGACAAAGAAATTAAGTTCAATTATCAGAAAATAAAAGACAATTTCTTACAGAGGGTGTTTGTGGCTGGAATTCACACCTCTTTAGGGGGCAAATTCATGGAAATGCGTCCAGCCCCTGAGAAGCCTGCAACACCCTGGCTGCAGCAGCAGTCTGCTCTGCTGGCTGCATCATTTGTCAAAATGTCATGTGCTCAAGCCCTGGGAAGCAGCTGCAGTGCAGGGGAGGGAGGGAGAGAGGCAGGGTCATGAGGCCTCTGTGCCAGCCTCCTTGGATTCTCTTCACAGGCCACTGGGCTCCTGCATGAAGAGGCTTCCAACCCGGCCACCTGCTGCTGGGGTCTGGACCTGACATCCTTCTGCAGCAAAGGGGCTCAGAGCTTTCCAGCTACCAAGTGTCCAGGCCTCCAGCAAAACTGCCTCACTTTGCAGTGTGACACCACCACTGAAGATGGGCGGAACTTGGTGTTGTTTCTCGCTGCTGACACCCTGCTTCCTTTCTGCAACTTTTTCCTATCTTGGGCTCTTGAGCTGCCCCCTGCTGCCCAGAAGCTGCCCTCTTATAGCACCCGCAGGCCAGCCTCCCAGATGCCTCACTTCTCTCCCCCAGGACTCTCAAGTTTACCTGTACAGCTCTGGCCTTGCCCACCGTGCATGTACAGACAGGGCGTATGCAGACAGGTATACACAGATGCCTGCTTGTGGTCCCCAGGTCTTGAGCAGAACTGAATCTGCTTCTCCCCTCCAACTCCCCTTCACCCGGTTTCTCAGGCCAGAGGGCCAGGAGTTAGCCTTGTTTCTCCACCTCTCTCCAGTCTGCTCCCCACATCCCCCGACCCAATCCTGCAAACTCTTCCTCCAAAACACATCCCAGTTCATCAGCTTCCTGAGCATGCCTCAGCCACCAGCTGATTTCAAGCCATCGTCACCGCTCGCCTGGACTATTGCAGGAAACTCCCACCTGGTCTCACTGCTTCTGATCCTTCACCAACAGTCCCTTCTCATGGAGCAGCCAATGGAATTATTGGAAGTATACCTGTGATCACACCATGATCCTGCTGGAAAACTTCTAAGTGGCTTTCTGTGGTATTAGAGTAAAATTCACACTTCCTCCAGGACCTGTCTTTCCCTTCCCCTCAGACCACCCTCTGGCCAATCTCCCCTCCATTCCCTCTGCTCCAGACACCATGACCCTCTGTCTCTTTCTCAGAAACACCAAGCCAACTCCCTCCTCTGGGCCTGGTAGCTGCTTAACTCCTCTTCCTAGAAGTTCTTGCCCAGATCTCTTGGCAGCTCCTTCTCATGGGGCAGGTCTTGAGGCCAATGGTGCCTCCTCCAAGAAACTTCCTTGGCCATTCTGTCTACAGCAAGCCCTCTCCCTTTTCCACTGTCTCAGTGGTCCCCAGATTGGGACACATACTTTGGGATGTCAAAGATGAACAGCAAGGTACAAGGACTGATAGAATTTCCATTCCTAATATTGTTTACTCCACTTTTATAACACTCTTATCTTGTGCATGCTTTATAATACATTAGTACAGTGGCACATGCAAGTTATTTATAAACAATTATATATGCGTATGCCTAAGTGTGTGTGTACATGGCAAGTGTTCAAAATATTTTTATAGATGTGCAATGAAAAAAGTTGGAAACTACTGTCCTACTATAACACCCTATTTTTTTGCCGTCCTGTCCCTTACCACTCAACAAAACATTTCTTTTGGTTTTTTTTTTTATTATCACACTCTCTCCCCTGGAATGTAAGCTCCACATGAGACCTGTCTCCCTTGTTTGCACTGTATTATCTGTGTGACCAGCACTTATAAAAAGTTGACCACATAGCAAGTGTTCAATGAATATTCGTTGACTGGTTGAACAAATGTTGCCCAGGATTTTGTTGAGGGATGTCTTCCTAATCCCAGTACATCTCCACACTCAGAACAATGGCAAACAATGTCAGAATGGGGCGCCTGCAGGACAAGACTCCTCAGAAAAGTTGGTAAGTTTTGGGCCTTCTGCCTCCTTTCCAGAGCATTCCCCTGTGTCCACCTGGAATCACAATGCGTTCAGATCACCTAGGCCCCAGGATCAGGTAAATAGCCTGGAAAGTCTTTAAGACCTTCATATGAACTAGTTTAGTCTACTACCACTTCCCATGGGCATTTGCCTCAAAATACATCATTGTGATCAGGAGGCAGGAGTTCTAGTTCCACCTCAGCTTCTAACTGTTCTTGAGGCCATGTTCATACCCTGCAAGGAGCTGGTTCTCAGCAGGGTTTTTTAACCTTGCTATTTGGAAGTAATTTCAAAATTCATTGAAGAGTTGCAAGAAGAGTAGAAAGAATATGCTTATAGACTTCTACTGAGATTTACCTATATTGTGCACATTTCCCCACTTGCTTTGTCGTTTGCTCTCTTTCATAAACACACATACATCTTTTTCTGTATCATTTAAGAATACATTGCATACTAAATGCTTCTAAGAAAAAAGAACGACTACAGTGCAGCCATCAACTTCAGTAAATTTAACATTGAAAACAATATTTCTATCTAATCTCCCATCCAGCGCCGTATTTTTAAAACATATTCAGCAGCAGTGCCCCTTCAAGTGAAATGTCACTAGAATCCCCATATACATCATAGTTGAAAACAGACAGCGCACTTGAAGGAAGGAGGTGACAGAAGGTCTATATATCCATTTCCTTCTGCCTCCATGACAGATCATGGGCTTGGTGGCTTCAAGCAGCACAAATTTATTATTTTATAACTGGGAGTCAGAAGTCCACAATCAGTCTCAATGGGTTAAAGTCAAGGTGTCAGAGGGCTGATTCTTTTCGGAGACTCGGGGAATTCATTTCCTTGCCTCTTCCATTTCTGGAAGCTGCTGCATCTTGTGGCTCATGAGCCCTTCCTGAATCACCCCAGCCTCCTGGTTTGGTTGTCACACCTCCTACTTCCTCCTCAGACCTCCTTGCCTCCCTTTACAAGCATCCTTGTGAGTACATTTAGGGCCCACCGGTATAACCCAGGATATTCTCCCCATCTCAAGATCTTTAGTTTAATCCTCTCTGCAAGTCCCCTTTGCTGCAAAGAAAAGATTTGCAGGTTCTGGGGGTTAAGATGTGGCTATTTTTTGGAGGGGACATTATTCAACATACCACAGGCTACCAGTAAGCAGGTTGTAGACTGCACAAAAGGCACCAGAAATACAGCCTGTGGTTTATTTGCCAAATCCCATGACTTTTCCTTTGCAAAAAGACCATGTCTGATGCCAGGTATGTGCCCAAAGGGGGCTGCTTTTAATAATTCACACAAAAGCTCTGCTCCACATAGGCTAGCTGGAGGCCAACCCCATTACCCCCTCTTTCCCTGTAGGTCCCCAGGCACTCCTTTTGAGTAATCCTTAACGTTCTTTTAGGATCTATTTAAAGCTCCAAGACCCCATATTAAGATGGCTTCTGGCTCTGATGTGCCACACTTCCATCCTGGCACTTTCTCCCACAGATACCCACTGCCCCAGCTCCCATCAGAGCCTGTCCTTTCTCCAAACCCCTGAGACTCAACCCGAGGCTGACACCAAAAGGCAGCAAGCACGGGTTCACCACTGTCAACCCCACAGGCTCCCACCAGTGGCCCAGCATCCATGGGTCTGCATGTGGTGTCTCAGCGCCCCTCCAAGTGGCCTGGTGACCCCGCCCTGTACCAGGACAGGTGCAGCCAAGCGCCAGGGCCACAGTCAGGCTCTTTTCTGCTGATGGGGCCCAGGCTGAGGGACCCTTCCCTGGAAGGATTTAGGCTTAAAGGACAAATGTGGGGACCAACCATATGTGGGCAATATGACTGATTTGGGGTCAAGGTCCACCACACCTCTACCGACTTGTGCCCCACCTCAACCCCCAGGAGGGGGGAGGGGAGAGGCCCTGATGTGCTCACTCTTTCCCCTGCTCCTTTTCCCTTGGAGCCAGAATTCACATTTTGCCCATTTCATAGGCAAGGTAATTAACACCTTTCAAGTTTTACCTTTTCTTCTTTGAAGAATCAAAAGGTTCATTTCTGGAATCAGATTTATGTAAAAGGCTTTTAAAATTACCCTGCAAATGACTTCCCTCTCCAGCAAAGCAATCAAGTCCTAAGGAACCTGCTGAATTGCTCCCTGGCCAGTGTTAAATTGATTCAAAGGCTTGGGGGGAGAGGAGGCATGTTAGGAAGGATGGGAGGTGGGGCTGAGGGTCTGCAGGAGTTTGCAGAGAAAATGCCCACAGTGCCAGCCCCTGCGAAGTCTTCAGCCTGGGAGGGGGAGCATTCCCTTGGAGCGCAGGAGGGGTGGCAGCGTCCTCAGGCCCCCAGAGGCCCAGCCAGCCCAAGGTGACCTGAGGCAGGGGGAGCCTAGAGAAGCTGCCCTTAGTGGAGGTCCTGCGAGCCCAGGGGCAGCCTCAGGTCTAGCAGGGGCTTGGCCAGCCTGTTCCCCACTGTGGCTGCCTCAGGCCAGTCACGCCTTGCTTTCCTGGAAAGCAGTATAGGCAGCTGGGCCTTGGATCTTGTCTATCTTCTGAGTTTGCTATTTTCTTTTAAAAACACACTGTGACACTATTCATAATCAACAAAAGTAGAAAAAACCTGAAAGTCCACTATCTGAAGAATGGATAAATAAATGTGTCTATCCATACAATGGAATATTACTTAGCCATAAAAAGGAACCAAATTCAGATACATTCTACAGTGTAGAAAAATATCAAACACATTATGCTAAGTGAAAGCAGCCAGTTACAAGAGACCACATACTATATAATGCCATCCATACGAAATTTCCAGAGTAGGCAAACTGATAGAGATAAGAAGGTGATTTGTGCTCATCCTGGGCCCAAGGGTAGGGATTGAGGGGTAACAGTTAAGAGCTATGAAGCTTTCTTTTGGAGTGATGAACGTGTTCTAAAATTTATTATGGTGATAATTGTACAACTCTGTGAATATATACAAAAAAAAACACTGAATTTGCACTTGAATGGGTGAATTGTATATGTAAATTATATCTTGATAAAGCTGTTTTTCTAAAAACACATTGTAACAAGGGGAGGGGGCTAGGGGTTATAGCAGAGATGAGCTTCAATTTGGAAGGATGAGAAAGCAAACCTCAGCTCACCACATACACACTGAGTGACCTGGAGCAAATCATGAACTCCTCTGGCTCAGCTGCCTCATCTGTAAAGTCAGGTGAATACTGTCCACCTCAAAAAGTGGGATTAAATAAGGTGATATGTGTAAAGTCCCTAGGCCGGGCTCTCACATAGGCAGGGTCCCCACATAATGATGGTTATGTTAGTTGACTTTGAGCCAGAAGAGCTAGGCTGTCATCCTGACACTAACATCACTTGGCTGTGTGACACTGGGAAAGTGCTCAGCCTCCGTAAGACTCAGTTGAAGGTTGAAAAGATCACACAAGGTTGAAAAGGTCAATGAGTAACAAGTGTGGGAACCCCTCATGCTAGCAGAAACATAGTAAAAGTCCAGTATTAGTTTGTTGAATGAATGAATGAATGAGCAAGGATTTTGAGGCAGTAGCTCATCCTCACATACATACATGCACGTGTGTGTGTGCATGCACACACACACACATACACATACACATCTTCAGGGTACTAAGACTGGCAAACCCATACTTCCTACCTTGCAGGTCAGCCTTCTCTGCTCAAGGGTTCCAGGCCCCAGGAATAGGCCAGAGCCCAGGGACTCCCAGAGAGTCCCAGAGTCTCTGCAGGTGAACTGGTGAAGGTGGTTCCCCAAGGTCAGCTCTAGGGCAGGAACACCTACTTTCTCTGGTGGCCTTTCTGAGCAAAAGACTGTCACATAAATGCCCTTAGATCCACCAGGCGAAAGGACCCTTCTGCCTGCCTCTGTGCCCTCTAACCTGTCCTGGGCCACCAGCTATCTACCTGCAGTCCCCTCCTGGTTCCTCTGTCCCAACCACTCACTTGGATGGAGCAGGATCTAACCATGTCCCTCTGTCCTGGAGATTCGAAGGGAAAGGAGGGACAAGGAGGGTTCCAGAGTCACTCAGGACAGCTAGGGGGTCTTCCTGATATTCCTCTTGAACTTCGGCTCCAAGTCCAAGAGGTGAGTGAGGCCTTTATGTGAGCCCTGGCCTCCTTCAAGCAGCTCATGATACCCAGCCTCAGGAGAAGTGGAGCCAAGGCAGGCTCTTTCCATTGTAAAAGGGGATTTGCCGATTATGTCCATCCAAGCTAGAGTGGAGAGGAGCAGTTTATAAAGCAGTGGCTGTCCATTACCTTGTTTAGTGACCCTGTCAGCCTTGTCAGTGGGCAGGTGGGTACTGCCACCCCATTTCACAGAGGAAGACTGAGTTTCGGGGTCATACCTCCTAAAGAGGCAGAGCTTCCTCTGCTTGAAGGCAGAATTCTCTGCTGCCTTCTTCCAAAGACCTACCGCCAGCAAACATGTGCAAAATACACTCATTTCCAAAAGCTAACAATGGCCCAACAATGCCTGCAAACTGGAGCCTTCCTGTGTTTGGTTTTAATTATTTCTTCCCCAGTGGATTCTGAAGGAGGTCACTGGTTGCTCAACGTGCTGCAAATAATTCCCCTGCCTAAAGGTGAAGAGAAACAGAGAGGTGCAGCTATGTCTGGGTGAGATGCTGTCCCAGGGCCCCTCGGGAAAGGAGCAGACAGGGAAAGGCTGCAAGGTGCACGGGGATGGTTCAGCACTTCCCAGGGAGCTTCCCCGACTTTCAGCCCCTGCTGAGGCTGCCCAACCACTGCGCACTGAGGGCTCCAGGGAGCAAGGAGAGTGGAATGAGGAGAAAGGACCACAGACAGGCTCTCAAGGAATGAGCCCTGAGGGGTGAGGCTCTTATTTCTGAAACAGGAATGCCAGAACTCCAGAGGGCACACGAGCCCCCTCAAGGGAGCCCAGTGGGGAGACCAGGCATCCTACTCTGGGGCTGTTTCTGCTTCCTCTTTGTTTCTGGCACCCCCTTTTTGCTTTCCTGCCATAGGTGGGTTAGGGCCTTCTTGCAACCTGCCTTCCCCAAGGCAACACCCTCTGCAACATCTGCAGACAGGACAGGTACCCACAAAACCATGGGTGGATGGGCACTGGCCCTGAGCTCCTGGACTTGACACTCTATTGGGGGAGACATGCAATGAACAAGTAAACCAATAATGACCAAAATTCCAGTAGGGATAAGGTCTGTGAAGGAAGGCAGGCAAGGCAGCAGGAGAGGGTGGCTGGCGGGCAGGGAGGGGGAAGCCTCTGTGAGGACGAGACCTTTGAGCAGAGACCCGAATGATGAGAAGGAGCCTATCGTGAAATCCGGAAGAAGAGCATCCAGGAGAGAGAATGGCCAGTGCAAGGACCTGGTGCTGGGAATGAGGCTGGCCCACTCAAAAGGCAGGGTGAAGGTGAAGGTCAGTGTGGCTGGAACCTGGAGGGATGCAGGAGGTGAAGTTGGGATTGGAGAGGTAGCCAGGAGGCATAGCATGTGGGATCTTCCAGGCCAAACACAAGGCTTGGATCTCATGCCCAGAATTATGGGTGGGCCTTGGAGGGGTTTGAACACAGGGATGATGCAGTCCATTGTATTTTTCAAAAGGTTTCCAAGTTTTTATGCAAATGGTCAGGATGGGAGAAGGCAACTGTGGAAGCAGAGAGAACAGTCAGGAGCCTCTGCGGTAGTCTAGATGAGGCAATGGTATTGTGGCAGGTGCTGGTGGCCGAGGATGAGAAGGCATAAGAGGCAAGGTGCTGGCGACTGAGGATGAGAAGGTGTCAGAGGAAGGGTTTATTCTAAAGGTAGGGCTTCTGGCACTTGCAGATGGACAGCCTGAGGATGATACAAAAAAGAATTTGAAGAGCAGTCGCAGGGCTTTTCAGCCTGAGTGAAGGGGACCATTTCCCGAGATGGGAAAACTGGGAGAGGAATGTGTTAGTTTTGAGATCATGCATCATGCCAGACTTGAGTAGAGGCTGGGTGAGTGTGGTTGTGACTAAGAACACTGTCCCCTGTGGCTGCTGCACTCCAGAGCTGGCCAGGACGATTGCTGCTCCCAAGGCAGGGCTCTGCATCCCCACTTCAATCCTGGGGCAAGGGTCACCAGCACTGGCTTGGGTACTGATACACAGTCTCATAGAGGAGACAGACTCTTAAATAAGTGCTTTCACATATAACTGAGAGGAAAACATGTTACCTTATCTAGAGGTATATAAGGAGGATGCAGTAAGAACATACAAGGAGAACTCATTCTGCCTGGCAAGATCAGGGAAGCTTCATGCAGGAAGTATTATTTGAACTGGCCTTGAAGGATGATGAAGTGGGTAAGGGTATTTCTGTTCAAAGGAACAGCAGAAAAAGAAACAAGGTTGTAAAAACATGTGGTCAAGGGGTAAAGCCCAGGAAGCTTGGAGAAATGTGATGAACCTCAGTGGCAGATTGCATCTTCCATGGATGGCTGCACCAATGTGCATCCCATTCTAACTGCTCTTCTCACAATATGATATCGAGACTCCTTTGTCATGAGATGGGAGTCTTTGTTCCCTCTCCTTGAACCTGGCTGGACCTTTAAAACTGCCTTGACCATCAGAATATGGCAGAAGTAGTGGTGTGTGGCTTCCAAGGCTAAATCATGGAAGTCGTTGCACCATCTACTTGGCCTCTTGACTCGTTCATTCTGGGGGAAGCCCACCAACACATTATGAGGACACTCTAGCAGCCCTGTGGATAGAAATTGAGGCCTCTAGTTTTCTGGGGCCCAACAGCCAGGACTGACTCATCAACCATATGAATAGCTGCCTTGAAAATGCGTCTTCCAGCCTCAGTCAAGCTTACAGAAGATTCTGACAGTCATCTGACTGCAGCGGACCTCTGACTGCAACACGAGGGACCCCAAGCAAGAATTACTCTGCCAAGCTTTTTCTAAATTCCTGACACATAATCTGTGAGCATAATAAATACCATTGTTTTAAGCCCCTGAGTTTTGGGGTGGTTTGTTTTGCAGTCATAGTAACTGGAACAGCCTGGAAGAATTTAGACACTGAATGTCCTGCTAAGGAGTTTGTTTTATTTATTTTTTTTACAAAACTGAATGCTACTATTATTTTCTGGGTGGAGAGTTGTGTGATTCAGCTATATGTCTTAGAAAGACTATTCTGACAATTTGAAAGCTGGAATGGTAAGTGGCAGCCAGTGAGGACAATGAAACTGTTGTAAGAATTGGAGAGGAGATGAAGGTTTACACTAGACTTGGAAAGAGCAAAGGCACTGAGGGTTGAGAGGTCAGTAGGCTGGTGGATGACTGAGAGTGTGGGAAGAAAGAAAAAGGTGGAAGAAGGATGGTGTTGATAGCAGTTGCGAAGGTTCTAGCTCAGTAAACCAGAAGGACCGTGCTATCATTAATGGGGTAAGATACAAGTGTTTCTTCATTTAACAAAAGCCAGGCTCATACCCTGGCTTCTTCCTAGGGCCGACTGGGTTTCCTCTTGCCTCTTCACCTTGCACCTCCACCCCACCCCCTAGGAGCAGAGCCACCCCACCAAAGTCCCACGCCTCTCCAGGGAGACTTGATCAGATACCCTAGCTCTGCCACTCAGCCGCACTGAGCCAGAGCAGGTAACCCACTTCGGCTACCTGGTTTTTCTCTGTAATCTTCCTTCCCCAAATGCTTTCTACCTATCAGCAAGTCCTTATAGCTCTACCTCCAGATTATAATGATACTCACTCCATCTCCTCTAAGGCCTTTTCCCAAGCCACTATCAATCATATCTTATCTAGAAAACTGCCGCATTCTCCTAACTGGTCTCCTTGCTTTTGTTTTGTTTTGTTTTGTTTTGCTTAATAGAAACCAGATCACATCACCCTCATGCTTAAAAGCCTCTGTTTGGCTTCCCATTGTGCTTAAAATAAAAGCCAAACTATACCCCAAGACCTTGGGGGCCATTCTTCTAGCCCCATCTCTCTGACTCTTCTTTGACACCCTCCTAGCTGACCATTCCATTCCAGCCCCACTCGCCCCCTGTTTGGTCTTCACATATGCCCTGCTTCCTTCTGCCCCAGGACTTTTGCACATTCTCTTTTCTTCACCTGGAGCCTCCTTCCCCAGAGTTGAGGTTTGGGAGGGACTCAGTAAAAGCATTCCTTTTCTCAACTTGAGTCTTAAAAACAGAGAAATAAAACAAAGTAATGACAGAAGATCAAAATGTCCCTTTTATGAATAAGAGAGGCCAGGAGAGAGGGCATAGCTTAATGTGAAAGCTGAATGGCCTGCAAACTGTTTCCTTCAACTGGCACAACCTCTCTCTACACAGATCCAAACCTTGCCCCACAGCCAGCTCCCACCCAGGTTAGACTCAGCGCATGGAGGAACAGACACAAAGCCCTGAGCCTATGGGCATCTCTCTCACAGTAGAAAAGGGAGGAGAATAAGCAGAAAGCAGGGAGGGGAGAAGAAGGGGTGCCATCTAAAGTCAGATGCACCCTTCCACCTGCCCCAGGTGCGGTGAGGGAAGTGGGGAGAGAATCCAGGGTGGGATGCACATCAGGAGTAGAAAAACGCACCCCACAGTAGTCAAGCTCTCCAGATGCCTACTTCATGCTCACATCTCAGGTCTCAGAGAAGCCCCCAACACACGCACACACACACACACACACACACACATGCATGTGCACAGTCTCTACTTCATCTTCAGTACCCAAAGTTATTTCTTTGCATCCTGTGGAAGATCTGTCATCTCCACTGGGACACAGCCTACTGTCCTGTGCACTACAGCAATCCCAGTGCCTAGACAGTGCCTGGCACATAGGTGCTCAACAAGGACTTTTTAACAATTTCAAGAGAAAAGAGCAGGAATCCCTGAGCCTAAATCCCCTCAGTTGTGGCCTGTTGCTGGGGGCTTCTGGTTCTCTCCGTCCCCAGAGGAAGTCCCTGCAGAGCTGGGTGGAACAGCGGCCCACCTCTGAGAGCGAGCGAGCCTGACCGGTGAGTGCATGCCTTTACTACCAGTCTGGAAGCCTTAAGCCCCTTCCTACCAAGCGTGGATATTATTTTAAGTGACAATTTGCACCTAGCTACCGTGATGACAATGTCTCACCTATTTCCTTTGCTCAGAGACTCAGAGCACTGAAAATGCTGTGAGATGTAATTGGTTTCTTCAGCATGGGGGCTAAGCTTTCTGGGGTGTATTATGTTCCAAATGGAAAGGAACAGCAAGATAAACCATTGCCCCTACTTCCTCTCCCAGAAAAAGCAGATTCTTCCTGGCTCCTGCCAACCCATAGGAGGTTTGAATGATGGAGAATCTGTTTACCCAGGGCCCCTCTGCAAAATGCCTCTGCAGGGGGCAGGGCGGGAAGCCGAACACCTACAAGGCAGCCAGCCTTGCAGGCTATCAGTGATGTGGTCTGAGGGCCTGATGGGACACCAGCCCCTACCCTGAGTGAGGATCTCTAGGGAACTCCACAGGCTCACTCTGCAGAAGGCGGTCATTACAGTGGGCCCACCCCCATGGGCATGCTGGGCATCTGCTCCACAGAGGAGCTGGAACAGACAGCACAGGCTACCATCCCCTTTCCCCCCACAGGGGCACACAGTCTGAAGGAAGCAGGGAAAAGGAGGTAGCTCTGGGGCTCTTTTGGAACAAAGGGCCAGTGTCTTCTTTTTCACAATAATAACAGGACAAAGCAAATCCATCTGCAACTCTCACTAGCATCCAAAGTCTCCCAACACCTGTCACTCCAGCCTCTCAAATACTGGCTCTTGTTTTCAATCTGTGGAGAAGGGGAGAGGCTGAAGAATTCACTTTCATTTCATTCCATTAATAGCTAAGCAGCATGGCCGGAAATATTTATGGGTATGAGCACATGAGCGTGTTCTGGGCAGGACTAATCAAATCACAGTGATTTGCATGGCTGCTGTCTTGGCCCTTTGCAGAAGGAGGCAACTAAATAGCTTTGGTGGCCAGGAGGGGCCAGTGTAACAAAGGCAGCCTGAAGGTGTGTGTGATCTGTCTGGGAGCCCAGGAACCAAGGGCTTCCTCCAGCAACCAGAACAGGCATCTGTCCTCAGGGGCATGGCCAGTGTTTGCTGCTACAGTTCTCCATGCCTTTTATCTGCCCTTCCACTTGCTTACACATTGATGACATGCAAGGACACTGCAATGTGCCCAGCTACTAGCCCCCTATTCCTGAGGGTGCCCCTGCACTGTAGCTCACGACAAATGTACACATTTGGGTTGTTTTGAGGGTCTTGAAAACTGCAACTGATTTGTGGCCAGTAGAGAATGTGTTCAAGCCCAAGCTCAGCAACAATGGCCCAGATGACTGTTGGGAGGTCACATGATTCTCTGAGCCTCCCTTTCCTCACACAGTAAACAAAGAGTTTAAATTAGATCATCTGTGAAGCTGTTTCCAATTCTATGAATCTAGTAAGAGAAACTAGCTTATGCTTTACCAAAGGAAGAAATGAAGGAAGAAAGAAAGGAAGGAAGGAAGGCAAATAAGTAGTGGAGATACAATGAAAAAGTAAAGGTAGGGGTCCAATTCCTAGTAAAGATACACTGCAGTCACTATGGGCCAGACACTTTTATAAGCCCTGCAGGACAGACACCTTTATTGCGCCCATTTTAAAGATAAGAAACGAAGGCACGACAAGCTTTAATAACTTGCTACAAGTTTTGCCTCTACAAGGTAAAACTATGGTTCCAACCCAGGTATTCTGGCTCCCCAACTCTTGCTTAGAATCACAGTGTCATACTATATAGTCTACGAAATTTCATTCACTCAGTCATTCATGGGAAGAGTGCATACAGCCCCTGCCATATGCCATGCCCTGCACTGGGTAATGACTCTTACAAGTCTCATCAAGCACATTGGTGAATTTGCACATAAGAGGCCAAAGCAAGAGTACAGAGACACATTCATCCCAGATGTCATCTGTCTCAAACATCCAGACTTCTGCAATCACCTTGTTGTTTAGGATTTCAATAAGAAGAGTTGAGCCTCATCCTACATACAGGTCCATGCCACATCTTCCCAATATGTCAGAATTCTTTGGTGACAGAAGCAAGTTTACATTTCCCCTAGTCACTTCGTGCTCCAACTCAATATTTCTGCTGAACTCTTTATCTCCTTCTTGTCATCCTTCATTCTGCCTTTTGTCCATCTACACCCACCCAAACATGGGTCAGAGTACTGCTGAAAAAATAAAAAGTACAAGGTCATATTAATTGATGTAGAAAAGACATTTGACAAAATTTCATATCCATTCATGATTTTTAAAAATCTTAGGAGACTAGGAATAGAAATTCCTCAAGCTGAGAAAGGCTATCTGTAAAAAAGGAAGAAGAAAATCTGTAATTAATATCACACTGAATGAGAAAAGATTGAATGCTTTCACCCCCTAAAATCAGGAACAGGACAAAGATGTCCACTCTTACCACTTTTATTAAGCATTGTACTGAAAATCATAGCCAGTGAAATAAAGCAAGAGAAAGAAATAAAAGACATGCATTTTGGAAAGGGATAAAACTTTCCCTATTCAAAAATGACTTGGTGACTTACACAGAAAATCCCAAAGAATCCATAAAAACAACTCTTAGAACTAATGAGTGAGTTTAGTAAGATCATAGGATACAAGATGAATCACAAACATCAATTACATTTGTGTATACCAGCAATGAACAATTAAAAATCAAAATCTAAAAATCAATATTATTTACAATAACTCTAAAAAATGAAATGCTTAGGTAGAAATCTGGCAAAATATATACAGAACCTATTCCTGAAGATTATGAAACATTGATGAAAGAAATTAACAAAGAACTAAATAAGTGGAAAGCCATGAAATGTTCATGGATTGGAAGACTCAACATAGTAAACATGCCAACTGTCCCCAAATTATTCTATTTAGTGGAAGTCCAATCAGTCAAAACCACATCAATTTATGTACATATTTACGTGGTGTGAAAGTTAAGTAACTAGAATAACCAAAACTATTTTGAAAATGAAGAGTAATGATGGCAGGATCTCACTACCCACTTTTAAGATTTACTATAATAAAAAGACCAGCTAGACTCTTAGGTATTGCTACAGTAATCAAGACAGTGTAATATTTGTGAAGTGCCAACACATAGATCAATAGAATAGAATAAAGCCCAGAAATAGACATACATAAATATAAATGGTTGATTTTATCAAACATGCAAAGGCAATTCAATGGAGAAAGGATAGCTTTTTGAAGAAATAGTATTGAACAATTAGACATCTATATGCAAAACTGAACATCAACCAAATCCTCATATCTTGTATAAAAATTAATTCAAAATGAATCACATACAAATATGAAATATAAAGCTGAAAACTTTTAGAAAGAAACACAAGAGAAATTTTTCATGATCTGGGGTAAGGCAAGGAATTCTTAGACATGATAACCAAAAACATGATCCATTAAAGAAAAAAAGGGATAAATTAAACTTCAACAAAATGTTACATTTTCGACCTGCAAATGATATCAAAAGAATTAAATGACAAGATACAGACTGGAATAAAATGTTTGCAAGTCACATACCCAACAAATGACGTGTACACAAATGACATAAAGAACTCTGGAAACTCAACTGTGAAAACCCAGCCCATTTAAAAATGAGCAAAAGGATTTGAAAAGACTCTTCATCAAAGAGAACATAAAGAAGCCAAATAAACACATGAAAAGATGCTCATTACTTTTAGGGAAATGTGCGTTCAAACCATGAGGAGATACTACACCGACTAGAATGGCTTTTTTTTTTTAACTGAAGTGTCATTGATGTACAATCTTTTTTTATTATTATTACAGTATGATTGATATACACTCTTATGAAGGTTTCACATGAAAAAACAATGTGGTTACTACATTTACCCATATTATCAAGTCCCCACACATACCCCAATGCAGTCACTGTCCATCAATGCAGCAAGATGCCACAGATCCACTATGTCCCTTCTCTGTGATACACTGTTCTCCCCATGTGTATCCCCCACACCTTGTGTACTAAACATAAAACCCCTCAGTCCACTTCTCTCTCCCTCCCCACCCTCCCTCCCACACCCCTCCCCTTTGGTAACCACTAGTTCATTCTTGGAATCACTGAGTCTGCTGCCATTTTGTTCCTTCAGTTTTGTTTCATTGATATACTCCACAAATGAGGGAAATCATTTGGCATTTGTCTTTCTCCACCTGGCTTATTTCACTGAGCATAATGTCCTCCAGCTCCATCCATGTTGTTGCAAATGGTAGGATTTGTTTCTTTCTTATGGCTGAATAGTATTCCATTGTACATATGCACCACATCTTCTTTATCCATTCATCTACTGATGGACACTTAGGTTGCTTCCATATCTTGGCTATTGTAAAAAGTGCTGCAATAAACATAGGGGTACATATGTCTTTTTGAATCTGAGAAGTTGTATTCTTTGGGTATATTACAAGGAGTGGGATACCGGGGTCAAATGGAATTTCTATTTTTAGATTTTTGAGGAACCTCCATATTGCTTTCCAAAATGGTTGAACTAGCTTACATTCCCAGAAGCAGTGTAGGAGGGTTCCCCTTTCTCTGCATCCTCACCAGCATTTGTTGTTCTTAGTCTTTTTGATGCTGGCCATCCTTACTGCTGTGAGGTGATATCTCATTGTGGTTTTAATTTGCATTTCCCTGATGATTAGTGATGTGGAGCATCTTTTCATGTGTCTGTTGGCCATCTGAATTCCTTCTTTGGAGACTCGACTCTTCATATCCTCTGCCCATTTGTTAATTGGGTTATTTGCTTTTTCGGTGTTGAGGTGTGTAAGTTCTTTACATATTTTGGATGTTAACCCCTTGTCAGATATGTCATTTACAAATATATTCTCCCATACTGTAGCATGCCTTTATGTTTTGCTGATGATGTCCTTTGCTGTACAAAACTTTTTAGTTTGATATAGTCCCATGAGTTCATTTTTGCTTTTGTTTCCCTTTCTCAAGGAGATGGGTTCAGGAAGAAGTTGCTCATGCTTATATTCAGGAGATGTTTGCCTATGTTGTCTACTAAGAGTTTTATGGTTTCATGACTTACATTCAAGTCTTTAATCCATTTCGAGTTTACTTTTGTGTATGGGGTTAAACAATAATCCAGTTTCATTCTTTTGCATGTCCAGTTTTGCCAACACCAGCTGTTGAAGAGGCTGTCATTTCCCCATTGTATGTCCATGGCTCCTTTTATCATACATTAATTGACCATATGTGGTTGGGTTTATATCAGGGCTCTCTAGTCTGTTCCATTGGTTTATGGGTCTGTTCTTATACCAGTACCAAATTGTCTTGATTACAGGGGCTTTGTAGTAGAGCTTGAAGTTGGGGAGCGTAATTCCCCCTGCTTTACTTTTCCTTCTCAGGATTGCTTTGGCTATTCGAGGTCTTTTGTGGTTCCATATGAATTTTAGGATGATTTTCTCTAGTTCATTGAAGAATGCTGTTGATATTTTGATAGGAATTGCATTGAATCTATAGATTGCTTTAGGCAGGATGGCCATTTTGACAATATTAATTCTTCCTATCCAAGAGCACGGGATGTGTTTCCATTTATTGGTATCTTCTTTAATTTCTCTCATGAGTGTCTTGTAGTTTTCAGGGTATAGGTCTTTCACTTCTTTGGTTATGTTTATTCCTAGGTATTTTATTCTTTTTGGTGCAATTGTGAATGGAATTGTTTTCCTGATTTCTCTCTCTGCTAGTTCATTGTTAGTGTATAGGAATGTCACAGATTTCTGTGTATTCATTTTGTGTCCTGCAACTTTCCTGAATTCAGATATTAGATCTAGTAGTTTTGGAGTGGAGTCTTTAGGGTTTTTTATGTACAATGTCATGTCATCTGCAAACAAGGACAGTTTAACTTCTTCCTTGCCAATCTGGATGCCTTTTATTTATTTGTGTTGTCTGATTGCTGTGGCTAGGACCTCCAGTACTATGTTGAATAGAAGTGGGGACAGGGGGCATCCTTGTCTTGTTCCCGATATTAAAGGAAAAGCTTTCAGCTTCTCGCTGTTAAGCATAACGTTGGCTATGGGTTTGTCATATATGGCCTTTATTATGTTGAGGTACTTGCCCTCTATACCCATTTTATTGAGAGTTTTTATCATGAATGGATGTTGAATTTTGTCAAATGCTTTTTCAGCATCTATGGAGATGATCATGTGGTTTTTGTCCTTCTTTTTGTTGATGTGGTGGATGCTGTTGATGGATTTTTTTGAATGTTGTACCATCCTTGCATCCCTGGAATAAATCCCACTTGATCATGATGGATGATCTTTTTGATGTATTTTTGAATTCAATTTGCTAATATTTTGTTGAGTATTTTTGCATCTATGTTCATCAGGGATATTGGTCGGTAATTTACTTTTTTTGTGGTGTCTTTGCCTGGTTTTGGTATTAGAATGATGCTAGCCTCATAGAATGAGTTTAGAAGTATTCTCTCCTCTTCTATTTTCTGGAAAGCTTTAAGGAGAATGGGTATTAGGTCTTCACTAAAAGTTTGATAAAATTCAGCAGTGAAGCCATCTGGTCCAGGGATTTTGTTCTTAGGTAGGTTTTTGATTACCAGTTCAATTTCATTGTTGGTAATTTGTCTGTTCAGATTTTCTGTTTCTTCATTGGTTAGTCTTGGGAGGTTGTATTTTTTTAGAAAGTTGTCCGTTTCTTCTAGGTTATCCAGTTTGTTGGCATATAATTTTTCATAGTATTCTCTAATAATTCTTTGTATTTCTATGCTGTCCATAGTAATTTTTTCTTTCTCATTTCTGATTCTGCTTATGTGAGTAGACTCATTTTTTTTTTGTAAGTCTGGCTAGGGGTTTATCTATTTTGTTTATTTTCTTGAAGAAGCAGCTCTTGCTTTCATTGATTCTTTCTATTGTTTTATTCTTATCAATTTTATTCATTTCTGCTCTAATCTTTATTATGTCCCTCCTTCTACTGACTTTAGGCCTCATTTGTTTTCTTTTTCTAGTTTCATTAATTGTGAGTTTAGACTGCTTATATGGGATTGTTCTTCTTTCCTGAGGTAGGCCTGTGTTGCAGTATACTTTCCTCTTAGCACAGCCTTGGTTGCATCCCACAGATTTTGCATTGTTGAATTATTGTTGTCATTTGTCTCCATATATTGCTTGATCTCTGTTTTTATTTGGTTATTGATCCATTGGTTATTTAGGAGCATGTTGTGAAGCCTCCATGTGTTTGTGGGATTTTTCATCTTCTTTGTATAATTTATTTCTAGTTTAATACCTTTGTGATCTGAGAAACTGGTTAGTACAATTTCAATATTTTTTAATTTACTGAGGCTCTTTTTGTGGCCTAGTATATGATCTATTCTTGAAAATGTTCCATGTGCACTTGAGAAGAATGTGTATCCTGTTGCTTTTGGGTATAGAGTTCTGTAGATGTCTGTTAGGTCCATCTGTTCTATTGTGTTGTTCAATGCCTCTGTGTCCTTACTTATCTTCTGTCTGGTTGATCTGTCCTTCAGAGTGAGTGGAGTGTTGAAGTCTCCAAGAATGAATGCATTGCATTCTACTTCTCCTTTTAATTCTGTTAGTATTTGTTTCACACATGTGGGTGCTCCTGTGTTGGGAGCATAGATATTTATAATGGATATATCTTCTTGTTGGATTGACCCCTTTATCATTATGCAATGTCCTTCTTTGTCTCTTGTTACTTTCTGTGTTTTGACGTCTATGTTGTCTGATACAAGTACTGCAACTACTGCTTTTTTCTCTCTGTTAGTTGCATGAAATATCTTTTTCCATCCCGTCACTTTTAGTCTGTGTATGTCTTTGGGTTTAAAGTGAGTCTCTTGTAGGCAGCATATAGATGGGTCTTGTTTTTTTATCCATTCAGTGACTCTATGTCTTTTGATTGGTGTATTCAGTCCATTTACATTTAGGGTGATTTTCAATAGGTATGTACTTATTGCCATCGCAGGCTTTAAATTCATGGTTACCAAAGGTTCAAGGTTAATTAGAATGGCTTCAAAAAAAAAAAGACCAACTAGACTCTTAGGTATTGCTCATGGGAATAGAAAATGGTACAGCCACTTTGGAAATTAGTTTGGCAGTTCCTTATAAAGAAATCATACCACTTCTGAGAATGTACCCTAATGAAGTTAAAACTTATGTTCATACAAATACCTGTATGTGAATGCTTATAGCAGCTCTATTCCTTACTACCAAAAACGGGAAATTACCCAGATGTCCTTCAACAGGTGAGCAAGAGGCAAATGGGCAAGTGAACTATGGCTCTTTCATACACAGAAATACTACCCGGAATAAAAAGAAATCAGCACCTTGTGTTGCTACCTGCAACAAATTGGATAAATCTCAAGGGCTGAGTAAAAGAGGCCAGTCTTTAGGTTCATTTACACACTGAGTGGAAGAAGTTTAAAGAATATATACTATGTGATCCCATTTATATATTATTCTTAAAAAGACAAAACTATAATGATGGAGACTAGATCAGTGGTTCAAGGACTGAGTAGGGAGAGGAGGTGATGATGATCAGACAGCATCAGGGAATTTTCTGTATTGCTGGAATGCCCCTGTATCCTGACTGCATTTGGTTACACCAGTCAATAAATGTGTTAACACTCAGAGCTGTATACTGGAGGGAAAGGAGTTATTTTACAATATGCTAACTTTTAAAATAAAGTGTTAAAAATACCCCCAAAACAATAGCCACAGTCAGCTCACTGTCTACCTTTCATCTGTGCTCCCCCACAGGGAGAGGGGCTTTTCCTCCTAAAGAGACCCTCACTAGCCCAGGCCAATGGAAAGGAGCAGATGGGGTGCTCCCTGTTGATGTAATTCCCCAATCACTATGTACCCCCACACTGATGCCTCAACTTCCCAGACTTGGAGTGCTCTGCAAAGCCAGCCATGGAAACCTCGGGACACCAGTTTGTGTGGAACTGCATTCAGAGCATCGTGCAAGTGCCCCAGAATATTAACAAAACAGCAGATCTCCTCAAAATAAATTAATAGCAAACAATTCCCACCACTCCTTAACATCTCTTTTCATGAAGAAGATGCCAACATAACCCCAACGACACTTTGTGCACACTCTTTCTTCTTTTCTAGAGAGTTCCCACATACTCTGTAGGGCTCCAAAGCCTTTGTGAACCTTGCTACCCTTCCCACACTCAGACAAGCCTGTCTCCTCGGGGACCACAGGTTCCCCACCATGGCTCTCTCTCAGCTCCTTCTTCTGCAGATCAGCCGAGCCTTTCTCACCAAGTCCGTGCCCTCCAGCCCTTATCTTTCCAGCAGGTCCTTCTCTTGCTCACTTGTCAGAAAATTCCACAATTCAGCAGGATTTTTAATTGTGGGAAATCATCTGATTAAGCCCAGATCACCTAGCAGGTTGGGAAGTTGAGTGGGTCAAAGGTTATATTCTCTTTATAAGGCAAAGTAGGGAGAAAGCATAAAGGCTGAGAACATTAAAATATTAATAATTGCTTACCCCATCAAGAACTAACTATAATCCAAAGTCTTGAGTCCAAGGTTGAGAATGTGATTCCTGCACAGAAAATAATTCTCTCCCTACACACAGGGTAGGCCTCTTTTCCGCATCCTTCTCTGAAAAATATACTTTGTTGATTAAAAGGGGGCCCTGACATAGCCTCACTCTGGCTTGTGTTCAAGTCTGACGGATCTGAGCATCATCTCACATGTGAAGGGCACAGTGTAAAAGCAATATGCAATTCCAGTGAGTGAGTTCCCCACAGGGCCTATTGAACCCTTCTGTCTATATACCTGCTCTCATTGCGTTTCCATCTCCATTTCTCTTTACCCACTTTAATGTACCTATCAAGTGGTATTTTCCAGATAGTTTTTTCATTTCTCATTCTAGGAAAGCTGATGCATTCCTGTCTGTCATTCTCCCTCATGTGAGCTCTACATTGCGCTATCATGTCATCTTCGATGGCAGTGGGGAGTGTCTTCTCCTGGGATTCATGCCCTTTGGACTGTGGCTGAGTCCATAAGGAGCAGTTTCATGTTTATTCTAGCCAGGTTCTCAGAATGAGCTTTATACTAATTTCTCTGCTTGAAGTGCCTACCCAGGGTGGTGGTGTAAACAAAGTCACACTCTTGTATAGCAGCTGGGAGTCCAGCTCCTCCATGGTGTCACTACTGGAAGCCAGAAGTTTTGAGAAAGTTTATCAAACTTTGGATCAATCTAGGAAAGGATGTAAGCAGATTTGCCTCTCTCACATAGTTACAGTTAGTCACTCACACTGCCAGCTTTGGAAGGACTCAACGTGTAATGGTTAATTTTATGTGCCAACTTGATTGGATCATAGGGTCCCAAGATATTTGTCTAAACATTATTCTGAGTGTGTCCATGAGAGTGTTTCTGTATGAGATTAGCATTTGAATCAGCAGACTGAGTAAAGCAGATGGCCCTCCCCAGTGTGGGTGGGCATCATCCAATCCACTGGGGAGCTAAATAGAACAAAAAGGCATAGGAAGGGTGAAATTGCTTCCTGCCTGCCTATTGTGCTGGCCCAGTGGCCTTCTCCTGCCCTTGGGCTGACTTACATCATAGGTCCTCTGGCTCTCAGGCCTTAGGACTTGGACTAAAAACTACACCACCAGCTTTCTTAGGTTTCCAGCCTACAGGAAAATCATGGGAGCTGTCAGCCTCCAGCCAACTTCTCATAATAAATATCTATGTATACAAGTTTCCCTTGTTATCCAAAAGTAGAGCATTCCTATGAAACATTTTGTAAGCCAAAATAGCATAAAGCAAAAAACAATTACCATTAATTTATATGGAAAACTTTTGAGCATTCCCAGGCCCAAAAAATAACCTTTCTTAGGCTTTTCCAATACCTTAGGACACATCTTATTAAAAGATGCACACAATAAATCAAGGTAAAGCCCAGATGCTCACAGACACCACTCAAAACCATGGCGGCATTCAAGGTAAAGCCTGGTACTGAGATGCTCAGCACGGTACCCAGGGAAGGAGCTTGATGGGGCCGCTCTCACCTCTTGGGGTGCATGCTGCCTATAATAAAGGCTCAGTGCAAAACAAATACAGAATGCTACTTTCACTTTTTTGTTGTTACTCGAAAAAGGGAAAATCCTCTTGGGATTTCTTTCATTTAGCAAAAATAGGACAAATGTAGGTCTTTCATAAGAGTGAAGTGCCCTAACACAAACTTTTGAAAAGCAGGTGAGACCTGTATATGTGTGTATACACGTACATATACACACATATGTACATATATACATATCTTGTTGGCTCTGTTTGTCTGGAAAATGCTAATACACCACCTGCTTGCTTTTGATAACATTTTAAAAGGAGGCCATTGTTATTCATCTATTTTCTGGCAGGAAAGTTGAGAATCTGATTTGGCAGCAGTGGTAGACAGAGTTAATAGCCCAGGTACAGCCAGTTCCCTTCTCTTTCACTAACCATGATTGGTTTGGGCAACACTGTGTCAGTCTCAGGGTTGAATATCGAAGGGTGTATGACAGTTGTGGAGATTGTGTTGAATTACCTCCATATCCACCTGCCCTGGGAGCTAGAGGTAAATTCAGCTCTTACCAATGCAGAAGTAGAAATAAGCCAGGGGGCTTCTCAGGCAGACACCTCCCCTCTGATAAAAAGGAGGAAGCTCATGAGAATAGTGTTTCTTTTTGACATCTTGGCTATCACCACTTTCTTCCTGTCTTTGGTAACTGACTCTCTCAGCTGCCACCACCATTATGCAATTATGGAAATCTGTGAGAATCACAGATATTCAGATTCAGCACCCTGACGTGTTTGAGAGGCTGATCTAGCACAACTGCCTACTTGAGACTAGTGTTGTGTGAGATCATTTCAAATGCCATTGTCATTTAACCACCCTGAGTCTGTCTTACATTACTTTTGGGTGAGGAGGTTCCTAACTGATACGAAACAGTCATTTGTTTGGACCCTTCTCACAGGACAAGGTAAGAATTCAAGGTGCCTAGGGGAACTAGCACCTCTGCTCTTGGGTGCTCTGGGAATGAAGAAGGTTCAAGTCCAGCCTGTTTATGCCCTACGTGCGCAGTGTGTGCTTCAGAGCTGAGCACAGCCCGTGCAGTCTACAGGCTCCCATTTAGTGACCGCTGTTGCAGCAGAACTCAACCCTGGCTAAGCCGAGCAAAACTAGAGCTCTTTTGGAAGGATGCCAGGGAAGCTCATACCATTAAAGGATGTGCAGAACAACAAATTCTTGGCGAACACATGAGGCAGAACAGCTCTGGGGACTTCAGCAGCCTCTACGCATCTTCTCTGTAAGACGCTGTCATCAAATGTCTCCTACTACCTTTTCCCGTCAGTTTGCATCTCTGCTCAGGTTTCAAATTCTCAAAAGAGAGAAAATCCAGCTAGGGAAGCTTGGCAGGGTACGTCCCTCTTGGAAAATTCCACGTGGCCAAAAGCTGAGAAGGTTTGTTGGTGAAGCTTCACTCACTGCCTAACGCTAAACAGGGATGGATCACAGGACCCCCGGGAGTAGGGTCTGCCTCCAGGAGGAAGAGGTGCTGGCCAAGAAAAGTAATCATTTGCAGCAGAACTGTCCTCCCTAAAATGGTGGGCATGGCTGTGATCCCAGGACCACTTGACTGCATCCTCATTAGTCCTGGTCAGAACCTGAACTGAAAGGGCTGGACCTTGCCCCCTCCATCTCATTCTTCCTCCAAATGGAGATAACAGATGGATGCAATGGGAAAACTGCTGAAGGTTTTTAACAGGGGACCATATATTCCAATCTATGCTTTGAAATCACCCTGCTTCTATGCAGAGCAAGGAGTGAACGGTTAAGAGAGAGTCCAGGAAGACCAGCTGGGAGATGGACGCAAGGACCAGGTGAGGGAGGAAGATGGTGATGAGCAATAGGTGGAGAAGGAACCAGAGTTCTGACATGAGCATCTGGGGAATAATGGTGCCATCGTGGAGAAGGGGGAGCAGAGGACACAGGGAGTGAGTCTAGGCAAAGGTGAAGATCTCTCTTCACACATATTAGACATAGATGCCTGTTACAGGAGACAGGTCAAGTAGGAAGCCCAGAGGTCTGGGTCTGGTTCAGAAATAGCTGTTCATCTACTGCTTGGCAATAAAGTTGAGAATCTGATATGGCCACTGTGGTAGACACAGTGAGTGGCCCAGCCAGCAAACAGTCCCCCTACCCCCTATGCTACCCATGATTGATTTGTGCAGCATTGTGAGCCAGTCTCAGGAGGAATCTCGATGGGCCTAGATGGTCTTGGAGATACCATTGACTTACCTGCATTTCCACCTGCTCTGGGAGCTAAAGGTGGCCACACAAAAACAGCTCTAGCCAATGTGGAAATAAGCCAGGGGACTTCTGGGAAAGAGTTCTCCTTTCTTAGAGAAAGAAGGAAGTCACCAGCCTTTGAATGGTATTTAGCCCCAGGAAAGGATGGGATCTCTAGGGGAGAGGTGAGAACAAGAAGACAAGAGTGGCTGTCCTGAGCTCTGAGGGCTCTGGCATCTGGAGGCCCCTTGGCGCAGGAGGAGCCGTCAGCCAGGCCGGGGAGGAGAAGCCAGGGAGCAGACAGAGAAGCCACGAGTGCGGGGTCTGTCAGCCGGGAGAACGGCACCTTTGCTGATGCCGATTCTGCTGTCATGTCAGAGGTCTTCACCTCTCCTCTCTCAGCTCTCCGCGTCTGCTCCCTCTGGAGAAGCACCCCTAGACTTGCGCCTCCTGCTGGCCTTTTCCCACCTGCCCAGCCTCTCAGTGGAGAGAGAATAAAACCTTGGAGACCACTGAAGAAAGAGCTCCTCACCTCCCCAGTCAACACTTAGCAACTGAGAAAAGAAAGAGGAATTTGAGGCTAGACTGTTGAGCCTGTTTTGCAATTATTTTCTCCCCTTAGGGGCCCTGTGCTCAGCAGTATCCTTCAGGGACACTCAAGCTATAGATCCAACAGCACAGTGGAGCCACCTCACTGTACTGAGCCTGCGCATGACATGCAGGCCAGGTCAGCTGTAAAGCCCTGAAGGAAGAAGGTCCAGATGGTCATTGGCTCAGGGAATATGCTCATCTCAGCAGTCAAACTGCTCTGGACATTCAACAGGAAATTGGGGCCAAGTAATAGCATCTTGTCTTGGCTGACCCTCAGAGTTGCTCTTGTAGCTTAATTTTAAATTTTAAGAGAAAAAGTGCTTTAACATAAGAGAAACCAGAAAGGCAGAGCATATTTCCTTTCTGTTTATAACATTCAGCAGCAGCTGGACTCTACCGCTGGAGGATGGGGAGCCCGTGCCCATTGGAAGGAGAAATAACTCTCGTAAAAATCAGCTGTCACAGGAGTCCTTGACCTTCCCATGGGGGCAGAGAGAAGAGTGAAAGCAGAGCCGACGCAGCCAATGACACAATAACAGGGTTGAATGAAGCCCTCCCTCGGGCTGGTGGCCTGGCCTCCCTTCAGAGGGCTCTGTCCATCCTGCTACAGGAAACTCTCAGCAACGATTGGTCGGGTACCACAAACACTTTCTCTACCTTTGTCAGCCCAGCCACACTCTGAAAACACCGAGTGCCTAGAAAGAGTAGCCTGTCAGAAACAGTGCAAAAGAAAAGTTCCATATCTCACCTCCTTATTTTCCAGAGGCCCAGAGAAGGTCAATGATTTTCCCTGGGGCCAGAGACAGGTAGACCCACCCCACAGTGGATGCTGGAGTGTGGGGACCTGAGTCCTGACCAGGTTGCCCTAGCTCTTGTCAGTTCTCAGAGCTGATGGGCGAGGCTGCATGTGAGCAAAGCCACAGGGCAGCAGCGCGCTGCAGAAGCTCCAGTCCTCTCCCCTCAGCCCTGTGCCCCTGCAGAGGCACTGAAGTCCTCAAGCTCAAACACACGCAGAAAAAAGGCTTCGACCACTGGCCAGCACAGATGCTGATTGCCATAGGAGAGGGGGGTGTGGGTGCCATTGCCTTGTGAGGGCCAGAACCCATCCTGTCATTTGGCACCATCAGAGAAAAGCAGGTGTCCTGCTTCTCTTTGAAGCTGAAGGTAGTTCATAACAACATATTTAGAGAAAATCCTGTATATCACTTTGCTTTGGGGATAAAAATAACTTTTGTTACAACAGAACCCTTTTGTCAGAGAGAGAATACTTTTCCATCTTGCATTTAATCTACACTGTGCATATACCTTGGACATTCACTCATTCATTGGTCAGATATCCTTGAGCCCTGAGTGCATGTTCGGTACGGGGACCCAGAAGTGGGCAATATGGGAGGGGACTGTACAGGGTGTGAACTGGAGAGAGGGGGTTGGCTATGACAATACTGATTACAATAAGCATACTTAAAATATAAGGATACAATAAAATTCAAAAGATTGAATTAAAAGATATGTTAAGCAAATACTAAGCCAAGGAAAGCTCAAGTAGCCATATTAATACCATTTAAGACAGGATTTGAGCCAAAATCATCAATAGAGATAGAGGGGTTATCACATAATGATAAAAGGTTCAATTTACCCACAAGATATGTCTTTTTAAATTTGAATGTACCTAATAACCTCAAGATACTTAAAAAGTAAAGAAAACAAAAAAAATAGCTAAGGAGAAATTGACAAACCCCCAATAATGGAGTATTTTAACACAATTCTGTCAGTCGATAAAACATCAGCAGTATATAGAAAATTTGAACAATTTAACATAGTAACAAGATAAAATATTTCATGTGTATGAAACCAATCAAATGCAAAAAATTTACCTAGAACAATATCCAGGGTCGAAAATGGTGTGTGCAGCAATGGCTGCTGGTGAGTGTCACCTGCTGCAACCACTTTGGAAAAAAGCTGGCCGTGTGCATACTCTATGTGATCCAGTAGTACCACGCCCAGATATGTACACATTACGGACACTTTTGTACATGTGTATCAGGGGACATGTGTGAGAAAGTCCACAGCAGCATTCTTCATAACTGCCCAGAGTTGTTGGAGACAGTCCAAACATCCATCAGCCACAAATGGATTGGCACAAGCTGCAACACTCCACAAGCCTGAAATGAACAGAATATGCTTCCTTCTCAGCTTACACAAAGCCAATCTCGAAAACATCATGTCAAATGAAAGAAACAAATGTCAGAAGCAAAGTTCAAAAATGGCCAAAGTCAAACAATGTATTGTTCAATGGTAGATAGTGAGATAACAAAACTATAAGAAAACCGAGGGAATGATTCACACAAATTTAGGATCACAGTCACCACCAAGCAACAGGGGTTGGAATGGAGGATGTTATTGGAGAAGCAACTTGGAGGCTTCTAAGGAATCGGCAAGGTTCCATTTGTTAACCTGGGTGATGATAAATACAACTAAGGGATAGTTCCATACACGTGCATCAGGAGACTTGCATCAGAAAGCTCATGGCAGCGTTGTTCATAATGAATGGGTGTTTGTTTTACTGATGATCTTTAAACTGTATGCGTACACTTCACACATACTCTTTTTAAATGACATTTCAAAACAGAAAAAAAGAGGAAATGCAACATAATGTTAGAAAGTGGTCACAGAATGAGTGGAAAAATGATGGGTGATTGTATTTTCATCTTTATATTTTGTTACATTTTTTGAATTTCCGATGATATTCATGTATCACCTTATCATCAGAAAAGAAAAACTTTGAGAAGTGATGAAAGAAACCACAAAAGGAAATATTTGGGTTTGACCACGTAAAAATATAAAACTACCACGTGTTTAAAGCTGAATAAAATCAGGAAGTAAATACATTTGACAATGACAATAATTCACTCTGTATGGAACTCTTGCCAATAAATTCCAAAAAAGGAACATGGATAAAAGACATGAGCAAAGAATTCACATGAAAAGAAATACAATTGTCTAAAAACATATGGGAAAATATTCAACCTCAGTTAGTAATCTCCCCCAAAATGTACAAGAAGCCACAAGAGAGGCAAGGAGATATAATGGAACTGTCACAGGCTTTCACTAAATAACCTGGATTTGAACTCTAGCTCTGCCAATTTACTAGCTGTATATCCTTTGGCATTTATCTTTAAACCTTCTGAATCTCTGCACACATGTATAAAATAAAGGAAATAATGTTAATACCTTGCAGGGTTGTTCTAAGGATTAGATATAGTGCATTCAATAATACACAAGGCCTAGCACATGCAGATTTCTAATAAATGGGTTACCTTTTTCAAACAGTGAGGGGAAAGGGAGAGAATAGAGCCAGCGTGTATGGACAGCCTAGTGGGGAAAGTGGACTTTAAGGGACCTTTGAGAGAGTGGAACCAGTATTCCAACAGGGCAAGTACAAGGTGTCCAGATATCAGACTGAAAATAACCAGCTGTCAGACGACCAGGCCTTCTTGAGAGAATGTCAGCTGAAATCTGAAGGCTAGTGTGAGTAACACTAGAGAGGAGATCTTATTTTCCCAAGATGGTTACATTGTCTCCAATCCCACATGCATTTTTTGCACTGCAGCTCTGACATTCCTCCCCTCCAGGGATGGGGTCTATGTCCCCTCCCCCTCAATCTGGTGGACTTGTAAGTGTACTTAAGGTGACGCTATGTGACTTCAAAGGCTAGTCATGAGACATGATGCTGCTTCTCCCTGGTGCTCTTGAACTATGGCTCTCAGAACCCAGCCACCATGCTGTAAGGAAGCCTGAGCAGCCCACCGAGAACTGAGGCCTGGCCATTAACCCTGGCTGAATGCCCACTGACAGCCAGCCTCATGGGTGTGCCATTTGGGGAGGGATCCTTCAGCCCCATTCGAGCTGGCGCAGCAGGTCAGGGAGCAAAGACAAGCCCACCAAAATTCCCCGCAAACTGCAGGTTCCTGAGCAAAATAAGTAACTGCTGTTGTTTTAAGCCACTTGGCATTGGAATGGTTGCTGTGCTGTGTAGATGATCAGAACAGGGGGAGAGAGAGCTCCAGGCACCAAGAGAAGCATGTGCAAATGTCCAGCATCCAAAGACCAAGGTGGCCAGCTCCTCATCAGCCTGGAGAGTGGAAAGATCATAAGCTACAGTGGCACACAGCAGCCCAGCCTTCCTCCTCCCCATACAGAAGTTGAGACCATGGCCTCCAGGAAATGGGAATAGCTGAAGATTTTCAAGCATGGCCTTGATACAACTAGAAGTGTGCTTTTCAAAGATCACTCAGATGGTAACCTCAAAAAAGAGTGGACAAGAGACAAAAACAGTGGATGTATGTCAATAGCCAGAACTAGATGACTAGTCATCCTTCACTTAAGAGAGAGTATGCATTTCAACATCCAGGGAGAAGATCTTTGGTTGAGATAAACTGTCTTCCTCTCCACGCATTCTTCCCCCAACCCCGACTGCCCTAAATGTCTGCAAGCCTGCCTCCCGCCTCCATATTCATGGGAGATGGTTGGTCGGCTGGAAGAAGAGCTGCGCTGACCGTCCACAGGTGATGTGCTGTGTCTGAACGCTGAGTCTAAATCTCTGTGTCTCACACCAGCCCTAAGCCAAGGTCTTAACTTGTTTGTTCTCTTCTGCTGGGGCAATGGAGGTCTCTTGTTTAGCTTCCCTAAATAGAGCAGGTCACAGGATAAAAGGAGATACCTTTAGCAAACCAAGGCCCCAATGCAGGATGGTGGTGGCTTCACGTGGAAAAAAGCAGTAAACCGAGAGGCAGAAGGAAGCAGAGAGAGACCCGGGAGTCTGCCTGCAACCGTGTGGCTCCGCCGGTCCCCCGGAGCCTCATTGGAAGGCAGACAGACATCTTTCTCCTGAATGTGTTTCCCCGCTAAAGTTTCTTGCTGATCACTCTGTCACTAGAAATCAAGTTCCAGTCAGGGTTACCTGCTTGCTGTCCAAGTCCCATGACCCAAGTCATTGCCATGAGCTGCCATCAGGAAGCCTGTCGGGATGTTTCAGAAAATCTGGGCTCATGTGAAGAAAACATTCATAAGTGTTGCCTGTGAAGACCTGCGTGTCAGGAGCCTAAAAACCCTGCAAAAACCCTACCTTGTGCCCACTTTAAAGATGCATCCATGACACGCTTCCCTCCATCTCCTCTCTTCCCATGGCAAATGCTTCTCTTCTTTCTCCTCCATCTCCTTCTTGTCCTCCATGTGTTCCTTCACGTAGAATGAGGTCTCCATAAATGAAGATATAAAAGCAAAAAAACTGACTTAGCTAGGGCTACATTAACAGAAGCATAGATTCCACAGTGAAGGAGGTAAATGTTCTACTGCTGTCTGCACCTTTTTTTCCTGTCATGGAGGATTATACTAAATTCTGTTACCTGTGACAATCTTCCCTTGAGGTAATGGAGGCCTCAACTCTAGCTGTGTTACTATGAAAGGGGTATAGGATTAAAGGAAATACCAGGGAAGAAAGCTCAGCATCAATAATAGTGTTGGGCTACAAGTGGGCCTCATTATAAGAGGGATACAGACAAAGTAAAGCACATCCAGGATTGGGAAGATCTCAAACCCCTTGGGTATGTTTAGGGCAGAAGGGCACAGTCTTTTAAATATGAAGAAACCAGAGGAGAGAAACAGCGAGGGGAAATTAGTGACCAGGAGACAGTTTTCAGCTTGGTATAAGGGTGAACTTTTTAATAGCAAGGAACTTTCCTAAGATGGGAAGTATTGCCTTATAAAGTGGTGAGCTCCCCATCACTAAAAGTATGCAAACAAAAGCTATAGTGGAGAAGCCACAGCATTTGCCATGTGATTGAATTTTTTAATTTTGATTTTTCAGACTTTTTCCCAGGGCTTAGAAGCATAAATAACACAGGATGACATATTATAAATAGGTGAGCCATGGCTTCAGAGCCTATTAGGGATAATTAAGGGTCTGTAGAAAACTAGCAAAGACAATAGGGCCAGGCTGGTCCTGGGAGGAAAATCAGTCAGTTCATCCTGACAGCACAAGTCCAAGGAGGGTGAGGCAACTTCAAGTCCAGTTATTTTCCTTATTTTCTCATTCATTCATTCATTCATTCATTCATTCAACAAACACTTACTGAGTGTCTGTGTGCACCAGCCCCTAATCTCCAGGAATTCCCAGTTTGGATGGAAGGACAAACAAGGAAAAGAGTGATGTACACTATGATGGGGATGTATTAGTCAGAACTTTTCCTGTTGCAAGTGAGCAAAACACAACTCAACCCAGTTTAAGCAAAAAGAATTTATTGGTTCACACACTTGGCAGGGCAGAATGATGCTGACAGCAGGCAAGACGGGATATGAGAATGTCAATGGCGTCCTTGGGGCTCTCTCATTCCATCTCCAACTCTGCTTCTCCACTGGTGTCTGCCTCGTTTTCCTCTGCAGGAACACGGTTGCCCTCTCCCTCCTCACATCGGGATAAAATACCTGAGAGGGCTCTCAGTGCAGGAGAGCTCCAAACCTAAGATGTTCCCTCCCGAATCACATGACTGGAAAGGAGGGGAGTGCAGTGGCTTTTCCAGTAGTAAACATGAGGCTCTGGGCAAAAGGAAGAGTTAAAAGGGAGCTGGGCGGCCAAAAACAACAGACATCCTGCCCTAGAATGGAAGCACATGGGAGGGGTCCAAACCAGTCCTTGGAACACAGGGAGGATTTGGGGGTAGGTGATGCTCACACTGTGTCTTGAAGGATGTGTGTCAGGTATGTTTATCTATATGCAGTAGGGGGTGAGGACAGGGAGGGATGAGGGAAGGGGAGAAGCAGCTTGTTGCTGAGAATTAGGAAGCAGGTCAGTATGGCTCAAATGAAGAGATGTTGGGAGATGGGCAGACACCTCTGCTGGGGCAGAAATCAAAGTTGTACTAAGGGTGTGTCCTGCAGGTGTGAACGTGGGAACTATCAGGTCTAAGGAATGGGTGAGGCACAATAGCAAGAAGTCTTGCAGTGTTGGTTTCCAACCCAGGATGTCTGAACAAGGCCACATAAGGGGGAATCTGAGCTGCAGCCAGCCTCACGGAAGGGCTGTCAGGAACCAAGCAGAGGTCAATCAGAGTCCACCAAGAGTAGACAGGAGGTCCTTTTCCAGGCTTAGTCTCCCCTTCTCCAGGGCTGGGCTTTAGAGTCCAATGGTCAGGCTTAGAATGAGCCAGGCAGACCACAGCAGCCTGGAGCAGTCCATGGAGAGCAGGACCCCACATGCATAAGTTAATGAGTCAGTTAGGAATGCCTCCAGCTGCTAATAACAGAATACAAGGCTAACAGAGATGGAAACCACTGCACAGTTGTTTACTTCACAGGAAGCCTTCAAGGAGGCACTTTCAGGGATGGTCGAATAGCTTCACAATGTCAGAGTTTTGGGGCAGCATCTCTGTCATTCCCTAGACTATCTCCTTATGGTTGCAAGATAGCTGCCACAGCTCCAGGCATTACATCCTCATAAAACAACATCCAAATACTG
Source organism: Manis javanica (assembly GCF_040802235.1). Classification (NCBI taxonomy): domain Eukaryota; kingdom Metazoa; phylum Chordata; class Mammalia; order Pholidota; family Manidae; genus Manis; species Manis javanica. The sequence goes on along the minus strand of NC_133165.1, from coordinate 39,997,547 downwards.
GAAGTAGGGAAAAGCCAGGGAGGTAAGAAAAGAAAAAAGCTCTGCTCACATGTCTGTCTTCCTGAAAAGGGAAGCTCTCCTACCTGCAAGGCCACTGACAGATATCGTACTGCACTGCATAAGCTGCAAGGGAAACTTGATAGTGGGAAGCAAGCAAACAAGGAGCTGGGAATGGCTGTCAGATAAGCACCCACAGTGACCACTACAATTAAAAGCAGTAGTTTTCTGCCCCTTCCCACAGTGCTCTGGGTTGAGTTCATGATATGATTTCAACATGAGCTAAGCCCCACCTGGTACAGGGCTGAGAAAAAACTCCAAGTAAACAACAGTACCTTCTCATGAGCTTGCAGTAGAACAAGCTTACAATTGCAGATAAAATGTGAAGCCAAGCCTCACACATAACAAAGACGGCCTTGCTGAGCTGGCAGAGCAGCCCTGTACACCCTGGCCCAAGCCATCCTCCACAGTCACACTACTTCCTAGGGTAAGTTCTGCTCCCTCTCTACAGGCCAGGGAACTCTCCAGTCCTGGGCAAAGTGGGATAGTTTTGGCCTTCTGAGAGTCCCTCCACTTCCTAATCTGAGTAAAATATGTCCCATGTAGAATGTCCTTCCCTTTGCACTTCCTTGCCTTGCATTCCTTAAGCTACCATTTGTGAAGGCCTGCTGTGCCCAGGCCTAAGCTGTCAGATTCAGTTCTTGTAACAACCTTGTGCAATGTGGGCATTTTACCACCATTTTAAAGATGGGAAAACTGAGATTCAGAAACTGGTAATTTCCCTAAGGTTATGAAGCTAGTGAGTGGAAACCGGAAATGTCATTTTGGGCTTTAGAGTCAGACACCTTTCTCTTAGCCCTGAATCAGTGAATCTCATACTTCCTGTGTATATGAATCATTTTATTAAATTAATCATCTTATTAAAAATAAGATTCCTGGACCCATGCCCCAGAGATCCTGACTCAGTAGGCTGAGCTGGGGTCCAAGGAGGCATGCCTCTAACAAGGATCCTAGATGTTCCTAATGTCAGTGGTTATGAGGCTTCACCTAATTAGCTCTGTGCTTGACAGAATTCCAAAGACACAAATCCTGCTTCCACCACAAAACCTTCCGGCCCAGTCCTCCTTCACCCTCCAGCATTTAACTAAATGGTTTTCATACCCAGTTACACATGCTGCCTATCTCAGATACATATAAGGGCTTTGAAGACAGCATTTGCCTTATATATTTTCCTTTGTCCTAACATTCCCAGTACAGTACCTGTCATCCAGAAATTTGATAAATATCTTTGTTTTGCTTTGATTTCACAGCATTTAAAGGTGCCTAGGAGATGGGCCCCTGAATAAAACCATGGCTTCTGAACATCAGGCATTGTCTTATTAATGAAATCATCACATATTGAGTTTACTTGATAATAAGTAACGACAATCATTTGATAAGGAAGTGAAATACACAATCACTTAATTTAGAATAATTGGATTGGATGACAAACTTAGAGTCCTGATTAAAATTAATTGTATTGCTGAGACTGCCTTGGAATCTCAAATGCAAGTAACTAAAACTTTCTCAGGTAAAGAAGGATAAATTCTCCTGTTGGGCTCTCCAGGAAAAAGTATCTGTTTACGTTCAGTTTTTAAACAAATGGTACTGGTGGCATTCATTACCTTTGGGCAGATGCTTGATGGAAGGCTATAGCGACATTCATTTGAATGGGCAAATATTGACCCTTTCTCAAAAGAGAACCATCTAATCTGGCAGTTTTGGGGAAGCTTTACTAAATAATTGAGGATTTGGATTGAAGAAAAATGCAAACTGAGTATTTGTGGAATATTTGAGTGTAAGTGGTAGGTGGGTTACTAGCCTAGGCCCCAACTGGTATTTTCTTCCTTTTGTGCTGTTCAGCCAATTCCAGGGCTCCTAAAGGTCAGTGGGCCTGTTATCAGCTCTATCAGTGCTTCCCAGTATTCAGTGTGAAGAATGACCTGGAATCGTGTTAAAAACAGATTGTGATGTGAAGGATCTTTTTCTTCACAAACCCTTTCTTCTGTTTGTTCACATCTATTGATCCTCTTGTTGAATTTTTCATTTCATTCATTATATTCTTCAGTTCAGAGTTTGTCTTTGGTTCTTTTTATGATTTCTGTATCTTTTAACCTTCTCACTTTGTTCATGTATTTTCATGATTTGTGTTGAATTATCTTTCTGTGTTTCCTTGTAGCTCACTGTGCTTCCTTAAAACAACTATTTTGGGTTCTTTGTCCGCCAAATCGCAGATCTACATTTCTTCAGGGTAAGTTACTGGGACAATATTGTGTTCTACCGGTGGTGTTATATGTTTCCTTGATTTTTCATGTTCTTTGAAGTTTTGTGTTGCTTTCTTCACATTTAAAGAAGCAGTCTCCTCCCTCCATGTTTATTCATTGGCTTCAGGAAAGAAATACCTTCCTTAAGCCCTGCTACAGATTCTGAGTTTTTTTTCCCAGACATTTACTTCATACATCTTCTTTCCTTTTGGAGAGAATTCTTAAGATTGTATGCCTGCTTTTGATTCTGCAAAGCCAGGCTGGGTGCTAATAGCCTCCTGTTTGTTTTCCCTAGGGCAGAGCCAAATATTCAAGTGTATGTGCTTCCTTCCTTTCCTTCAGATTTGGGGTGGCTTTCTGCATATGCTCAGTAGCCATCCACAAAGGCTTGTGCTCACTGCCCTTAGGGATGCTCACAGGGACAGACAATGGAGTGGGTATATGTGTGAGTGGGACACTTGGAGTGTTGGGGGTGCCTACGGGACAGCTGGGGAATCTACAGGTGAGACATCCCCAGTGGCTCATGGGTGGGCTTCCTGATGGAGTCTGTGATGCAGTTAGAGGATCCACATAATTTTGACATCTTCCAAGAGCCCTGGCTCCTGTTCTCCCAGCCACTTTCTAACTCTGAGCTGTGAAGTTCACTTCATATTTTCTGGATGGGGCAAGGAAGAATGGTTTCATTGCAGCATTTTGCACAGCTGGGGATACTGAGTACTCACTTATATGCTTTCACTTTCCCCCATAGGAGATCACAGGCCAAGAAGATGTGCCACCTTGGGGGAGGGGGAGGTGGGTAAAGTGAAAACTGTTTCTGTTAACCTTCTTCAAAGTGTATAAACATGAATTGTTTTGCTCCATTTGTGTGCCTGATCTTCTCTATTAGATTCCAGATCTTCACCAAAAGCATGTTGTCCATGGGCAAATGTCAAAATCAGTGCTCTTTTAGGGGAAGAGATAGTAGAATACCACCAATTCACCATTTTGCTGATGTCATTTAAAAAAATTTAGAGTAATCTTCTTTATAACTATAAAATATCTTGTTGGAATGTTCTGTTATGTGTATGTACATGTGCAAAATTCTTGGGATTTTTCTCCATAGATAACCTTGTCGTCCCTAAATAGGGACCCTTCAGCTTTCTAATCAGTATGCCTTTAATTTCCTCTTCTCGCTTATTGCATTGTCTAGAAAGCCCAGCACCATGTTGAATAAGAATGGTGAGCATGGACACACTTACCTTGTCCTCCATCTTAAGGGGAAAGCATTCAGGCTTACACTATTAGGAATAATGTTAGCTGTAAGTTTTTTTTTAGGTGATTATTATGGATGGAATCATGTTTGTTCCAAATGAGGTTCAAGTTCTAACCCTCAATGTGACTGTATTTGGAGACAAGACCTTTGAAGTGATAAAAGTTTAAATGAGTTCATAAGTAGGCCCTAATTCAACCTGACTGATGTCCTTGTAAGAAGATGAGAGGAGACATCAGGCATCCATAAGGAAAGAGAAAAGTCCATGTGAGGATATGGCAAGGAGGTGGCCAACTGTAAGCCAGGGAGAGAGGCCTCAGGAGAAATTAAACCTGCCTTGATTTTGGACTTCCAGCTTCAGTAACTGTAAGAAAGAAATTTCTGTGGCTTAAGCCACACAGTCTGCAGTACTTTGTTATGGCAGCCTTAGTAGACTATGACAATACTCTGTCCAAATTAAGGTAAATTCCTTCTATTCCTATTTTTCTGAGGATTTCCCTTATGAATGATTGTTAGATTTTGTCAAATGCTTTTTTCTGCATTGATTGATATGATCATGTGATTTTTTATTTCTTAATGTGTTAAGATTTCATTGGATTTCACTGATGGATTTCAAATAGTGACTCCACTTGCATCTCTGGAATAAATTTCACTTGGTCATCATGTACCATTCTTTTTATATGTTGTTGAGACCTATTAGATAATTTTATAATAATGATTTTTGATATTCAAGATGAATATGGATATATAATACTCTTTTTCATACTTCATTTGTCTGAGTTTGGTATTAGGTTTAAAATTTCCTGAAATTAATTGGGAAGTTTTCTCACCTTTTCTATTTTCTGGAGGTTATTGTGTAGAATTGGTGTTAATTATTCTTTGGTTGAATTATCCAGTGAAACCATATGGGCCTAGATATTTATTTTTCATAGATTTTAAAACTATGAATTAAATTTCCTTTATTTTTCTATGATTATTCAAATAATCTATTTCACATCAGGCAAATTGTGATCATTTTTGTTCTTTGAGAAGTGGTCCATTTAATTTGTCAATTTACATTCAAGTCATGTAAGAAAAATAAAACCTGCCAACCAAGAACACTTTATCCAGCAACACTGTCCTTCAGAAACAAAAGAAAAGATGAAGACATTCCCAGACAAACGAAAGGTGAGGGAGGTCATCATCACTGCACCTGCCTTACAAGAAATGCTGACACAAGTCCTTCAAGTTGAAATTAAAGGGTGCTAATTAGTAACATGAAAATATAAAACACAATAGTAAAGTAAGCATATAGTGAAATTCAAAATATTCTAATAGTAGAATATAGCAATGTGTTAATCTCTTAGCGCTAGTACAAAGGTTAAAGGATAAAAGTATTAAAAATAACTGTAGCTATAATAATTTTTTAATAGATACACAACATAAAAAGAGGCAAATTGTGACATCAAAAGCATAAAATGGTGGGATAAAAGAGTAAATGGTTTTGTATGTGTTTATAGTTAAGTTGCTGTCAGCATAAAAAAGACCATTATATCTATATGTAAGCCTCATGGTATTCATATAGCGAAAACCTACAATTGATACACAAAAGATAAGAAAAGGGAATCAAAGCATACCACTATGCAAAATCATCAATTCATAAAGAAAGAGCAAGAGAGGGAAAAAGGAACAGGGGCTCTACAAAACACCAATAAAACAGTAAGATGGCATTAGTAAGTCCTTACCTATTAATAATTACATTAAATATAAATTGGTTAGGAGGAATGGCTTAATGATGACAGCATGAGAAGTGAGAGAGAAACCTCCTCCCAAAACCACATATAATAAGAAAATATAGCAAATACAACAAATCCTGAAAGAGAAACTAGAAAGAAGACTATGACAAAATGCTTATATCTGGGGGAAAAAGAACACCTCACTGAAAAGGGTAAAGTAGCAAAGACATTATCCAGCAGGACTCAAGCCCTCTTTCCACCCCAGCTCACTGGCAGGAGGAAGAGGAACAGAGCAGGGAGGGGGTACAGGCCTAGGCCTGCTGAGAACTCAGCCCTGGAGATAGGCTCAAGAAGCATGAACCCACATTACATAGTTCTCTGGAGATAAGTGGGGTTGGAAAGCAAAGACAAGGGGAGTACTCAGAAAGACTAAGATTCCAGCCACTTGTAAACAACAGGTACCCACATGGCCACCCCAAGACAAAAGAAAGGGGGGTACTTTGAAAGACTTCCCAACAGTGAGAGGGCTGCTAAAGGGGTAAGGACTACATAGAGCTTGCTGTTCAGCAGAAAGGATAGATGGACAAAATCGTACTGGCACACTCAGCACAGCAAGTTCAGGCACTCCACCCCCTGGCTGGTGACCCACTGAGGCAACCCACTGAAATATGCAGCCTTCCACTCCTTCTGCCAGCAGGTACCAGTTTGCAAACCTACTACCTCTGCCATCGTGCCAAGCCAGGCCGAGGTTGGCTCCACTGATGGCAGCTTAAGGGGCATAACACAGAGGCTCCTCCATGTGTGCCTGGCACACCGGCCCTGGCAGTGGAGGCAGGCACTGCAGCCAGGAAGCAGGAAAGAGCTCTTTCCTCCCAACAGGAACCAGCGCCACTCACCTGCAATGCTCACCATCACTCAAGGGGCTGGGCATCTCGAGAGAGTAGAGCTTCTGGGCACAACAGGGTACCAGTTACACAAAGTTTTTATTCCACAGTAATCAATACAAATATGAACTGGCAAGAGAACTTGGTACAAACCAAAATCCCACAAACACCAGAAAGAGGGCTAAGTGAAACTGAAATCACCAATTTTCCTGATAAAGATTTCAAAATAAAAATCATAATCATGCTCACAGAACTACAGAAAAACATTCAAGACCTCAGGGAGGGCTTCAAGAAAGAGAAAGAAACTTTGAAAAATACAGTATCTGAAATGAAACATACAATGGAAGGATTTGAAAACTGATTACATGAGGGAGAGGAGGTGGTAAATGGAATAGAAGTTAAATAACAGGAATACAAAGAAGTTGAGGCAGAGAGAGAAAAAACGATCTCTAGGAATGAAAGAATATTAAGAGAACTGTGTGACCAATCCAAATGGAACAATATGAGCATTATAGGGGTAACAGAAGAAGAAGACAGAGAAAAAGGGATAGAAAGTGTCTTTGAAGAAATAATAGCTGAAAACTTCCACAATCTGGGTAAAGATTGGGGAAGAACAAGGACAAGGACAGAGTATTAAAAGTAGCCAGAGAGTGAAAAAGGATCATGAAGGAAAACCCATCAGGCTATCATCAAACTTCTCAGCAGAAATCTTACAGGCCAGAAGGGAGTGCCATGATACATTTAATGCAATGAAAAAGAAGAGCCTTAAACCAAGAATACTCCATCTGGCAAGATTATCATTTAAATTTGAAGCAGGGATTTAACAATTTAGATAAGCAAAAGTTTATAGAATTTACCTCCCACACACCATCTCTACAGTGTATTTTAAAAGGACTGATGTAGATGGAAGTGCTCTTAAGACTAACTAGCTGTCACCAGAAAAAATAACACCACAGTAAAGGAAGTAGACCAATTAATTACTAAGCAAATACAAAATTAAATCAACCATTCACAAAGTCACTCAAGGGATACACAGAGTATAGAATATGACCTCTAGTATATAAAGAGTGGAGAAGGAAGAAAAAGAAGGGAGTCAAAAAAAACAACCTTTAGATTTTGTTTGAAACAGTATACTAAGCGAGTTAAGTTAGACAGCTAGATAGTAAAGAAGCTGCACTTGAATTTTTAGTAACCATGAATCTAAAGCCTGCAGTGGCAATAAGTATATATCTATCAATAATCACCCTAAATATAAATGGTCTAAATGCACCAATCAAAAGACATAGAGTTAGAGAATGGATAAAAAAGCAAGACCCATCTATATGCTGCCTAAAATAGATGCACTTTAAACCCAAAGACATACATAGACTAAAAATGAAGGGATGGAAAAAGTATTTCATGCAACTAATGGGGAGAAAAAAGCAGGAGTTGCAGTAATTGTATCAGACAAAATAGACTTCAAAACAAAGAAAGTAACAAGACAAAGAAGGATATTACATAATGATAAAGGGGTAAGTCCAATAAGAGGATATAACCATTACAAATATCTATGCACCCAATGTAGGAGCACCCAAATATGTTAAACAAATACTAAAAGAATTATAGGGAAATAGAATGCAATGCATTCATTTTAGGAGACTTCAACACACCACTCACTCCAAAGGACTGATCAACCAGACAGGAAATAAGTAAGGAGACAGAGGCACGGAACAACACATTAGAACAGATGGGCCTAACACACATCTACAGAACACTCCACTCAAAAGCAGCAGGATATGCATTCTTCTGCACATGGAACATTTTCAAGAATAGATCGTACACTAGACCACAAAAAGAGGATCAGTAAATTCAGAAGGATTGCAATTGTACCAACTGACTTCTCAGACCACAAAGATATGAAACTAGAAATAAATTATGCACAGAAAGCAAACAAATCCCCAAAATACATGGAAGCTTAACAACATGATCTTAAATAACAATGGACCAATGACCAAATTAAAACAGAGATCAAGCAATATGTGGAAACAAATGACAACAATAACTAAACACCCCAAAATCTGTCTGACAGAGCAAAGGCAGTGATAAGAGGAAATTATATAGCAATACAGGCCTACCCCAAGAAAGACGAACAATCCCAAATGAACAATGTAAACTCACAATTAATGAAACTAGAAAAAGAAGAACAAATGAGGCCCAAAGTCAGTAGAAGGAGGGACATAACAAAGATCAGAACAGAAATAAATAAAATTGAGAAGAATAAAGCAATAAAAAGAATCAATGAAAGCAGGAGCTGGTTCTTCAAGAAAATCAATATAGATAAACTCTTGGCTAGATTTATCAGGAAAAAAAGAGAGTCTACACACATAATGAGAAAGGAAAAGTTTAAATTAGAATTGAATTAATATTAGAATTAAATAGAATTAGAAATGAGAAAGGAAAAATCACTATGGACAACACAGAAATACAAAGAATTATTAGAGAACACTATGAAAAATTATATACTAACAAATTGGATAACTGAGAAGAAATCGACAACGTTCTAGGAAAATACAACCTTCCAAGACTGACCCAAAAAGAAACAGAAAAGACCAGGCCAATTACCAGCAATAAAATTGCACTGGTAATCAAAAAACTACCTAAGAACAAAACCTCTGGACCAGATGGCTTCACCACCAAATTTTAACAAACATTTAGTGAAGACCTAATATCCATCCTCCTTAAAGATTTCCAAAAAGTAACAGAGGAGGGAACACTTCCAGACTCATTCTATGAGGCCAGCATCACTATAATATCAAAACCAGGCAAAGACACCACAAAAAAAGAAAATTAGAGACTAATATCCCTGATGAACATAGATGCAAAAATACTCAACAAAATATTAGCAAATTGAGTTCAAAGATACATCAAACAGATCATCCATCATGATCAAGTGGGATTCATCCCAGGGATGCAAGGATAGTACAATGTTCGAAAATCCATCAACATCATCCACCACAACAACAAAAAGGACAAAAACCACATGATCATCGCAATAGATGCAGAAAAAAACATTTGACAAAATTCAACATCCATTCGACAAAAACTCTCAACAAAATGGGTACAGAGGGTAAATACCTCAACATAATAAGGCCATATACAACAAACCCACAGCCAGCATCATACTTAGGAGCAAAAAGCTGAAAGCTTTTCCTTTAGAATCAGAAAGAAGATAAGGATTCCCATTCTCCCCACTTTTATTCAACACAGTACATGGAGGTCCTAGCCACGGCAATCAGACAACATGAAGAAATAGAAGGCATCCAATTTGGAAGTAAGAAGTTAAACTGTCACTGTTTGCAGATGACATGATGTTGCACATAAAAAAACCTAAAGATATGTGGGAAGGACTTGATGATGGGGGAGAGTCTAGTAAACATAATGTTCCTCATGTAATTGTAGATTAATGATACCAAAATAAAAATAATAAAATAAACCCTAAAGAATCCATGCCAAAACTACTAGAACTAATAATTGAATTCAGCAAAATTTCACGATACAAAACCAATACACAAATATTTGTTCCATTCCTATATACTCATGATGAACTAGCAGAAACAGAAATCAGGAAAACCATTGCATTTACAATTAAATCAAAAGAATAAAATACCTAGGAATAAACTAAACCAAGGAGGTGAAAGACCTATACCCTGAGAAGTACAAGACACTCATGAGAGAAATTAAAGAAGACACCAATAAGTGGAAATACATCCCGTGCTCATTGATACAAAGAAATAATATTGTCAAAATGGCCATCCTGCTAAAAGCAGTCTACAAATTCAATGCAATCCCTATCAAAATTCCAACAGCATTCTTCAAAAAATTAGAAAAAATTGTTCTATAATTCATATGGAACTACAAAATACCCCAAATAGCCAAAGCGATTCTGAGAAGGAAGAATAAAGCTGGAGGGATTACATTCCCCAACTTTAAGCTCTACTACAAAGCCACAGTAATCAGAACAATTTGGTAGTGGTGCAAAAACAGACCCATAGATCAAAGGAACAAAATAGAGATCCCTGTTATAAACTGAAACATATACAGCCAATTAATATATGTAAAGGAGCCATGGACATACAATGGGGACATGACAGCCTCTTCAACAACTGGTGTTGGCAAAACTGGACAGCTACATGCAAGAGAATGAAACAAGATTATTGTCTAACTCCATACACAAAAGTAAACTCAAAATGGATCAAAGTCCTGAATGTAAGTCATGAAACTATAAAATTCTTAGAAGAAAGCATAGGCAAAAATCTCTTAAATATAAACATGAGCATATTTCTCCTGAACACATTTCCTTGGGCAAGGGAAACAAAAGCAAAAAAGAACAAATGGGGCTACATTAAACTAAAAAGCTTCTATACAGCAAAGGACACAATCAGTAGAACAAAAAGTCATCCTCCAGTATGGGAGAATATATTCATAAACAACATATCTGGCAAGAGGTTAACATAAAAAATATATAAAGAACTCACACACCTCAACACCCAAAAGGCAAATAACCTGATTAAAACACAAGCAGATGATCTCAACAGATACTTATTCAGAGAAGAAATTCAGATGGCCAACGGGTGCATGAAAAGATGCTCCACAATTCTAATTATCAGGGAAATGCAAATTAAAACCACAATGAAATATCACCTCACACCAGGTAGGATGGCCAACATCCAGAAGACAAACAACAACAAATGTTGGCCAGGATACGGAGAATGGGGAACCCTCCTGCACTGCTGATGGGAATGTAAATTAGTTTAACCATTGTGGAAATCAATATGGAGGTTCCTCAAAAAACTGAAAATAGAAATACCATTTGACCTAGGAATTTCACTCCTAGGAATTTATCCAAAGAAAATAAGATTCCTGCTTCAAAAAGACATATGCACCCCTGTTTATCACAGCACTATTTACAATAGCAAAGATATGGAAGCAACCTAACTGTCCATAAGTAGATGAATGGATAAAGACTATGTGGTACATATATACAATGGAATATTATTCAGCCATAAGAAGAAAACAAATCCTTCCATTCACAACAACATGGATGGAGCTGGAGGGTATCATGCTCAGTGAAATAAGCCAGGTGGAGAAAGTAAAGTACCAAACGACTTCACTCATTTGTGGAGTATAACTACAAAGTAAAACTGAAGGAACAAAACAGCAGCAGACTCACAGACTCCAAGAAGGGACTAGTGGTGACTAAAGGGGAGGGATTGGGGAGAGTGGGTGCAGAGAGAGGGAAAAGGGGATTGAGGGGCAATATGATTGTCACATATGGTGTGGGGAGGGTCACAGGGAAGACAGTGTAGCACAGAGAAGACAAGTAGTGACTCTGTGGTATTTTTCTATGCTAATGGACAATGACTATGTTGTGACCACAATGTTGCTCATGTAAAACTTCCATAAGATTGTATATCAATGATACCTTAATAATATATATATATATATATATATATCTCAGTTAAATTCTCCATAGAGAGGCTTAATGGACTAAAAAATAAGGATGAGAATCAACTAAGAGTCTCACTTCAGCTTTGATGGCACACATAGGGTATTTACTCTCACTACTACCATATGATGTAGTACAGGAAGTCCTAGCCAGAGCAACTAGGCAAGAAAAAGAACATAAAAGTCATCCAGATTAGAAAGGAAGAAGTACAGTTCTCTCAGATGATGCGATATGATCTACCATGTAAAAAATCCTAAAGACTCTACAAAAAAAAAACTGTTAGAACTTATAAATTTGGCTGCAGGATAAAAAAATAATTATCGTTATCATTTATTCAAAGATCTGTTGCATTTCTGTACATTAACAATGAACTATCTAAAAAAGAAATAAAACAATTCCACTTACAGTAGTATCAAAAACAATAAAAAATTTAGGAATAAATTTAAAAAAAGATCTGCACACTGGAAATTATGAGACTGGTGAAAGAAATTGAAGAAGACAAATAAATGGAAAGATATCCTATGTTTATGAGTCAGAAGAATTAATATGGTTATAGGCCATCTATAAATTGAATGTAATCCCTATCAAAATTCCAGTGACATTTTTCACAGAAATAGAAAAAAATTATCCAAAATTTCCACGGGACCAAAACAGACCTCAACTAGCCAAGGCAACCTGAGAAAGAATAACAAAGCGCAAGGTATCACACTACCTGACTTCAAACTATATTACAAAGATTCAGTAATCAAAGCAGTATGACACTGGCATAAAAACAGATATATAGACCAGTGGAACAGAATTGAGAGTCCAGAAATAAACCCATGCATACACAGTCAACTAATATTTAACAAGAGAGCCAAGAGTACCTATAACAAAAAGATAGTTTCTTCCATAAATAGTGCTGAGAAACCTCAATATTCACATGCAAAATAATGAATTGTACCCCTCTTACACCACTCACAAAAATTAATATGAGATGAATTAAAGACTTAAATGTAAGACCTGAAAACATAAAAATCCTAGAAGAAAACAGGTAAAACCTCCTTGACAGTGGTTTTAGCACCAATTTTTTAGTTATGACACTAAAAATGCAATCAAGAAAACTTAAACAAGAAGAACTACATCAAGCTAAAAAGCTTCTGCACAATTAAAGAAACAATCAACAAAGTGAAAAGGCAACCTGTGGAATGGCAGAAGATGTTTGCAAATCATATATTTGATAAGGGATATCCAAAATATATAAGGAACTTATATAAGTCACTACTCAAATCATCATTATAACATCATCATCCAACTAAAAAATGGATAGAGGACTTGAATATACATTTTTCCAAACAAGACATACAATTGGCCAACAGGTACATGAAAAGATGCTCGATGTCACTAATCATCGGGGAAATGTGGACCAAAACCACATTGAGATATCACTTCACACCTATTTGCATGGTTATCATTAAAAGAAGAAAAATAAATGGTAAGTGCTGGTAAGGGAACCCTTGTGCACTATTGGTGGAAATGTAAATTTATCCACTATGGAAAACAGCATGGAGATTCCTCAAAAATTAAAAATAGAACTACCATATCATGCAGCAATCCCACTTTTGGGTATATATCCAAAGGAGATGATATTGCTATCTTGAAGAGATATCTGCACCCTTATGCTCATTTCAGCATTATTCATAAGATGCAGGAGCAACCTAAATGTCCACCAATGGATGAGTGAATAAGGAAAATGTGATATATGTACATATATATATACAAACACACACACTCACAAACAATGGAATATTATCTATAGAAAGGAAGGAATTCTTGCCATTTGCAACAATATAAATTGACCTTGAGGGCATTGTGCTAAGTAAATACGTCAGAGAAAGACAAATATGGAATGATGTCATGTAAATGTGCAATTTAAAAATGCTCTACTCACGGAAACAGAGTAGAATAGTGGTTTCCTGGGAGAGGGACATGGGGAAATGAGATGTTGGTCAAAGAGTAAAAACTCCCAATTATTAGATAAAATCTCGGGCTCTAATGTACATCATCATGATTATAATTAATAATACTAAATTATATACTTCAAAAGTTGTTAAGAGAATAGATCTTAAATGTTATTATTGCACACAAAAAACCTCATAATTATGTGGGAAGAAGATATGTTAACTAACCTAATTGTAGTAATTATTTTTCAATACTACAGGTATCAAATCATGTACACCTTAATTTTTTTTATTTTGTTTGCTTTTTATTTTTTTTATTATGGTATCATTAATATACAATCACATGAGCAACATTATGGTTACTAGATTCCCCCGTTTATCAAGTCCCCACCACATGCCCCATTACAGTCACTGTCTATCAGCATAGCAAGATGCTATAGAGTCACTACTTGTCTTCTCTGTGCTATACTGCCTTCCCCGTGCCCCCTCCTACATTATGGGTGCTGATTGTAATGCCCCCTTATTCCCCTTCTTCCTCCCTTCCCTCCCACCCTCCTCAGTCTCTTTCCCTTTGGTAACTGTTAGTCCATTCTTAGGTTCTGTGAGTCTGCTGATGTTTTGTTCCTTCAGTTTTTGCTTTGTTCTTATGCTCCACAGATGAGTGAAATCATTTGGTACTTGTCTTTCTCCACCTGGCTTATTTCACTAAAAATAATACCCTCTAGTTCCATCCATGTTGTTGCAAATGGTAGAATTTGTTTTCTTCTTATGGCTGAATAATATTCCATTGTGTCTATGTACCACATCTTCTTTATCCACTCATCTACTGATGGACACTTAGGTTGCTTCCGTATCCTAGCTATTGTAAATATAACTGTGATAAACATAGTGGTGCATATGTCTTTGTGAACCTGGGATCCTGCATTCTTAGGGTAAATTCCTAGGAGTGGAATTCGTGGGTCAAATGGTATTTCTATTTTTAGTTTTTTGAGGAACTTCCATACTGCTTTCCATAATGGTTAAACTAATTTACATTCCCACCAGCAGATGTACATCTTAAATTTACACAATGTTGTATGTCAGTTATATCTCATTAAAGCTAGGAAAAAAGAAAAGAAAGAAATTTAAATTGAATGAGGGATGGAGAAAAAAATATGCAAGTGTGAATCACTAGAAAAGATGGCAGAGAGATGGAACACATGCATGTAATTTCATTAACTCTCAAAACCTCAGTAATATTACATAGAAGGTTTTTCTTTCTTTTTCCAGAAAAAAGCTAGAGATATACTGGATACAGATTCCAGCTGGATGCCAAATGGACAAATGTTTACATCAATATTCACCTGACAATGGGACCATTATATAACAAGCTTCTATGATACAAAAATAATATGAAATTTAATTTTTAAAAGTAAAGTAAAATGTATATAGATAAACAAGGGAACCAAAACAGCTAAAACAATTTTGAAAAAGAATAAGTTGAGAGGGATAAGTCTATCAGATCTTAAGACTTATTGTACAGCTACAGCAATCAAAACTGTGACAGTGGCAAAAGGGTAGACATAGATTCATGGAACAGAAGAGAGAACTTAGAAATAGACCTACACAGATATGCTTAATGGAGCAATCAGACATCTATAGTGAAAAAACCTGAGTCTCACACCTTGTATAAAAGTTAACTCAGAATGGATCACAAACTTAATGGAAAAGTTAAAGCTATAAAAGTTTTAGAAAAACACAGAGGAAGTCTTTAGGATCCAGGGCTTGGCAGAAAATTCTTAGACTTGATACAAAAGGTACAGTCCATAAGAGGAAAAATTGATAAATTGGGCCTAAACAAAATTGGAAGCTTTTGCTCAGTGAAAGATCATGTTAAGACAAAAAGACAAGCTATCATCTGTATCAAATATTTCCAAACCACATGTCTGTTGAAAAACTAGTATCCAGAATATATAAGAGCTCCCAACTATCAACAGTAAATAAATGAAACGATCCAATTATAAAATGGGCAAAAAACATGAACAGCCATTTCACCATAAAGGTTTTACAGATGGCAAATAATCACATGAGAAGATATTCATCATCATTAGCAGCAGGGAAATGCACTTGAAAATCCCAATGATATATCACTACACACATATCAAAATGGCTAAAATAAAAACTAGTGACAACAGCCAGTGGTATGGAAGAGGAGAAATTGATCACTCATACATTGCTGATGAGAATTCAAAATGGTACAGACACTCTGGAAAACAGTTCGCACTTTCCTGAAAAACATACACACAAATATACCATATGGCCCAGCAATTGCACTTCGGGGCATTTATCCCAGAGCTATAGAGAGTTATGTCCACATAAAAACCTATATACAAATATTTATAATAGCCTTATTCATAATGCCCAAAACTATAAACAACCCAGAGGTCCTTCAATAGGTGAATGTACAAACAGTGGTACATCCGTATCAGAGAATTCTACTCATCAGTAACGAGGAACAAACCATTCATGCATACAACAACCTCTATGAATCTTCAGAGAATTACACTGAGTGAAAAAAAGCCAGTCCCAGTTTCATGCCACATGACTCCATTTATATAACATACTTGAAATGACAAAATTACAGAAATGAGGGACAGATAAGTGGTTTCAAGGGGTTAAAAATGGGCTGGGGGCAAGGACCCAAAGTGGATGTGGCTATAAAAAGGCAACATAAGGGAACCTTGTGATGATGGAAATGTTCTTATCTTGTTTCAGCATCAGTATCCTGGTTATGATGTTGTAGCATAGCTTGTAAGATATTGCCATTGGGGGAAACTGCATAAAGGTTATAAAAGATATATCTGTAATATATATATATATATATATATATATATATATATATATATATATATATATATATATATATATCACATATACACATATACATTTAAAAAATAGCATCTTCAATACAGACTATCAATTTGTTTCTGTTTTAGGGGGGAGGCAATATTTTTTAAGACTTGTGTTTTAGAGCTCTTTTAGGTTTGCAGCAAAATTGACAGGAAAGTACAGAGTTTCCATATATCCTTTGCTCCCAGTATGCACATAGCCTCCCCTATTATCAACATCCCCACCAGAGTGGTACATTTGATACAGCTGTAGGCTCACTACACTGACATATCCTCATCACTTAAGTCCACAGGTTATGTTATGGGTCCTTCCTGATGTTGTACATTTTATGGGTTTGGACAAATGTATAGTGACAAGGATCTATTATGGTATCATACAGAGTATTTTCACTGCCCTAAAAATCCTCTGCTTTACTCTGTATTTTGTTACAACTGCATCTGAATCTATGATTATCCCAAAAAAAAAGGCTAATTAGAAATAAAAGGTAACAGAGCTCACAGGTATTGCAGAACCACACCTAAAGGTCCCAGGATCAGGATGAGGTCTAACATTAAGGCCACTGAGAAGACATCACTGCTGCCACTTCTGGGCCCAGAGCCCTGAGCTGGCACTTCTGATGCTGCTAAGGCCAAACCCTAGACTGCTAATAACACCTCAACACCACTGCCCCCGCTTGCAGAATGAACCAACCTTGCACAGTCCTGCTTCTTTGCATTACCAGCTCCCAAGTCAAAGATGGTGCAAGTGCACAAACTAGTAGAACCTGCATCACATACCTGTTTGAGCCGAAAAGAGGCTGAAAATGAGGTTCTCTGCCATTTCTGGCTTCCACAGTGGTGGTCTTGCCACTGACTAATATTCACAGGATGGAAGACATAGTCAGATGCTGGGTGGCCCTGAACAATGCCAATGTCCACTATACACCCCCTTCATCCCCCTTCCCTCTGACACCTCCCACTGCTTACACATTCCCTCCACCCAGCTCAAGGTCTCCTCATGCTTCAAGACACTGGTTGGAGGCTGTGTCCTCAAGAAAGCTTCCCTGACCAGTCCTTTCCCCAGGCTGGATTTGGTCCATTCCCAAGTTCTTCCACTATGTCAACTGGGCTCCAAGTCTTGAGGACAGAAATCCTATCTGTGGGGTAACTGGAAGTTTTCACCCAGAATCTCCCATCTGGCCTTGATGGTGGTGTATGAATAAGGGCCTCTTTGTATATCAATGGATGTTTAGTGGAGCCATTCTCTTCTCCCCTCCATTCCTGTTGTGTAATTGATCAGGCGCCTGCCAGTCACCAGGGACCCACCCATGGGATTCCTCCCAGAAGGGTGGGTGGGAGAAATGAACATGTACTGTTGCCATAGGGACAGTTGGAATGGGCTTGCTAGTAGAGCCAAGGGAGAGGGAAGCAGAGAGCACCACAGGAGAGGGAGACTGAGTCCTGAGAAATAAACATCCTTCCCCCAAACTCTCACCCACATAGTCTTTAGTCTCACTAGATTCAGAAGGAACTTGCCCCTGGCAGGAGACCTCCTTCCTCCTGGAGCCACATCATCTAACAGGGCTGGAGGCTCAATACAGGTTAGGTAAAAGGGAAGGAAGGGAGGAAAAGTCAACTTTCCCAGGAAGAGATTATCAGACAGCAATGAGCAGTCTTTCTATCTGGAGCAAAGGGGACAGGGCAAGGATTAGGCTGGGTGAATGGGCAACCTTGAACCACCTGAGGCATGAAGAACATGGGTGAGCTGATGGTCAGAAACCAGCATTACTGGAGTGGTGGGAGAGGAGGCTTCCCTTCAGACAGAAAAACCTGTAATCCCTGTGAGTACATTAGAAAAGCCAAAAGCCCATGATATAGCCTCCACATAAATTATGAAACGTGTCACAGTTCTATTTGCTCTATGTCAGTAATAAAAAAAACTCTATTTTTCAAAAGATGGAATATTAAAACTTGTCACTAGTGGGTCAATCTACCCTTTTTCTATCACCCTCTACCATCCCCCGACTGAAGACAAAACAAAAAGCCCTCACACTCTACACTGGGGCTCAGGCCCATCCAAGCAGAACTGTGGCAAATTTGGCCTAATGCCAGGGTGGGTGCAGTGGGGGGAGGGGGGATTGTCCCCAGTAGTTGTAGCAATGGGGCAGTTTCACAGCTGAATCATCCGGAAAACTCTTAAATGGTCCTTGAAGTGTGGCAGAGGCATGAGCTGGCCTAATGGGCTAGGGGCAGGGGCAGCCCACAGAAGGCTCCAAGGCCTGTGGCCTGAGCACCCCTCAGGTGGGTCAGCCTCTGCTGGTTCCAACTCCCTCTGTTCAGTGGGCAGAAGGCTGCAGCTCTAGTGTTTGACTTTCTGCCTCGTTCTGGTACCAAGGCAGGAGCAGGCAGCCTGGGAATGGCTTCTTTCCATGTCAGTTGCCTGCTTGCCTGCTGCCCAGCAGGCCTTGAGGGTGGGAATGGTTTGAGGAGCATTGTTGAAGTGCCCACCACGTCTTCATTTCCCTAGTAGTGAGGGAGTCCAGATGTGTACCACGCTGGTTCTCACCTGAACTTCGAAATCCACATTCCACTTAATTTCCCTCTGATGGTCATTTGAATAACAATGCATTGTACTAAGCCAGGCTAATGGGAAAGTAATCTTTCTTTTTCAGAGCTATTGCTCTGTGAAGTGCTTACCAAATAGGGTTTTTAATAGCAAAAGAGCCCAACTCTATTTGGGAATTAATGTGTTTAAATCCACCTGGAAATGTTCCTCTTCATTCCCAAGGCAGAAGCTGGAATTGGAAATCCCCAAGTAGTCCTAGCCTCCATAGGCTGAGAAGCTACAAGTCTCCATGGTATGTCTCAGCAAAGTCAGGTTCCAGCAAGGCCACCTGATGGCCCTGCCCCAAAGGTCTTCCTACCTGAATGTGAGAACTCTTCTCTGCAGCCACCTAAAGTCCCCAGACATCTGCTAAATCACCTCTGAACCAATGGACCAAACCAAAGAGAAGGCCAATTTGTGACATCTCGGCTTACAGGGACAAGGCCAGCCTTAGAGGCAGCTGAGTACAAGACCACCCTCTGCCTCTCTGTGGACCAGTGGCCACCATGCCTGGTGGCGTCCTATTTTTATCTCCAAGACGTATCTAGGATTTGGGGCTTAGGTCCTTCCAACTAGAGCCTCCAGTTGGCTACTGGGAGCTGGGGCTGCCCTTCTCAGCGGCTGGCAGCTGGAGCCACACCAGGGCAACATCAGCACCAGCCAAGACCTCCAGCACACCCAGACGGGCCCAGACACTCTTCCCAGCCCCAAACTCAGCTTCCTCACAGGACCCCAGACTTTCCAGCCACTTGGGGGCTTGGCTTTCTCAGCTGAATGGAGCTCAGGCTGGCTCCAGCAGCTTCCCTCTCTTGTAAATTTGGGAGACAGGGACCAAAACATTTACTGCAGGCCGCCAATAAACGCATCAGCTCCTTTGCAGTATCTCTCAGTCTCAGAGTTTCAATCTTCTCTTCACTCCCTACACCCCAGACTGGAGCCTGACCTCAGTAAGCCCAGAACATCCACCCAGACAGGCACTGTCTCAGCTTCAGCGAAGAGCCACGCCTGGGAGGGGTTGGGGTGAGAAGAGCGGAATTCATGTCCTCAGGGAGAGTAGACATTTATCAGGAAGAAAGATGATTGAATTCTTTTGTGTGTGTCTTAAAACTGGGCAAAATCACCTCCAAATTATAATGGCTTTCAGGAGTTGGTGGGAAGAGGAAATTGGTATGTTCTTTTCTATATTCTGAGGTATTGACTGTGGGCTAATGGAAGGAAATGGATTATCAGCTAATTGATCAGGTAATTTATATTCTCAAACAATCACCAGGTGAAGTGTACCCCCAGCTGCATACAGCCTATTCCCTTATTAGATCTGCCAAAATGTAGAAGGCTAGAGACGCTGGTCTGTATGCCATGCTGCATCAGCGATCCTCAAAATCACCCCTCAGGTTTGATGATTATCTAGAAAGGCTCACAGAACAGCTTTCTGAAGCCATTATACTCTTGGTTATAGTTTATTACACTGAAAGGATACAGATTAAAATCAGCAAAAGGAAATGAGGTCACAGGGCCAAGGCCAGGCTTGGCTTGCAGTTTCCTCTCCCAGTAGAGGTAAACAGACACTGTTTAATTCTCCCAGCAACCACTTGTGATAACACATGTGAAGTATTTGCCAATCAGCTCTGCTCATTCAATACTTAGTGTCCAGTGTTTGTACTGAGGGTCCTGTAGGCATGAAGCACCCACATGACTGACTTTGACTATTCAGTCTCCAGCCTCCCTTTCCCCAGAGGTCAAATTTGATACAACACAGCCCAGGACCCCAGACAAACAATAAGTATTCACAATCAATCACATTATTACCATAAACTACTGAGTATGGCCCCAGACCCCAGGCATGCAAAGACACTCTCATCAGGCAGAATATTCCAATGGCTGACAGGTTTTCTCCCAGGAGCAAATGGAGAATCAGTCCTGAAGACCAGGAGTGTATAGAGTTTGGACAATGTGGGCCTAC
Source organism: Manis javanica (assembly GCF_040802235.1). NCBI lineage: Eukaryota > Metazoa > Chordata > Mammalia > Pholidota > Manidae > Manis > Manis javanica. The sequence goes on along the minus strand of NC_133165.1, from coordinate 39,976,542 downwards.
TAAATTAACCCTTTTTTGCGTATGTGCCATGACTCCATCTGCTGGAAAGCTCAGGGAAAATAAGATTTTTCTGACTAATTAAACCCTATTTTTTTTCATCTGTAATGGAGATCAATTTTTAGCTTTATGAGCAACCTCCATATTGCTTTCCACAATGGTGGAACTAGTTTACATTCCCAACAGCAGTGTAGGGGGGTTCCCCATTCTCTGCATCTTTGCCAGCATTTGATGTTCCTTTTCTTTTGGATGTAGGCCATCTTAACTGGTGTGAGGTGATATCTCATTGTGGTTTTGATTTTAATTTCCCTCATAATTAGCGATGTGGAACATCTTTTCATGTGCTTGTTGGCCATCTGAATTTCTTCTTTGGAGAAGTGTCTGTTCAGATCCTCTGCCCATTTTTTAATCAGGTTATTTGCTTTTGGGTGTTGAGGCATGTGAGCTCCTTATGTATTTTGGATGTTAACCTCTTATCGGATATGTCATTTACAAATATATTCTCCCATATTGTAGGATGCCTTTTTATTCTACTGATCATGTTTTTTGCTGTACAGAAGCTTTTTAATTTGATGTACTCCCATTTGTTCATTTTTGCTTTTGTTTCTGTTGCCCAAGGAAATATATTTATGAAAAACTTGCTCATCTTTATATTCAAGAGAGTTTGGTCTATGTTTTCTTCTAAGAGTTTTATGGTTCATGACTTACATTCAGGTCTTTGATCCATTTGGAGTTTACTTTTGTGTATGAAGTTGGACAATAATCTAGTTTCATTCTCTTACATGGAGCTGACTAGTTTTGCCAACACCAGCTGTTGAAGAGGCTGTCATTTCACCATTGTATGTCCATGGCTCCTTTATCATATATTAATTGGCCATATATGGGTACATTTATATCTGGACTCTGTTCTATTCCATTGTTCTACAGGTCTGTTCTTGTGCCTGCACCAAATTGTCTTGGTTACTGTGGCTTTGTAGTAGAGCTTGAAGTCAGGGAGCGTAATCCCCCCAGCTTTATTCTTCCTTCTGAGGATTGCTTTGGCTATTCAAGGTCTTTTGTGGTTCCATATGAATTTTAGAAGTATTTGTTCTAGTTTGTTGAAGAATGCTGTTGGTATTTTGATAGGGATTGCATTGAATCTGTAGATTGCTTTTAGCAGGATGGCCATTTTGACAATATTAATTCTTCCTATCAATGAGCATGGGATGTATTTCCATTTATTGGTGTCTTCTTTAATTTCTCTTAAGAGTGTCTTGTACTTCTCAGGGTATAGGTCTTTCACCTCCTTGGTTTAGTTTATTCCTAGGTATTTTATTCTTTTGATTTAATTGTAAATGCAATGGTTTTCCTGATTTCTGTTTCTGCTAGTTCATTATGAGTATATAGGAATACAACAGATTTCTGTGTATTTGTTTTGTATCTTGCAGCTTTGCTGAATTCAGTTATTAGTTCTAGTAGTTTTGGGGTGCATTCTTTAGGTTTTTCTGTACAACATCATGACATCTGCAAACAGTGACAGTTTAACTTCTTACTTCCAATCTGGATGCCTTTAATTTCTTTGTGTTGTCTGATTGCCATGGCTAGGGCCTCCAAGTGCTATGTTGAATAAAAGTGGGAGAGTGGGCATCCTTGTCTTGTTTCTTATCTTAAAGGAAAAGCTTTCAGTTTTTCACTGTTAAGTATGATGTTGGCTGTGGGTTTGACATATATTGCCTTTATTATGTTGAGGTACTTGCCCTCTATACCCATTTTGTTGAGAGTTTTTATCATGAATGGATGTTGAATTTTGTCAAATGCTTTTTCAGCATCCATGGAGATGATCATACGGTTTTTGTCCTTCCTTTTGTTGATGTGGTGGATTATGTTGATAGATTTTCAAATATTGTACCATCCTTGCATCACTGGAGTAAATCCCATTTGATCATGATGGATGATCTCCGCTGTATTTTTTAATTCAGTTTGTTAATATTTTGTTGAGTATTTTTAAATCTTTGTTCATCAGGGATATTGGTCTGTAACATTCTTTTTCTTGTGGTGTCTTTGCCTGGTTTTGGTATTAGGGTGATGGTGGCCTCATAGAATGAGTCTGCAAGTGTTCTCTCCTCTTCTACTTTTTGGAAAACTTTAAATGATTGAAAAAATTCAGCAGTGAAGCCATCTGGTCCAGGAATTTTGATCTTAGATAGTTCTTGATTACCAATGCAATTTTGCTGCTGGTAATGGGCCTGTTCAAATTTTCCTTCTTCCTGGGTCAATCTTGGAAGGTTTTGTTTTTCTAGAAAGTTGTCCATTTCTTCTCAGTTATCCAGTTTGTTAGCATATAATTTTTCATAGTATTCTCTAATAATTCTTAGTATTTCTGTGGCGTCTGTAGTGATTTTTCTTTTCACATTTCTGATTCTGTTTATGTGAGTAGACTCTTTTTTTTTTGATAAGTCTGGCTAGGGGTTTATCTATTTTGTTTATTTTCTTAAAGAAGCAGCTCTTGCTTTCATTGATTCTTTCTATTGTTTATTCTTCTCAATTTTATTTATTTACATTCTGATCTTTATTATGTCCCTCCTCCTACTGACTTTGGGCCTCATTTGTTCTTCTTTTTCTAGTTTCATTAATTGGGTGTTTAGACTGTTCATTTGGGATTGTTCTTCTTTCTTGAGGTAAGCCTATATGGCTATACACTTTCCTCTTAGAACTGCCTTTGCTGTGTCCCACAGCTTTTGGGCTGTTGAGTTGATTTTTCATTTGTCTCCATATATTGCTTGATGTCTCTTTTTTTTTTTTTTTTGGTCATTGACCCATTGATTGTTTAGGAGCATGTTCTTAAGCCTCCATGTGTTTGTAGGATTTTTTTGTTTTCCTTTCATAATTTATTTCTAGTTTCATACCTTTGTGATCTGAGAAGTTGGTTGGTACAATTTCAATCTTTTTGACTGAGGCTCTTTTTGTGGCCTAGTATGTGATATATTCTGGAAAATGTTCCATGTGCACTTGAGAAGAATGTGTATCCTGCTGCTTTTGGGTGGACTGTTCTGTAGGTGTCTATTAGGTCCATCCATTCTAATGTATTGTTTACTGCCTCTGTCTCCTTACTTATTTTCTGTGTGTTTGATCTGTCCTTTGGAGTGAGTGGTATGTTGAAGTGTCCTAAAATTAATGCATTGCATTCTATTTCCTCCTGTAATTCTGATAGTATTTGTTTCTCATATGTAGGTGCTCCTATGTTGGGTGCAAATATATTTATAATGGTTATATCCTCTTGTTGGACTGATCCCTTTATCATTATATAATGTCCTTCTTTATCTCTTGTTACTTTCTTTGTTTTGAAGTCTATTTTATCTGATATCTATTGCAACTCCTTCTTTTTTTCTCCCTCTTGTTAGCATGTAATATCTTCTTCTATCCCTTCACTTTTAGTCTGTGTACGTCTTTGAGTTTGAAGTGCATCTCTTGTAGGCAGCATATAGATGGGTCTTGCTTTTTTATCCATTTGGTGACTCTATGTCTTATGATTGGTGCATTCAGTCCATTTACATTTAGGGTGATTATCAATAGACATGTACTTATTACCGTTGCAGGCTTTGGATTCATTGTTACCAAAGGTTCAAGGACAGCTTCTTTACTATCTAACAGTCTAACTTAACTTGCTTATTATGCTAGTATAAACACAATTTAAATATTCTTTTTTGTCTCCCTTGTTTTTCTTCCTCCTCCACTCTTTATACATTAGGTGACATATTCTGTACTCTTTGTGGATCCCTTGACTGACTTTATGGGTAGCTGATTTAATTTTGCATTTGCTTAGTGATTAATTTGTCTGCTTCCTTTACTGTAGTTTTATTTTTTCTTGTAACAGCTATTTAGCCTTAGGAGCACTTCCATCGAAAACAGTCTGTTTAAAATACACTGTAGAGATGGTTTGTGGGAGGTAAATTCCCTCAACTTTTACTTATCTGGAAATTGTGTAATCCCTCCTTAAAACTTAAAGGATAATCTTGCTGGGTAGATTGGTTTGAGGCCCCTCTGTTTCATTGCATTGAATATATCATGCCACTCCCTTCTGGCCTGTAAGGTTTCTGCTGAGAAGTCTGATGATAGCTTTATGGGTTTTCATTTGTAGGTGATCTTTTCTTTCTCTCTGACTGCTTTTAATACTCTGTCCTTGTCCTTGATCTTTGCCATTTTAATTATTATACATCTTGGTGTTATCTTCCTTGGGTACCTTGTGTTAGGAGATCTGTGCACTTTCATGGCCTGAGGGACTATTTCCTTCCCCAGATTGGGGGAGTTTTCAGCAATTATTTCTTCAAAGACACTTTCTATCCCTTTTTCTCTCTTCTTCTTCTGGTACCTCTATAATGCAAATATTGGATTGGTCACATAGTTCTCTTAATATTCTTTCATTCCTAGAGATCCTTTTGTCTCTCTGTGTCTCAGCTTCTTTGTATTCCTGTTCTCTACTTTCTATTCCACCTACCGTCTCCTCTACCTTATCTAATCTGCTTTTAAATCCCTCTATTGTATGTTTCATTTCAGCTACTGTATTTTTCAAAGTGTCTATCTCTCTCTTGAATTCATTCCTTAGCTCTTGAATATTTTTCTATAGCTCCATTAGCTTGCTTATGACTTTTATTTTCAATTATTTTTCAGGAAGATTGGTGACTTCAGTTTCAATGGACCCTCTTTCTGCTGTATGAGGGATTTTGGATTGAACAAGGTTCTTCTGCATTTTCATATTCCTATTGGGTAATGAGAAATATTAGGTTTGTGTAGGTGGCACTCTCTAGTACCCTGAAGCTCTGCTCTTCAGAGCTGTCCGGCACCTGGAGTGATGGCAGCGATTGCAGGTAAATAGTGCCAGTGCCTACCCTAAGGCTTTCCTGCTTCCTGGCCACAGTGCATGCCTCTGCTGTCAGGGCAAATGAGCTATGCACAGGGAGCAGCCTCTGCATTAAGCCTGTGTAGTTGCTATAGGCAGGGCTACCTTCTGCTGGGCTGGAGCAATGGCAGGGGCAGTGTGTTTGTCTGCAGGTGCCAGCTGGGAGGAAGGAGCAGCAGGCTGCTTATCACGGTGGGGAGCCCTGGGGCTACATTGCCAGCCAGGAGGATGGAGTGCATAAAGCTCCTGTAAGTTCCCAGCCTGCTGGGCTGAGTGCACCAGGATGATTTTGTCCACCTGTTCCTTCTCCTGAGCAGCAAGCTCTGTGTGATCCTTGCCCCTTTAGTTTATCTTTCACTGTTGGGAAGTCTTTCAAAGCCCCTGCTGTTCTTTTGTCCCAGAGCAGCCAGTTGTGGAAACCTATTCTCCTCAAGCAGCTGGAATCTCAGTCTCTCCAAATATCCTACCTGACTTTGCTTCCCAAACCCTAAAATCTCCAGAGCACCATGCAGTGTGGGTTTGTGCTCCCAGAGTAGATCTCCAGGGCTGGATATTTAGCAGTCCTTGGCTTCTACTCCCTCCCTGCTCTGTTTCTCTTCCTCCCACTGGTGATCTGGGGTTAGGGGAGAGCTCAGGCCCTGCCAAGTTATGGCTCTGTTACTTTACCCTTTTCCATGAGATGTTCTCTTTTCCCAGATGAAGATTGGGTCATGCAATCTTATTTCTGGTCACTCATTTAAGATTAGTTGTATTTGCTCTATTTTCATATTATATGTGATTTTGGGAGGAGATTTCTGCCCCATTTTTCATGCCACCATCTTTTTTCCACCCACCTCCCTTCCCTCACTACTTTTTATTTGCAGAAGTAAAACAGGAAAGAGACTGGTTTGCATTCAAAAACAGCTCCTGAAAATTGCTTTTCAGAATAAATTTTTATTAGAATTTAATTTCTTATTATTTTTCCTTTTTCCAAAAAGTCAAGGGCTGAACTAAGTCTTCTAATTTAGCGCTGCTGCTTAATGAAAGTCTAGCTGGACATACTCAAGAGCTACAGCTCACTTGTTAGCTCATTTGATGTTGTGCCTTCTTCTTCTATAAGCATTTTGGTTACATTTTATTTTTATAAAGCCATTAAATATTTGATGATAATCATTCCCATGGATACTATACATTTTTTATTTTCTTATGGAAACATGAGTTCCTGCATTTTAATACTGTATTTACAATATATCTTATTTTAATGTAAAGGAACCTGGGGCAAAAGTGGACAGGATTCTAGAAGGAAACAATACATTGGACAGGATAATATGAGACAACCAAAAGCATCAGAGTCCAGGACAGAAAGAAAATTAAAGGATTAGTGGTGCAGCCTGCAGGGCATGGGAATCTTCCAACCTGACCACACTCCTACTTCAGCAGGGAGCCAGCCGATGATCCTCCAACAAAAATAAGACCCCAGGTAATGTGACCAATACTAGGTAGGTAGTTTATTAAGTCTCAAGTCTTTAGGAGATAAACATGGAAAAGTTTCATTTTCCAAAAACCTGTGCTCTGGAGCCTCCTTATCTGCTAGATCCCCATAATGATAATGTGATTCTGTAAGATATTTGAGTTCCTGAAAGAGCTTCATTTTGGATTTTTAGAACTTGATCTTGTTCATTTTAAGACTGCAATTTCATATTCTATTCAAAAGCCTTAAAGATCTGCTCTCCACCCCCTCCTCACCCCACACAGACTCCAGCAACTGCGTGTCAACCCTCACTCCCTTCCCCCTCCCCTCTCCTCCCTCTCTGTCCCTCTGCCTCTGCCGGTCTCCCAGGAGCCACCTCACAGCCTCCCACTGCATGTTCCCCTCTCCCTGCAGCCCGCACTTAGGGTGGTGGTGGTGTGCTGGGGAGGGTGATCACTCATAAAACCTCCCCAGGTGTCCCTTCTACCAACGTGAACTCCCACCCTGCCGAATGCTGGCAACGCAGATAGCTGCCCACTTGGCCTGTCCTCAGCTCTGCCCCTCTCTCTGTAACTCTGTCTCTCTGCCCCAGCAACCAACAGCTTTCAGAAGAGAGACCCTAGTGGAGTCACGGGCAGGAGATTCAGGTTCCCCCAGTCTTATAACCAGCCTGAGATGACTCCCGCATTCCTCCACAGAAAAGGGAGGGGTAAGGATAGACCCCATCCTTCCCTGACTTTGTCCAGGATGATAGAGTCACTCCTTCCCCAGCAGCACTGGGCCTCTGCTCTCACCACTCTGTGCAGGAGGAGCTCTCCACCATTCCCATCCCTCTCCATCCTGGGTCTGGGGCCTCTCAATGGACACTCAGGGTGCTTGTGAATCAGTGCCAGCACAGTAGCTCTCAAAGTGTGGCCCAGGACCAACAACCTCAGCATCACCTGGGAACCTGATAGAAATGCCAATTTTCAGGCCCCAGCCGAATTTACTGAGTCAGAAACTCAGAGAGTGGGGCCCAGGCCATCTGTGTTTTAACAAGCTGTCAAGTTAAATTCTGATGGGAGCTGGAAAGTGAGACCCATTTCCTCCTGGTGCAAAGTATCATCCTTTGTTTTTTCTGCCATACCTCGAGACTATAGGTTCAACTTCCTTAGATCTCAGTTTTTAAGCAGTTGAAGTGACAGTTCTAAGCTCCTACAGCTGCTTGTTCAAAACCATGTCTACAAGGGTTCAGTTGGTGAGCTCTAGTGTCCTCTAGTGGAGCTACTATCAAAGTGCAAGGGCACGTCTGCTCTGGACACAACGTGAAGGAAACTGTTTCCCTCTGCTCTCAACGCTTCTGACACCAGATATGTGGGTTTTCCACACTAAACAATTCCCCAGTTCTTGGAAGATGCCAACTGAGTGCCCTACAATGTAACTCAATTCTGACACTAACTGCCTGGAGTCAGTACAGACGCCACAGGTTAAGGGCTCAGCCCCACAAGACTGCCCCCCACTTCAGACACCAATCCCAAGTTCCAGAGACCTGCACTTTTGACCAATAAATTGAGAGTCCGCATGACTTCCTCCTCAGGTTTGATAATTTGCTAGAGCAGCTCACAGAACCCAGGAAAACAGTTCATTTGCTAATACCAATTTAGTGCAAAGGATACATAGGGAGTGGTCCAGAGGGTCCCCAGTTAGAAGCTTCTATCCCCGTGGCTTTGGGATGCATCACCTGCCTGACACAGGCATGAGTTCTTGTTCACCAGTCCAGAAGTTCTCTGAATCTCTTTGGTTGTGTTTTTCCTGGAAGTTTTTTTAGATAGGCATGACTGAGTGAATCATTGGCCATTGGCAATTAAATTAATCTCAAGTTTCCGCAGAGGTAGAGCCCAGTACCTGGGGCTAAAACTTCCAACCCTCTAGTCGCAGCGTTAGTTACCCTGGCAACCAGGCCCCGCCCCCGGGGGCTTTCCAAAAGCCTCCTCATTATAACAAACTCAGATGTGGGTGAAAGGTGTTTGTTATAAATACTCATTTTTCTCACTCCAGAGCTGTTTCAGAAGCAGGGATGATAAACAAATTTTGTTATAATATTTTATAACAAAAGATGCTCCCATCCCTCTTATCACTTAGGAAATTATGAGGGTTTTAGGAGTTCTGGCCAGGAGCTAGGGGTGAAGACCAAAATATCTATTTCTTATCACAGTATCACAACACATTATTCATGTTCACCAAGCCGAGCATCAGCGCAGGCCCCCGCACTCCCCACTGGCTCTGAAGGATATGGCCAGGACCACTCAGTCTAAGAGAGGTTCCCTGAAGAAAACAGGGGGCTCTTACCCTGGCTAGGCTCAGATGTTAGATGTCCACATGTTATTTTCAAAAAGAAAGAAAGAAAGAAATGGTTTGATGGAAATTAATCATGTGAACCAGGACATCATTGGCTTTAAAGTCACCTTGTGGGTAAAGGAAAGGAACAGCCAGAGTGTAAGTGACTCATCCAGGGCCTCTGGGCCAGAGTTTAGCAATTGAGGAACCTGGGATCCCTGGGATTTCTAGAGCCCTCTGCACCACCCCATGAGATTATTTTCTTAAGAGAAAACAAAACAAGCCTGTTTCTAAACTTTCCTAACATGAAACCCTGTGGGTGTACAAATTTGGTGGTTTACACTGAAATGCCAGCAAAGAAGCCATTTCTGACTCAGTATGTTTTGTGCTGATAAACTCGCACAGCCCTGCATTTACCCAAGGTTAAGAGGGGCTCTGTCAGCTCAGCCATCATCACGAAGCATCATAGTGGCTTAAACAACAGAAATGCATTCTCTCACTGTCCGCAGGCCGCAAGTCCAAGAGCAAGGTGTCAGCAGGAGCAGCATTTCCTGAGGCTTGCTCCTTGGCGTGCACCCTGTGTCCTCCGTGGCCTTGCCTCTGTGCGTGCACAGCCCTGCTCTCTCTGCCTCTTCTTGGAAGAACAACTCTCCTATCAGATCAGGGACCCACCCTATGATTTCATTTAACCTTAATTAGCTTTTTAGAGGCCCTATCTCCAAATACAATCACACTGGGAGTGAGGGCTTCCAACTTAGAATTTTGGAAGAGACTCCGTTCAGTCCCTAACAGTGGCTGGAGCAATAAAAGCTGGGCTCAAACTCCCCTGGCCACCCCCACCCAGCCCCATAGGCCCAGCTGAATGTCCCTTCATGCTGGTGCCTGCGTTAACCAGGCCTGCCTCTGCCTCTCCGAGGGAGCTTCCTGTCCTTTCCCTTCCTAGCACTTAGCATAATTACAGTCTGCATTTACGTGTGTGAGGGGTCATTTATTGTCTGCCTCTTGCATGAGATGACAAACTTCAGGGGTCAAGGCTGCTTTGTTCTCTGCTGGTTTCTAGCACCTGCCGAAGTGCCTGGCACATAGTAGGTACTCAATGAATACTTTTGAAACTAATTTATCAATGCTTATTCATTTGTTAAAAGAAGCCAGGCAATCCATCTCGGCAACATTTGGGTTAGATGCAACTAAAAATCACAAAAGGAATTTTTTTTTAAATAATCCAGTGTAATTTTCCAAAAACTCAGCAGGCCCAGCATTCATTCAGCCCCACCTTCTATCCCTGACAAATGCCTAAGTGATGGATAATTGAGAGGACAGAGAGCACAGGATCAGTGACTCCATAATTCAATGTTAGAGGCAAAACATCAAAGGACACAGTCTGAGACTGCGGCTGGGGTGGGAGTGAAAATTACAGTTGACCTTTGAAAAACACAAGCTTGAACTTTGTGGGTCCACCTATGTGTGGATATTTTTCAATAAAAACATTGGAAAAACCTTTGGAGATTTGTGACAATTAGAAAAACCATCTTCTTTTCACTCGCTTACTTTATGGTAAGATTACAGTAAATAATCCATATGACATATAAAATACGTGTTAATTGACTGCTTATGTTCTTGATGAGGTTCCGTCTGGTCAGTTGTAGGTTATTAGTAATGAAGTTTTGGAGGGGTCAATGCTTATACATGGATTTCCGACTGCACAGGGTGGGGTGGTCAGTGCTCCTAAGCCTTGCATTATTTAAGGATCAACTGCACACAAAGGCACAATGGGGGAGAAGGCTGAGTGGGGAGGTCTGAGCATGATGCTGGGGACGTGTCACCCACCGGTTGTCTGCCTTTCCTAATGAAGCCAGCCCTCCTCCACTGCATCCACCTGTATGCCCAGCTCCTAAGCAGGAAAAGTTCATTCAGCTGTTCACACGTCTGGACAGACAGCCATCAGCTAATAAGCCTTCTGTGGTTTCCACGTGAGCTTCTTGCTTTCCCTGTGACCCCTCCCTGAATGTGTCTCTGGGGTATAATTCAGCCAGAAGGATTGCTTTAACATTTCGACCAGTCCCAACCTCAGCACACACACAGTTTTCACAATACTGAACAACACTTTAAATTTTTTAGCACAAGCAATTCCTCGATATTCTTGCTACTTGGAGTGTGGTCTGTAAACCCCCAGCATCAGCACCACATAGGAGTTTGATAAAAATGCAGAACTGCAGGCCCCACCTAGAGCTGTAGAGTCAGAATCTGCATTTTTCACGTCTCCGGGAGATTCACATACACCTTAAAGTTTGAGAAGCACTAACCTAGAGTAACTTCACTGGAAAGTTCCCCAGTCCTAATGACTGTGCCTGTCATGGGATCCCACCACTACCCTTCAGGGGTGGCCTAGGGCACCAGATTTTACCCCCTCCCAACACTCAGAAATTATATGTCCAGGGTCTCCTAAATCTGTCTTATCATAAAAGAACCTTTTAGAACCTTTTCACCAAAAAATATGTATATATATTTAAGTTGAGATGTCATCTGAATCTCACATTTTAGAGCTAGACAAAAGTTTTGATATAGGCAATCTGAGTGCTTAGGGTTGACACTGCAAGGATGGTTGCCCAAAGCAACTCTAATTCAGCCCAAAATGACTTCATGTTCCTACCAGTGTCCTCATGTCCCAAGGCTGGTTCTGGGCTTTGAAAAGTAAAAACTATGGCCAATGAAGAGAAACACAGGTGTGTGACAGGAATAGTGACCGCCAACATCCCTCTGAGCTTCTGCAAAGCATCCGGACGTGTGAAAGCGCTGGGGTCAGAGGCAGCAAAGGTGACAAGCATGTGAGTTCTCTCAGCTAAGTGCTTCCCAGTGTTTCTGATTGTTGGGGAGATTGAGGGACACAAACCTGGCAACCCAGAGCTGGCAGGCTCCTGCTCAGATGAAACACAACTCATGGTTGAACTCCCAAGAGTGTGGGTCATTATCCCCACCTCAGGGTCCAAATGCAGACCCCAAGGAGACTCTCATAACATAGAAGGGACAGTGGCTTCCCCAGCAATTGGAGGGCTTCTGAGCTTGCATGAAATTGCTTTGAGGTCCTTTGCCAGGTTTACCAATACACTTGTCCAAGATTACAAGATGACATGGAAACCAAGCTGGGGTTACTGCAAGGAATTGAGTGTGAAGTAGTAATTAGGCTTTTTCTCAGAAATCCTTTTCTATGTCTACAGCCCACAAAGATTGTGAGGAGCCTCCTGGAACTAGTTGGTGGATACCAGAGGGAACAACAGGTGAGGTGCTTGGAGGAATGTCAGCAAATGTCCTCAAATACTGTCTGAGCAAATGAGCCCTGCAAGGCTGGCCCCCTGGTGTTCAGATGGCCCTGCGGCCCCTGGAAAGGGCTAGACACCCCTGCAGGGACGATGGTCCCAGACAGCAGGTGAGATCCTGGAGCTTCCTGCAGCGAGCACTCCCCACTCCACGTGAACTCAGGGAAGTTGATGCAAAGCTCTGGAACTCAGTTTCTCATCTATCAATTAGGGTGAAAATTAGCACAAACGTCAAAGAATTGTTAGGGTATTAAATTAACCAACATGAGTTACTTTGGGCAACCGTCCTTGTAGTGTCATCCCAAAGCACTCAGAAGGCCCAGGTCAAAACTTTTTTCCAGCTCTAAAATACAAGATTCAGATGACATCTCAACTTAAATATTTTTTCTTTTTGGTGAAAAAGTTCTACAAGGTTTTTTGTGATAAGACAGTTTTGGGAGATCCTGGACATATAATTTCTGAGTGTTGGGGAGGAAGTAAAATCTAGTACCCTAGACTACCCCTGAAGGGTAGTGCCAGGGGCACAGAAGACATGAACTGCTTTTATCATTGTCATTATTTCACTAGGAACTTGACTTAGTAGACTCCCACTAGGGGAAGGAGGGTAGGACTTCGTGAGAAGCCCAGCTTCCCGCGCCCTCTCTATCAGAGCTTGTAGTGGTTCAGGCACAAGACCCCCAACACACTGAAAAGTGCTCTTATTAGAGAGAGCAGTGGGGGTGCATCTGTCTCCCCTGACAGGAGGAGGCTGGGGGCCACAGGCCAGATCCATGGGGCAGGGGCAGCTCCCTGGGAAATCCTTGCTTTGAAGGGACATGTTCTGAGCCACCACTTCTGATTTTCTTTGAGGTTCGCCCCTGCCCATCCCCCAGTCCTGCAGACAGCCCAAAGGGAGTGGGAGAAGATGGCCTGAGAGGTAGGGCGGTCAGTGCCTTCTGTTCGTTTATTCATTTTTTTAATTGTGGCAACATACACATAACATAAAGCCATCACCACCATCCAGTTCCAGAACATTTCCATCACTCCAAGAAGAAATCCCATGCCCATCAAATACCTATACCCATTAAATATCCGTTTTCTCTCCCTTAGCCCTGGCAGCCACTGATCTGCTTTCTGTCTGTGCATTGGTTTTTCTGGACATTTCATATAAATGAAATCACACAGCGTGGTTCCTGGGATTGACTTCTTTTCCAGGCTCACCCAGGTTGTAGCATGTATTGGTACCTCATTCCTTCTTACGGCTGAATAATATTCCATTGCCTGTATATACCACCTTTAATTCATTAAGTCATTAGTTGCTGAGCACTTGGGTTTTTCTATTTTTGGGTTCTTGTGAATCATGCTATATGCACATTTGTATACAAGACTGTTTGAACACCTGTTTCCAGCAGGTCCCAGTGAGGGGCCTCGAGTGGCCTGGCTGGGGGCTGGACAGGTTTATATACCCTGGAGGACAATTGCTGGGTCATGTGGTCATTCTGTGTGTAAGTTACTGAGGAACTATAGGTTTTCCATGGCCTATTTTTAATCATTATTTCTTTTTAAAAACTAGCAGTAGTGTCCAGTTGCCTGGCAGCTATGTGCCAGCCCCTGTGCCAGCCCTGTGTCCTATACCCACATGAACTTGATTATCTTCCTTACACAGATGGAGGGAAACAGGCACAGGGGAGGAGAGAAAATTGCCCAGGCTCACACAGCCAGTGGGGCAGACCCAGGACTTGCACCCAGAATTTTGCAGCTGGAAAGCTCAGTCCTGCCTCCTGGTCAGCCATCCCCATACCTGATCTACTTCACAATATCCACATGACCTCAGGGAGGGACTGTGGGGAGGGAGAGGGAGAAGGGTGGCAGACAGCTGTCGTGACTGGGAAGAGGTTGTGGGGATGAGCCAGACAGCATGGCTTCTCAGTGATGATCTCAATACATTTTAAGAATCGATGGTGCAGCCTCTTACCTCTGATGGCAATACAAGAAAAACTTAGAAACAAATAGCATGCACTTAGTGGAATGGACCCCAAACAGGTGGAAATTGCAGAGTGCTTGACTCTCAGTGGCATGCTTCTGAGAAGGAATGGAGGGAGCAGGTCCCAGTGAGGGGCCTCGAGTGGCCTGCCTGGGGGCTGGACAGGGACATCTGGGGAGCCAATAGGCTGCTCCTGAGGACTGAGCAAACAACACATTTTCATACAAATTTCTCCTATCTTGTCAGAGCTGTAGAAATGGGAGAGTGCTCCCTCCACAGGGATGAGTAAATACCTGAGAGTTCACATCACCAACTTCCCCAGCCACCCTGCTCGGTCTCTGGCCTGTGGAGCCTCATGCGCAGCTGCAGTTCAGTGCCTCGTGAAAGATGCCAAACCGATCCAGGAACTCTGTAAAACAATCCTACAGGTGACACTGGGAAATAGCAGGACTATTTGCCATGGAGGGAGAGCTTGGCAGACACTGCAGGGACACAGGTGGGCAGGGAGATGGAGGTTCACTGCAGGAGTGCTGAGCTGGCTGTCCCCAGACCCCTCGTGCCCAGAATAGGAAGCCCATTATTATAAATTATAACAGCAGTAATGGTAGCTAACATGCACTGAACACATACCCCATGTCAGGCACTGTCAAGCACATTACGTTAATTCCTAACTTAATGCAAACAGCAGCCCTATCTGGTATATACTGTTATGCCCCCCAGTTAGCAGATGAGGAACTTAAACTGAGGCATAGAGAGGGTCACAAAGCTAGGAAGTGGTGGAGCAGGTGCCCAGAGCTGAGCATTCCCGGGAAGCCGCAGCACTGAACCCTCACCAGGAGGGGTGAGGCTCCCAGGACCACCCACCCTGACACTGCCTTTGTGCTTGGGAGACTCCACCTGGAAGGAACCTGGCTAGTCGGAGCACCAAGGATGAAAGGTTGATGTCAGGACAAGTGAGCACGCCCCACACTAACCATGGGCTGCCCAGGGGACAGGCTGCACCAGGAGCCAGGTCATGGGCAGTCGATCCCTGTTAGCTCTAGCCCACAAGCAGCCATGGCCAGTTATTGATGACAAAGAGAGGGAGCCCATTGCAGGCTCACAGGAGGCTGACCTGGACAAGTCTTCTCTCTCCTGCTTCCTGGCAACAGCTCCGAAACAGCCCGTTGGGGACAGAAGAGCTGGGGGTGGGTACCCGTACCCACCCAGGGCACAGTCTGGGTCTTTGTCTCTGACTCTCAGTCATTTATTTTATTTCTTCCATGGCTCTAAAAGGACCCTGCCCCTTGTTCACCCCCCTCTGATGCCCCTTGTCATGGCGGCATGTCCTTTCTGAGGACCCCATATAGGAAGGTGCTCTGTGGGTCCCTGGGCTGCCTCGGCTACCCCAGCCTCTGCTACAGCTATTTTGTTCCCCCATCCCTCGGGCCACAGAGCAGTCCCTGGGCAGAGCCGGCTGGAGACATCCCAGTGGACATGTGTCCCCACACCAGAGGCTCCAGTGGTTGGGCCCCTGCAAGTGTGGGCCGTGTGGCTGCAGGGAGCCTGGCTGGCCCAGCACTTTGAGTCTCACAGGATGAGCTGCAGCCAGTGTTCTCAAGGCCCTAGGGATGTGCACCGGATCTTCTCCTACCCACTGGTCCCACATTTAAGGAGGCAGGTTGTGAGGCCATGTGATAGCATCAGCTCCAGATCTAAACCCTCAGAATCAACTACAGCCCCTGCAACTGACTAGCTGACGTCAGGCAAGTTATTTAAGCCCTCTGCACCTCAGTTTACTCATCTGTACAATGAGGATAATAATACACCCCTATCATAAGGTAGATGTGAAAATTGTAAGTGTTAATGCAAACAAACAGTATTGAGACAACTGGACATCCACAAGCAAAAGGAAGCTGGCTGACTCCCTCACAGCATATGTACACACACAAAAAAAGTAGCTCAAAATGGGTGGGACCTAAACTTAAGAGAGAAAACTATGTAACTCTTAGAATTTAGAAGCAAATCTTCATCACCTTGGTTTCAGCAACGCCTTCTTGGATATGACCCAGAAAACACAGTGGCAAAAGAAAACAGACAAATTGAACTTTATGAAAATTAAAAATATCTGTGTTTCAAAGGTTACTATCAAGTAAGTATAAAGATGATTCACAGGATAGGAGAAAATTATTGCAAATCTTTTATCTGATAAGGGATTAGTATCCAGGATACATAAAGACCTCTTACACCTCAATGATAAAAAGACTGAATTAAAAAGTGGACAGAGGATTTGAATAGACATTTCTCCAGGGATGATCTACAAATGGCCAATGGCCAATGGCCAATACACATGTGCCCAACACCATTAGTCACGAGGGAACTGCAAATCAAAACCATGTGGGATGCCACTCCACTGCCACTAGGATGGTTCTAAGAAAAAGATGGGCAAATAAATAACAATACCAAGTTGGCAAAGATACGAGGGACTCATAATACTCCTACAAGGATGTTGAATGGCACAGTCACTCTGGAAAAGAGGCCAGCAGTTCCTCAAACAGCTAACCTTGGAGTTATAATACGGCCCAGAAATATCACTCCTAAGTGTATACCCAAGGACATTAAAAACAGGTGTTTGCACAAAAATTTGTATGCAAATGTTCATAGGAGCATTATTCATAACAGCCCAAAAGCGGAAACAGTCCAAATATTCATCAACTGATGAATGATAAACAAAATGCACTGTATCCATACAATGGAATACTATTCAAGAATTTGAGAATGGACTACTGATACATGCTACGTCATGGATGAATCTCAAAAACGTTACCTTGAGTGAAAGTTAGTCACACAGGACCGCATATTGAATGATCCCATCCACAGGTAATGTCTAGAATAGGCAAATCTGTACAGACAGAGAATAAATGAATAGTTGCTATGAGTTGGATGTGGGGAGAGTGATTGCCATCTGGCAATGGGTTCCTTTTAGGAGTGATGAAAATGTCCTAGAAATTCATATTGGTGATGGCTGCACAGCTCTGTGGATGTTTGAAAACCACTGACTTGTGCCCTTCAAGTGAAGTATGTGAATTACATCACAACATGCTGTTACATGAAAAGAAATGCTAAAACGTGTAAGTACATGTAAAGTGCAGACCACACAGTCATTCTGTGGGCTGTGTTTCCTCTTCAAGTCTGGGGTCTTTTTGTAGGCATGGCACTTCTAGGATTCCAGGCCCCATCCTGCCTCAGCAGAGACAATAAAAGGGACTCTCAGTTGCTGCGGCTGTTCAGTCTCCCATTTGCTGCCCCAGTGGTAGGTGTGGATGGAGGGCTTCTTCTGGACTCTTACCTTCTGGGTTTTGTGATGTGAAGTCCAGGACACACAATCTACAGCTCTTTCCCTGCACAACCTGGAGGTAAATCTAATTAATGCTCCCTCTCCTCTAGCTAGACCAGAAGCCAACAGGCTGACCCACAAGACCAGCCTCCACACCAAATCCATCATGCTCTCACTTGCACTGAGAAGCAGGAGCTTTTCTTTTCTAGTATCTCACAACAAAATACACTTTTTCCCATTTATTGCCCAGTATTCTGGGTAATGTGTGTGCTCCAGATATTGCACGTTCAGGAACGGAGAGGATAAATGCAGGTAGAAGGGAGAAATAGGAGAGCTTTGGTGCCAGAGAGAGCTGGGTTCAAATCCTGGCTTGGAGCATAATCTCGGGGCCTTTGATTCCTCACCAGAAAGAATACCCAACTTCAGAGGACTGTTGTGGGAATAAAATAAAATATGCAAAAATGCTAGAAAGATTTAAAGTGCTAAGTAACACATGTAGCATATCTTGCCTAGTCTCTGAGGTGGCAACATTAGATGGTACTAAACAACAGTAATCACAAGAAATCCACATTCATGATTTAAATCTAAGATAATGGCAAACAACTTGGAGCCAAACTGATGCTCCTCGTTGTCAAATCCAAGGCCTGCTTCTCCCCCCATGGCTTCTGTCCCCCCCTGTCTCTGCACCACAGAGGTTGTTGGCCCCTCTCTCTCGGCCTCCATCCACTTCCCTTCTCCCTGCTCCCTTGGTGTATGTGCTCCCGCACCCCCAAAGGCTGTTACAAATTCTCTTCTCTTCTTCTAAACTTTGATGTTCCTCTCCTGGGTAAGCGACCTCCTCTAAAGCTTATCCATGGGCTGAAGACTTTCCAAACAGCGCTGTTTCCCACACCTGGGCATCTGTCCCTGGAAATATCTAGCCACCACCTCACAGACAACGTGCTCAAAGCCAGAAGGACTTTCCTGCTCCCCAGGCCGAGTTTCAATCAATTAGAACAGGTCCTGTTTCTCCCATGCTCTCCCCATACCCTCCCCTGCTGGTTATCCATTTCTGCATAACAATCAATTCCAAATTCACTGGCATTAAACAAGCACCATGTTGTTAAGCTTCCGGACTCTGTGGGTGAGGAATATGGACAGAACACAGTGGGGCTGACTTGTCTCTGCTTCCAGGGCCCTCAGCTGGAAGAGTTGAGGTCTGGGGGTGACACAGAGGTTGGGGACTAGAATCATCTGAGGGCTTGTGCACTCAGGGTCTAATGTAGGAGGCTCGCAGTCAGCTGGGACCTCAGCTGGGCTATCGGACACAACAACCCTATGTGGCCTGTCCCTGTACTGCTCCAGCTTCCTGGCAACATGGCAGCTGGGTGCTAGGAGCAAGCACCCCAAGCGAGCCTGGCAGAAATTGTATCACTTTATGACCTCTCTTTGGAAGCCATATAGTGTCACTTCTGCCATAGTCATGAGAGTTCGCCGAGTCAAGGGGGTGCACAGCCCTCCAGCCTTGACAGGAGGACCGTCAAAGTCATGCTGTAAGAAAAGCATGTGGGATGGAGCAATTTGGGGAGAACACAGTCGGCCAGGCCCCCTAACCAGACTTCTAATTTGCAGTCTCTGACAACAGAATGAAGCCAGTGGAGTAGCCAGTCATCCTCCCAAAACATCTATCTGCTAACCTTGACCCTCTCTCAAAGAGACTTCATTGGCTTGGCTGTCTGTTGCTAGAAAATAACAAACCAAGATCCTGACTAATCTGGCCCCAGCCTATTTGACACCTTCATCTCCAAGTACCTCCCTGAGTTATACTCATGTCAGATGACTTGGCATCCTTGAGCTTATCCTGAGTTACAGATACCTACTTGTCTTCCCCAGGGCTGAGTCCTAAACTGGTATGGTTCTCCTTTTGAAGTCAGTATTGTTCTGAAGGTAAGGTTTACCAAGTGGGGTATCTTAGCTTTGGAAGAAAGGAAAAGAACCACTTCCCATCAAGGGACAATTACCTGCCCAGGAAAGGCAGACAGCAGACTGTGACGCTAGTGGCTCCTGGTGCTTGTCACCTTCACCCCAAAGGAGTCCTAGTCGCTGCCCCAAATACCCCCTGCTCTGTGGGACCCCCTTCCCTGTGCAATCTGCCAATATACTTCCTCCCAGGGGTCTATCTTCTGGAGGTGGGGGGACCCTACTCCAGCCATAAACCCCTAAGACCTGAAGACTTGTCTGACTCCCTTGACTTGGAGATGTTAATGCTGAATCGGAAATTAAGCCTTGTAGTGAAGCAGTAGAGGCCAAGCAGAATCGTCTGCACACAAGCACCATGACCACAAAGATGACTTCAATTAAATAGGAGTTAATTAAGCTTTGATCATCGAAATCTCTGTTGAATCGCCAAATCAGAAGGATGAAATGAACTCTCCATTCACTCAGCGGCACTGGATGAAAGATCAGGGGACAGGGGTCAGGCCTGGCAGATAGTACTCCCCCAGAGAGGGCTTTTTCTCCTTTGGACATTGGGTGCAAAAAATTGAATTAATCTTAATGTTCAACTGACAGCTTTCAATCATTCAAGCCCCCAACCTCTCTTCTCCCAGCCCCTCCTATCCCTCAAGCCCCCTCACCAGAAACACCCATTCTGATGGGTTTAATACACCCTTGTGTTTGTGTGTGTGTTGGGGGAGGGGAGTGCTATTTTGTGCTTGTGGTTATCTTTGGTTTATTTCAATGGCGGGGTGCTATGTATCTCACTGCTTTCCCTCAAGACTGACTTTCGTGGGGTTTAGTGCTTCTCGCTGTGCAGCCGATCCCCTGGCAGGGACAGTGGGTCCACTCCAGCGCCCTGCCACCTCTGCTGATGCCGTTATGGCTCCTTTAGTCCCATGTCAGAGTGGCAAAGGAATCGCTGGGCAAGGAGTCTGTGCTTTCTCAGCTCCATCAGACCCTGCCAGGACGCTCCCCTGGAGGGGTGCACCAGGGTGTAACCACTCCCCCCTGCAGTAGACACCCAGCGCTTCCCTTTCCTCCATCCTCACCAACACTTTGTCTTATCTGCACTTCTGAGTTTGCCAGATCTGGCTGGGGAACGTGGTGCCTCGTATTCATGTTACAGTTGAATGCCTCTGATTACCAATGATGCTGAGCACCTCTTCACGCTCGTATTAGCCATTCAGATTTCTACCTCAATGAATTCTTATCATTTGCCCACTTCACAGGTGGATTTCTAGTTGGGGGGATGGATCTGGTTATTTTATAGGACTCTCTTATTGAGAATAGCTGTCAATCCTTGTCAGCACGGGATATTACAGATGTCTTTTTCCAACATGTCACCCATCTGCTAACTCTGTCTATAGGTCCTTTGAAGAAAGGACCTAAGAAATTCTTAGTTTTGCTTAATGACTTGGAGTCTTGTATGAGTCTCATATAAGACTCAGACACAGAATAAATGACTCAACAGAACAGAAGTTTCTTTCTCTCAGCAACAGTCCATGTCAGCAAAGGTAGATAAAGTTGGGAGTTTCTGCTCCAAAAGGTCATCTGGGACCACCAGCTGATGGCAGCCCTGTCGTCTTCATGCCGGGGGGTCATTCCAGTTGTATTAAAGAGACGGCTGGCCCTGCTGTTTCCCTGCCCTGTGGTGGCTGCTGGGAGGTGAGCAGTACGCCCTGAGCAATGTGGGAGAAGGAAGGGACACAAGCAAAAAGCCCTACCCTAATCCGACCTCTGCAGCTGCTCCCCCACTGCTGTTTGACTCCCACAGTGTTTCTTGTCATTTATAGGTTAGATTCTGGGATCTATAAACTTCGATCTTCCTTCTGTGACTTCTCAAGGGCTGGAGGAAGGCAGCAGTGTATGTTGGCTTACCATCTTGTTAAGAATAAAAAATACGTTTCACCAGAGAAGGGGGCAGTGTTCCGTCTGCACGTCTGCCCCTCTTTGAGTTGCTCCCTGCACTAGCCTAAATTTCTTTCCTTTTCTCGACCTCCCCACCAACATATCTTAAGTGTCATCTTGAAACCACTGAATCTCCACACACACACACAAAAAGAGCTTTGAGCAGGTTTTCTATACTAAACTCTCTGTGTAATACATTTGAGCCTATAACTCAAACACACAGATTTATTTATTGTACGTGGGCCTGTGTTGCTGCAGGAAAGCTACAAAGAGAAATTTAAATGTATTGATCAGCAGTTTCTCCACTCCCCTTCTTTGAGAGCCTCTCTGATATTCTGGCACAGATCGCCCCCTGGTGGCGGGCTGGCCCTTGTCTCCCTGGGCCCTTGTCTTCCGGCCCTCGGTGACGGGTGACCGCCCAGCGTTCTTCCAGCCACACACTGCTGCCTCTGTTATAGCGCAGGGTCTGCAGTCCCTCACCCTCGTTCCCGTCCTCCCACCCAGCTGTCGGCTTCTGCCGCCACACACTGACGTTGCTCAGGTGAAAGTAGCCACTGGATCCACAGTCCAGAAGTCTGGGCCTTTCAACCTCCCTGAGTGAACAGTTCTGCTGCTGCATTTAGCCGTGTCTCTCATCATGTTTGAAACGTCTCCTCCTTGGCTTCCAGGACCCATGGCCCCCTGGCTTTCCTCCTGCCTCCCTCATCCTTGCTCCTTGTGTGATCTTCTTTTTCTGCCCATCCTAAATGTTTATACTCCCCCCAGGCTTTCCCTTGCTCTGCTTTTCTCACCTGCTGGATTATCTCACCTACCGGGATGCACATGACCCAGGACACACCTTTCCAAATCTGATCTTCCAGACTGTGTATCTATCTGCTTCCTGAACTTCTTTTCCCAGATGTTGCACAGCCTATCCCCTCAGACCCAGCACCCCCAAATGGAAGGCATCATGTTCCTCAGCCCGCTGCACTGTGTACCCCCATCTTGGTGGCCAGCACCCCCAGTCCTACCATCCAGCCGCCCCTGATTCCCCCTTTCTCCTCACTCTCTGCTGTAGGTTGAATTGTGTCCACCAGAAAGAGAGATGAAATCCTAACCCCTGGTACCTGTGAATGTGACATGATTTGGAAACAGGGCTTTTGCAGGCATGATGATATATAAATGAAGGTGTGGTCATACAGGGCCAGCCCCTTATTCCAGTATTACTGGTGTCTTGACAAGAGAGGAAAGGAGGAACACGCAGGCCAAGAAACTCACAGCTACCAGCCAAGGAATGACAACGATAGCCAGTCACGGCCAGAAGCTGGATGCGGAGCAAGGAGTCTACTTAGAGCCCTGGAGGGAGCCCGGCCTTGCCAGCACCTGGATTTTGGACTCCCAGCCTCCAGCACTGTGGGAAGTGTGTAAAGCCACCCAGTTTTTAGGTGCTGCTATAGGCCTCCAGGAAGCGAGTCCACCATCCATGCTTCAGCCTGCCTGGTTTGGCCATCCACGTGGACTGTGACATCGGCCTTCTTAACTGGCCAGCCAGCCACCAGGCTTGTCAAAGCACCTTCCACACGACAGAATGACCCATCCAGAATGCAGACACGCCCTGAGGCTGCCACCTGCCCGGCACCTCCCCGTGCTGACACTGTGGACTGAGCCTGCAGTGCCCTCCAGTGGCCAATTCCATCCCGCAAGGTGGGTAAGCCTGCACTGGGGATCCCCAGCTCCTGTAGGGCAGGCCCCACCCCAGCACTCCCCATTATCCTCACCTCAAAGAGAGCCCTCAGACTAGGCCCTCTGATCCCCAGTCCCTGCCATAAAGCTGGGCACCATGTAGGTTCTCTGTCCACCTTTGTGGGCCTGACCTAGACACTGGAAAAGTGTGAGGCCTGAGCCCCAGCCTTTCGGTTGTGGCCACCAGAGATACTAACCACGGGACCTGGGCCACCTCAGAGCCGCCTGCGCCTACAGCTACGGGCTCTGGGGAAGGACGGTCACTCTCCAGCATCCTGGTTCCCAGACTTCGTTCTCCCTCTGGTTCGAGAAACGGAGGCCGGGCAGCTGTGTCCTAGGGCAGTTGGGGGCTTGCCCAGGTGTGGCCTGGCTTGGGCAGGCTGTGACCCTCAGCGCTTGGGCTCCTGCAGGTCCCATCAGCCAACACACTTACATTCAAAGGCACCCACATCCAGCACCATGCGTCATTTTTACTGTAAATGTTTGAAAGCCAGGATTTCTCCTCAGTACCACTGTGCACAGCAAGAAGTTTTTACAAAGCAAAAAAAAAGAAACCAAAAATTGTTGTCCAACAGTCAGGAGATGTTTACAAATAGAACACCAAACAGTCAGAGAAGCTCCTTTTACCAATCCTGCTTTCATCACCCGTTGCAGTTGTGTCTCGGGCTCTCCTTTCACGTCACTTCCACACGGCTTTCAACAGCTCCAGGCCCTGGTCCTGTGTCCACTGACTTGAAGCACCAAGTGGGAAGCTCGTGCCCCCAGAGAGGGGCCTGGGAGGGGAGGCTGCAGTGCGCTCTGAGGGCCCCAGGCTGGGCACAGGCCAGGGATGTTCCTGGGAAGTGTCATCAGAATAGAGTGAGACTCCAAGGACCCCCTCCTGGCCCAGGGGTGGCCTGGGGGTCAGCCAGGACCCAGGCTCTCCTGGGATCACCTGTGTGCTTCTCTGGGCTCTGCTGTGAGGAGGGGATGCCAGAGCTGAGGGCCCTGCTCTCTCCTTCAAGGAGGGGTCATGCGGCAAGAGGGGCCCAGGATCACCCAGAACTGGGCACAGGCTGTCCCTGGAGCGCAGAGACCCCTGCCCCAGGGTGACACCCAATCCAGCCGAGAGAACAAGGCTCCCAGAGACTGGGGGAGGGGACGGTGACCACAGGCGTGGGCCTAAGGCCAACCCAGTCGGTGTCCTGCTGGTCCCTCATGCGTTGTTTGGTTTCAGGCATGTTTCTGAACCCTGGCTGTGCCCAGTCTGTAAAATGAGAATAATTCAGAATTGCTAGAAAGCAGTGTGGGGCTCACTGAAACAAATGGTTGGGTGTGGCAGTTTCCTCAAAAAGTTAAACTTAAACTGACCATCTAGCCCAGCAAGCCCACTTCTAGGTACAGATTCTGTACATGAATGTTCATAGCAGCACTAGTCACAGTAGAAATACACAGTAGAAATAGCCCACAGGAAATAGCCCAGTAGAAATAGCCCACATGTCCCTCAACAGATGAATGGATCTCAAGAGGTGGTCTGTCCATATGGTGGAATATTATTCAGCCATCAGAAGGAATGAGGTACGATACATGCTACAACACAGACAACCTCAGAAACATGCTAAGTGGAGTGAGCCAGAAACACAAGGACAGATATTGCATGATTACATTTGTATGAAATGTCCAGAGTAGGCAAATCCACAGGGACAGAATTTCTGTTCTCACAGTTCTGGAGGCTAGGGTCTGAGACTAAGGTGTGAGCAGGGTGGGTCCTTTCTGAGGCCTGTCCCTTTGGCTGGTCCTCAACATGTGATGTCTGTGTCCTGATTTCCTCTTCTTATAAGAACACCAATCAGACTGGATTAGGGTCCCTGAATGACCTCATTTTAATCTAATTACCACTTTAAAAACTGTCTCCAAATACCATCACATTCTGAAGTACTGGGGTTTAGGATTTCAACCCACGCATTTAGGAAGGGACACAATTTAACCCATAAAAGGGGCAGCACCTTGCTTTGCAATGTGGTGCTACTTGCCAGCTGTGGCCTTATGCCATCAGCCCAGACTGAGACAGAAAGAGCCATTTAACGCCTTGTTACACACTTTCCTTTATACATCTTTGCTAAGCTGTCACTGGCAGAAGCATCAAAGTGACTGTTTTGCTCCCAGGGCAGCAAAGAAATGTATAAAGGAATGAGAAATGATGCAAGTCAACTTTGCATCCCCTGAGAGCCCAGCTGTCCAGGCCTGCAAACGATGGCCTCCTAGGCATCAGGAAAGCTGGCCCAGGTCCACCCAGCCTTGGTCCCCACCCACCCCTCACCGTCAGCACAGGTCCCCCAACTCACCAGCACGAGAGACCAGGTGGGGCAAAGCTGGGAGCACTGCAGGATGCAGGGTCCCACCCGCAGCCCACCACCAATTTGTGACAAAGCCAGTCCCGCCCCCTTGGGGCCTCCATTTTCTCCTCTAGAAAATATGGGGATGTGGACATAATAACCTATTAGCTATAATATTTTAGAATCACAGAATTAATCCCCATAGAATGAAATAACACCCATAGAATAAAATCCTGGGCCCCATCCAACATCAAATTTGAATGCAGAGTTGGTCTCCAGGGGCTCCTGCACACACGTTTCTGAAGGGGACCTAGATTCTGGCTCTGCCCACTCGCTAAGTCGAAATGCAGGTCTTGTTGTTGAATCTGTTGGGTTTGTTTCTTAAAAATAATCTTTCACATAACGTGGGCAAAATAACTTCTGCCCACAGCTCCCACCTCCTTCCCAGAGTTCAGGGAGCAGGACACAGAAGGGGAGGGGAACGTGGTAAAACTTCTGTGGCCTTTACCTCTGGGAAGCAAAGCCCAGAATTTGGGAAATCTGCACTTGGGAACAGCTGCCAGGGGGACGGGCCGGGGAATCAGCAGGAGGTGAACCAGTGAACTGGCCAGGAGCTCGCGGTGCCGGGTGGGACTGATGGGTCGCCTGGCACCACCTAGAACCTCAACACATCAGAGCCAAGGTGGGGTGAAGATCTGAGACCAGGGACCAACCCTGATCTGGACGACCCCACGCTGGAGGAAGAGCCCTATGATCCCCGCCCACCCGGCGCACCCGGAACAGAGGCTGCGGTTTGCGCCAGTGGTTTTCCGAGACCACAGTCCCACCCAAACACGCTTTGGCTGGAACGCCGCGGACGGGCACTGCTGACATCTGTGTTCTCATGGCGCCCTCTGGTGTCCAGCCCGTGAAATAACAGGAAGCCCGGCGGTTCCTCTGGAAACTGGGTCTTGGCCGCCAGACAAGACGACCACCACCTATGCCCTTGGTGCCTCGGCCACACTAGCCCCTTACTTATGCGCATGCTCGCTGCGTTCCTCGGCGCTTTCTCAGCTCCCGCTGTCCTGAGATGAGGACGTGGGGCTCGGGGTTTCCTTTCTGAGTTATAGTCTTAGTTAGGGTGTTTTGCCCAGGGACAAGGCACTACTTAACCACCAGATCAGGAGGTATTTTTGTTATCTTATCATCCTCCAAATCAAAGTCCCAGAATGGAAAACCCAGTAGGGGCACCTGGTACGGGCACTTTATATACAGAAGGCTTAATGCTTTGGGTTTTCACGTTTCCATTGTACACATGAGAGCAGGGGCTCGGATAGCAGGTTGTAAGTGGCAAAGCTGGAATTTGAGCCCAGTGCTAACTTTCTCCCACATTCTTCAACACATAATGCTAACTCCCAGTGAAGTGTTGGTAAACAGCTGGTGTGGGTTCATGACATCAGTACGCAGAAGGAATTTCCCAAAAGAACTGAAAACAGGTGTTCAATGAAATACTGTACATGAATGTTCATAGCAATATTATTCATAATAGCGAAAAAGTGGAAACAACCCAACTGCCCATCAGCTGGTGAGTGGATGACCAACGTGTGTTATATGCCTACCATGGAGTATTATTCAGTATAAAAAAGAGGTGAAGTATTGATACATGTTACAGTGTGGACGAACCTCGAAAACATTGCTAATTAAGTAATCCAGACACAAAAGAACTGTGATTGCATAAACAGAGTCCCCTTTTGAAGCAATGAAATGTTTTGTAAATACAGAGAGGCAGAGAGGTGATGGCCGCACAACCTTGCACATGTCCTAAATGCCACTGAATTGTACACTTTAAAATGGGTAATTTATGTTATGTGAATTTCATCTCAAAAAAAAATTCTTGTTTAAAAAAAAGAATGAGAGAAAGGGTTCCACTTACATGTTGTAGGTGTTGAGGACCAAGTAATGGGGGCAGGGAGCAGAAACCTCTGTAGAGGTTATTTTCAAAGAGGAAAGTCTGACGACGAACGAGATGCTGTCAGACAAAATATGTTGTATATTAAGTGTGGTTAGTGCTAAGGGGAAGACAATCAGGAAAGGCAAAAAGAGTGGGTATGTGTTGAGGGTGGGGAACAGGCTAATGAAGTCCCCAGGTAGTGAGAGCCATGGAAATATCAGAAAGAAAGTGATTCAGGCAAAGGGAACAGCAAGTGCAAAGGCCTGAGGCAGGAGACAGCTGGAGGCCAATGCGGCTGCATCAGTGTGAGTGAGAAAAGTGAGGGGTGATGTGCAGGTCACCAAAGCCTTAAAGGCTTTTCATTCCAACTGAGATGGGAGCTCTGGAAGGTTTTGAGCAATGGAATGACATGACCTGATATTTTTTAATCACATGCATAAAACACATGTGAACGAAAAGCCATACAAGAAGCCCAATCCACCCTCATTCCAAGTTTGACTCAGTGGGGGAAATGGAAGTTCCTATGGCCAGGATTCTCACCTGACCCTAAACCACTTGATGATGTAATTGGCCTATTGCTAGGCTACTGTTTCCACACCTTTTAGCAATGAGCTATTATTGATGGAGTCACTATATAAAGAATTCTGCCCAGTGCTCTGGGTGGAGGCAGAAATAGAGGTGAATTACAGACATGATTCTAGTGCTCAACCTGTCACCATGAGAATAAAGCCAGGTATAAACCCTTTTACCCCAAGTACATTCTGTTGTCATTTCTCGGTCTCACCAAATCCATACTGAATTTACCTAGAGCTGAAACCCCCAGGCAAGATAGACTCCTTCCGGAATATGCTTTCTGTAGTTCATTCTCCAGTGCCCAAGAACTTACAGATCTTATATGTGGAAGGGAAGAGGAAGCATATTAGAAATTATTGCTATGGGCAATTAACAGACAATCAAAAGCCATATGTGAAAGTCGCTTATAAAGCAGTTCTCATTTCCGTGGCCAGAGTGCACAGAAAACCATGGACCGGCTCAGGGCTGGACGTCAAGGCTGAGTGCCAGAGGAGGTTAGCCCCACCTCCAGGGCTGTTACATCAAGGTCCTGGAGGGGGAAAATGTGGGACCCTGATACAGATGCCCCAAATACTTAGAACATCTGTTCCTGCTAAACCTTCCGAGCCTGTAAAAGTGCCCAATCCTCTTCATTAAGAAAATCCACTCCCTCCTCATTTGAAGATGCACAAAGGTCTGTCCCTCACAAAACAACACTTGCCTCCCTCAGGATCTGTCCCAACAGCTCGTTTTGCCAACTAGGCCTATAGCTGGTTGCTGCATAACCCTGGCAAGGACATGCTGCCCCTAATCATGGAGGAAAGGGGCTATTCCACAAAGATGCTGCCAGACCTGGCCCATGTGTATGTGCAGGAGGCATGGGCAATCGATCGTGGGAGCCAGAACATAAGATTGCATCAGGTGGAGCTTATTGAATTGGGAGCATGCTTCTGAGAGGTAAGACTTAACACCATGGCAAAGACCCCCAGAGATGGTGACCCCTAAGCTAAGTAAAGTTGGAATGCCAGAATTGCTGGAGCAGATGATGGAGGAGGGAATTAAAGGACTATGTACAGCCAGAAGAGCCACCCAATGACTGTGTTCCACAAGAATCCACATAATCCAGAAGATACAGAATTTTCCAAGGCCAGAAGGGGTATGCTAATGAGATGGGAACTATTATTACTGTAAAGTTCAGGGGTGGCTCTCCTAGAAAAGTGAGGCCAGTCCAGTGGAAAAGGCCATTAATGAACTGGGCTTGCTGGTAGCTGTGGGCATGGTAGGACCTTGTGACATTGATGGCCAGGTGGCTGCACTTAACTGCACAGTGATCACAATAAGCAGCAGGGCTGCAGTGGTAGATAGGGAGCCCTGCCCCACAGAGACTTACGGAGTTAGTGAATAAAACACAGCAACCCTAGAGGCAAAATAGACGGGCAGCTGACACTAGCAAGAGCACACCTCAGCTTGTACCATCAGAAGAAAGGATAGACGACTGGGAAACTGAGGGCAGTCACCCTACCAAAAGCTGTGACCCCTTGCCAGGTTTCCAGAGCTGAGTTAGTTTTCAGGGCTGGAACCCACTGACGAGGAGGATGCTGAGTCCCTAGTAGGAAGGACCCTATATCTCCACAGCAAATGTTCCTGGTGGTGCTTCCAGTCCTTCCCCAAGGGGGCCTATGGCCATTTACTTGGGAACTGTGCGCTGGGATCAGGGGAAGACTCCAACATTTAAAGAACCATTGGACATAGGATTCGAGGCAATACGGATACCCACAGTCCTGAAGCATTGCATCACAGCTTCTGGTAAGGTGGGGGGTACAGGGGTCAGAGAGTAAATGGTGTACTGGCCAAGGCGACTTACAGTGGGTCCACTGGTCCACAGATCCTCTTGGTGGTTTTCTCCAGCTCTCAAATGCATCGTTGGAATTGACGTATTTCCTATTTGGGGTAACACTCACGTGAGGAAGATCAAATGGGGAAGCCTCCCATGCTAACCCTTACCCCAGCCAAGACAGAAATGGAAAGCAATAGAGCATCCCACGGGAATGACAGAAATGAGTACCCCACATCACAGTTGAAAGCTGCAGTGCTGATTTAATTCACCAGGCCGGTCCCTGCAGAAACCAGAGGGATGTGAAGGATAACATCCTACCACCAACTCCCTAGGTGGTCCCCAGTGGGCAGCTGCCGGGCCAAACATAACTGTCACTAGAGCAGATTAAATCAGTGGCAGGCTCATGACATACAGCCATTGACACTGACTTGACAAATGCATTTCTTTTCTATTCCAGTTAGAAAGGATGATCAGAAGCAGTTCAGAGTCACATGAACCAGGCAAAGACCTACATTTATAGTATTGCCACGGTGCTGTGTTAATTCTCCTGTCCATCAAAGAGATCTGGACATTCTGGATGTCCAGATAAACTTTATGTTGATACACGTCACTGATAATTATATTATGTTAATCTAGCTGAATAAGCAGCTCTTAGTAAAATATGCATTCTGGTGGGTGGGAGATAAGTCCTACAAAGATTTAAAGGTCTGCCACATCAGTAAAATTTTTTAAGGTCCAATGGTCAGAGCATACTAAAACAGCCTCATGTCACTCCCCAAGTAGAACCAAGTAAGTCATTGCATCTTGCGTCTCCCAACCACATGCCTAGTAGGATTCTTTAGGTATAGAGGCAACACATTCCATACCCAGAAGTACTACACTAGCCCATATACTGGGTGTTCCAATGACTTCCAGCTTCAAGCAGGGCCCAGAGCAGAAAAGCACTCTGTAGGACGTCCAGGCTGGCACAAAGAGCCCTGCCATTTGGACCATATAGCCTGGGAGACTATGGTATTAGAGATACTGGTGTTAGGAAAATATGCTATGTGAAGCTTAGGGCAATCACATAGCCCTAAGCTTCACATGGGGAGGGGATCACAATGTGACCCTAGTGTTGAAGCAAAGCCATGCCATCTGAAGCTGCTGGGCCCTGGTAGAACTGGAGCTTCTGGCCACGGGGCACAAAAGGCCAGGATCCAGAGATTCTAAAAGTAAGTTGGGTTCTGTCGCACCCAACAAGCCGTAGACTGGGTGGGCCGGACAGAAATCATTTTAATATGCAAATGGTACATGCAGGATGAGACGCAAGCAAGCCCAGAAAGTGCAAGAGAGTGCGCCAGAGCCCCTCCATCAGCTCATACTTATGGCCATAGGCAGGCTTCCTAAAGACCAACCAGCAGAGGATAAAAAAGCCTGAGCTTGAATTACAGGTGGGTCAGCTTGGCATGTGGGACAAAGCTAAGAATGGATGGCAGTGGCACTGTGGCCTCACTCAGGAATGGCTCTGAGACACATCAGAGGGAGAGCCCTCTCGGTGGGCAGAGCTCTGGGACATATACTGCATCATCCCTTTCAGACAGAAGAAGTGGCTCAAGGCTAGAATACACCTGGCTTACAGGATGGTGGCAAGCGGCCGGGCTGGCTGGTCAGGGGCATGAAAGGAAAAGACGGAGGACGAGGAAGTCTAGGGTCTTGTGGGAGTAGGTGTAAGATGTGAAGGTCTTTACAACTCGTGTCAATACCCACCAGAGAGTAGTTACCATGGAAGAAGCACTGAACAACCAACGAGACAAACTGATCAGCTGATCTGGATCATTGATGATCCCAGGCCTGGCACCAAAGGTGCATGGCCAGGGTGGCCACAGAGGAGAAACAGTTATCCACGGACACCACCGTGTGAGCACCCACTCCCCAAGAGAGATCCACTGTCCACAACAGAGATCAAAGCCACCCCCAGGGACACTGTTCCTCCTGGAGATCAACTGGCCACTAGATGCAAGTTGACTTCCTTGCCCTCTTCCATCCTGGGGGACCAGAGCTTATTCTAACAAGAAAACACCCATATTCTGAATGTGCCTTCATTCTTCCTGCCTGCGGGGCCTCAGTCAGCACCACTATCTGAAGATTGATGGGGTTTTTGATTAGCCCACATGAGATCCCACATCACAGCAGACAGGGGAGCCGCTTTATAGCCAAGGGGTCCCTCTCATCATGGGATTTGCTGTTATATCATAGACCATGCCCTTGGAGGCTGCTACTTGAAAGTCCTAGAACAGTCTAGAATGGCACAGTTCATGTGTCAGCTCAGAGGTCATGCTCTATGTGATGGGGTATCATCCTCCAGACCCCTATATACACACAGAATCCAAGCCCTTTATAATGAGGTGCTGTGTCCCCAGTAGAAAGAATACATGGATCTGGGAATCCAATGGTTGAAGTATGAGTGGCCCCAAAAATTATCACTCCCAGTAAATCTCTCTGGAAGTCAGTGATTCTCTTCTCCATGACTTCAGAATCTGCAAGTTTAGAAACTCTAGTTTCCAAAGGAAGCATATTCTTAACAGGGATACAGTGGGCACCCCACTGAAGTGTAAACAATGGCTGCTGTCTGAGCACTACAGGCTCCTTACATCAAGGGAATAACATCTAGGCATGCCCCTGATTATCTATAGAAAATATGGATTCTGTTATCCAATGGGGACAGGAAACAATATGTGTGGCACCCAAGTGATGCTCTCGTCTACCTTCTGGTGCTCTTGGCTCAGCTCTCTTGTGACAGTAGATGAACAAGTGATGCACCCCTGACCTAAAACAGGTGTGGTTACTGGGGGTCATGGTCTGGTCGTTTCATCACAAGGCCCACAGGCAGGAGCGTGGATGAAAGGATGTAGAATGGGTAAAGGAAAAAAGAAACAATGAGTAGCCCTTGGATCCAAACAGGACAAGTGGTAGAAGGCATGGATATGGAGATTCTCTGCTAAGATCCTTCAAGGAGGGATTTACCATCCCACCATCAGCAAATGGGCCCAGCACTATGAGCTGCTCCAGGGGTTGCCTCAGCTGTGTAGCGGTGCCTCCCCCAGTGACACACCCTGCCCAGGGCAGCCTGCTTCCATGGCTCTTGAAGGCAGGGCCATTTCAGATCAACCCAAGATAATTCTGACAGATACATTCACACCTGCTAGAGGTTTATATATGCTAAAGACTCCCACAGGGATGACCAAAGTTGTATTGAGTTTGCATGGTGGTCCACTTCTCTGTCTGCCCAATTCTGCTTTTGCCTCTTGCCTTCCATAGGTGTTAATTAATCCCCAGTCAATATGTTGCTCTCCAAAGTCAGTTTCAGCATCTGCTTCCTGGGACCCCAACCCGTGACACTGCTTGCAGTTGTATCCCTTAAGTTTTTTTCTAAATTATACTAAAATATATATAAGGTTTACCATTTTAACCACTTCAGCAGTATTGAATATTTTTCATGTTGTGCGATTAACTTCCTGAATTCCTTCAATAGTTCTATATCCATCAAACAACAACACCCATTCTCCCCTTCCCCTTCCCCAGCCCCTAGCAAACACCATTCTACCTTCTGTTTGTGAATGTGACTACTCTAGATATGTCATATAAATGGAATCACACAGTATTTATCTGTTTTGACTCGTTTATTTCACATAGTATAATGTCCTCCAGGTTCATCCATGTTGTAGCATGCATCAAAATTTCCATCCTTTTAATGCTGAATAATATTCCATTGTATGTATGTGTCACATTGTGTTTATCCATTCATCTGCTGATGAACTTCGGACCTCTGGACTGCTTTTATCTTTTGGCTACTGTGAATGATGCTACTTTGAACATGGGTATACAAATTTCTCTTCAAGACTCTGCTTTCAGTTCTTTTGTTATATATCCAGAAAGTGGTGTTGTGTAATATGGCAATTCTATTTTTAATTTTTTTGTGGAACTGCCATACTGTTTTTCATGGTGGCTGCACCATTTTACAATCCCACCAACTGTGCAGAGGGGTTCCAATCTCTCAACATCATCACCAGCACTTGTTATTTTCTGTTTTCTTTCTTCTAGTAGTCATCCTAACAGGAGTGAGGTAATAAGTCACTGTGGTTTTGATTTGTACTCCCCTGATGATTAGTGATAATGAGCATCTTTTCATGTGCTTGCTGACCATTCATATATCTTCTTTGAAGAAATGATTACTCAAGGCCTTTGCTCATTTTTTAATTAGGTTGTTTGATTTTTTTGTTGTTGGGTTATAGGAGTTCTTTATATTCTGAATTCAGATATATGATTTGTAAATATTTTCTCCCACTGTGTACATTGTCTTTTCACTCTGTTGGTAGTGTCTCACTGATGCACAGAAGTTTTTCTTTTCATTTTGGTATAGTCCAATTTAATCTATTTTTAGTGTCATTAACTGTGCCTTTGGTTTCGTAACCAAGAAATAATTGCCAAATCCAAAGCTTTTCACTTATGCATTCTTCTAAGAGTTTTATAGCTTCAGCTCTTATGGTTACATCTGTGATCCACTTTCAGTTAATTATTATATATGGTGTAAGGTAAGGACCCAACTTCATTCTTTTACATGTGGATATCCAGTTTTCCCAACACTGTTGAGGACTATCCTTTTCCCAGTAAATGGTTTTGGCACTCTTGTCAAAAATCATTTGACTGTATTTGTTAAGGTTTATTTCTGGGCTCTCTATTCTATTCTATTGGTCTATGTGTCTGTTTCTAGTCCAGTAGCATACTGTTTTATTGTTGTAGCTTTGTAGTAAGCTTTGAAATCAAGAAGTCTGAGACCTCTAACTTTCTTTTTACAAGATTGTTTTGGCTTTTTGGGGGTCACATAAAATTCCGTATCAATTTTAGGATGGCCATAAGTTTTGGTATGCGTTAATATTGTTATCCTTTAATTCAAAATAAGTTCTAATATATTTTATGATTTTTTTCTTTGACCCATATGTTATTTAAAAGTGTATGTCTTAATTTCCAGATGCTTGGGAGTTTTCTAATTATATTTTAATATTACAAACTTAAATGCATTGTCATCATAGAACGTGCTCTGTTTTCAGTTCTTCAGAATGTGTTGTCATTTGCCTAATGGTCCAAATCTATGGTCAATTAATGTAAATGTTCAATATATGCTTGACAATAACATGTTTTCTGAATGTGTTAAATGCCCTATACCCATCTTGCTAGAGCAACGTTCACTACAAAACTTACTCAGTAAGACAGAATAAAGAGCAGGTGCATGGGTACCTATGCCAGTCAACCTAAGGAGAGCACAGAGATTAGAGACTGAGTAGTCCGCATATCAGAACAGTTCTGTCCCTGAAACTTGTAGAGCAAGAGTAAAATGTGGGCCCCATATATTCATTGTTTTGATTAAAAATGATCTTGACTTAGTAAAAAAATGTGAAATTGCAGGAAATTGATCTGATCTCTTCAAGTTCAAGATTGGATGAAACAAAATTATTTCCTATTTCCATGTTTATAATCAGTAAATAAATCTTTACTTAAAAGTAATGTTTGACAGAGGAGATGGAGAAAAGATGGCAGCTGAGAAGTGTGGTGGGAATTTCCTCCCAACATCACAAATATTTTGAAAATACAGCAAATACAACTATTCCTAAAGGGGTGACCAGAACTGAGTACACCAGCCAGTCACATCTGGGAGAAGAGAACATCTCACAGAAAAGGGTAAAGTAAAAAGCCACAACTTGGCGGAATCCGAGCAGTCCCCCCACCCCAGCTCACCGGCAGGAGGAAGAGAATCAGAGCGGGGAGGGAGTGGAGGCACAGGACTGCTAACTACCCAGCCCTAGAAATCTACCCCAGGACCACAGACCCACATTGCCTGGTGCTCTGGAGATTAAAGGGGTTGAAAACCAAAGTAAGAGACTAAGACTGTGAACAGGTTCCCACAATCAGCTGCCCTAGGACAAAAGAAAAGCAGGCACTTTAAAAGACTTATCAACAGTCAGAAAGTTGCTAAATGGGCAAGGGTTTAGGGGAAGGAACAAGTGGACAAAATCATCCCAGCACACTCAGTCCTTCAGGTTGGGAACTTTCAGGAGCTTTGGGCACCCTATCTCCCTGGCTGGCAATGCAGCCCTGAGGCCCCTCACTGCGATAAGCCTGCTGCTTCTTCCTCCCCACTGGCACCTGCATGCAAACCCACTGTCCCCACCATTGCTGCACACCAGCATGAGGGCAGCCCCGCCTATAGCAATACACAGCTTAACAGAGAGGCTTCTCCCTGCATGCAGCTAACCAGCCTAGACAGCAGAGACAGGCATGGTGAGTGGGAAGCACAAAAGGGCTTTTGCCTCCTTGCAAACACTGGCATCACTTGCCAGCGACCCCCGACATCACCCTAAGCTACCCTGAGGGCCACTCCACACACAGTAGCTTAGGGGATTAACCCAGAGGCACTCCCTGCACACCATTAATTGGCACAGACAGCAGAGACAGGCACTGCAACCAGTAAGCAGGAAGGGAATTTGTCCTCCCAGTTGATATGTGCCGCTCGCCTGTGACCATTCCCATCTCTCCAGGACTGTGAAAAGCAGAACCTTGTTCAATCCAAAATCCCTCAAACACCACAAAGAGGGCTCAGTGAAACTGAAATCACCAATCTTCGTGAAAAAGAATTCAAAATAGAAGTCATAAGCATGCTAATGGAACTAAAGAAAAATATTCAAGAGCTAAGGGATGAATTCAGGAGGAAGATAACTGAAATGCAACAAAAAATGGAGGGATTTAAAAACAGATTCAATGAGGTAGAGGAGACAGTAAATGGAATAGAAATTAGAGAATAGGAATACAGAGAAGCTGAGGCAAAGACAGAAAAAAGGATCTCTAGGAATGAAAGAATATTAAAAGAACTATGTGACCGATCTAAATGGAACAATATTAGCATTATAGGTGTACCAGAACAAGAAGAGAGAGAAAAAGGGATAGAAAGTGTCTTTGAAGAAATAATTGCTGAAAATTTCCCCAATCTGGGGAGGGAAATAGTTTGTCAGGCCATGGAAGTCCACAGATCTCCCAACACAAGGGACCCAAAGATGACAACACCAAGACATGTAATAATTAAAATGGCAAGGATCAAGGACAATGACAGAGTATTAAAAGCAGCCAGAGAGGGAAAAAAGATCACCTACAAATGAAAACCCATTAGGCTATCATCAGACTTCTCAGCAGAAACCTTACAGGCCAGAAGGGACTGGCATGATATATTCAATGCAGTGAAACAGAAGGGCCTCAAACCAATCTACCCAGCAAGATTATCCTTTAAATTTGAAGAAGGGATTAAACAATTCCCAGAAAAGCAAAAGTTCAGGGAATTTACCTCCCATAAACCATCTCTACAGTGTATTTTAAAGAGACTGCTCTAGATGGAAGTGTGCCTAAGGCTAAATAGCTGTCACCAGAGAATAAAAAACCACAGCAAAGGAAGTAGACTAACTAAATACTAACCAAATGCAAAATTAAATCAGCTACCCACAAAGTCAGTCAAGTGATATACAAAGAGTAGAGAATGTGACACCTAACACATAAAGAGTGGAGGAGGAAGAAAAATAAGGGAGAGAAAAAAGGATCATCAGACTGTGTTTATAATAGCATGATAAGTGAATTAAGGTAGACTGCTAGACAGTAAAGAAGCTGCCCTTGAACCTTTGGTAACCATGAATCCAAAGCCTGCAACAGTACTAAGTACATATCTATCAATAATCACCCTAAATGTAAATGGACTGAATGCACCAATCAAAAGACATAGAGTTACAGAATGGATAAAAAAGCAAGACCCATCTATATGCTGCCTACAAGAGACTCACTCAAACCCAAAGACATACACAGACTAACAGTGAAGGGATGGAAAAAGATATTTCATGGGAACAATAGGGAGAAAAAAGCAGGTGTTGTAGTACTTGTATCAGACAAAATAGACTTCAAAACAAAGAAAATAACAAGAAACAAAGAAGGACATTACATAATGATAAAGGGGTCAGTCCAAAAAGAGGATATAAACATAAATATCTATGCACCCAACACAGGAGCACCTATATATGTTAAACAAATAGTAACAGAATTACAGGGGGAAATAGAATGCAGTGCATTCATCTTAGGAGACTTCAACACACCACTCACTCCAAAGGACAGAGCAACCAGACAGAAAGTAAGTAAGGAGACAGAGACACTGAACAACACAATAGAGCAGATGGACCTAATAGACATCTTTAGAACACACTACTCAAAAGCATCAGGATACATATTCTTCTCCAGTGCACATGGAATATTTTCCAAAATAGACCATATACTAGCAACAAAAAGAGCCTCAGCAAATTCAGAAATACTGAAATTATACCAAACAACTTCTCAGATCACAAAGGTATGAAACTAGAAATAAATTGCATGAAGAAAACAAAAAGGCTCATGAATGCATGAGACTTCACAAAAATACACCTAATTAATCAATGGATCAATGACCATATTAAAACAGACATCAAGCAACATATGGACATAAATGAAAACAACAGCTCAATGCCCCAACTTCTGAGGGGTGCAGTGAAGGCACTTCTAAGAGGAAAGTATATAGCAATACAGGCCTTTTTAAAGAAGGAAGAACAATCTCAAATGAGGAGTCTAAATTCACAATTATTGAAACTGGAAAAAGAAGAACAAATGAGACCCAAAGTCAGTACAAGGAGGGACATAATAAGGTCACAGAAGAAATAAATAAAATTGAGAAGAATAAAACAATAGAAAAATTAATGAAACCAAGAGCTGGTTCTTTGAGAAAATGAACAAAATATATAAACCCCTATCCAGACTTATCAAGAAAAAAAGGGAATCTACACATATAAACAGAATAAGAAATGAGAAAAGAAAAATCACTACAGACACCATTGAAATACAAGGAATTATTAAAGAATGCTTGAAAAATTACATGCTAACAAACTGGATAACCTAGAAGAAATGAACAACTTTCTAGAAAAGTACATCCTTCCAAGACTGACCCAGGAAGAAACAGAAAATCTGAACAGACCAATTATCAGCAATGAAATTGAATCAGTAACCAAAAACTACCCAAGAACAAACTCCCTGCACCAGACAGCTTCACTGCTGAATTTTATCAGACATTTAGAGAAGACCTAATACCCATTCTCATTAAAGTTTTCCAAAAAATAGAAGAGGAGGGAATACTTCCAAACTCATTCTATAAAGCCAGCATCACTATAAATACCAAAACCAGGCAAAGACATCCCAAAAAAGAAAACTACTGAGCAATATCCCTGATGAACATAGATGCAAAAATACTCAACAAAATATTAGCAAACCAAATTCAAAAATAGTTCAAGAGGATCATACACCATGATCAAGTGGGATTCATCCCAGGAATGAAAGGATGGTACAACATTAGAAAATCCATCAACTTCACCCATTATATAAATAAAAAGAAGGACAAAAATCACATTATCATCTCCATAGATGCTGAAAAAATCATTTGACAAAATTCAACACCCATTCATGATAAAAACTCTCAACAAAATAGAGGGCAAGTACCTCAACATAATAAAGGCCATATATGACAAACCTATGGGCATAAGTATGATTACTTAACAGTGAAAAACTGAAAGCTTTTCCTCTAAGATCAGTAACAGACAATGAGGCCCACTCTCCCCACTTTTCTTCACCATAGTACTGGAGGTCCTAGCCACAGTGATCAGACAACATAAAGAAATAAAAGGCATTCAGACAGGTAAGGAAGAAGTCAAACTGTCACTGCAGATGACATGATATTGTACAAAAATAAACCTAAAGAATCTACTCCAAACCAACTAGAACTAATATCTGAATTCAGAAAAGTTGCAGGATACAAAATTAATACACAGAAATCTTTTGCATTCCTATACACTAATGGTGAACTAGCAGAAAGAGAAATCAGGAAAACTATTCCATTCACAATTGCATCAAAAACAATAAAACACCTAGGAATAAACCTAACCAAGGAAATGACAGGCCTATACCCCAAAAACTACAAGACACTCTTAAGAGAAATTAAAGAGAACACTAATAAATGGAAATTCATCCCATGCTCTTGAGTAGGAAGAATTAATATTGTCAAAATGGTCATCCTGCCTAAAGCAATCGAGCTTCAATGCAATCCCTATCAAAATACCTGCAACATTCTTCAGTGAACTAGAGCAAATAGTTTTAAAACTCATATGGAACCACAAAAGACCCTGAATAGGCAAAGCAATTATGAGATGGAAGAATAAAGCAGGAAGGATTATACTCCCTGACTTCAGGCTCTACTACAACATCACAGTAATCACGGCAATTTGGTACAGGCACAAGAACAGACCAATGGATCAATGGAATAGAATAGAGATCCCAGATATAAACCCACACATATATGGCCAATTCATGTATGAAAAAGGAGCCATAGACATACAATGGGGAAATGAAAGCCTCTTCAACAGCTGGTGTTGGCAAAGCTGGACAGCTACATGTTAGAGAATGAAACTGGATTACTGTCTAACCCCATACACAAAAGTAAATTCCAAATGGATCAAAGACCTGAATGTAAGTCATGAAACCATAAAACTCTTAGAAAAAAACATAGGCAGAACTATGGAATATAAACATGAGCAACTTTTTTGTGAACATATCTCCTCGAGCAAGGGAAACAAAAGCAAAAATGAACAAGTGGGAGTATATCAAACTAAAAAGCTTCTGTACAGCAAAGAACATGATCAGTAGAACAAAAAGTCATCCTACAGTATGGGAGAATGTATCTATAAATGACATATCCAATAAGTGATTGACATCCAAAATATATAAAGAGATCACATGCCTCAACAACCAAAAGGCAAATAACACAATTAAAAAATGGGCAGAGGATTTGAACAGACACTTCAAAGAAGAAATTCAGATGGCCAACAGGCTCATGAAAAGATGCTCCAAATCACTAATCATCAGAGAAATGCAAATTAAAACCACAATGAGATATCACCTCACACACCAGGTAGGATGGTCAACATCCAAAAGACAAACAACAACAAATGCTGATGTGGATGTGGAGAAAGGGGAACCCTCCTACACTGTTGGTGGGAATGTAAATTAGTTCAACCATTGTGGAAAGCACTATGGAGATCCCTCAAAAAACTAAAAATAGAAATACCATTTAACCCAGGAATTCCACTCCTAGGAATATACCCTCAGAATACAGGATCCCAAATTCAAAAAGACATATGCAGCCTTATGTTTATCACAGCACTAGTTACAACAGCCAAGATACGGAAGCAACCTAAGTGTCCATCAGTAGATGAATGGATGAAGAAGATGTGGTACATACACACAATGAAATATTATTCAGCCATAAGAAGAAAACAAATCCTACCATTTGCAACAAAATAGTTAGAGCTAGAGGGTATTATGCCCAGTGAAATAATCCAGGCAGGGAAAGACAACTACCAAATGAATGACTTCCCTCATCTTTGGAGTATAACAACAAAGCAAAAACTGAAGGAACAAAACAGCAGCAGACTCACAGAACCCAAGAATGGACTAACAGTTACCAAAGGGAAAGGGACTGGGGAGGGTGGATGGGAAGGGAGTGACAAGGGGATTAAGGTCATTATGATTAGCCACATAATATAGGTGGGTCATGGGGAAGGAAGTATAACACAGAGAAGACAAACAGTGACTCAATAGCTTCTTACTATGCTGATGGACAATGACTGTAATAGGGTATGTGGTGGGGACTTGATAATAGAAGGAATGTAGTAACCACAATGTTGCTCGTGTGAAACCTGAGCATAAGATTGTATATCAATGATACCTTAATAAAAAAATACACAATAATAATGTGTGACAAAATCAGTTGTATTTCTACACACTAGCAATGAACACTCCATAACGGAAATCAAACAGGAATTTCATTTTCAGAATCATCAAGAAGAATAAAATACTTTGGGATAAGTTTAATCAAGAGAGTACAATACTTATACCCTGAAAACTACAAATATTGAAGAAAGTCATTAAGAAGACCTAAATAAATGCAATGACATCTAGTGTTCATGGACTGGAAAACTTAATAATGTCAAGATGGCATTACTTTCCAAAATATTCTACAGATTCAACAAAATCCCTATAAAAAATCCTAACAGTTTCTTTTGCAGAAATGAAAGAGCTGTTCCTAAATTTAATGTGAATTTCAAGGAGTCCCAAATAGGCAAAAAAAACTTTGAGAAGGAAGAACAAAAGGGGGAATTCACACTTCCCAATTTTTCTTCAAAGCTACAGTAAGCAAAACAGTGTGGCGTGATAGACATAGATTTATGGAATAGAATTGAGAGTCTAGAAATAAACTCATATGTCCACAGTGAACTGATTTTAAACAAGGGTGCCAAGCCCGCAGAGTAGGGAAAAATAGTTTCTTCAGCAATGATGCTTGGGCAACTGGATATCCATAAGCAAAAGAATGAAGTTGGACGTTTACCTCACACCATATACAAAATTAGCTCAAAATGGATGAAAGACCTAAACATAAGATCTAAAACTAAAAAACTCTTAAAGGTAAACATATGTGTAAATTTTCATGACCTTGGATTTTGCAACAATTTCTTATATAAAATAGCAAAAACATAAGCAATAAAATAAAAATAGATTAAATTGGACTTTCCCAAAATTAATAATGAAAGGGTACTATCAGGAGAATGAGAAGACAACCTATAAAATGGGAGAAAATATTTGCAAATCATGTATTTTGTAAGGGTCTTATATCTACAACATATAAAGAACTCTTGCAATTCAAAAACCAAAAGACAGCCCAATTTTAAAATTTGCTAAGGACTTGAATAGACATTTCTAAAAAGGGATATACAAAGGGCCAATAAATACATGAAAATATATTCAACATCTTTAGTCATTAGGGAAATGCAAATCAAAACCACAATGAAATACCACTTGAATCCCACCAGCATGGCCATTATAATAGTTTTTACAAGGAACATAACAAGTATGTGGAGATATGTTAACTGTGTGCATTGCTGGTGGGAGTATAAATTGGTGCAGCTTCTTTGGAAAACAGTTTGGTGGTTCCTTAAAAAATCAAGCATGGAATTATCATGTGACATAGCAATTCCACTTCTGCATATATACTCAGAAGAACTGAAAACAGGTGTTCAAACAAAAACTATCCAAAACGTGGAAACAACTCAAACGTCCATCAGTGGATGAATGGATCAACAAAATGTGTTATATCCACACAATGAAATCTAATTGAGCTAGAAAAGGAATAGAAGTACAGAAACATGCTCCAACATGATTGAGCCTTGAAAATATACTGAATGAAAAATGCCAGACA
Source organism: Manis javanica (assembly GCF_040802235.1). Taxonomy (NCBI): domain Eukaryota; kingdom Metazoa; phylum Chordata; class Mammalia; order Pholidota; family Manidae; genus Manis; species Manis javanica. The sequence goes on along the minus strand of NC_133165.1, from coordinate 39,933,676 downwards.
CAAAAAATACATATATTATTATGTTGATATAAAATCAATATAATAAGCAAATCCATAGAAACAGAAAGATTTGTGGTTACCAGGGACTGAAGAGAGGGAAGAATGGGGAGTGACTGTTTAATGAGTATGGGTTTCCATTTGGGGTGATGATAATGTTCTGGAAATAGATGGTGATGGTGTCACAACACTGTGAATGTACTTAATGTCACTGAATTGCTTACTTTAAAAATGGTTAAAATGGTAAATTTCATGCTATGTATATTTTAAAACCCACACAAGAATGTGTGTCAAAAGCTCTCAGCAAGGTAGCAATAGGGGGAAATTACCTTAACTTGATAAATAGCAATAGTTATCAGCATACTTAATGCTGAAAGCCTGAGTGCTTTCTCACTAAGATTGACAACAAGGCTCTTATCCTTCTTATTCAACATAGTACAGAAGTTCTAACCAATGACTAAGGCAAGAAAAAGATGTAAAAGGGGTACAGATAGAAAGGCAAAAATAAAGCTGTCGCTGTTTACAGATGACATGAATGTCTGCATAGAAAGTCTATACAAAATATTTCCACATACTAACAATGAAAATGCATAAACCAAAAGTTTAAACACATCATTTACAATCATTTGAATGAAAATAACATATTTAGAACACATTGAACAAAAATGTATAGAGTCTGTACATTGAGAATTACAGAATGCTGATGAAAGAAATAAAAAAAGACCTAAATAAATGGAGAGACATACCATCTTCATGGATTGAAAGACTCAACATATTAAAGATGTCAATGTCCCCCAAATTGCTCTACAGACTTAATAAAATTTCTACCAAAATTCCAGCAAGGTTTCATAGACATAGACTTATTATAAAACTTATATGAAAAAGCACAGGTCCTAGAATAGCTAAAACAATCTTAACAAAAAATAATAAAGTAGAAGAATTACTCTACAGCATGTTAAGTTTACTAATAGTTACAATAATCAAGAAAGTGTGGTATTGGTAGAGGGATAGACACATGGATCAAAGGAATAGAACAGAAGACCCAGAAAGTCCCGACCTAATATGCTTAACTGATTTTTGACAAAGATACAAAACCAATTCAATGGAGGAAGGACAGCTTTTTCAATAAGTGGTACTGAATCAAGTTCCAATCTAAAACTCACACCTTATATAAAAACTTACTCAAAATAGATCATAGACTTAAATGGAGAACATAAAACTACAAATCCACAGCATGATTTCCACATACTAATAATTAAATTTAATAATATATTGCATATTTAAAATTTTCTAAGAGTAGATTTTAAGTGTTCTTCTCACACAGATAGAAGAGGTGATGGATGTGTTATTAACTTGATTGTGTTAATCACTTCACAATGTGTTGAATCATCATGTTTTATGCCTTCTAAAAAACTATCACATTGTACCACCTGATGTTGTCAATAATACTGTTACCAGACAGAATGCTGTTTTTTCCCAGGATTGTGTCTCTGAGGTGACAAAGAATGAAGCCAGCAGACAAGAGTACAGAGCAAAGTTCTTTTAATGAGTGGAGAAAGCAATTACTCCTGCTAGCCAGGAGGGGCTCCAAGTAAGGATGTTGTCAGGGCTGTGGTATCTGGGGTTTATACTGCCTCCTGAGAGGAAGAAGTTCCACCCTCCCACCCAAGACCTAATAGAAAACTGAACTAATGACATCACAACTCACTCCTGATTGGCTGAAAGTATGATGCTTTATTTGCACAACCAGTCAGAGCAGCTGAGGTCTACCTAAGTGAACTTTTGAATGGCTGAGTTTTATCTGCATAGGGCAGTAAATCAGAGCAGCTGAGGTCTAAGTGACTGAGTTAGATTGGGGCTTTTTGAAACTTACATGACTCCTAAACTTTATCTGCCTGTGTCCTACTATTATCTGCCTCAGTACCTCAATCGAGCTGAAAAAAATTATGTTCAATGCCATTAACTATTAGAGAAATGCAAATTAAAACAGGAAGGAGATGTCAGTACGTACTGAAGAATGGCTAAAATAAAAATAATAAACACCAAATGCTGGTGAAGATGCAAAAAAACTGGATCATTTGGGCAATAAATATTAGGAGTAGTGGTGGGAATGTAAAGTGATGACAGGTACTCTGGAAAAGAGAGTTTGGTATTTTCTTTGAAAACTTAAATGCAGTCCCCATCTGACTCACTGTACAGAACTTAACACACACACACACAAATGACTATAACTAAATTAGGAAAATGTAATAAGATTGGTGGATTGTATCAGTGTCAATATCCTGGTTGTGATATTGTACAGTTTTGCAAAACATTACCACTGGGGGAAACTAAGCAGAGTATCTATGTGATCTCTCCATATTCTTTCTTGCAACTACATGCTAACTTACAATTACCTCACTAAACATTTCAATTAAAAAAAATATGTTTAGCTTGCAAATGGTATAGGGATTATGCTTGACAGAATTAAGCTCTCTTTCATACTTCCCGAGGTTTTAAAAGTTAAGCAAACATTCCTTGAATATTTTTCTATTTCTTTCTTTCCCAGGTTGTTCTTTTTTTTTATACATTTCACTTTTGCATTCTCTGTTTACATCAAGATGTTGGACTCATTCTCAGTGGTCGAATGCAGCAGTTAGCAAACATGGCCCCCCATCTTGCTTTTGTGAAGTTTCACCATAATTTAGACAGTCCATTTGCTTACATGCTGTCCATGGTTGCTTTTATACTACAATCGCTGAATTGAGTAGTTGCAGCAAAGACCTGAGAGCCCAAGAAGTCTAAAATTCTTATCTGGTCTTCTACAGGAAAAGTACACTGGCCCTTGGTCTAAAGGATTAAAAAAGAAAATGTGATTTTATTTAAAATGTACAAAATTTGAATTTTTCCATCAAGAGGATAAATTAAAGAAAATATTTAAAAATTAAAATTTATTTTCCATATTTTCAATTACTTTTTATGTAAGTCAAATTACAAATAATAATGAACACCAAAGTTTTCACATACAAATTATTCAATATAATAATTACTGAATTTATATATTGAAAAAATATACAAATTACTCAAATAATGCTGTTGTATTCATGAATGTTATTTTGAAATTTAAGTATTAGTAAATACTATATAGAAATATGGTTAGCCATTCTAGTGTTTGCTATCTGGGTAAAGAATCAGTATTATGTTTCATCCTTGTTACCTCTGGCCCTCCATAGATAGAAATTTAAGAGTAATAATAACTTTATTATTGTGAAGTGTTCCTCAGTTGCCAGATGCAACTGTTGTGAACATACTTCATTAATTCACAAGTGCATGAACAACCATGAATTAGATTAAGAAGAAAAGTGAGAAACTGGAAGGTCAACACTTTTAAACAAGACTATATTGTGCAAGAATCCATTGTGCTGATGGTATCAATGTTCTCTGGAGAGGAAGGGTTTGACAAATAGAAATTTCTTTTCTTCAAGTGTCCCACCATTCAGACCCTCCCTGCTCTGTGGGGCAGAATCTGGACCCAGGGCTGGCACAGCGCAACTCACAGTCACCCATAGCCCTATGGCTCTGAGCAGCAGGAGGCCTTTGTCTTGTGGACACAGGGCAAGAGACAGGGAGAGGACTCACCTGAGGTGGGGCTGCTGTGAGTCATGAGAGGACGCTGAGGGCAGGGAGCTGTTTCTTTGGGCTATGCAGCCCACCAACTCCTGAGTGGCAGAGGTGCCCCTGTGCTCTTTAATAACTGTGTGTGTGTGTGTCTAGGTAGAAGGTGCCTCTTGTCCTGAGTCTAGCAGCGATACAGGCAGGGTCAGACTCTGGGAGAGCCCCTGACCTGAGACAGTGGGGCTTTTAAATGGCACAATTAGAAGGCCCTTCTACTTTCAAATATAGCACTGCAATGTGGCAGAACCCCGGCTCCAGCCCTTTTCTGCCCACTGAGATTTCCATACTTGGGGAGGGGAGTTCAGTACTAGCCCAGGTGGGATGGAGGCTGGGGGTCTGTGCCTTGCAGTCTGTAGGACTGACGGCTTGCAGCACTGGGCCACAGCCCATTTCCCAGGAGCTCCACAAGAGGCCAGCTCCTTTTCTGGAATGCCAGCCTGAAGGGAATCAGTCTTAGATCCATTAACCCTGACCCCTCAGGAATGGCAGCCACCCAGGAGAGGGGGGAAACATGATTTCCGGACCCTTCAGAGGTCCACTTGGGGTTACTGACAGCAGCATAATTTTGTGATTCTCTCTTCTACGTTTGTCCACAGAGGCCCAAGCATGGGGTGGCCAGAACCATATTTAACTAAATATGGGGTTTAGGCAGAGTGGCATGTGGCTCCACAAATCAGCAGGGGAGCGAGAATGTCTGGGAGGTTATAATCACTCACCTGGGGGTGCAGGAGGGGAGTGGGGAAAGAGGAAATCAGGGACAGTGGCAGAGAGGGCAGCAGAAGACTGTTGTGGGGTGGGGAGCGGTGTCCAGGGAATGAACAGCAGGATGCAGGGGCAGAAGGGGAGGTGTTTGACATGAGACTGGAGGGAGCTGGGGTGGGACCTTGGAGAGAGAATTATGACCAGGGGTCATTGGAGAAACTGGAAGGGCCCAGAGGATATCATCAGGGATGGGTCGGGAGTGGGGTGTAGGCAACTGCACCCAGGAGTTGGGGGCTTGGGGAGGAGCAGGAGAGTTCTGGGAGCAGAATGAGCCTTGCAGCTCAGGCCACAGGGAGAAGGATGAGGGGCAGAAAATGCCCCCATTTCAGAAAGCAGCAGTGGTCCTGTGTGTGGGGAGAGCAGGATGGTCCAGAGAAAGACAGGTGGAAAGGGGATTTGTGCTGACAGCTGCCCAGAGGCCAGGGCAGGGCCTGGGATCGGAGGAGGACGGGGATGGACGGGAACGGAGGGGACACTGACCTGAGAAGATCCCTGAAGGGGATGAAACTTGTGCTGAGCCCCAGACAGAGGGCAGGTGGGGAGGCTGAGGAGCACCGAGTCTGGGACTGCCCCCTGACTCCTGCAGGTGCAGGCAAGCAGGCTGGGGGTGGATAAACACATGAGCACCTCTCAGGGCTGGACCCCTCAGAGGGGCCCGCAGTACACAAAGGGGGTGGGAAGTTCGGAGGGGAGGGCCTGGACCCCCTTGCACTTCACATCAGGTGAATGGAGGCTGGAGGGTTAGGTGACTTATTCCAAGTGCCCGGATGGCTAAGTGAGGCTGCAGCTAAACATAAAAAGCCTATGGACACAGGGCTGTGACTCTGGCAGAGGCTGACTTCATTCATTAGTGACATCTACCCTCCCTGGAACTTCATTTACAGAAATGTCCATAGTTCCCAATACAGGATGATGTTTAAAGTCCTAGCAAGCATGACCCTTGGTACTGGTCCCCAGAGACCTTTCTGAATTCAGCTTTCTGTGACCCTTCACATAACTGCTCCTTTTTCTCCACCTCTCAAATATCATTTGCACTTTCCTCTTCTTATTGTGGCATTTCTTTTGTTCCTTGAGTATTAGCAAACAAAGGCCTACCTAGCCACATAAACATAACCTGTTTGAACTAAAAGATAAATTAGAAATTAGCTGGTAAGATCCAATCTCCTGCTTCTTTCCATTTTCAAGGTGGGGAATCTGAGGCCTGTGTAGATGCAGTGAGTGACCCAGATCCCATCCATCATGTGTCCCTGTAAGCACCCCTGTCCCCAGACTCAGGCCAGAAGAGGCTGGGTAGTGCCATCAGTTGGGCCCTAGCAGGGCTGCAGCAAAGTGAGCAGACAGTGCCACATCTCACTCACTCAGGATGCTCAGAGGGAGAGGCCATGTTTCCCAGGCTTCCCAGAGCTGCAGAGCATTTGAGACCCAGAGAGAAGGAGAACCAAAACGCCTGATGTGGAAGGCTTTGTTTCATTAACTAAACATCGCCCTTGAAAATGCCTCACTGACTCTCAGACACCCTGCCACCGTCCTCAGATTGCAGAGCAGTTACCCTGTAATTGTCTTGCTGAACTTGTCACTTGACTGCCATCCCCCCTGGGTTAAGTTCCCAGGAGGGGCTTTGTCCCTTTGGGTCCTGCAGGAGCCCCGCACCTCACAGAGCCCAGCCAGCAGGACAGCCTCACTGTTTGCCAAGTAGAAGAATGTTCATGTATCCTACACACACTAATGTATTCATGAACTTCGGCATGCTGTTAGGGGTGTGTAACCCACACAGATGGCATCCTTTGTCGCATTATTACAGACCCTCTGGGGTGAAGATCCATCTGAATGGATGAAAATTCCAAGTTACAGAGGAATGCTGGTTTATTACTTCTAAGGACTGTCACTTTATTGCCTGCAACTTTCAATCTACTTTAATAATTCAAGAGGAGAATACCTTATTTTCCAGAATTTTCATATTAAACATTGCATGTATCCACAGTTTCAAACTGCTCCCTTGTGGTCCTGCTGGGGGCGATGGGGCTGTGGGTAGCTCAGGGCATGTGGCCCTCTCGGGAACATGGGGTCAGTGGGGGTTGACTATTAGACAAAATTTATGTATTCAAAAAGCATTCTGAGCTTAATACATGTTGAATGCTCTTTGGACCACAAAAGCCACCAATTTTTTAAAAATAAAGCTTAGATGAACAGACTTGGATTAATTATAATCCTTGGTTCATGGTAACAACTCAAAAGCTCTAGAGACTGAGAGACCTCTGAAATAAAAAGGTTTATTGAGCCTTACAGATGCTAGCTGATAAGGACTGAGTCCTGGGACAGGAAGTTTCTGCTTCACCACCACCAGAAACAATTCATCCACCAGACTCAAGAAACAGGGCACATTTATGAGGGGTCTTAAGGAAAGTTCTTTAAACTCACATTGCCTATAGATAAGGAAGGTGGGATAAATTGAAGTGGGGAAGTTCTGGAATAAGTGGTTAGTCCATAGACAAAGCTCATAGATGATTGGTCGTGGATGATGCTCAGACACTGGTCACACAAGGGGGATAAGAAGGTCTTGGAGACCTTCTAGGTGATTGCAGAGTTCCTGGTCAGCTACAGTCTGCGGCTATCAACTGCTAACCCTCCCTTGTCTCTCTCCCTCATTCTCTGGCCCTCATGCCATTTAGCTTAGGACATTTCAGAATTTTTGCCTCATTAGTGGCATATTCTCATCACTGAGTCATGCATAATCCTCCTGTTATGTTCATTCATTCATTCATTCATTCAGTCCAAGCCACCAGTTTGCAGCCCTGGAATGTATATGGTGCTAATTACAAGTGAGTGTTAAGTGGGAACACAATGTCCCTTCAATTGCTGTTTATATGGCTAATTAGCTCAGCAAGCCTTCTCTTGATGATGACACAAGGCCATGTCATTGTGCAGGCTTTAGAAGGCACCTGCCTCGGTTTGTACCTAGGTCATGCATTTAAACATGGGCAAACTACTTCATCGCTCTAGGCTTCATTTTTCTCACTCGTCCAATCGTGGTTGTACCTCACAAGCTTGTTGAGAACTTTAAAGGAGTTAATCTGTTAATATGTTAAAAGTACTTAGAACAATGCGCACAAAAAGCACTCACTTGGAGGAGCCAAGATGGTGGCATGAATAGGGCAGCAGAAATCTCCTCCCAAAATCATATATATTTTTGAAAATACAACAAATACAACTATTCTTAAAAGAGAGACCAGGAGATTCAGGACAATAGCCATGCTACATCTACACCTGCGAGAACCCAGTGCCTCACCAAAGGGGTAAGATACAAGCTGTGGCCCTGCTGGATCCGAATGCCACCCCTACCCCAGCTCCCCAGCAGGAGTAGATGAGTCAGAGCAGGGAGGGAGTGGGAGCCCAGAACTGCTAAATACCAAGCCCTAGTCATCCACACCAGGAGCGTAGACACACAGTGCATGGTGTGCTGTATACTAGGTAAACAGAATAGTAAAACTTGCAAGTGGGTCCCCATAGCCGGTGCCCCTGGAACAAAAGAAAAACGAGTGCTTTTAGAAAGTCTTAAAGGGACAGGAGCCTCACAGCTGGACGGAAGTGTCCGGGTACACTCAGCCAAGCAGCTGGGAATCCCGGGGAACTCTGGGTGCGCTAACGCCCTGGGCAGCAGTGCAGCTCTGAGGCCCCTCACAGCAATAAACAGCCTCCTGCCCATTCCCCCTCCAGTGCGACCCGGCCATAGCAGTGCAGCAGTCTAAGAGCGGCCACGTCCACAGCAGCCATGCAGAGTTTCCTCCACAGCAGCCTGGGAAAGACACAGATACCCCGTCTGTGCGCAGCTGCCCAGCACAAGCTGCTAGGGGTTGCTGTTCTCCCAGGAGAGGAAGGTGAGGAGCAAGAGGAAAGGGACTCTGTTCTCCCAATTGACACACATGCCAACTGCCCACAACTAACTCTATCACGATAAAAAGGTAGAATAATTTGATCCAGACCAGAATCACACAGACATTCTCCCCTGAGAGGGAACCTGGGGAGATAGACTTAACCAAACTTCCTGAAAAAGATTCAAAATAAAGGTCATACCATACTGATGAACTTACAGAGAAATATACAAGAGCTAAGGAGGGGGAATACAGAAATAAAACGATATCTGGAAGGACTTAAAAGAAGAATGGATGAGATGCAAGAGGCGGTTAATGGAATAGAAATCAGATAACAGGAATGCATAGAAGCTGATGCAGAGAGAGATAAAAGGAACTCTAGGAATGAAAGAATATTAAGAGAACTGTGTGACCAATCCAAACAGAACAATATTCGCATTATAGGGATACCAGAAGAAGAAAAGAAGAGAGAAAAGGGGATAGAAAGTGTATTTGAAGAAATAAATGCTGAAAACTTCCCCAAACTGGGGGAGGAAATAGTAACTCAAACCATGGAAGCACACAGAACTCCCAACAGAAGGGACCCAAGGAAGACAACACCAAGACACATAATATCTAAAATGGCAAAACTCAAGGACAAGGACAGAGTATTAAAGGCAGCCAGAGAGAGAATAAGTTCACCTACAAAGGAAAACCCATCAGGCTATCATCAGACTTATCAACAGAAACCTTACAGGCCAGAAGAGAATGGCATGATATATTTAATGCAATGAAACAGAAGGGCCTTGAACCAAGAATACTGTATCCAGCATGATTATCATTTAAATATGAAGGAGGGATTAAACAATTCCCAGACAAGCAAAAGTTGAGGGAATTTGTCTCCCACAAACCATCTCTACAGGGTATTTTAGAGGGACTGCTCTAGATGGAAGCACTCCTAAGGCCAAATAGATGTCACCAGAAAAAAATAAACTCACAGCAAAAAAAGGAGAACAAATACTAATTAAAGGCAAAAACTAAAAAAAAAAAAAAAAAAAAAAAAAAAAAAATCAACTACCCACAAAAGCAGTCAAAGGAAACACAAAAGAGCACAAAATAAAATACCTAACATATAAAGAATGGAGGAGGAGGAATAAGAAGGGAGAGAAATAAAGAATCACCAGACAGTGTTTACAATAGCTCAAAAAGTGAGTTAAGTTAGACAATAAGACAGTAAAGAAGGTAACCTTGAACTTTTGGTAACCACAAACCTAAAGCTTGCAATGGCAATAAGTACATATCTTTCAATAATCACCCTAAATGTAAATGGACTGAATGCACCAATCAAAAGACATAGAGAATCAGAATGGATAAAAAAAGCAAGACCCATCTATATGCTGCTTACAATATACTCACCTCAAACCCAAAGACATGCACAGACTAAAAGTCAAGGGATGGAAAAAGACATTTCATGCAAACAAGAGGGAGAAAAAAGCAGGTGTTGCAGAACTAGTATCAGACAAAATAGACTTCAAAACAAAGAAAGTAACAACAGATAAAGAAGGACATTACATAATGATAAAGGGGTCAATCCAACAAGAGGATATAACCATTATCAATATATATGCACCCAATACAGGAGCACCTACATATGTGAAACAAATATTAATGGAATTGAAGGAGGAAATAGAATGCAATGCATTTATATTAGGAGACTTCAACACACCACTCACTCCAAAGGACAGATCCACCAGACAGAAAATAAGTAAGGACACAGAGCACTGAACAACACACTAGAACAGACGGACCTAATAGACATCCATAGAATTCTACACCCAAAAGCAACAGGATATACATTCTTCTCAAGTGCACATGGAACATTCTCCAAAATAGACCATATACTAGGACACAAAAAGAGCCTCAGTAAATTCAAAAAGATTGAAATTCTACCAACCAACTTCTCAGAACACAAAGTTATAAAACTAGAAATAAATTGTACAAAGAAAGCAAAAAGTTTCACAAACACATGGAGGCTTAACAACATGCTCCTAAATAATCAATGGGTCAACAACCAAACCAAATTAGAGAGCAAGCAATATATGGAAACAAATGACAACAACAACACAAAGCCCCAACTTCTGTGGGACACAGCGAAAGCAGTTTTAAGAGGAAAGTATATAGCAATCCTGGCATATTTAAAGAAGGAAGAACAATCCCAAATGAATAGTCTAAAGACACAATTATTGAAATTGGAAAAAGAAAAACAAATGAGGCCTAAAGTCAGCAGAAGGAGGGACATAATAAAGATCAGAGAAGAAATAAATAAAATTGAGAAGAATAATTTAATAGAAAAAATCAATGAAACCAAGAGCTGGTTCTTTGAGAAAATAAACAAAACTGATAAGCCCCTAGACAGACTTACTAAGAGAAAAAGAGAATCTACACACATCAACAGAATCAGAAATGAGAAAGGAAAAATCGTGATGGGCCCCACAGAAATACAAGGCATTATTAGAGAATACTACAAAAAACTGTATGCCAACAAGCTGGAAAACCTAGAAGAAATGGACAACTTCCTAGAAAAATACAACCCTCCAAGACTGACCAAGGAAGAAACAGAAAATCTAAACAGACCAATTACCAGCAATGAAATTGAAGCGGTAATCAAAAAACTACCCAAGAGCAAAATTCCCAGGCCAGATGGATTTACCGTGGAATTTTATCAGACATATAGAGAAAACATAATACCCATTCTCCTTAAAGTTTTCCAAAAAATAGAAGAGGAGGGAATACTTCCAGACTCATTCCATGAAGCTAGCATCACCCTAATACCAAAACCAGGCAAAGACCCACCATAAAAGAAAATTACAGACCAATATCCCTGATGAACATATATGCAAAAATACTCAACATAATATTAGCAAACTGTATTCAAAAATACATCAAGAGGATCATACACCATGGCCAAGTGGGATTCATCCCAGGCATGCAAGGATGGTACAACATTAAAAAATTCATCAGCATCATCCATCACATAAATAAAAAGGTCAAACATCACATGATCATCTCCATAGATTCTGAAAAAAGCATTCGACAAAATTCAACATCCATTCATGATAAAAACTCTCAACAAAATGGGCATAGAGGGCAAGTACCTCAACATAATAAAGGCCATATATGATAAACCCACAGCCAACATCATACTGAATAGTGCTGAAAGCTTTTCCTCTGAGATCGGGTAGAAGACAGGGATGCCCACTCTCCCCACTGTTATTCAACATAGTACTGGAGGTCCTAGCCACGGCAATTAGACAAAACAAAGAAATACAAGGAATCCAGATCAGTAAAGAAGCCAAACTGTCACTATCTGCAAATGACATGATATTGTACATAAAAAACCCTAAAGACTCCACTCCAAAACTACTGGAGCTAATATCGGAATACAGCAAAGTTTCAGGATAAAAAATTAATATACAGAAATCTGAGGCTTTCCTATACACTAACAATGAACTAATAGAAAGAGAAATCAGGAAAACAATTCCATTCACAATGGCATCAAAAAGAGTAAAATACCTAAGAATAAACCTAACCAAGGAAGTGAAAGACCTATACCCTGAAAACTACAAGACACTCTTAAGAGAAATTAAAGAGGACACTAACAAACGGAAACTCATCCCATGCTCTTGGCTAGGAAGAATTAATATCATTGAAATGGCCATCCTGCCCAAAGCAATATACAGATTTGATGCAATCCCTATCAAAATACCAACAGCATTCTTCAATGAACTGGAACAAATAGTTAAAAAATTCATATGGAGCCACCAAAGACCCCAAATAGCCAAAGCAATCCTGAGAAGGAAGAATAAAGTGGGGGGGATCTCACTCCCCAACTTCAAGCTCTACTACAAAGCCACAGTAATCAAGACAATTTGGTACTGGCACAAGAACAGACCCACAGACCATCGCAACATAATAGAGTCTTCAGACATTAACCCAAACATATATGGTCAATAAATATATGATAAAGGAGCCATGGACATACAATGGGGAAATGACAGCCTCTTCAACAGCTGGTGTTGGCAAAACTGGACAGCTACATGTAAGAGAATGAAACTGGATCATTGTCTAACCCCATAGGCAAGAGTAAATTCAGAATGGATCAAAGACCTGAATGTAAGCCAGGAAACCATAAAACTCTTAGAAAAAAACATAGGCAAAAATCTCTTGGACATAAACATGAGCAACTTCTTCATGAACATACCTCCCGGGCAAGAAAAAAAAGCAAAAATGAACAAGTGGGACTATACCAAGCTGAAAAGTTTCTGTACAGCAAAGGGCACCATCAATAGACCAAAAAGGTATCCTACAGAATGGGAGAATATATTCATAAATGACAGATCTGATAAAGGGTTGACACCCAAAATAGATAGAGAGCTCATGCACCTCAACAAACAAAAAGTGAATAATCGAATTTAAAAATGGGCAGAGGAGCTGAACAGACAGTTCTCTGAAGAAGAAATCCAGATGGCCAACAGACAAATGAAAAGATTTTCCACATTGCTAGTCATAAGAGAAATGCAAATTAAAACCACAATGAGATATCACCTCCCACCAGTAAGGATTCCTGCCATCCAAAAGACAAACAATAATAAATGTTGGTGAGGTTGTGGAGAAAGGGGAACCCTCCTACACTGCTGGTGGGAATGTAAATTAGTTCGACCATTGTGGAAAGCAGTATGGAGGTTCCTCAAAATGCTCGAAATAGAAATACCATTTGACCCAGGGATCCCACTTCTAGGAATTTACCCTAAGAATGCAGCAGCTCAGTTTGAAAAAGACAGATGCACCCCAAGTTTATTGCAGCACTATTTACAATAGCCAAGAAATGGATGCAACCTAAGTGCCCATCAGTAGATAAATGGATAAAGATGTGGTACATATACACAATGGAATATTATTCATCCATAAGAAGAAAAAAATCCTACCATTTGCAACAACATGGATGGAGCTAGAGGGTATTATGCTCAGTGATGTAAGCCAGGTGGAGAAAGACAAGTACCAAATGATTTCACTCATATGTGGAATATAAGAACAAAGGAGAAACTGAAGGAACAAAACAGCAGCAGAATCACAGAACCCAAGAATGGACTAACAGTTACCAAAGGGAAAGGGACTGGGGAGGATGGGTGGGAAGGGAGAGAGAAGGGTGGGGGAGAAGAAAAGGGGTCTTACGATTAGCATGTATAATTGGGGGAGGGGCACGGGGAGGGCCATGCAACACAGAGAAGACAAGTAGTGATTTTACAGCATCTTGCTACACTGATGGACAGTGACTAATGGGGTATGTGGGGGGAACTTGGTGAAGTGGGGAGTCTAATAAACATAATGTTCCTCATGTAATTGTAGATTAATGATACCAAAATAAAAAAGCACTCAGTTAACATCGGCTACTATCCTTATTGTTAAGAATCCGCAACCCTCTCTGCACATGTAATACTGTTAGTGATGTATGAATTAGCAGTAGCACACCAGCAAGGAATCAGGGTAGACCAGGAAGTAGAGAAGGTCTTTCTGGCTCAAACAAGGTTATAACCTCTTTACAATCCAGCAGGATCCTGGATCAAGCTGGAAAGTCAAAGAACACACAGCTTCTCTTCCAGAATCATTTTCTGTGTCCTGGCCATACTTTTTGCATCTTTGGCCAGAATTTCCCCCTCACTTTTTGACACAGTCTGATCCTATGTTTCTCAAACTTGACTGCATCGAATCACCTGTAGAGTCTGTTAAGACAGATCACTTGGCTCCCCTCAGTTGCAGATTTAGGCAAATTTGTATTTCTAACAGGTTCCCAGGCAGGACTGGAGACACTGAGAACCACTGGTCTAAGTAATTAACTCTTATTGGGGACAAGGGACAGTCACCTGGAGGTTAAGGCCTCAGAGGTGAACCTCAGTTTTCCAGATGAAGAAGAGGTAGAAGAGGGAACAAAGAACTGGTGCTGTATGAGTGGTCAGTGAGTGCGGGATATGAAGCTGACACGCCCCCGGGCCCCAGAGGTGCAGGACCACCAAGGCCAGGTGAGAAGTCCAGGCTCCACTCTAGCAACCTCTGGCTAAGTAGAGGATGGTTTTGGGACCTGGTAGAGACATGGGCAGATACGGCAGCAGCATGAAGGGGAGTTTAGGAAAAGAGATCAGGGAAGAGGTCAGGTGTAATACCCTCCTTAAAATTTGGAGGTTTTCTTCCATGATATTGTTTTCAAACTAGGAAATGAGATCCATGATTCCTAAAGGTGTAGGATGAGGTAGAGGATTTCAACCAACATTAAAAAAAAATAAGTAAGAGATAGATTAAAGAAGATGTGGGCATGAGAAGTGAAGGAGAAACCTACTCCTAAAACCACATATAACATGAAAATACAGCAAATACAACTAATCCTGAAAGAGCAATCAGAGAGAAGACTGCAGCAGATAGCTTACATCTGGAGAAAAGAGAAGACCTCATGGAAAAGGGTAAAGTAGCAAAGCTGAAATCTGGCTGGACCCAAGCCCTTCCCCCACGCCAGCTCACCAGTGGGAGGAAGAGAAACAGAGTAGGGAGGGAGAAGTGCAGGACTGCTAAATACCCACCCCTGGAGATCTACTTCAGGTGCATGAGCCCCCATTACATGGTGCTCTGGAGATTAGAGGGGTTGGAAAGCAAAGACAGGTGGAATACTTGGAGAAATGGAGATTCCACCCACTTTTGGATAACAGGTACCCAAAAACGGCTGCTCCAGGTCAAAAGAAAGGCAGGCATTTTTAAAACCTCCCAACAGCAAGAGGGCTGTTACAGGGGAAAGGATTGCACAGAGCTTGCTGCTCATGAGAAAGGACAGGAGGATAAAATCATCCTGGAACACTAAGCCCAGGAGATTGGGAAGATTCAGGAGCTTCAGGTGGTGCTCCACAGCAACACAGAGTTGAGGCCGACCACTGTGATAAGCTGCCTGTCACTCCTTCCTGGATACCAGCACCTGCTTGCAAACCTATTGCCCCCATCATTGTGACAGTCCAGCTGAAGGGCAGTCCTGCCTATGACAGCTACAGGGGCATAATGCAGAGGTTCCTACCTGCGTACCTGGCCCATTGCCCTGCAGCCAGGAAGCAGAAAAGAGCTCTTTCCTCCTGAAAGGCACTGGTGTTCCACACCTGTGACTTCTGCTATTGCTCCAGGGGCTCGGCAGCTCCAGCGAGAAGAGCTTCTCAGCACTAGAGGGCACCACGTACACAGTTATTATTCCATATGAATCATTAGAAATACAGAATGGCAAAATAATCTGGTACACACTAAAATCCCTCAAACACCAGAAAGAGGGCTAAGTGAAACTGAAATTACTGATCTTCCTGACAAAGACTTCAAAATAAAAATCATAAACACGCTCACGGAGCTACAGAAAAATATTGAAGACCTCAGGGAGGACTTCAAAAAAGAGATGGAAACTTTGCAAAATACAGTATCTGAAATGAAACATACAATGGAGGGATTTAAAAGCAGATTAGATGAGGTAGAGGAGAAGGTAAATGAAACAGAAATTAGAGAACAGGAATACAAAGAAGCTGAGGCATAGAGAGAAAAAAAGATCTTCAGGAATTAAAGAATATTAAGAGAATAGTGCCACAATCCAAATAGAATATTATGTGCATTATAGGGGTACCAGAAGAAAAAGAAGAGAGAAAAAGGGATAGAAAATGTCTTTGAGGAGGAAGTAGTTGCTGAAAACTTCCCCAATCTGGGGAAGGAGATAGTCTCTCAGGCCATGGAAGTGCACAGATCTCCCAACACAAGGAACCCAAGGAAGAAAACAATAAGACATATAAAAATTAAAATGGTAAAGATCAAGGATAAGGACAGAGTATTAAAAGCAGCCAGAGAGAGAAAAAGAATCACAAAGGAAAACCCATCAGACTATCATCAGAATTCACAGCAGAAACCTTAAAGTCCAGAAGGGAGTGGCATGATACACTTAATGTAATGAAACAGAAGGGCCTCTGACCAAGAATATGCTACCTGGCAAGATTATCATTTAAATTTGAAGCAGAGATCTAACAATTTACAGATAAGCAAAACTGAGGGAATTTACCTCCCACAAACCATCTCGAAAGTGTATATTGGAGGGATTGATCTACATGGAAGTGCTCCTAAGGCTAAATAGCTATCACCAGAGGAAATAAAACCATGGTAAAGGAAGTAGAAGAACTAAATACTAACCAAATGCAAAATTAAATCAGCTACCCACAAAGTCAGTCAAGGGATAAACAAAGAGTACAGAATATGACACCTAATATATTAAGAGTGGAGGAGGAGGAAAAAAAAGGGAGGAAAGTAAAAAGAACCTTTAGATTGTGTTTGAAATGGAATACTAAGCTAGTTAAGTTAGGCAGTTAATTAGTAAAGAAGCTACCCTTGAACTTTTGGTAACCATGAATCTAAAGCCCACAATGGCAATAAGTACATATCTATTGATAATCACCCTAAATGTAAATGGACTTAATGCATCAATCAAAAGACATACAGTTACAGAATGGATAAAAAAACAAGACCCATCTATATGCTGCTTACAAGACATACAAGAAATACATTCAAACCCAAAGATATACACAGACTAAAAGTGAAGGGATGGAAAAAGATATTTCATGCAAACAAGAAAAAAGCAGGAGTTGCAGTACTTGTATCAGACAAAATAGACTTTAAAAAAAAGAAAATAAAAAGAAACAAAGAAGGGCATTATATAATGATAAAGGGGTCAGTCCAACAAGAGGATAAAACTATTATAAATATCTATGCACCCAACATAGAAGAACCTAAATATGTTAAACAAATACTAACAGAATTATAGGTAAATAGAATGCAATGCATTCATTTTAGGAGACTTCAATACAGCACTCACTCCAAAGGACAGATCAACAAGACAGAAAATAAGTAAAGAGACAGAGGCACTGAAAAACACATTAGAACAGATGGACCTAACACACATCTACAGAACAGTCCACCCAAAAGCAGCAGGATACACATTCTTCTCAAGTGCACATGGAACATTTTCCAGAATATATCACATACTAGGCCACAAAAAGAGCCTCAGTCAAAAATATTGAAATTGTTCCAACCAACTTCTCAGATCACAAAGGTATGAAACTAGAAATAAATTATGAAAAAAAAAAGCCCACAAACACATGGAGGCTTAAGAACATGCTCCTAAATAATCAATGGGTCAATGACCAAATAAAAAGAGAAATCAAGCAATAATGAGACAAATGAAAAAACAACTCAACACCCCAAAATCCACGGGATGCCACGAAAGCAGTTCTAAGAGAAAGTATATAGCAATATAGGCTTATCTCAAGAAAGAACAATCCCAGATGAACACTCTAAACCCACAATTATTGAAACTAGAAAAGGAAGAACAAATGAGGCTCAAAGTCAGTAGAAAGAAGGACATAATAAAAATCAGAGCAGAAATAAATAAAATTGAGAAGAATAGAACAACAGAAAGAATCAATGAAACCAGGAGCTTGTTCTTTGAGAAAATAAACAAAATAGATAAACCCTTAGCCACACCTAACAAGAAAAAAAGAGAGTCTGCACACATAAACAAAACCAGAAATGAGAAAGGAAAAATCACTACGGGCCCCACAGAAATACAAAGAATTATTAGAGAATACTATGAAAAATTATATACTAACAAATTGGATAAGCTAGAAGAAATGGACAACTTTCTAGAAAAATACAACTTTCCAAGACTGACCCAGGAAGAAACAGAAAATTTGAACAGGCCAATTCCCAGCAACAAAGTTGAACTGGTAATCAAAAACTTACCTAAGAACAAAATCCCAGAACCAGATGGCTTCATTGCTGAATTTTATCAAACATTTAGAGAAGACCTAATACCCATCCTCCTTAAAGTTTTACAAAAAGTAGAAGAGAAGGAAATACTTCCAGACTCATTCTGAAGCCAGCATCACTCTAATTCCAAAACTAGGCAAAGATACCATAAAAAGAGAAAATTACAGACCAATATCCCTGATAAGCATAGATGCAAATATGCTCAACAAAGCATTAGCAAACTGAATTAAAAAATACATGAAAAATATCATTCATCATGATCAAGTGGAACTTATTCCAGTGATGCAAGGATGGTACAATATTCAAAAAATCCATCAACATCATACACCACATCAACAAAAAGAACAAAAATCACATGATCAATGCAATAGATGTTGAAGAAGCATTTGACAAAATTCAACCTCCATTCATAATAAAAACTCTCAACAAAATGGGTATAGAGGGCAAGTACCTCAACATAATAAAGGCCACATATAACACACCCACAGCCAACATCATACTTAACAGCAAGAAGCTGAAAGCTTTTTCTCTAAGATCAGGAACGTGACAGGGATGCCCACTCCCCCCACTTTCATTCAACACAGTACTGGAGGTCCTATCCATGGCAGTCAGACAACACAAAGAAATAAAAGGCATCCAGATTGTTAAGGAAGATGTTAAACTGTCACTGTTTACATATGACATGATGTTGTACATAAAAAATCCTAAAGAATCCACCCCAAAACTACTAGAACTAATAATTGAATTCAGCAAAGTTGCAGGATACAAAACTAATACGCAGAAATCTGTGACATACCCATATACTAACAATGAACTGGCAAAAGAGAAATCAAGAAAATAATTCCATTTACAATTGCATCAAAATGAATAAAATACCTAGGAATAAACCTAGCCAAGGAGGTAAAAGACCTATACCCTGAAAACTACAAGACACTCATGAGAGAAATTAAAAACAGCAATAAGTGGAAATACATCCTGTGCTCATGGAGAGGAAGAATTAATATTGTCAAAATGACCATCCTGCCTAAAGCAATCTACAGATTCAATGCAATCCCTATCAAAATACCAATGCAATTCTTCTATGAACTAAAGCGAATAGTTTTAAAATTCATATGGAACCACGGAAGAATGATGGCAAGGATGAGGAGAAAGGGGAACCCTCCTACACTGTTGGTGGGAACGTAAATTAGTTTGGCCATTGTGGAAAGTACTATGGAGGTTCCTCAAAAAACTAAAAGCTGGGGGATCTTGCTTCCCAACTTCAAGCTCTACTACAAAGCCATAGTAATCAAAACAATTTGGTACTGGCATACAAGAACAGACCCATAGATCAATGGAACAGAATAGAGAGCCCTGATATAAACCCAGACATATATGGCCAATTAAGATGATAAAAGAGCCATGGACATACAATGGGGAAATGACAGCCTCTTCAACAACTGATGTTGGCAAAACTGGACAGCTACATGTTAGAGAATGAAACTGGATTATTGTCTAACTCCATACACAAAAGTAAACTCAAAATGGATCAAAGACCTGAATGTAAGTCATGAAATTATAAAACTCTTAGAGGAAAACATAGGCAAAAATCTCTTGAATATAAACATGAACAACTTTTTCCTGAACACATCTCCTCAGGCAAGGGAAACAAAACCAACAATGAAATAGGACTACATCAAATTAAAAAGCTTCTGTATAGCAAAGGACACCATCAGCAGAACAAAAAGGTATCCTACAGTATGGGAGAATATATTCCTAAATGACATATCTGATAAGGGGTTAACATCCAAAATTCATAATGAACTCACAGGCCTCAACACCCAAAAAACAAATAACCTGATTAAAAAATGGCCAGAGGATCTGAACAGACACTTCTCCAAAGAAGAAATTCAGATGGCCAACAGGCACATGAAAAGATGCTCCACATTACTAAACATCAGAGAAATGCAAATTAAAACCACAATGAGATATTACTTACACCAGTTAGGATGGCCAACACCGAAAAGACTAGGAACAACAAATGCTGGCAAGGATGAGGAGAAAGGGGAACCCTCCTACACTGTTGGTGGGAACGTAAATTAGTTCGGCCATTGTGGAAAGTACTATGGAGGTTCCTCAAAAAACTAAAAATTGAAATACCATTTTATCTAGCAATTCCAGTCCTAGCAATTTATCCAAAGAAAACAGGATCCCAGATTCAAAAAGACATATGCACCCCTATGTGTATTGTAGCATTATTTACAGTAGCCAAGATACGGAAGCAACCTAAGTGTCCATCAGTAGATGAATGGATAAAGAAGAAGTGGTGTATATACACAAGGAATATTATTCATGTATATCCATTTGCAACAACATGGTTGGAGCTAGAGGGTATTATGCTCAGTGAAATAAGCCAGGCAGAGAAAGATAAGTACCAAGTGACTTCCCTCATTTGTGGAGTATAACAGCAAAGCAAAACTGGAGGAACAAAACAGGAGCAGACTCACAGACTAAGGACTGGCGGTTACCAAAGAGAAGGGGTTGCAGAGGGAGGGAGAAGAGGATTGAGAAGCATAATGATTAGCACACGTAATGTATGGGTCACAGGGAAGACAGTATAGCATTCAGAAGTATTGACTCTTTAACATCTTACTGCGTTGATGAACAGTGACTGCAATGGTGCGTGTGGGGTTCCTTGATAATACAGGTGAATGTAGTAACCAGTGTTGCTCATGTGAAACCTTTATAAGATTGTATATCAATGATGCCTTGATAAAAAAAAATGAGTAAAAGACTGGAATAAACAAATTACAGTTCATTGCACATAACAGGGGTACTGTTTCATCCAAACTATCTCAGGTTTGTGTGTGTGTGCATGTGCTGTGTTGTGACGTAAGTGGGTCAGAAAGGTTTTGGAGCCAGGGCTCAAGGCAGTCTTCTGCTCCCCAAACCAACTCAGAAATGGCCTCTACCTGCCTGGAGCATCAAGCTCAGGGCTTTGCCTGAGACATATGCTGGTCACACCCTACCCTGAGGGGCCAATAATCCTGCAAGAAGGGACCCTGTGGAACCCCAGAAGAGCAAGGGCTGAGTGGAGGGGAGCAGGGAGCATGGAAAGCAAGCTGAATCCCAGGAGGCTTCCTAAGGAGAGATCAGCAGGAAACGGGCACTCAGCGAAGCTTTATGGGGATGGCTTTGAGCCCGACCTTGTAAGGTGGCTGACTTGGACACTAGGGTCTTTTCATGCTGCAGATACAGAGATAGGAAGTTGCCAAGTAGCAGAGGAATGAATGGTACAGAGCGTGAGGAAGTAAGGTCTTGAAAGGTAACCCAAGACCAACAAAGGTACAAAACCTGAACAGAGCTTGAAGAAGCCTTAAGTACCCGCAACAAACTCAAGCTGCAGCTGAAGAAACTGAGGCCGATCTGCCCAGTACCTGCCAAGGACACAAACCTGAGCTTTGAAGCCTTCTGGTCCAGTGCTCGCTCTTCCAGGCCTCATGTGGGCTGTTTCCACACATGGCCTCAGAAGCTACACTCCACATTGTGTCCATCACAGAGTCAGGAAGCAGTTAGGGTAGGATGGGGTCCAGACCTGAAGGACAATGCTCTGGGTGCTCTAGCCAGACCCTGCTGCTCCCCCTCCTCTGACCAGGTAAGAAACACTGGAGCCCGGGTGATAGAAACCCTGCAAACTCACCCTCTTACGCACTTTGGTCTGACAAGTGTGCCAGCAAATCCGCAGCAAGAATTTTATAACGCCATGATTCTAAAAAATAAAACAAAACTCAACAACCCTCACTTAACTCTCTGTGGGCCATCCTCTCCCAGTCTGTAATTTCCACTGGCCCTGGGATGCACACACCCAAGCTCTCCAAACCTGTGTACACGGGGTTTACCACCTGCCTATTTTAGGCCTGTTTTGTTCAGATGTCTCATTTTACACATTCACAGCTCGAGAGGTTCTGTGATCACTCAAGGCCACTGAGAATGGAAGGCACAGGGTGGTCACAGGCCCCCCTGCCTGCTGACCCAAGCTCATCAGAGGCTTCTAGCATTGAGAGGTGAGACAACTCAAAGCTTGCTTTGTACTTGTGATGGTGCCAAAGGACAACCAGCAATTTTGTAGTGTGGGATTGTCTTTGATGATGTAATCCTCTGTGTGACAAATAACCCTAGTTGACTGTGAGGAAACTCCCACAGTCTAAGAAACTGCTCAGAAATCTGTAGGGAAAAAAATGGTGGCAAAGTGAAAAAGCCCCTGTCCTTTTCACTGTCCTCTTTCCTTCAGCTGATTTAATGCCCCTGGGGCCTAATTTGTTTTTCATTATAGATACAAACACACAAGAGGGCTTCAGCATCCCACAACTGCACGGCCAATTGCACAGCAAGATTCTGTTCTTAAACGTCTTCTTATGCTATGTTCGTATGTAACACTAACAATCACATTTTATTTCCCCTCATCCACCTTGACTGAGGCAGCAAAAGGGTAAACAGCAAATGCTGCTGTGAATATCCATCCAAAATGGTAATTATGGCATCATTATATTCGCTGTTTTACTTGTCATGTACCATTAGAAGGTAACAAGATCATTGTCAGTCAAAGATTGTGGAGATAATTAGAGCATCTATAGGGTAGCAGGAAATCAAATTGGTGCTGGTACCCATCAATGCTGAAGAGCTGAACATAATTAGAGGGAAAATATGCAAAGGCTGGGATGAATAAAGCCCCAGGGATTAAATACCACGACTGATCTGGAAGTCTGACTCCTCCGCTGACATTGCAGATGGCAGTGGGAAAATAAGTGACAACAGAAAGCAGTGAGGTCTGTCAGGGACAGCAAACCGTCAACACTGATACTGAGCCTGAGAATTGCCTGACTTTAAAACAGTTATTTACCATTTTTTCCAGTCCACTGGCTTTTCTTCAAATTATTTTTCCCAGTCTGGGACACAGTATTAACGTTCAGAGAGAGTGGGCTTTTATTCAGGAGGTCCCTGCTCGGCCCATCATGAGCTTTCCGAGCCTACAAGCTGGTTCCCCCAAACCAGGAGTCTTCTGTGCCCCACTTTTGCAGCCCACTGTGGAGCTGCGGAGTCCACAGTACCCTCCCAGCACAACACAAAGCCCCCATTTCTGTTCACTTCCCTTTCTAATTCCGAGTCGGCAGCCACCTGCATCCTGCTAACCTGGACTGCTTTTGCTTTTTCCAGTAAAGACACACACACCAATCCAAACAGCAGTTCATCAGGTTGACACAAAAAAATTTAACAATGTTTTACACTCTGAAAAAACTTAACAGGTCTTAGCGAATGAGGGAGCAGTCTGCAAGTTGATTATATGGCTCTGCCATATAATCCAAGGAGACACAAAGCCAAGACATGAGCAAGTATCTGGAGGGTCTTATGTGACATACGACTGAGTCCACAGACTGAAATGCAAAGGAACAAACAGCAGACTATTGTCAAAGGCTGTTTTGAAGTAGGCCTGAGACACCAAGGGCTTTTGCTAACTTGGCCCACATGTACATCATCTATGAAATCCAGGAGTACCTGCCCATGACTTGCAAAATTTTGCTTAGACATTACCAAAAAAAATCCACAACTGACTATGTGCAAATGCTTCCAGAAACTACTTGGTGGGTCACTAACTGAGGTGGGGTGGCCAGCCACGGTGGGTCAGCCTTCTGTTCTCACCTGGGCTGGGTTCAAGGTGGTCCTTTACAAAAGCCCGGTTTCACAAGTATGGCTTCTTCCCTAAGGTAAGGATGGCCATCTAACACAAACAAGCAGCTAGAAGCTTAGTTCACATTTTTTAATAACATGGCACAGTTTACATTACACAAGAAGGCTCCGCCGATGAGAACATGCTGGAGAGTCAGTCGCTGCACTTTCTTCTCACACAGGACCTAGAAAGGACTTTATTACATACAGGATTAACAGCAAAAAGGTCTGTATAGAACAATCTCTTTACAATACTAAAATCTACCACTACCGTTCCAGTGTACATATTCCTTGGATTTTTTTTCTTTTTAGTTGTCTTAAAAAAAAAGAAAAAGCACTGCACAACATTTGGAGTTCACAAAAATCTGAAGCTCACAACTAAACCTTCAGTTTACTACTAAAATAGATCTCTCTGCTTATTAGAAACAATGGCCTGTAGTTAACTTTTTTTTTTTTGCAAAAACAGGATAACAACATCAGATAGCACTTTAATATACTAGAAGACCAAATGGAACTAATTTTATTTCATACATATATTTTACAGTCCAGTAGACAAGATATATTGTATTTCTCTGCTAGTAAAGTCATATTCTCTCCAAATATGTAGACAAGAGGCTTAATGTATTATATAAAAGTATTATGAAGAAACATTAAGATTGATGCAAACTTAAAAACACACGCACACACAAGACTTTGTCTCTGCCACCTTTCACCCTCTGCAACTCCCCATGGCTCCACCATGTAGGCCTGTGAAGCTATTCCCAGACTTTACCAACTGGAACATGAGTCACATTAGGAAAAGTGCACCTTAACTTCATCAGCTATTGAATACGGTGAAAACATATCCATCATCTGAGAAAACTTGAAGCTTTCTTTCAGGATCTGTTTGGGTATAATTAAACCTCATTACAAAATGAGAGGGTGTATACAGATATGAAATAGGACACACTAAAAAACATATGGCTCCCACAATGAGGTGTGTGTGAAATTACGTTATGGTGACAAGATGCTGGCGACCTGTTTGTGTCCCCTGATTTTGGCATCTGACAACACCCCTCCTCCCTGGCACTGGCTGCCTGCATCCTCGTTCCCTTGATGGGGCTGCACTCCCCCAAGAGCCCACAGCAGCAGCTTCAGATGCAAAGTTTCAGCCTGGGGTCCACTTTGAAAATAGGATGTTTCTCCGTTTGAAAAAAACAAGCAAGGAAAAGAGAGTCCTATCACATAAGCGCTTGTTCAGGGAAAATATGACCTTAAGTATGTTGTAAATGGGTTTGAAAAGGCTCCTTTGAATTAGGTGGGCTTTTGTGAAAAGCCCTAACATTCATTGCATAGTTGAAGGGTTTAGCTGTCTATAACAATATATGGGAACACAGCCACAGCCGACTGTGTTCACTGAGATTAAGTTTGCAAATAGCACATTTTAAGAAGTATTAATGTATTATGTTACTTAATCTTTATCTATTTACATTTGTACAAAGTAAAGCTTTCATCTTACCCTTTTGCATATATGAACCATTAGCTCATGAAGCAATCTTTTTTTTTTTTTTTACATAACTATGTACATGGCCTTCCCTCCTCATCTGACAGAGGTTTGCCCAGTGGGCTGTGGGGACGGGTGTTTGATTCTGCTTTCCCCGATAATCACCAAACTGGTGTGTGCTGTCATCTTCACTGTTTTGGTTCAAATCAAAAGTTTTATACGTGAAACCAAAAGAGTCGGAGACATGAGAACATATGACTTACCTAAAAGATCTGAAAAATTTCAACATATAATATACAAAACATTTCAAAATCTGCACTGAGCCTGTACATTTTTTACAAGGGGAGGCGTGGGGCTTCTGCCCCCTGTCCAGGAGAACGGTTCGTTCTCTCCCCCACGCTCCAAAGCACGCCGGCTGTTGCTGTGGGGTTTCTTCCTCCTCTGTGTCCTGATCTCCTTACCGGGCTTCGATATCCTTCAGCGTGTGGGAAGGGGGCCTCTCCCGCATCTCCGCAGACAGAGGAGTAGTCCTGCGGGGGGAGACGGGGCGCCCCCCCAGTGTAGAGATGAGCGGTGGGGGCGCGCTCAGCGCCGCTGTGGGTGGGGTCTTGTTGAGGAGCCCGTTCTGGTGCCCCGACGGGGGGCTGATTCTGGGGTAGTGCATGCTGGGCAGGCCAGGGGCGAGGAGGCTGGGGTGGGGCAGGTGTCCGTCGAGGGAGGCGGGGTGCACAGAGTGGAGCCGCGTGTGCTCGTAGTCCTCCCGGAGCATGTGCAGGCGCTCCCTCTCGTCCAGGTGTGCCCCTCGCTCGTGCTCCCGCCGCGGGTCCACAGACAGCGGGTGGGGGTGGTGATGGTGGTAATCGTGAGGCTCCCGGTCCCGGAAGGAGCGCTCAGCTTCATACAGCCGGGGGGTCGAGAGGCGGTGGAGAGGGTCGTTCCTGAGCAGAAAGTCCCTGCCCAGCGGGTCTCTCCTGTGAATGTCAAGTTCTCGGTAGGGATCCCTCAGAGGGTCCCGGATGGGGTCCCAGTGGAAAGAAGGATACGGGAACCGCTCACCGCCCGGGATGGGGCTGATGCCCATGAAAGGCGTCATCATGCGAGTCCTGTCCAGGCCGCTGATGCTGTTCATGGGGTGAATGCCTGTCACCCCCACCGTCATGGGCATCGAGGCCAGGGGCCCGGGGTGCACGCTGGATGAGGAGCTCGGAGGCAGTGGCTCCGAAGGCCGGTGGTTCTGGGCGGCCTCTGGGGGCAGGTCATGGTCTTCCTTGCGCTCTTCCTTCACCTTGACCTCTGAGCTCTTCTTGGGGTTCTCGTAGGCTGGCTCACCCTTGCGCGGCTCAGCCTCGCGGCTGGAGGTGCTGTTGGGCCTGGCGCTCTCCACGACGGGTGTACGCACGTATGGTGACGGCCCCCGGGCCAGCTGCTTGGCCTCCTCACCCACGGCTCGGCCCTCGTGGCCGTGGCCATCCTTCTCGGGCGGGTGGCTCTCCTTTGCCTTGTGCTCGTCGGCGGTCAGGTCCTTCCGGGATTCCGAGTGGTCTCTCTCCCTCTCTTTGGGTTTGTCTTTCTCGCGAGCCTCAGTGTTCAAATGACCCCTGATCTGTTCGGCAGAGCTGCGGTTATGTCCCAGGGCGCTCACTGGGAGGGCGGGTGCTGGTGAAGGGTGGCTGGAGTGTCTTTTCTCAACGCTTTCCCTGAGGAAGGAAGAGGGGAACAGGGAGGCCAATGAAGCGGGCTTGTCGGCCTGGCGGGGGGCTGCCGATGAAATGGCAGTGTGAAAAGGACAGGCTCGGGCATGGATCCCACGGCTGGGGAGGCAGTCAGATGTGCCCTTCCTGTGGCAAAACCAGCCGCTCTGACCTTACGTAGATCTTAGAGGAATCTTTACGGGGTGAAGTGCTAGGGATGAGAGTGAGTGGGAGACCCTGCCAGGAACAATCCTCTCTGCACATGAGAGTCGAGACCACAGAAGAAGAGCTTCCCACAGCTTACATGGGCCACTGTGGCCGGAGAGTCAAGTGACGCCCCAAACAGCCCCATCTAGGTTCTCGGGATCTCTTACTGTTATGAATAGTTTTAAGAGCCCAGATGCAAATACAACCTTCCTCCCAACACTGCAGCACACAGCCAGGGGGAGGAAGACTAGCGAGAAGGTTATGGGGGCTTCCCTCTCCTGGCATCAGAGTGAAGGGACACAGACACAGAGCATCTCCAAGACGCCGGACGTGAGGGGGTGTGGAGGAAGCCAGAACCTCAGGACTCCGGGCCGCGAGGAATGCTCTTTTGCATTAGGAAGGACAAGGAGTCCAAACTCTGATGAGAAGACAGATGGAGGAAGCCAGTAGGAAAGGCGGTCGGGAGACACAAAACCTCATGGGGCAAATTGGGAACAATTTAAAGAGCATATGTGAATGGAAATATGAAAGAAGAAATGGAGGGACCTGCATTGGATGGGGCAGAGGAGCAGAGCAAATGCAATGCAGCAGGAATGACAGCAGGGTAAAACCAGAGTTCATGCTGAGAACCGGGGAGTCTGGGGCAGCCCTGAGGCAGACTTGGTGACGGGGAGGAGAGAAGCAGGACAGGGGCAAGGGTGGCCACGGTGAGAGGACTACAGAAGTTTCCTCTATAAACTTGGTTTCTAGCCAACACGAAGTCTATGAAGAAGTGCATCTTGGAAAGGCAGGGATGAAGAAGAGTGTATTGTATTAAGTTTCCTGGCTTTCGTCCAAAAGGCCATTTGACTCTACCAAGAATAATGTGCAAAGGTTAGCTGCCACAGCTTATTTGCCTCGACTGACTGTCCAAAGAGAGCTCCTGGCGAGGATATGCCCGCTTCGGGGGCAGCTCACTGGGGTGACTTACAGCTTGGAGCTCAGAGTCAGCAACAGCCCTCCAACTGCGTATGACTTTTATCATACTGTCCTGAAGGAAACTGTCTTTTTCTTTTGTAAGAAAGAAATCAGTTGGCACGATGGCCTGCGATGAACATCTCCTAATCTGCTACATTTAGAGTCTGCGAATCTTTTTTATCACTAGGAAATGCACACATACACACACACATGCATACAATATACACAGTAAAGAAAACTAGAGATTTGGATCATATTTGAGACTTATGTACCAAAAAGAAAGTGTTACTCAGTATTTTCTATCAAGCTCATCTTGTGTACTTATCAGTTTGTTCACAATGAAAATAGTCTAAAGAATGAAATAAAAAGGGATCCTTTGTCAAGAATGCTTATAACATTCTCCAGAAAAAATACTACGACACTTTCTTCCTTAAGGCTACTTCTGCTTGAGGCATGAACTACCAAGTACAGAGATAAAAATGGTTAGTAAAATTTTAATTGTCCTCTGGCAAAACAAAACCCAACCCAAAAATACTTGACATTTCTCTCCATCTAAGTTAGCAAAATTTTATTAGTCATCTGTGAGCCCAGGATTTGAGTTTGAACAAAATTTGAGAAAAATATGGTGAGACAATGCAAACATGGCTTTCTAAAAGAAAACAAAAAGAGAGAGAAAAACCTATGGATGGTTTCATGGACTGCACAAACTTGAAAGCAAATATGGTGTTGATTCATGCTGTGTGTGTTCGGTCCAAAGGTCCGACTCCCTGCCCCTCAGAGGAAGATGTATATCTGGAGAAACTAATGCTCACAGGGACTGTGGAGGTTCAGTGTGGAGGTGCTTCTGGGTCAGGAATCTCTCGCTACACTACGAGTGGACCCTACAGTCACAGTGCCCTGTTGGGCCTGGGCGCTGGCTGCCTGTGAGCAGCAGGTACGCGCCAGCTGGAGCTCGAGGCTGGGACAGGGAGGGTGACGGCCAAAGTCGGCACAGAGCGGGCTCCCCGGGTGGGACTCGAGAGCAGGTTCTTTCCGTACCTTTCTTTGTCATCTTTACTAACAGAGGCGTCTCGTTTATCTACATCTCTATCTCTGTCATGAGCTGCAGCGGACGCGCTACGCTCCAGCTCGCCTGGCTTCAGCCATGGCGGAGGGGTCGGGAACGACGGAGGTGTTCGGTGCAGCCGGTTCCAGGGTTCGTGAGGGTTGCTAAAGTTCTGCACACTGGGGCCATCCTTGTGGCCGAACATTGAGTTGGGTGCTGAAATGGTGAAGTGGAGAACAAAAAGGTTTAAGAGAAATTATATAATCTGCCGTAATGAAGGTACTTACCAAAAAACTTCTAACAGCATTCAGAGTTAAAATGAATACATATTATTGGGAGCTGGAAAAGGAAAGGAGATCAACAGATTCATTAGAGGAACTCTTGTCCTACACTGGAGAAGCAGCTCACAGCTGTTTTTTTTTTTTTAATCTTTTCTTTAACCAAAGGCAAAGGGGTGAAAGGGGGTGGGTTAAAAAGGATAACCTAATGACACCTTTCTGGTGCATGCGGAAGTCCCGAGCGAATGTGCAGAGGGTATATAACCTGATGGTGTGACCCAGCCTGATGACGTTAATTCCGGGTGGAACTCCTGGTTATCCCCACCCACAGCCGTGCTATGACTGCTACTCTTCCCACAGCTTCAGCAAGCTGCGACAGGTGTCATTAGAGACCAGACAGGGCCTTGCCCTAAACAGATACTAGGAGGAACTGGGATGGTACGCTCAGAGCTGCATTTTCGGTCTCCTATATCCAGAGGACAAGCTATATTGATGGCATGGAAGGAAAGGAACATTTGGTGACTAAATAATGACTGGAACATGAGCCCAGTGGACAACACTTCTCCTATTCAGATACTTTTTAGTAGAAGAAAATGACGTGGTCCTTCCAGATTATGGTTATGGAATGCTACTGTCTCCCTGATATTCTTCACCGAGTTTTTTCATTCCCACTAACACCAAAGGCAAGATGAGATTTAAAAGTTCATGTCACTTCTAATGGGTGCTGTCAATAAAGTTTCGGATAGTAGAGATGGAGTATGGATGCCACGAGCGTAAACAACTTCCTGAGTTCAATCAACATTTCCTTCCCTGGCCACAGTGGGCTAGCTCTTAAAACACTGGCTTTGATGCAAACACACACTTGTACCTAACTCCATTGTTGAGGTCTACTTTTGCAATGATAGGACCCAAATTAGCCTCCTGAGAGCCTAATTTCCTTTCATCTAAAAAGATCTTGAGCCATAGACAGATAAGAGGAAATAAACAGTCCAAGGCAGATTTTAAGAAGTTAAAAGGTACTCACTAACTGAAGGATTCCCAAGTCCCCCGAAGGCATTGCCACCAACTGCTGCCAGGCCGGTGAATGTAGATGGACGATTAAAAGGCTCTGCAAACAAGATGGGGAAGGCAGGCTCTGTCAAGTGAGGAACATGAGCGCTTCCTGGAGGTGGGGTAAGTGATGTGGGAAGCTGGCCCTCTCTATGCTCAGACCTGATCTCACCCACTTCTACCAGATCACACAAAAAGTGTTCACTGCACTTGCATCTGGGTATTGGGTTAGCACAGTATTTATAAGAGATATTTTTCCACAACTGCATTTTGCCCATTCCTCTTCTGCTGGGTGGGGCACATCACTCAAGCCATGATGTTCTCTAAGATGCCTCCCTGCACTGTCTCCCCGTTATGAAATTCTGAAGGCACACGTGTTACACACCCTGCCCTGTGTGCACCATCGCCTGCATCTGCTTGTACACTTGCAGAAAATATCCAAAAACTGAAGGTTACTGATAGAGCATGCACCCTCACTAGGAAGAAATATATTAACAGGGAAGTGAAATGTGAAGTGATTAAAAAATAACAGGGACTGTCTCTTTGTAACATCATCTTGTCTTTCTTTCCACTTCCCGGAGGTGCCCTTAAACATGGGGCAAGAGTTCAGCATCTTCTTCCCGTGGCAGAGACAGGCTGGTGTAAACATGGATTCCCTGAGTACAAGGCATGGCTTCACCTACTGCATCAGAGCACTACAGACAGAGCCACTCCTGAGCACACAGACCTACTACTTTAAGAATGTGGTATAAGAGGAGCCAAAATCAGATGGCAGGCACTCGAAGTTCTACGAGGACACCATCGTCTCCCTAAGTCATCTGTAAGGGATCTAGGACCATGGCCAACTTGCTGGGAAGAGCAGAGCACAGGAAACAAAGGTATTCTGAAACATACATCATTTCTTGTCCTGAGGGGCAACTCACCCAGGTGAGCAGCAGGGTTAAGGAAGTTGCTGTGATGAGGAGGCGGCCCGAAAGGGGTTCCAGTTGGGTGTGCAGCACCTAGTAGTCAAACATGAGGGAATTAGATTGCACCAGAAGCCAATCTCTGGCATGCAGCAGGCTCCTAGTTGCCTAAGGGCCACTGAGAAAATGAGACCATATATTAAAGTAAGGATGCAGATAAAGTCCACCCAGGCAATATCCCAGGAAACAAAATGTTGTGAGGAAGTAGAAAATAAATCACGCTCTTTCCTTCTTCCAAGTTGGGCTGGCCACCACCAAAAAAAGACATTTCATTTTACTGACTCTGACACACAGTGTAATAAACAATGAAAAATACAATGGGGTGGTGGGAGAGTCTATAACCAAATAAACTTGGAAAAATGCCAAGTTAAAAAATGTGAAGCAAGATTCTTTACAGATGGACTACCTGGAGCTACTGGTATATGTTCCTGGGCTCACTGATTCTCTAGCAGGAGAACACTTGGTCATGGAATACTGTCATCACAGAGCATCTCAAGGGGCACGTCTTTCACTTTGAGTAGCACCAATCCGGAAATTACATCTTAGGGTCCCTGGATTTGGAGCAGCTGTCATGAGGTGGCCTATCGGGGCCTGTACTGTTTTGGGTCCCTGTAGAATCCCTTTTCCTGAAGAACGTGTCAGTAGGCATGACGGCACTTAAGGACCCTTTAAGGCCTGATCCTGACTCTCACCACTATTGAGTTACAGTAGTTTATGGGAGATAAATCTTCCAATATCTCCCAGTCTTCCGTGCCAGGAGGACGTAGTTTATTCACATGTTTTTGGACACCAACAATCTTTTACAAGTGACTCTTATTTGCCTGCCAGGGACTCAGTTCTAATAAGTGGCCTTACTTCCCTTGGTTTTCCCTTTGTGCACATTCCTCCTTTACTTTACAATTTGCCGTAAACAGTATGCATTTCTTTCAGATGCTGCAAATCCTATTCTTGAAGGAATCTGGGAAAGGAAAGAGGGAAGAAGGGACATAGAGTGTGTGCATGTGAGTTATGGAAGGACACTATTTCTAAAAAATGAGGGCATCAAAATAGCTTGTTAATATGCAGCTGAGAGTTGAGGTGGTGAGCTCTCTGGGAGGCAGGCTTGGCTCTAGTCTTCCAAGGAAGCCCATTTAGTTTATTTAGGGCATTAGTGCCCAACACAAATGTAAGTGGCTAAATGTAACACTTCAGTGTCAATCATACTCATCAGTTAAAAGTTTCCACTGTTCTGGGCAAAATGCAATGCTGCATACACTGAAGAAGATGACCTCCCAGAATGGAAGTATAAACAGGGCCTGAATGAATTTGCTAATAACTATCTCATAATCCCTTGCATTTTGTCTAAGTTCCTATGAACAAGTATAAATTCCCTCAGGAATATAGACTAAATGGAGGAGTGTTGTCCCTCCCCACACCCTATTAATTTACGTTTGGGGTTTCGGTTCCCTGGACGGTAAGAGACTGTGGGCCTAGGTGAGTGGGAAGCCACGCAGTGCGCAAGGACTGCTGCTTGGTCATGGTACCACAGAACTGGAAGGTGCTGGAGGAATCATCTGTTTGACCCTAGACAGTAACTTTTCTCCACCCAGGAAGTACAAAATGATACCCTGTCCTCAAAGCAAATACAGGCTAGCATATTTACTAGGCGTTAGGCATTAACAGCATTGCCAGCCAAATAAAAATTTGGCTGCATACTGCCTGTAGTACAAGCTAATTAATGCTTCGATAAAGACTGGAGCTTTGCTCAGCCCAGGGCCCCCAGGGGTGTCTTGCAGTTCCAGAATTATTGAAGCGAAAGAAGCCAGTTCATCTGCCTGACTCAAATGGAAGCCAGGGAGAAATCTATTTCTCTCCAAAAATTGCTCTTAATGTAGCCCCATCTCAGAGCCTAGGTGCCATGGTAACAAAGCCTTCAAATATGTCCCTAGACAGAACTGACAGGGAAAAATCTGAGACCTTAGCAAATCCCATCTACCCTCAGGGGCGATTCACGTGCTTTGGCAACGAGGCTTATTACAGTGATGATTTCTTGCAACGTGGGAGTTTCTTTCTGAATGGAAGAGCCTTAGGTCAACCAGAAATGAGTCTTGGATAAAAGCCTGGAAAGGCAGCAGACAGGATGGATGTAAAATTTGTTCCCCAAGGGCTGGAAACAGGAAGCCCCTTGAATATTTATGTGCAGAAGTATAAACTCAGCACAGTGGGGATGAAGGTATGGAGCCTGTCCCCAGGATGGGCCCGGTGTCGTCACTTACAAGTGTTAATGCGTGGAGCTTTGTGCCAGGAACCGTGCATGGAACACAGCTTCCAAAAAGACC
This sequence comes from Manis javanica, assembly GCF_040802235.1. Taxonomy (NCBI): domain Eukaryota; kingdom Metazoa; phylum Chordata; class Mammalia; order Pholidota; family Manidae; genus Manis; species Manis javanica. The sequence goes on along the minus strand of NC_133165.1, from coordinate 39,899,836 downwards.
GGATGATAAGGAACCTATGATACCAAGGGTGCTGTTCTCCTTTACTTAATACTCCTTGTAGCCACTGCCTCCTGTTTGTATGTACGTGGACCAGAAGGGGTGGTTATCTGATGTAGAGATCCCCTGGGGCCCAGCTTTGGCATACCTGATTTGGCATGTGTGTGTATACTCAGAGGTTAAGGAACAGATCTCTTGGGTGTTTAATTCCCTGCATCACTACACCCCCTAGGAAATGACATAAAATTCTGCAGCAGAAAAAGCCAGTAACCAAGTGACTCTCCCTCCTTATCACAGATTGTACCACTGGTAACTGTCTTCATCATACTTCTTTATTCTTTGAGCCTTCAGCGTGACTAAAGATCACAGTGCAAAATTACCAAGTGTTCTGTGAACACCCAACAGTAAGGGCAACTACATTGTGACACAATTCCTAGCACTGTTTCCTTCAGATTCACCCTTGCAATCTTTCTGATCTTTTTCAATAGCAATTGACATGCTTGTGAGTTGCACTGGTTTAATATGGAAGAAAATGTGAGCTAAAACAATATGAGTCCCCTAAGGGAAAGTGGATCTTTGTTCCCTTCTTTAAGGAAAGAAGGGGCCATCTCCCTAGGTGTGCTGTGATGCTGCCTTACAGGCTAGCATAAACTCTATTTTTTTAAGGAGTGACCAAGTGGCAGTTCACAGCGCAAACTTAATTTATTTAGCTACCTGCAAACTACATTTCTCAGTCCTTCTTGCTCCCTCTGAACTCACCAGCGGCAGAGAACAAAGTTGAAGGCCGTGCCAGGTCATGGGGGTGGTGAATGGCTCCAAAGAGACTGGGACCTGGAGGGCGGCTCAGGAACTCTGGTTTCAGTCCAAAGTCCAGCTTATGTGGATCTGACTGCATCTGTTTCTAAAGCAGCAAGGGGAATAAAAGATGAAACCACAAGAAGAACAGCAGGGGAGAAAGATATTAACGAGGAGGCTAAACTCACCAGAGGAAAGAGGAAAGTCCACAGAATGGAGCACTTAGGCCCTGAGCCCCCATCAAGCTCAAGGACACCTGCTGTGAGAACAGTAACCCACAAACCATTTCACCCTCAGGTGCCAGACAGGCAGGTTAACCTAGGAGGGATCAGTAGTGCCTGCTACTGGATGGTACATGTTCTTTTGGTCTTTGGGGTTATATGGAGAAATAGAACCATATCCTATTTATTCAAACTGCCATTACTCTGTTGTAGTTTATTATTTGCTGTAAAGACCCATTTTAACAAGTTTTAAAAATATTGTTTTTTAAAGCTCATTTTATTAGGAATTCTGCATGAATAATCTGCTGTGTAAATTGTTTAATGACTCTTTGCCATGCTCTAATAGATCACAGTACATTAGTAACTGAGAATTATGAAGAAATATTTGCATGCCTCCAAGCTAATTTTCAAATAATCATTGTTACATTTTAAAAAAACCAACCCAGGAACACAGTAGGGATATTCATTTCACTAACAGGGCTCTTTTCTTTGCTTACCACTCCCAAATACCCTAGGAAGAGCGGATCAGTCCAGACCAGTGAGCCACTGGGAACCTCTCTTGTGAAGTTCTTGCCACCAACTGCCATCATTCTAGTTCCTTTTATTTGTGTATCTGCCCTCACCTCCCTCTAAAGCTCTAGAAACTGGTTCATAATCTTCCTCCCGATTCCTTTCTTTGGTATCATTCTTGAAGCTGGCAGCCCTCTCAAGTATCATGGTTTCAAAGCTGCCCAACCCAGGATTCTCAACAGCTTTCTCTGAATCGGCTTCACATGTCTGCACATGGACAAGCACCAGCAGCGGTCCGGCCTGGGGGCTGAAGCTTGGTGTTTCCCTTCTGCTGCGACTACTTGTCCACTTTCTGGGCTCCTGCCCCTTGACAGCCCCTCTACTGACTTTCCGACTCTCACTCTTCCAATCTCTTAAACTCATCTGATGGTCTCAGTCTATCTGGCTACCTCAAACTCTATCATGCTCTGCCATAAACATATTCTTATCCCACTGCACAATAAAGCCAGCATGGAGGCATCTGAGCTAGCATGAGCAAGAATCAGAAGAGATATCTGCCATTCTCTCAGCTGCAGGTCACGTCATGCCCATTCACAGTGAGACCTACCCAAGCACCTTGAGCTGGAAGCAGACAACACGTTCACCATTTTTTATGCACACACTGATCCTCCCTACTGAACTCTAAGCACCCAGACACCAGGACAGGTGAGTGCCCACTGAGCCTGGGACAGTAAGTAATGTGTAGGGGGTAGGCTCTCAAGAAATATTTGGTGAGTGGCAAGAAGAATAAGTAAATGAACATGAAAGAGAAAGGAGACAATGCAATTTCTGCTTAAGTCTATAGGGAATACTGTCATGGAAGTCCCACCATCAAGTAATAGTCAAACCCCCAAACGAAGCTTCTAATTCACTATTTATAAATCTATAAAAATCTTTTGAGTACTTCCTTTAATTTGATTGCCAAATTATTTAGTGCTGATATTGCATGGTACACAGCACAGTTTCATAAACCGCAACTTGGGTCCATGAAGCAAAATGTAGCTGGGGGAGTACAAAGAGTTTGCTGCAAAGGGAAGATCAACAGTTATCTCACGTGCAAGGTCTCTCTAATTGAAATGGGATAATGAAAGTCTTAGTCGCTGGGGACACGTTCACAGAAAATAAGTCGCAAAATGGCACATACAACATCCTTCATCAAATGAGTTACATGGAGAACGTGTCTTACCTACCGTTCCACTAACCGCATCATCCAGAACGAAAAGTGAATTGAAGTAAGCATCTGAATCTAGTTAGCTCTTCAAAGCACACACATTTTCTAACGAAGCTGAACCGTAAGGCTTCTAATTAAACTCTGCATAACAATAAAGTTAAAAGTGAGCGAAACAAACTCACTGATGGGTTGTTCTGAGAAAGATCAGGTATTTGGAACCAAAGCAGAATGTCTTAGTGACCTCATTGGTTGAGGTTGGCTTTTTAGCTATAACTAGGTTTTTTTTTTTTTAATCATTTAGCCATTAAAGAAAAAGCATTTCTGTGATGCCTATCTCTCCCTCCTTGTTGACTGGCTTCTTGACAACAGTTCCCAAATGCTGTTAAGACTAAATGCTTGTGCATAAAAAAGTAGATTAACTGAAGCTCATTGGAATTACTTGACTGGTTATTTTCTCCTATTATTCTAGACATAGTTATACACACTGTCAATACCCAGACTATAAAATCTGGACTTGTCACCTCCCAAGCCACCCAGTGATGCCGTATCTGGTCACCTGCAGAAGTTCTTTATCTCTTCCCTATTATGTCATTAAGGCCTGGTAAAGTATGGAATGTATCCATCTGTATGACGTAAATACAGACAAAAAAAGAAAGATCATCTGTGGGCAGGTAAGGTAACTGGCCAGATAGTGGTTCTGACAGGTACTGATCATATGCTGCCGCTAGCACTGGTTATCAGGACTAATCAGACTGTAGAAAGGTCACTGCCCACCAAATTCCACTTCTAGAAAACTGATTTTTAATACTTTGCATTGTTAGGGGAAGTTCAGTAGCATCATATAGGGCTTAAATTACTCTCATTTTCCCAAAGCCTTTTATGAATTCCCTATAGATTTAAGAATGCACCAATTCTTACAGAAAAGAAAACTTTCATGTATAGCTCTTTTCAGACACTAAGTATTTTCCATACTAATACTTGGTTGCTGTAATTAGAATCCCAAGCCTTTATTTTAGGATTGAATCTATATTTAACTTCTTTGGATCAATAAGATGACAAAACCATTAAAAAATAAACCATCAGGGTTATCAGTTTGCTTCTGGGTTTCGTCATTTTGCTGGTGGTTTCCCTAATCAATAGTAAGATTTCCAAATAGATTTTGCAAGAGAGACTTGATCCTTGCTGCCTGCAGGTCTTTAGAATCTGTTTAAATGTCCCTTGATCGGGAGCTCATAGACCCGCATGTCCCCATTCCCATCCCCTCCATAAGACTGACCTTAACTTTCTGTTGATGGTGGTAGATCTGCCAGGCAATGTGAACATGCATAGCACACCACTTCCCTGGTTTCTGGAACAAGAAAGAGCAGCGTGGTCAGGAAGATGTTTCAGAGAAGGCTGTTTTGAGTCTCCCTAAAGCTTTCAGCAGATTTTAGCTGCAAAGGCTGTTCTATGAAACCAGAGTGCTTAGTGCCCTCCAAGTGCCTTATCTCTATAGCTTGCCGGTGACTGGGCCTGAGGGAGCCATAGCAGGCCCTCCTCTCCTCCCACGGAGACCAGGCTCGCAGCTACCAATCAGAAAACCATACTTGACGAGGACTGCCTCGTTACCAAGGATAAGGCAAACGCCAGAACCCCACTTTGTCCACTTTGTATCTCTTCTCTCTTTCTTTTCTGGTGCCAGCTGGCAGATCTGGTAGAGTGGGAAGCTCTACTTAACAAATGTGGCCATGCTATAATGCAAATCGGCCATTCAGAAGAGCTAATTACTGAATGTGTGAATCAGTTTAAAACAAGAGGGTACAGAACCTGCCTAGCCTCCCTCAACACTGGCTTTTTAAAACCCCAAAGCGGAACAAAGAAATGCACTACATTTTTATCAAAGCCCAGTTCTCACAAGTGTTTCCCATTCATGCTGGTGGGCATTGTTCATATCTAAGTAAAAAAAGGAACAGAAACGGAGAAGAGAACTGCTTCCTTCCTATGCTCTAGGCCTCTGCAGATACCAAGTCCCCTTCTTCCGCCCTCTGGAGGCACATCAATGCATGTCCCTCAAACCATCCCATGTCCTGCTTTATAAGCACTGGTGCACCTCTGAGTGTATGCTGCTTGCCACCTGGAGGCAGGGGCCACCTCTTTCCACCTCATTTGTTGCTATATAATCTACCCATAAGCCCTGAATATACATTCAATGACCACAGGATGGATGAGAAGTAACAAAGTCCCCTTCCTACACTGGCAGAGGACAGACACTTGCGGTTTCTATAGTAAGAGCCCTTTCTGAAATATTCACTTAAATCCAAGTCGGGTCAGTTCTCTTCACTTGGAATGAAATTACAGGTTGTCTGAAGTCATCTAAGTGATGACACAATTGCCCTATTTTTCCCTTTGGAGAAATTGAATTATCTGATTATATGAACCAGAAATGGCTAAGTATAGCAGGAAGTCTACTTCCAGCCAACACTTCCTCCCTCCACAGCCCCCAGCAAGTCAGCATTTATTCAGAGGCCATCTGCTGGCCACTCTAGAGACTGCGAAGGATGGGGACAAGCCAGTGCTTACAGTAGCACTTTTGGGTGCCAAAGGAACAGGTTGGATGGCTGTGACAGTGCCCATCACACATGCAGGAGGAAGCAGCCACCAGACACAACAAACAAACTGACAAGACACGTGCTTTTCAGGTTCAAGAGACACAGTAGGACGCAGTCTACAGCTTACGTCTCTTCCCTTAAGTTCCCACTAGTCAAACCTTTTACCAGAATTGCTAATAAGAGAATCTAATTCAGTTGAATTTCATTGGCTCACTTTACTTCAATGGCCCGGCTTCTTCCAACACTCAAAGCAAAATTACTCAGGCCACTTTCAGCCATCCGACCTGTTCCTTTGGCGCCAAAAACCTTAACCACCGTCTTCCCAACATTTCACCCCGACATCTCTATGACTTGTTTCCTTGTAATGGATTTGTATTTTTAACCCACAGGGAGTCAAACAGAGGTTGCAAAACAGTTCTAGAAGCTTTCTTACCCTTAACATAGGTCTGAAAGGATCTGTCAACTGTGAAGAGAAAATGACAACTTGGTTACATGCCTGTCACTCAAACAATTGCTCTAATTAACAAATTTGTAGTGCTTCATTAGGAGGGGAAATTAAAATGTTAGAATTTTACTTTTAAATGAAGCCCTTTAAGAGAATAATTAACCCATTTTCACACTATCAAAAGTGCCAAGTGTCCCCTCCCCCACTTCACAAGCTTCGGTACATCTACACTGACAAGCCCCCTGAACAAGTTTAATCAATAGCAATTTGCCCTCTGGCAACATGATTTGTTCACATTACACATCTGAGGAGTTTCACTGTCTTGAGCAGTCCTTCCAAACCACACTGAACTCTAAGGGAGAATGGCCTTCAGACCGGAGACTGGTGACACTGGCTACTGATGCGTATCTGGGGAGAGCTTCCTTTCCAGACATGCAGGAGGACGAGGCTATCGCTACCAGTATCATCAATATCATTACTGAACATGACACAGAGTATCAGACATTGTAAAGAAGTTCACTAAACATCATAAAAATATTTACACTGTTGAGGCATTTTAAACTTCCACCTCACTCTGGCCATCCATTTCTGACTGTCCTTACCCAGGGAAAAGTCAATGTTCTAAAAAGTAATCATTTTTTTTCAAATTTACTGTAAAAATGAATGTAAATAACAATCAACGGGACCAGACTACATCTACTGTGTAACTCCAAATTCTTTTGAGCATTGATAGAGGTATACATTATGAATAAATAACATAACTGAAGCATAATGGATATTTTATTAAGCTCTAGAGCATAAAAGGATCCTTACCACATTAAAAGTACTGGGCTAGAATAGCTGTGTGGTACAGTGACTTCCAGGAAGAAAAGTGCTAGTGCTTTTCCATTCAAAACCTTTTAACCCATTTTTTGGTATGAGAGAGATTTATGATGAGGACAGACAAGATTGGTGGAGCAGAAACTATGCAAGGTAATAGTGTCCAGTTCCTGGGTTTAGACCACAAGCTACTCCCTCTTTCCCCATCGGCAGGTCACTCCCCTGGTTCTAGGGCTGCGGAGTGACTAGCATTTTCTTCCAGAAACTAGAAGAGCAGCTACAGAGCAGCAGCTCGCTCAGACAGGCTATGGAAGGTGTGAGCCCTGGTCTAGAAACAAGCACCCTCTGGCGTTACCTGAGACTGAGCCTGACTTTGTACGCACCCTTGGGTCCTTCTGGAGTAGTGTGTGTGGGACTGTCCCAGGTCGAGCAGCCACATCGATAGGATTGGATGTCTACAAAGAAATCAGACCACAGCTTAGGAGGCATATAACATGCACATGAAAGCAAGATCTTTCTTTCATTCCAAATTATGGAATACAAGAGTTAACGGATTCCTTTTTCTTAGTGATCACACATGTTCTTCATGAAGACCTGCTCCATATTTCGTTAAGGGACCCTCGCCAAAGAGGGCCCTCTCCAGCAGTGCCATCTAAACGCAGAGGGGCAGACTGCACCCCATCTCACTGCAATAGAAAGTACAGGACCAAAATGAGAGGCCGCCTGTGCAGGTGTGGCCCCCAAATCCATCTTCTTCTGTGTTACTGACAGCCCTGTCATTGTGTTTTTTGCTTTATCACTAAACATTTCAAGAAATGCTTACGTGAATGTCCTTAAATTTGCTGTATCAGGAGCTACTCATCAGAATAACTGAAAGTGTTCTATAGGTATTAAGCCTTAACTAATTAAAATCTAAATTTTAACTGGCAGACAGTAACAAGGAATTATTTTTAGTAATGACTCATTAGCAGTGGTGGAAATGGGACAAGAGAAGCTAACTTAGGGACCACACAGATCTACTATTAAATGGAATCTGAAGTAATTCTGCTGTGTCTTTTCCATTCCCACCACCATTCTTAAATGTCATTAATAATAACCTTATCTATAGGCTTCTGTCCTTTGAATTAATAACAAAAGGCCTACTTCAGGCACAGGCAGTCACTACCTTCTAGTGGATAAAAGATTTAGAAAAATTTTTACCAGGTACTTTATTTAAGATACCACAACTTCTATGACCCAACCCCTTCACGTCAGGAAGTTAACTCCTGTGGAAAAGGGGCTCAAGTTTAGGCACAAAGCTTGCTGACGAGGAGAAGAAAAAAATGAAAGAAAGAAAAGCAATCAGTGGCTGTACAGCTAACAATTAAGCTGGAGTTGTTAACAGCCTGATTTGCATACATATGAAGAACTCCACTAATGAACTGCAATCTACATATTCAATCAGTAAGATAGCCTGGAAAGGCCTGTTTCGACACCAGGAGAGACACTTTCTTGCCCAGATGTAGTTTTCTGTGTGATTGGATAATTGTGAGTAAGGGAAATAGTCTAATTTATTAAATGACCTACCAGTCTGTTTGGGGATGCTCTGGAGATTTGTTAAAACCTACAGGGGACAGACCAGGGTCTGAGGGAGTACTGAAGAGCAGATGGGGGAGGGAACTTAAAGACCACCATCATTTACTCCAAGACAGGAGGTGTCTAGCACGGACTCACAAAAGCTCCATGTACATATAACCCAGCACACAAGCTGCATCCATGTGAGTAAACGTGATGTCAAGGGTGTTCAATCCCAGTTTTGGTGCTTTTCAATTTCTTTTCCTATCCCAAGTTTTAAGGCAATGGCCTTTGGAAGTGTAGTATGTGTTCAACCTGGAGACTCTGGCCCAAAACTGGCATTTTATCTTAGGAATGAGATGGGGAAAAAAAGGACCAAAATCACACACAACATTTCCTAGTATAAAATCTGAGAATAGTGACTAACATGAAAAGTACATTTTGCTTTTTTTTGAATGAAAGTTAAGTAGGGGCTGTCAATTTATAGTCACAAAAAGGTAGTGTACTGAGAATTACTCCTCAATACTGACCTTCAGAGAGAACTCTTGCCCAAGGTGAGTAGAAAAGAACTTAGTTATTATAAAGGGAAAAAGGTTAATTTCACACTAGGATATTAGTTGTGACCCTGGCAGTGTGACCATGACTGAGGTGTGTGACTGAGAGGCCTGAGGAGTCAAACAGGGGAGAATGAGCAGGAGGATCTTCCCTTCACACAATTCAAAGGATACAAGTTTAGTTTGGAAACTTTTTCTTCCCTTCTATTAAAACCACTAATGGCTTAGCTTTGCAACTTTGCTAATACCATACTTCAAGAAGATCTTGGTGCACATGTATCTGACATTTTACAGAACTCCTGGCCAGAAGCTTATGTCTACAATACTGGTGGGAAAAAATACCCCTACATATTCTGCATATTTTAAAGAGCACAGAAAATCCTAGTGCAACTGAGATTACATAGGTAGCACATACAGAAAATTAATTTTGGGTGAGGCTTAAAACTCGATGGACTAGACAAAATAATCTTGCTAGTCCCAATGGTCACCTGGATTGGAAAAATTAAGTCACTGGCAGGAGAAAGGATGCCAACCCATCCTCACCACTAGCCTGACAGATATACCTCTGTTTGCAATGCCAACCCATCCTTACCACTAGCCTGACAGATATGCCTCTGTTTTCTTACCTTGGGCTGAAATGCTCCTTGTAGTGAACCGAAAGGACCAGTGGGCGGAATCATAGGGGGAATGCCCGATACCGCAGGAGGGTAGGAATGGAAGAGCTGTGGCCAAAGATGGAGAGGGAAAACACGATTTTAGCAGGAGGCAAATGATATATTCAAATTCCCTTCCCATAGAAAGACATCATTAGCAAGCCAAGTAATCTCAGTTTGATGCTATTAGTCAAGAGGCCACGATGAAATGATCACACAGATGTGCCACGAATGCTTAACTTAAAAAGTTAAAAGTAGTTCAGAATCAGTCAGCCAACAAATGATGTCCCAGATGAGGGCATCATTAGAAAGGGAGCTTTGCTAATTATTAATTGTGTAATTGGATATAAGTCCTAAATGGCTGGAGATTTTAATGCATATCAAAAACAGGAGGGATGCTGAGCCAAATAAGATGCCCAGAAAATTACAAGTTAATTAGAAAAAGGAAAAAAGAAAAAGGGGGGGAAAAGGGGAAGAAAAAGAAGCAAGTCTTTATGAGTTCCAGGATTTTATACCATTAAAACTCAATTAGTACTTTTAGATTTTTAATAGTTTGAGAAAATGAGAAAATATTCACAATCCTTGCTTCATTAGGTGGTTCTAGAAGTGGCAGTTCCAGAGGACAATTTAACTGTCTCATCTAAAATGAGGACAAATATTTGTGGAAGGATAAAATAGAGTGCTGCAGTATATACTTTCGATGGAGCTACCTACCCACTTTTCTATTAAGATGGACAAACTCATTGGAGGCAATTCAAGCCCATCCCTTAAAGCAACAGTCTGACCACTCAAGGAGGGGAGAAGAATGATTCTGAATTAAGAATGTGAATTTTCTTGAATTAATAGTTTATAAAGGACATAATGGGGGAAAGAAATACACAGCAATACTAATACTAAGAACATTGCAAATACATCTTTTTCGCCTTCTAAAAATTTCTGAGATCCTATTGCTTTGGCTCCATTTACTTGGAATTCAACCACCATACAGAATTGAAGTACTGTTGCACCCTTATGGTTGCATATGCTAAGTAATTCAGCCTTTTCCTAAAAATGCATTTATGTTAGCTACTTCTATGTATGACTGAAATCCATAGTTCACAATCCTGTTTTCAGAGCACATACTTTTTTCTGCTGGTCTTTATTTCATTTTGCTCCCTTCAATGATGCAGCAAAGTTTTTCAGACTAATTGATATTGAACTAAATCCACTTAAATAGTGATTGCAGGCCAAGTGCCCTCATTTAAAACTACTTTTAAGTCTAAAATTGTGTTTTAGATACTTGAGTGCATTCCATCTTAATTCCCCTTGTAACGTCCTAATCCCCAAAGCAGGGGAAACTAAGTACTTCATATATTAATATGAAATAACTCTCCCACAGTACACTGTTTGAAGCAGAGTAATTAAATACATGCCACACTAAAACACACTCAAATTTCTATTACTGACTCCAGATGGGTTTTTTCCCTTTAATGTTTTTAATAAAAAATTGGAGTTTCTCACCATTTTCCTTTTGCTTTAGCCCATTACCGACCCCCTTGGAATATAGCAGACTATTCCCTTCTCGACTAAAACTCCGCAGTACCTAAGTAATAAAACATAAACTTTCCAGAAATTCAGGCCTCCAGGCTTTATGCTCCATCTTAAACCTAGGACTGTCTGTAGGATATGCATATAAAAGGTGCTGCTTTTGGTCCTAGGAAGTAAATCTGAGCGATGTTAAGCATGGTGAACTTCCTCTAAGAATGGATTTTGTTAACTGGTCCTTAATTTAAATCAGCAAATATAGTCAAAGAGCAGAAATCTGTCGATTATTAAGGATGGCACCACTCATGGGATGGATCAAAAGAGGAAACTCAAGGGTCTACTGTATTTTGTGTGTCCACATGAAAAATGCATTTCATCACAGCACCGGGCAGAGCAGTATGGAAAGATGTGGGGCCCAAGGCACTCAGACGCACTTTCCTCATTCTTCTCTGAAGAGGCTCCCTCATGTTATTTCTTAACATCTCCAGAGGAAGTAATTCTTAATTGATTTCTGAAATGTTCTAGTCTTGACTTCTCAGCTACACACAGGACTAATACAATGTCTAATTATCTGGTTCAAAGTATGAATGTAATCACAGGCTTTGCTGATCTATTAAGTGGCACTTCTGTTCCAATGGTAAGTTAACACTATCTGAAAGTCAAAACAAGAATAGTTGAATATAGTGGATCAACATGGCTACAAGCAATTATTAATTTTTCTTCTTCTTGGTTTCATTTAAAAAATATAAACAAATCATTGAGCAAAGAAACTTGCAAAATTTCAGGTAAAAATGATGCAGTATTCACTCCATAATCAAAATATCATTGTAAGATGTTCAAGGTCTTTGGATAAAAAGAAGCCCTTGTCTTATAAGTAACTGAACATATAACTTAGGTTGGTACCAATTTAAGCTCCAGAAAGTACCCTTTGAATTATAAGCAAAATGTAATCCTTCTTTAAATAAACGAGTTTAAAGGGAAAAAATTCATACATTTCAATTTTAAGACCTTTTATTTAAATGGTACTTTTATTTTCAGTTACAAGAAGCTCAGGAGAACATACCAGCCATGTGGAAGAGAGTTCTACATTTAGTCTAGAGGAAGTGAAAATCGGCTTTTTGAAGAGCTCTGAGTTAAAAACATGAGGAACTTTCTATAGGGAGGAAATAATTCAAATTGAAGTCCACGAATTCTGCATTAATGACATTTCAACAGATTCCTGAAATCCTGTGATTTCAGAGTTTCCTGAGATTAAAATGACTCAACTGCAGACATCCCACTTTGCAGGACAGATGCCTGGCTTCCAGTGAAGCTGACCTTTGCTTTAAAGTTTCAGGTGTGTTTATGATCTTTTGATTCAGAAGCTGATACTGCATCTTTACCAAAAGCAAACGTCACAAAAGCAAGCAACCCAAGTGATGAGGAGCAATGGGAATTCTGGCGAGGATGATTAAGGAAAGGCGCTAGTCATTTACTGATCTGTGGCAAGAGTACAAAAACGGAAAAGCAGTTACATTCAATATGGCAGTATAAGACTCACACTGTGCCGGTAGAATGGGTCAACTTTTGTAGGGTATTTGTCAAACTGTAAAGGGATCAAAGCAAAAGCTAGTTACTTAAAGAATCTACATTTCTGTTTGCTGCATCAACTGACGTAGTAGCCCTAAGTAAGCATCTCTGTCATCAGACTCCATGACCTCATTGGATATGAAACCATTCTGATACTCCTGAGTCACTCGGACAAGAAATGGAGAAACAAGGTGAAAACCCATGTGGTGCATTTACGGCCTGGCCACACTACAGTGTCTTTCTTTCTAGTCTATATCTAGGGATAGGCACAAAACATCTAATAGAGAATATAGGCAATTATTCAAATAAATAAGAGAGAAGTGAATCTCTGGTCTGATATATCCAGAAAATTCCCTCCTTTTTCATCTTCACTCTGGCAGAAGAACTGGATGTTCAGTTATTTACTGACATGACTCACACCCCCAATACAAGGCAATCGGGGCTAAGTCTTAGTACCTTTCTCTTGAGCAGAAAGGAGCACACCATTGTTTCCCCTAATTAACATCACCACCCTGGTGCTGTGACTCCCCTCCCTTAGATTTAATTTACTTGTGCAATAGTTCACCCAGGCTAGCACAAACTCTCCCAAAATAATAGGCCCTTACAAATATAACTATGGAGAAGTATATGTAGTTCATCCAGAAAGAAGATACAAGATTTACTCAAAATTGTTTTTGGTCCCAAGGCCTCATCTCGAATATTCTTCTAAATAAAATGTATAAAGTAAACCTTAAAATATATTTACTTTAAAAAATTAAGCTGAACAAAATGGGGAAGTGTGAGAGGGGAGAGGATGCAAAGTTTGAAAGGAACAACCTCCTAAAACCATGGGATTCTAATTCTTACAAGGCCCAGATTAGCTGCCTTCTTAATGAGGCATCAAAAATTAAATGAGTAAAACCCTCTAATACTGTTTCAGACAGGGCTTTACCTCAGAATATTTAGTACCCTAATATGCCACTATTCCTCACAGTTAAGTTAAAAAGAAAATCCCAACTGGTTCGCCAGGCATGGGCTATGTCCCAAGCAAGACCATTTCACTGCCAGGGGAGCCTCTACCGCCAGGCGGGCTCTGACCCTGCAGGGCGCGGCCCCCTCTGACCACCTGGAGACAGAGCACAATGCCCGACTGCGGTGCTGTCTGATGACATACGAGAAACGCCATCTGAAAGGGTGGCTGGGTGGGGGGCGGGGTGGCACTGTAGTCTGCAGTCCAACACTCAGTCCTCCTCCTGGCTCCCAGGACTGATGAGCATTTGTTGGCTCATACTTGGTGCAAAGCACTGACAGATACATTTTTATATTTGGTGGCAACTCCTCAAGATGCTCAAGAGAAGAAAATTACCCTTTAGGACGTTAACTACTCACACTGGATGTGACTGTTTGAGGGCATCTTGAATGAAACCCACCCACAGTGCTAGAGATGACTGTCCTGGGTAGGGCCTTCTTCGGGCCCATGCCCTTCCCTCCAGGGTACACAGGGCCCCAGGGGCCCCTGACCAGCTGCTGCGCCCCAGGAGCCCTGTCCTGTCACCCGGGGGCCCCGCGCAGCCCCCGGAGCCCCGTCCGCCCCCTGCCCGGCCCTGCCCGCGAAGCGGTCATCCTCACGTTTCTGACCGCGGTACGCACCATGGGTGGTGCCGGCGTGGGCATGATGGCAGCGGGCGGGAGCGCGTGTGGGAACGGCGTGAAGGTGTGCTGGTGCGTATGCTGGTGCGTGTGCTGGTGCTGATGCTGGTGCTGGTGGAACTCGGTGCGCAGGTAGGGCGGGGGCCCCAGGGACGCCCCGCGGTCTGCGCTCTGCGACGCCAGGAAGCGCGTGTTCAGTTCCTGCCGCAAAATGTCTTGCTCTGCAAGAAAGGAGGGAGAGGATGACATCCTCCCGCACCAGCGATGTCCTCAGCACAGCGCGGCCCGGTGGCAGAGGGGCGCCAGCCAAGGGCGCACGGCTCTTGGGTAGCGGGCGCAGGCAGAGGGGCCACACACAGCGGACACCAAGGCCCGCCGCCGCTGTTCTGTCTGCCTGGGGCGTCGTCAGTGCGCTGCTGACAGGCTCCAGCCCAAATAGCCAGAGCCGGTGCAACCATTTCTGCCTGCAGAGCAAGCCCGTCCTTGGCACATGGCCTGCCCGTGCCTCAGTTTCCTTATTTATCACGTGGGGATGGTAATACGGCCCATGCTATAGGTTTGTTTTGTGGGTTAAAAGAATTAACATATTTCAGAACTTAGGAGGACTGATGGCACACTGGATAGACGCCGCTGTTCACATGGCATTCACGCCCTATCAAGGGTAAATCACTGTTTTACAGCTATTTCAGTGGTTTAAACACAGTATGGCTACAGTGGACCCAAAAGTGGGACACTTGGCCTGATCAATACAGGTGTGAAGGAAAGGACCCAATACCTAACGCTAGGTCTGTCCTTAAAATTCTGGGATGCCTTGTCACAAAAAGTTCCCCTTCCCTTTCCAAGAAGGTAAAAGGCCCTATTCAACCAAAACAGAGCCCTTAAAACAGGATGCAACTGAAGATCCGTAATGAAACAGACCCGGGCCTGGGAGAGCTTCCATCACTATGAGGAGACCAGGCGAAGGCACGCGGTCGCGCTTTCCTGCTCAGTGGGTGACCTCGGCTTGACAAGCCTCAGGACTTCAAGCACATGGAACTCCTGCGCGTGTCTGAGTCAGCCAGGTTGTATGGGTACGGGTACAATTTTTGCTGCACCTCGGCCCACAAGGGATTGGAGGGAGAGCACGAGGACGCGCACCGCAGGCTGCGGTTCAGGGCCCGCACAGCCAGCAGGGGCGGGAGTGAGCGGGCAGCCAGGCGGGCCAGCCCCTCCGTCCTACCTGAGTAAGTGCTCCCGGCTGGGTGTCCGGGCACCTGCAGGCTCCCTGATGTCAGAGGCGGTGGAGGAGGCAGGGCAGTGGGAGGGGCAAACATATTGGGGTGGTGGGGGTGCGCGGGGGGTTGGAGGGTGGGTGTGAAGCTGTGCAGGGGGCTGTGGCTGGGCAGCGAGAGGGCGAACGGGGAGGCCGAGGGGTGGTGGGAGGCGTGCGGAGCGGCCGGCTGAGTCTTCGCGGGCGGGCTACCTCTGCTGCGGCAACCAGATGAAATAAAGGGAAGAGAGAAGAGGTCAGTGGCTTAGTTTCTGCGAAACAGTCCCATCTCCCCGCCCAGCCTTTCCACGCTCTTGCTCTCGTCCCTTCTCTTCACAGACCCTCCTGCACTCGCCAGAGGCTTCTGCTGGAATCACAGATCCTCTAACTACCATGGACTCAGCCAAACAGAAACCGCTGCTCTGGAGTTATTGGCATCTCGGGGCTCGGAGAGCTGATTCTGTGGGAAACTCAAGCCTGCTCCCCCTCTATGGCCAGAGCCTCATCCTGGCCCCGAGAAGGCCCCCTGCCTTCCCACCCTCTACTAGCCACATATTATGAAGCAATGAGATGAACAAAAAGGAGTAAGAACAATGGCCTGACTAGTCCCATTTGTCTACTACTATTCTGTGAAGAATCCCAGATACGAGGGGAACCAGGGAGCTCAGCACCCCAGAACCTCTATGTCTGGAGGCCACAGAGAAGGCCTAGGGGGCAGGGCATTGGCTCCCAATAAGGCAGGTTCCTTGCCCTGTCAAAGACAGGAAAAAGCTAGCCCAGAACCAAGTTACCAGACTGTCACTAGGAAAAATGACACTAGAGACACAGAGCTGTGAGGGGGTGGGATTCCCATCCTGGGACAAGCAGGGGGGCACTGGCCATGTGCCCCAGGTCTGTCTCCCTAATCTCAGCATTTCTCCTTCATGCTAATTTTTAAACTTTCCTTAGTCATTTGGCAAAGATAAGACAGGCCAGAGCCTGGGTCTCCATGCAGGAGCTTCTCTCTAAACCCAGCTTGTTTCGTTTCTACTTATAGTAAATTACAAGGAAAACCACCTCAAACCAGAACACAACTGCTCCCAATCTTCCTGCCTTTGCATCTGCAGGGAGCTGTCCTCAGAGGCCAGTGGCCTTCCTTCTAAGAATCTTAACATGATGATCTCTGATGAGCCTTGGTCTCCACTCCCTGCCTGACCCCAGGGAACGGTGGCGCTCCCAGGCACAGCACCCTCCTTGCTGTTTCTGAAGCACGCCCCCGCCTGCCTTGGCTCACACAGGAGTCTCTCATATTCCAGTTCTGCACAATGTCCTCACTACTACCCAGGCCCGACCCACCCATCCTCTCCCTGAAACCTGAGCCTTACAAAGGGCCCTCGCCCTGCCTTCCAGCCTCTGCCACCAGGGAAATTCCAGTCTCCTTGCTGTTACCCTAATACCTGCCTGTCCCGAAGATGACAACCAAAGTCAGGCAAAAAAGGGCAGGTTGGCTCACCTTAAACTGTTGAGGCTTAAGCTACTGCTGTTGTAGGCTGACAAAGGCTGGGGGAGGCTCTGGGACGAGGGGTGGGCCTGCACGGGAGGCAGGCTCTGGTGGAGCAGCTGGCTGGGCGACTGCGGCCGGGGTGGCCTCTGCGCCGGGGGCGGGGGCGCGGGTGGCAGCTGGACCTCTGGGGGTGCCTGGGGCGGCTGTGTGCTTGGCCTTGGGGGCTGAGGTGGGGCCTCTGTGCGCGGCACCAAGTCAGGGCCTGGAGAAGGAGCTCGGGGCTGGGGTTCCACCTGGGGCTGGGGCAGCGGCTGTGGGGCCTGAGGGCAGGGGTCTTTAAGCACCACGGACTCAAAGATCGGCTCTTTGCAACAGTCCTGGCTCTTCTCCTGGCTTCTCTCTAGACCCGATATCTTGGGGACAATCGGCCCCGCATCCTGGCTGTCATGTTCGGGTAGCGTGCCAACACCTAACTCCGGATCTGCATGGGGAGAGCAAAGACAAAACCACAGGTGGTAACACATGAGTGTGACATACAGAGCCCAAAGCCACCTGCCACGCCAGGCCACGCAGTCCCAAGGACACCACCATATCCTGACTTTTCCATGTTTGGGGCATGAGCACACTGTGAACTGGCCAGTGGGCTATGGGGAGAAACGGGGGAGCAGCCTTTGCCCCCTAGGGAGGAAGGTGACACAGCCAAAGCAGGCTGCATTCCAGAAAGCAGCCTAGGCTGCCAGAATCTGAAAATGAATGTTTTCCTTAATCTTGACCAAGCCTTTCATGGAGCAAAATTAAGAAACAATAGCCAAGTTGATTTTTCTCTTTTAAAATAAATACAGTTCTTGAATACACAAAAGACAAGTATTTTCAATAGCAAATGAAGCAAGCATGATTTAACCACATGCAGAGGTTTCTTCTTGGCCTTGCCTTATCCCGCCTTTCCCTTTTGACTGATGAGGCGCACTGGACATTTAGAGAAAAATGCTTTGTTTAGCAAATGCTAAACTGGGCACCTTGGGCACACTGATGCTCAAGAATGACTCTAGCAACATCTGACACTGAAGGTACAAACAGGAATGTCGATCAAATTTACTGTCAACCACACATGCTAGAGCTTTCAAAGGATGCCTCCTGGACCACTGGAGGGAAGGGCCCACACCCAAGTGAGGACAGGGGTGAGATGCTGGTTGTAGAGACAAAGCCTGTATGTAAAATTTAGGTAGAATTCTACAATCATGTAAGAAATATAGAAAATACATGATCCTGATATGAACTTAAAAGATATGTTCCCCTGCAAAGGTCAGACCATTTCTATGACATCTTTTAGAGTGGTTTTCTGGTACAAATCAAATTCCATAAAGTCCTCTAACAGAAGGATGAAAGACAAATATGGCATTAAGTATAAGGAAATGGCCCTATTTACGAGTAAGCCTTTTGTATACATCTTAGGGAAAATTACCTTTCCCCCATTTTTGTGCTAAAAAACCCATTCTTTTATCATCACACAGTTTAGTGATAGGAAGAGAGCTGATGACACTGTTCTCTGAAAAAAGGGTGTGTTTCTAGGCGTTTCCTAAATGAGCTACATTGGGCATGAACTTGACAATCTCACCGGATCAAGTGTGAAAAGTATGTGATATTCTCACTGGTCCTACTGATTTCTGTGGATGTACTCCTGGATATGCACCCTTGTCATTTTTCTTCCTTGGATTTTGGATCAAAGCAGCTCATTATTTTCAATGTTCTTTTGGTTTAACACACCAAGTGTGTAAGATGCACAAAAGGAACAACAAGCTGTTTTATTAACAAAGCCCATTTTTGGCTAATACTGCCGTGGCTGTCTTCAATCCCACAGGCCATCCTCAACAAGTACACGAACATGCTGCAAGGAGAGGCCCCTTTTCACATGTTTCAGGTGTGAAAGGATAAAACGTCCAATCAGGCACCAGTGAGGCTGATTCTAGGTTTCCGACATTTCACTCACAAATATTTCTATCCTGTGCTGTCTTCAAAACCTTTTTAGGAAGAGATTTACTTATGATAAACTGAAATGTTACGAATCCCCAAAGCCTTAGTTTCTAACTTGAGGGTTGAGAGAGAACACGATGTTTGCTGTGGACAGGCCCCGTTCTGCCAGAAGAGTGCCTAACTCAAGAGGGAAAACTTTATCTGCAGACATCTGCATCTAGGGGTTCCGGCTCTGCTTCTCTTTCAATGCTTCATCCCCCATTTTCACGAGATTTTCCACAGCAAGTTAATTACACGACCTCGTTGCAAAACTCAGGCTTCCCACAAGGCAGGCTGGTTAGCTAGGTCTGGGGCAGAAAGCACTGACACCCCAGAAATGCTCTAACAGCACAAAGTAAGAGAGACTTCCTCGATGGAAGGTTCTGTGTGCATATGCAGGGACTCGTCTCTCTCTGACGTCTAATTTGGGATTATTATATCAGGCTTCCTACATGGCAGGAACACACTTCTCTCCTTTTGTATGGCTTAGTTCTCTCCTTAATGAGATGGTGAAAAATAACTACATAAACATTTTCTATCTTGTTAAAGCTTAAATTCAAATTCATGATTGCCCTGCAGAAATCAGTATCTAGACAAAGTTTCTCTCTGACATAAAGAGAATGTTTCATCTCCCAAGAGATATCACCCAAGGATATCATTTATATTTACTTATGCTGATAAGGAAGCACATTAGAGATACATAGGTAAGTGCTTCATATATCTAGCTTGACTATATTTATCTCCTTGTTCTTTGATGAGCCTCTAGAATTTGGATGAACAGCCCAGTTTGCAGGAGGTATTATGTAGTGTTGGACTAGTTTCCCAAGACTCTGTACAAGCAAATGGACTTGCTTTCATGCCTTTTCTACTGCCCATTGTCTCAGAACCAAGTAAAACACAGCTAGAGACTTGGGAGGCATGGCCATCAGTGAGGACTGGTGAGGTAAAGGCAGGCCAGAACCTCTCCAGTAAACCCTGCATATTTGTATGGACCAGTCTGTGATGAAGGACTAGGAACCTAGAAGGGTAGAATTCTGGAACAAGACCAGAGGCTGGAAAACCATCCTAGCACTCCTCAAACTCTCCTGAGCCTACAAGTCACTGCAGATCTGACTAAAAGGCAGATTTTTAGTTCAGCATGGCTGGGGTGGGGCTCCAGAGTCTGACTTTCTCAGAACCTCCCATGGGATGTTGATGCTTGGACTACCTATTAGGAGCAAGGATCTAATCCACTGCTTGGACAGTTCAGGAGTCAGTACACAGAAGGCAGGGTACTTACTCACTGGAGGTCATTGGCTGCTAAGTAAATCCAATGACTTAAGTTGTAATCCTAACTCTGCCCCTACTAAGTGCTTTTTCCCTAATTTATACTGTGCTGTCCCCTAAGATGCGAAAGTCCTAAAGCAAAGCAGGTAATGGCAAACCCAGGATCCAGATGAAATATTTAAGTGTATATAAACAGTGCAAAACGTCAGGAAAGCTACAAAGAGTTGCTGGAAGGGCTCACTGAACCTGAAGGCTATCATCCATCCATCACTGCCCTGGTGCTGCAGCCTGGAAGCAAGGCAACTGGCAGGTTTGAAGTCTGGTAGGAACTTTGGGGCTCCCCATTCACAGGAGTCCCTTGAAGAGCTGATTAGGCGTCATACTTTTTTGTGGCTGATCGGTAATGCATTTTCTTTTCCTTCAATTAGTCAATAAATGTATCTTCCCAGTTAAGCTTTTCCATCTTGACAGTCCATTTGTCTTACTGTGCTGCTCCGAAGTTGGCAAGAACACATTATGCACAATCATTTTGTCTTGCTCTGTGTGCCCTGAATTTGCCAATGGACAAAATTTGCTGAGGTTGAAAGAAGAATGTGCAAACTGAACGTTATTTAGAAGTTTCATTCATTACATTTTGGGGTTTTAAAATCTCTCTCCTTGTAATTATAAAAATAACACATTGTGCTTATAATAAAAGACATGTAAATTTAAATTACACTGCATACTACACAGTAAAAAGGGTGAATTTACTGCATGGAGATTATACCTCAATAAACTTGACTCAAACACCATAAATTTTTAAAGACTTAAGGGTAGATGAGAACAAATATGTTTGACTTTCATACTAATTTGACACAAAGTCCCTAGGAAAAATGGGCCCTTTTGCACTTTACTAGCAGAAGGTAAATCCTACAACCTCTACGGAAGGCAATTTAACAACATGTAGCCAAAAAAGGGAGTTCCCACCACCTACTGTGTCAGGATTTGGTCTATAGACACAATAACACAATGGTTTAAATTGCAAGCTTGCAAACAACTCAATGTAATCATGGTTATATATAAATTTGGTACATTCCTACAATGGAAAATATTGCAGCTGTAAAAATGAATGAGGAACTCTGTGTGTACAATGTATAGTACATGCTAACTTTTGTGAAAAATGGAAGATAACATATATTCATTTTCATGTATAAAGGAGCGCTGGGAGAATACCTAAGAAATCAGCAGTAGTGGCCACCTTTCGAGGGCTTGGGGAGGAGTGAGTACTAGACAGGATGTGGGAGGAGGTGGATAGTGCTGTCTGCACACCGATATATTTACATTTTGGAATTGGGTGATCATGTTACCTATAAAAATTTTAAAAAGAAAACTGGTCTTATATTTAAAGCAAAGAAAGAAAAGCAAACAAAACTGGGAATATAAAGAGTGGTATGATTACAGGCATGGAGAGTGTATTTTATATAAAATAAGAAAATATAATGCACAAATTTGTAATAAATTTGAAAACAAATGGATTTTGTGAAAAAACAGAACTTACTAAGATAGGTTCAAAAACAAACAAACCTGATCATGAAAGTAAACTGAAAATCTGCTCAATAATCCACTCCCTACCCAAAAAAATCCAAAAAAGTTACCAAGTGCATATATTGTTAGAGACACTGAGGAATAAACCTGTATGAAACAAGTATTCCTGCCAATTAAATTGAAAATCAACTGCAAACATAACAAAAAGAAGAGGCAAAAGTAATATTTATTTAAAGTATAATTATCTAAGTAGATTAACACAGCACCCAGCTGGAAATATATTAGAATAAGAGTACCTCATTAAGATACCCAAATAAAGAAAAGCCACAGATATCAGTAGCTTTTCTACACACCAGCAATAGTAAACAGAAAATAAAAAAAGGACCTCCTTTACAATAACAAAAATCATGTAATAATAGTTGAGAACGAACCTAACAGGAAAATTACAAGGCCTATAAACTTTCAGAAATGTATTCCCCAAAATGCTTTGAGAGCAATGTTCAAGGGTGTTTTATGTGAGAGAGAGAGAGAGAGAGGGGGAAACAAGTTAAAGCCATGTTAAGAGGTGGTTCTCCTCAGGGGGAGTTTTCAAAATCTGTGGGAGTGTGTCTTGGCTGTCACAAGCCCTGGATGGCCCTGGGGCATTGGGGCTCTCAGGGATATTAGAAGCACTGCGATGGGAAGGACAAGCCCACACAAATCCTGGGTCACTTGCTGAAATCCCCAGGACTTCTGTGCAGCTTTAGAAAAACCTAGAAATTATCTTTTAATATAAGCACAAAATATTTTTTGTGTGTGGTTTTAATACACATGGGATTTTTCAGAAATGTAATTACTGTATGCTGTTATGTCTGTTACATTGTTATGTCTTGTTATGAACAACCAAGAGCTTGTTTATCATTTGGGATAGTCAGGACATGGATGGTAAGGCTGAGCCTGGTATTTGAGTTACCACAACTCACATGCCTGCATGAATCTGCACTGGTAGCAGCCATATATATATGCCATTCTATGCAGAGATTCAAGCATCTGACCATTTCAGTGTCTTCTAATGTAAATAAGCATTTATACAACTTAAAACATATTATGTTACTACAAATTACTTCCTACTTGTTTCTCCTTTGCATTTCACTCAGGCTTTATATAAATTTTTAAATTATATGTATAGATAGGTATATATTATATGTATAGATGAAGTATATATTTTGTTTCAGAAAGTAAAGAATAAGAGTATGTTAGAAAATATTCCTTATATTTCACAAGAGGGCATTGGGTGTGATAGGGTTGAGATTTGATGCATTATGTCCTTATGAGGACTACTGTGTGTCTAGAAGTCCAGTAAGTTACTGCAAAAATACAGTAATTACCTCATAGGGTTGCTGTGGACATTAAATTAAGTCATGTTAAGTACTTTACACAATATATAGCACAAAATAAGTGATCATTTCCAAAACTGTTGTAGGAAAATATTTAATTTCATGGAAAATACTTCATGACAAAATTGCTGATGAGTAAAATACTCTGTCACCAGTACAGTCAATACTCAAGATTATTTGTGTAAATGTATATATGAATGCACAGAAAAAAGATATGCATCAGAATATTAATTCCAATCCCATTATCTAGAAATAACCATTGACTTTTACTTAAACTTTTTGTTTTTAACATAAATTTGCATATTTTCTATAATGAAAATAATTACTATAAAAGAAAAAAAGGGTATGACATTTTTAAATGAGTCCTTCATGGATAACATACTTCCCCCATCAAAAGACGTCAACTGAGAAAGTGATTGTTCAAGTCCTTCTAAACTGCCTTACCTACTGGATGGACTATTTTAAAAAGCTCTTCACCCAGAGGACAGATCAATTTTTGTCTCTCAAAAATAGTAAGAGTTGGTGTGCGTTAGCCTCCCAGCTACCCTCACATTTCTAAGTGGTTCTAAATGGGTATATTTGGGCAGGAAGGAAATGGTGAATATTAATGATGAAGAAGGAAGAGGAGGAAAAGCAGGAAAACTCTCACAGGGCACATTTCTGTGCTTCTGCTCTTTACACGTTTATATTTGATTAGGAAGTCCTAATAGGACTTAGTGCCTACAGGTCATTACCACAGAAGATATGAACAAGCCTTAAAGACATCAAAAAACCCATGTAGGACACTGGCCATAGGCAGTATGTCCAGCCAGCCATCTGTATCTTTCTGAATGTCTGATCCCCATTGTCTAGAAATGGACATGTCCGATTGTTACGCTAGTCTATCTTCTAGTTAACGTCTCTACATATTTCCCCAAGTGATGGAGCTATAAAGACCTCACTACATGGAAGGAATGAAGACTGCAGCCAAATAAGAAAAAGAACTCAAGACTTTCAACAATAAAAAGCCCAGAAACACACAGAAGCATGTTTCTGAATCACACGCCATTATTTCCAGCTGCTATCAATACCCAGTCTTTAAACACTTTCCCTTGTCTATTCTGTTACCTCAAAATACTATCGTTTTTAGCAAAGGCTTCATATTTTGTAGACATCTATTAAAAAATTGCACTACTGACAAAGTTGACAACTCTCCCCAAGTTTTAAGTTCTGTCTCCCAAGCTCTCTGTGCCACTGGTATTTTGTAGAAAAGGGCCACCTTCCCTAACACTTCTCTTTATTTTCCTCCTTTCCCTCTTTTCTTCACATCATTAAACAGAGACCAGTTTGTTCCATTAGCAGATTCAATTACTTGAACGAACAGAAGCATGACATTCAGTCTTGGAACTCTTCTTCTCGGTCACTGAAACTGTACAAATTGAGGCAGTCCACTGTTTGTTCAAGGCAAATTAATTTTCAAACACTGCCAGAGTGGGTGATCAGGGGAATGGTGGGTGCTTGGCAGGGCTGAAAGAGACCCCATTTTGTGCTTGTCATTTTGTGTAAACATTAATTACCAGCTGGGAAGCTAAGCTTGGGCTCAAGTCTGTATTGCAAACCTCTGAGGTCCTCCAGGGTTCCTAGTAAAAGCAAAATCCTAAAGAGGGAAAAGCAGCATTGCATCTGCCACAGCACCAGCCACCCACTGGGAAAGCTGTGCAGAGACCTGCAGATTACAGGCTGCTGCTACTGGAGAAGCTAGTTTGGATATCATCTAGTTTACCAGATTAACCTAGGGTGGGGTTAATCTCACAGGGGTTAAAGAAAAATCAACAGATTGCAGCTGAGTGTAAAACGTGTTTCAAGTTTATTCCTCATAAACCTCCCACCAGAAAGCATCAATCCTTAAGTATGTCTGTGTTTCTGATGCTGAAGACCAAAAATCTGCCTTCAAGGGGAGCATCAACTTTGACATTGCCGACTGGAGCCCATCAGAATGGCTTCTGCTTAGAGAATGGAGTGCCCTTAAAGGTCAGCCTGGACATGCAAACATTTTACTTTTTTAACTCATTTGCTTTTAGCAATAAGAAGTTAGAAAAAACAGGCGGTGCTCTACTGGGGACAGAGATGGGGGTATAATAAAAGTCTTTAAGAAAATCCAGGAGTTTCATGATCACATATGATCTTGGTGGTTTTTTACTTCATACAAGGAAAAGACTAATTAGTGTCACTTCACCTGCCCGGCACTGTGGCAGGGCCTGAGGATACAAGGATGAACACAGAACAGCCCCCATATTCTAGTGGCAGGTTGAGAACAGAAAACACAACACAGAGGAAACAACCTGAAAATAGCAGTCAGGAAAACCGCGGCCTTAAACTTCAGTGTTTGTATCTGTAAGGTTCAGAGAGAGACTTAGATCATCGGAGCTCATGAAGATACCTACTCGTATTTTATTGATTCTAAGTTATGGCTGGTAAAAGATGATTCTGAGTTATGGATGATTATCTAGAGCAAGATAATCCTTGCCACACTGACCTCAAGGATAAGTCTTAGGCTCAAATAAACTGAATCGTATTCCAGGCTGTGGAGAGACCTGATGTGAGAAGCAAGGTTCAAGGATGAAAATGAAGGATGAAATTTCCGACACCTTCAGAGAACACTAGAATATCTCCAGATACCAGTTTCAGAGAAATGCCCAAGCTTTCATGTTTTGCCTCAAAGACACACTCCCATTATTTTTGCTCACGTCCTCCTGCCAGCCCCTTATTCATCAGCTGGCCTCTCTGGAGGACATCAGCTCCTGCTTGGTTCCAGCTCTACCACCTCTGCCTCCGTCCCCGCCCCCCACAGCCCCTCCCATGAGTTCAGCTTCCTGGCTTGGCTGCTCCTCGCACAGGACACGCGCTGCACACACACCCCCACGCACAGCTATCCTTAAACCCAGGGCAGGCTCAGCTCTTAACAAGACACATTTGTGTCTGTACATTAGCACAGGGGCTCCTTTCAAGGCAGGTGTCTGAAAGGATTTTCAACACCATGCCTGCACTCATGTAACCCAGCACGCCTCCTCTGAGGAAGGAGCACTTTGCAGGACAAGGCGATCACCATAATAAAAGCTACAGCGCACATGCCTTTGCCTGTAAGACAACAAGGTGCCCATCTGCTTCTCTTGGAAATTTTCCAAGAGGTGGTACCAAGGCACTGACAATGAATTATAACTTTAGATGTTAGTCTTCCTAAAACCTAATTATCTTACCTTCCACATGAAGAACAAACAAGTGAGGATATGAGGGAGGGGAAAAGAATGTCATCTTTCTCAAGGCAGCCCTCCCTCCAGCATTATCATTACCAAGTATAAATGAGGACTCAAAAGCTGTCAAATTCGCAGATCTGCTTATAAACCTGACACTTTCCTCACTATACTGCTGCCTGAGGCTAACTTCTCACGTCACTGCCTGAGGGTTTCATGTCCACAGCCAGAAGGGGCAATAATCGTGAGGCTAATGTGGCCCCAGTCACATTCTGAAGCAAAAATTCTTTGGTCTAATGTGTCCTTGTCATTTCACCTCTTAATGTAATATGCAGTCTTTCTCGGATCTGTACATGTCTCTTGTATCAGGATGTTTATGACATTATGGGGCTATGGCATAAGGCATCTAGCTAGCAATGTTTACACTCTACCAGGTCAGTATGCCCTCTAAGGTTGGCACATAATTGGCTCTAGGTTAAAGCCTACTTTCACCGCTTTGAACCTTAACAAAGATTATTTTCTTATGGATGAAGGTAAAAGCCACCAGCACCAAAGACATTCTGAAATACTATGAGTCACCCTACCTTCCTGCTTTCAGCACTATGACTCTGTTTTGTCGACTTCAGGCACTGCTTAGACAATCACTGAGACCCATTTAGTAATGAGACTGGGTGGGGTGTGCAGTGATGGCATGGAAGAATTTCCAACTTCGAGGGTATCTTGGGCTTTCCTTAGCTCCCTGGCCTTACATACAAGTCCTCCCCACTCCAAGTTTCTTCTTAAGCCTCTGCATGTAGGGCTCTGATGTGCCAGCTGCACTTCCAGGTGACAAGTTTCAGTCCACACTGGCTTACTCTCTCACCGCTCAGAGCCCACAGGAGCACACACACTGTATCCCTCTAGAATGAGGGTCACCTGCTTCATGCAACATCCTGGACCTACTCCTCTTCCCTCAAAGTCACCCTCCCTCAGTGTCCAGGTATCAAAAGGAAGGTCTGAAGTTGCCCTAGTACAAAGGAGGGAAGTGAAGAAGGGATCCCACAGAGCCAGACATGTGGACTGCTCTGGCCCTGGGCTCATGTGAGTCAAGAGAGGTGCAGGGGAGGAAGCGGTGGTTAACTGCCATGAGCTACACTAGCGCCCTCAGTTGTTTTCTACCACATCCCAGAGAAGAAGGCTATTCCTTCAGAACATCATCAAATATCCTAGAAGAGCTATTTTCCCAATGTATGGAGGGGAAACCATAAGAGCCAATGAAAACTCTAAGAGTCCTCTCAGCAGGTCCCTGTGAGAAGTGGGCTTTTTTCTGCCTTGGGAAATATACCATCCTTTGGCAATGAGTGCTGTCAGCATTCAGACGTTGCCTATCTATATTCCCGAAGACAGATGACAAACTCCTCCCTAAGTCTGTTCAAGCAACCTGCTATGACCCATGGGACCTGGGTGCTGCCAAGGCCTTGCAATCTGTCTGACTAGCTTATGTGTGAGCACCACAGATGCCTCGAGAATGAATCCATGAGAGTGGCTTTTTTTCTGACATCAGGGAGCCTTTGATTTTTTAGCTAAAAAAAAAGCAGGGAAAAGAGGTTTTTGACAGTTTCTCTAGGTAAATTTTGATATGTTGGGACTCAAATTTGCATCACCTCATACTCTGATTTCAATGTATTCTACAATTCTCCATATTCCAAATGTGGTCCACAGGCCAGCAATACTAGTAGCATCACTGGGACCTACTTAGGAAGGTAAAATCACAGCTGCTACCCACATGCACATTCGTGTGAGTAAAGCACTGCTGGGAGCGTGGGGGGCCCTCAGCAAGCCCCACTGTGAGGGCTGCCATCCACAAGGTCTTCATCTCCCAAGACCCGCTCCCAGAATAACTCCCAGCAATCCCTCCCCAGGTGCATTCTCTACCAGCATGCTAGCTGCTGCCGGGGTGCAGTGGTGGGCAGCTGGTGGTGTCGTTCGCACATCAGGAGCCGCCCCCAATCCTGAACGGAGTCAGGAAAAGTGGCAACAGTGTGCTCTTATTCGTGGTGATACTCCCCACCCTGCTCCATGCACACTCACACTGGCTCACTTGCCATGCAGAACATTACAGAGTCTTGCCCAAAAGCAGAGCCATGAGCCACCTTCAATAAACTGACAGCTATCACATAGAAGAGGAAGTAGATTTATTGTGAATGGCACCACAGGCAGAAGCAGGACCAAAGAAATGTAATTGTAGAAGTAACCAGTTGGAAATGGTCTTGGCGGTCGCACAAGGGAACAAGCAAATGTTTTATTTTGCTCTTCACTAGGAGTGTCCGAGGGGACACTGAATGACCATGACAAGGATTTTGAAGAGTCAGTTATGAAATGGGGAAAAGACTGGACTAGATGACTTCTGAGATTCCAGGAGTTCCTGAATAAGACACTGGTAGCACACTCCTTGGAAGAACATAATTTCTTTCCTTTATCTTTCCAGAACTCAGTCTTCTAAAGTATCTCACTTGTAGGTTAAAGAAAACTATCTCCTTGATTTGCAGATTTTGATAAGTGCAACATCTTCAATACTTATAAACTAAGAATACCTAAACCAAATGACTACGCACATAAGTGTTTTTTAGGAACAGAAGAAGTAAATCTGCTAATCCCCAGCCATGAATTTTATAAACTTGAGATTTTTAAAAAATGGAGTGAGGGGGTGTGCAGTGCAGTTTCCTCTATTTCAAATATTTTATCTTCATTAAAGGACAAGTCTACCAATCTTTAAAATGATTTTCTAGATATCATCCATATGATAGATACTTGGTAGACAAATAAAATCTGCTATTATTTCATCACTTGTCATTTCCTTTCATTATCCTCAATTTATCATAGAAAAAAGAAACGTGGTCAATGTAACATTTGAAGCTACATGTATGTAACGTTTGGGAAACAGTAAAGATGATGACAACGCCAGCGTAACAGAAACCACATATCCAGGGGGGTTCCGTAGTGTAATGATTAACACTCTGGACTCTGAAACTCCAAATCTGCTTGAGTCACCTTTCAGAACTGAAATGTTAACAACCATCCTCTAGAAATGAACAGTGGGTAATTGTAACTGTCCTTGGATAGAGATGGAGCTAGAATAAGTCATCAGAACAGTCCTGCTGCCTCCCATTTACAGCTGTAATCCCAGAAGGGAAATGCTGTCAGACCTGTCACAATGACTTAAACCCCCCTGCGAATGCCTGAACTTGATCTTCAGAGACATTTTCAAACTAGAATGCAATAGGTAATATGGCATTCGTTTGTTTTGTCTTCAGCTGCCTGAGCATCCTGTCTACCATCATTCCTAGTTCAACATGACTAAAATCAAACCCATCCCCACTCCAGCTCTGCCTTCCCCATCCCCAGCATCAAAGGTCAGAAACACTGCATCAATTTCATTTCATTTCCCCTTCTAATAATCAGTGGCTCCCATGTGAATTACTGCTTATATGATGCCATTTAACACAAATAAAGCAACAGTTACAGAATCTGCTGCTTTCTAGGAGGCTCAGTGAGCTTTTAAAATATAAATCCTATCAGTGCTGTCAACCCCATTTAAAGCCTTAGCTTCCCATCACAGGTAAACTGCCAGCTCCTCTGCAGGGCCCCTGTGGCACTCTCGCTCTGCTCCAGACCACCATCCAAATGCTCCATTCTCCTGCTCACTCCCCTCTGCACAAACAAGTGCTTTTAAATCCCACCTTCCAAAGTCCTATTTAGACAAACCCCCTTGCTAATGCTTCTCCAGTCACTGGCAGCCTCTGGCGACCACCCCAACTGTCCAATTAACTTCTAGTCTAGATACTTAATGCTGGGGGACTCACCAGGCACTTACTACATTTTCTTACTGGTATTTTAATACATACAACTAGTTTTTTGAGAGACGGATCTCTTAAAATCTTTGCATTTATTTCAGTCCCAAACACAATGCCTTCAACAGAGTGAACACTTGATAAATACTTGATTTCTTCAGCCACATAATAATCAACTTACAAAACCTAAGCAAGTGTCTTTATATCTGCAATTCAAAGGGAAAAAAAATCACCATGAGCAAAATACTCAATAAACAATTACACAGTAAGCAAGAAAAATCATGTCTCCTTAGAGTTGTTCCCATAATTGAACATTATACTGCAGTAAGAACACAGGTGAATGTAAAATAATTGGAAGCCATTATGAAGTTTAAAGATCCATTTTTGATATATAATGAGACTAATGTTCTATTTTGAATTATAAAAGATTCTAATAGTTTTGGGGTATTTTTTTGTGTAACAAGAAAAAAATCGCAGGGCAATTGAAAGCACATCATGTTAAAGGAGAGCTGTATTAATGATCAAAGGTGGGTAAGGGGGTTCTTTGTCTATGCCTATGGCCTGCATGCTGGGTCTAAAGTAGTCTACAGGCCTTGTGAGCACAGATACAACGTTAGATGTATTGCCAAAATAAATAAGAAAATGTAAATAGTTGTTAACCTGGGGAAGAGCTGTGGGCGGTATCAAGAGGATTTTTATTCTTCACCTTCTACAGTATTTAAATTTTCAACGTGGGTTTAAACCCAGAAATGTGATTCAAAGTCAAAAAACTGCAAATCAGCCTAATACATTCATTATGAGAAAACCAAAGAGGAAAATTTTTTAAAAGTTGCCCAAAGACAACTGCTGAAAACTGAACAGAAAAATGACACAGTAGTGAAACAAGGAACAGCAGTGAATGCTGGGAGGCACAGTCCCTGGGCGATGGCACGGCACGTGGTGCCGGGGGAGAGACAGGGCTTACCTGATAGGACAGAAATCTCTGTGACTGTAAAATACAATCGGCAGACACACATACACAGCAGAATCAAACTGAGAAATCATAAAATAGATACTTAGAAAATAAGGACTTCTCCAATAAAGCAGAGGGTGAAAGTTAATTTAAGCTGAAAAAATTAACTTTTCGATTTGTTAAAAGTTGAAGTGAAAATTTAACAGTCAAATCACAATTTTTTCCTGAGAAAATACATCATTGCAGTGGAATTTGAAGGATGACTAAAAGATAGAGAGATAGGATATGCCTTATCAACGCAGAAACACTGAGAAGGGTCATCCTGAAAGAAATCCTTTTTGTCCTCAGCAATTTGACCTGACTAGAAGCACCATTTATATCTGACAGTTTGATGCTGTCAGAGGTAGAAGCTCCTCCCGCAGGAAAAACCACTCCTTGGAAGGCTGCTGACTACTGCTAAGTGACACGTGTCACTCAAGCATTTCAATGGAACAAAGACACAAAGAAATCATCAGAGCCTAAATGACAGGATCTTGAAATTCTCACTGCTGTCACCCATATGCCATCTTTCTCCAGCTTGGCTACTGTACTCGACCATGCTCGCCGGTCCCAACAATGGCACACGCCCAGCAGCCACATGGGACCTGACGTGCTCCTCTCTGTGCGCACATAGGCCACACTGGCTAATGGAATTTAAATGTGCCTGTTCCTTAAATTTCCTCCTTGTTCATATTGCCAAGGAGAGTTTTTAATCCCAAAACAGAATTTAAGTCCTGACCTTAGACAGTTCTGGAGGAGGCAGCCTAGAGTTCAAGATTCAACAGCAGGCAATTCGGCTAAGGTCCCCAAATCAGAAATGTGCTTGTCCACAACGCTCAGTAGCTTCCAAGGGTCACTGTGCAAAGAAACTCTTACAGCCCATCAGAGACAAATGGCCATAAGTCATTCACCCCTGGAGGACCTATTTTTAATTACTGACGTGCTTATGTTCCTTTAGAGCCTGACTTATTCAGATCTATAAATTGCTTTTTCCCGGTAACCACACTTAGGAAGGATGCCAGTTGAAATTTGGTGTTTTGAAAACATTGAGCCTAGAGTTTAAATATTCCCAGAGGACAAATAAAACCTATCTCCCAGGTTTAGAATAAAACTTACCTCCAAAAAGAGAGAACAATTTGAAAATGCAAATGCTAGGGACTCAAAATATGTTAGTTTATTTCTTCTCTTACAAAAATGGGGGTGGGGAAAATATCATTCACCCCATGCTTTTAACCATCCCTTCCTGCTCTCTTGAAGTGCCACCCACATTCCTTGCTTTAAATTCCTGTATGTTAGAGCTGATTACTGCTCCGAGGCAAAATGGGTCATGAGGGCCCCAGACAAGACTATACACTTGGCACAAAGGTGCACTTCTGATACAATTCTCAAATCAGTCAGTGTTGGAGAGAACAAAATAAACAAAATAAACCCATCAACTGCAAAAGAAAGCATGTCCTGCCTAGAGGCAGTGAAATCTTAATCCTCTGAAATTCACCACTGACTCACAAACACTTAAGCAGGGGTGTTTTCCCCCTAAAACCCCAGATCAAATCACTGCAAATGCTTTAATCTTTTTGAGTACAAAGAAACAATTTTCTGTCTGTCCTAACAAGGGCATATAATTACACAACATGCAGTCTGAATAAGATGCATCTTGGTGAGTTTGTGTAGTAACATTTTATAAAGAAACCCAAATATTAAACAATGGGAAACACATTTGAAGAGTAGCTGGATTAATGTAACTCGACAATTAAATGGAGAAGCTAAAATAATGTAAGTTCACTTTAGATTTCTCACAAATGAATAGAAATTATATCCCCCTTATGACACAATTTTGAGACACAATATATTAGATGCAATATGTTAAGAACTAGCTGGCTTCAAGCTATGGCTTTGCCATTTATTAGCCAAGTGCCTTTGAGTAAATGAACTTCACTTTCCAGAGCCTCGGTTTCCTCATCTGAATCAAGGGTGAGCCTCCTGATTTATGGGGTTCCTTCTAGTTCCAAGAGTCTGTGACTGTATTGGCACATTAGTTTCTTTTCAGTTAAGGCCATCAACAAATCACAGACATAAATGAGATGAAATTTTATTTTTAAATCAGACATTAGATGGGTAAAATACAAGTTTTTCCTTTATGCTATGTCTAAAGAAACTATCTCTTAAATAGACACTAACTGAAAAGTAAGAGCCATTTAAACTCTAGCTTTTAGGTTGTAGAGAAATCTGCTAAATATAACAAGTCACTAGACTTATAAAATATTCTTTAGGCTGGAGGAGCCTTTGGAAATGGCTAGATGAGCTAAATCTAAATTTGTTCCTTAAACATTTATTGTCATTCCTTCTAGTAAAAATAAATTAGTCTTCAAGACTATGAGCTTCCTGAGAATGAGCAGGTATTATAACTTATGCATCTTTATATTCCTAATGCCTGGGATACTTTAAGAACACAAAAGATGTTTTACTGATTAAGTGAAAAATAGATGAAGAAACAGGGGCTGCAATAATACTTGTTTTGAAAATGGGAATATGTTCCAGTGTAAATGCTGACAACAACAAAGGCAGAACCAATCCACAGGAATACACCGAGCATCCAAACCTCGGACACCTGCGGGCTGCCTCAGTTCACCGTGTGCACTGTAAGTCTGCCATCCACACTGGCTGTCACACTGCCCCTCTGATTACAGATAACCCTCTTTCCACCACCTCCCAAGAAACTCATAAGCAGCTATCATCCCAACATCCACTTCTACAGCAACCTCTTAGGCCTCTTTCAAGGTAAAGGCCAAATTTATTCTGACACATATTCCTTGACCATTTAATATGTGTAGAACTAAGTTACTATTTGTATAAAGTTCCTATTTGTTTAAAAAAATTGTCAGTGATGAAATTTATCTACCTAACCCATTTCTTCCCTAAATCCTGTAATTTTAATTGTTCCATTGTACATAATACAGTGATTTTTTTAGAAACATTTATGCAATGCTAGAACAAAACTGATAAAATCTGGCAAATATGTGATACAATGAGCTTCTCTTACAAAGAATGTCTAAGAATCAATCAACCATCAGTCCAGGGCACAGCTTCTAGGGGGCTGCAGGAGCATCTAGGTATCGTCTTCTTCAACTTATTTATCAAATAACTTATTTATTAGTAGGCTGAATTTGAGAGAGTTGATAAATATTTTTGACTCATTCACTCCACAAAATGTATAAGCACTTACTATGAGCTCAGTCCTGGAGAGAGAAGAGAAAGATGATGAGATGTTTAGTATCCTAGCAGAACTCATAACTGAATGGAGGAGAGACATAAACAGCTATAATGCAATGTAGTAAAAGCTCTCATACAGATATCACAAAGTCCTCTTGAAATCTCAAAGGAAGGAATGATTAACTCTCTATGACAGAAACATGAATCCCCCAAAACTAAGCTGAAATGATAGGTTAAAAGAAGAAAAAGAAGAAAAAAAAATACAATACCATCAATTGTTAAATATATACCTGAAAAACCTTTAGAACTTTAAAACACCTGCTGCTACTAAGCTTTGCATCTCCTTTCTCTTATTTGAAAACAGTTGGTATTTGCATTTGTTTTGACGTAAGCTCAAATCAGTAAAGAGCAATCCTAATGCAAGTTTTGTCTTTAAAAATAAAAATGTGCAACTGAGAAAATGGGGATGAGGTGTACTGGTTACACCACACCTGGAGAGTCAGGTGCTGCTGCCCTCACTCTTAAGAGGCCCTGTGGAAGCTGGAACAAGTTCAAAGGATGGTGACCAATCAAGACCACAGCTCCCTGGTGGTGGCTTAGTGGCTGCAGGAAGGGGGAAGGGAGGAGGCAGTGGACGTGGACACTGTCATTCAGTATTGGAAGGGCTGTCCTGTGGAAGAGGAAGTAAACTTGTCATTTGTGGCCCAAAGGGGAACAGACATCAGCCCAAGAAAAAGGAGAGTTTTCTAACAGTTAGAGCTGCCCCAAGATAGACTAGAGCTCCTGGGAACAGCATCTCAGGGATGTTCAAGCACAGGCTTTGTGATCATCTGGCAAGGAAGCTACAGACAGCAGATTAACATACCAGACAAATGGCCGAGTCTAGAACACCTTTTGGATCTTCCTCCAACTAAAAGGTTCTATGATTCCAGTTACTAAAAATTAGCTTTGTGACTTTAGGTAAGTCACATTTCTTTTCCAACTCATGACTTTAGAGCCATCTATAACACTGAAATCATGCTGTCTGGCACTTTTGTACAGATAACGAATCTATGATACAGGAAAAACAAGAAGCATAAGAAAGAGGTCAGCAAGAGCACACATAGGCCATCAATCACCTAGACCTCAATCATTCTCCCATCAACCAAAGACTTTCAATTAAAACCACAGTGAGGTATCACCTCATACCTATTAGCTTGGCTATCATCAAAAAGATGAGATACAGTAAGTGTTGTGAGGATGTGGGAATGTAAATTGGTGCAGCCATTATGGAAAACAGTATGGAGGGTCCTCGAAAAATTAGAAATAGAAATACCATACGATCCAGCAACCCCACTTCTGGATATATATCTGAAGAAAACAAATTCAAAAAGATAACTGCACCCCTGCATTCACTGCAGCATTATTTACAACAGCCAAGACGTGGAAACAACTTGAATGTACATTGACAGATGAATGGATAAAGAAGGTGTTGTGCATATCTACAGTGGAATAGTACTCAGCTTTAAAAAGAATGGAATTGTGCCATTTGTGACAACCGGGCCAAACTGTGAGGTAATGCACTAAGTGAAATAGTCAGAGAGAAAGATAAATACCCTGTGATTTCACTTATATGTAGAATCTAAAAAAACAAAACAAATGAGCAAATAAAACTAAACCAAACTCATAAGATATCGAGAATGGTACTAACTTCCACTTATAAATAAGCATGGAAATATACAGCATGGGAATGCTGTCAATAATAACTGTATTAGCTTTGTATGGTGACAGATGGTAACCAAACTTACTGTGATGATTGATGATCAGTTTGCAAATGGTGAATCACTGTATTGTACACCCAAAACTACAATAATATTATATGTCAATTATACTTCAATAAAAAAAAAATCCAAGAGTTTCCTCTACCGTGTTCTGCCCTGGATCTTTGCAGTAAACACTTTCACGAGGCTGATGAGGCTGCAAGGGGAAGAAGAAACTGTTGTGCCTTTGTCATCTCTACACATTTAAGCTGCTGCTCTGGGCAGAGTAGTTACCCCAGTGAGACTGAGACAGTTCAGAAGGGAAAATTCATTTTCACTCAAGGTGAGTAGCTGGTAAAAAGCAGATCCAGATTTGTTTCTGGATCAAGGTTTTCTGTTGTGAGCACCAAACCACTTCCTTCTGTTAAATGTTTCCATGGCTTATATGCACGGAAGACAGAAAAAGATCTGCAGAAACGTGCCATGCTCCAGCAGTACCACGGTGCCCCGTGTCCTTCCAGGTAACAGCTTGCTCTGAGATGTCTCTGGGACCAGACACCAGTGGAGCATGGGAAGGGCCTCAAAACCTTGTCGTGACCAGAGTAACAAAATGCAAATTAGTGTTCCCAGTCAGTGCGGCCCCTACACAGGGGAGCCTCGGAATGTGCTCTATATTCCGTGCACAACAGAAATGCGGAAAAGACATTTAAACCTGATTAATTTCCTTCTTTTTGAACAAGTGCATTCCAGTGTGTTAAGGACTTAAGTGAATAGGAAAAATCCACACAATTAAAATTCTAACACCCTCACTTTCCAGTGGTGGGAGGTGCGATAAAGTAGCCTATAAGGTATACCAGGCCACCTCTCCTTCCTGGACTGTCACCGCCCCCCTGGGACTGAGCCTGGAACCTCGTGCATCAAAGATCCCAGCAGCCAGGATGGCCCATGCAGCTCATCATACACTGTTTCTCTTCATTTTTGCCATGCACCTCACAGCTGTACCACTCTACATACCTATGTCTGTCATTTGTTCAAACACTTAAAGGAAAAAAACACAACTTCAGTACATGCTAGGAATAAAAAAATGCTCATCTATCTAAGCATTTTGATGGAGTCTTTTCGTCTGCTCGAGCAGCAACACCTGTCTTTCAGACCACCGAGAGAAACCCACCTGGAATCCCAGGTTCCCGCATGCGAGAAAAGGCATGGGAATGGTCATTTGTCTGCTCCCACCACACGTTTCAAGGACACAGCTAAACAACTGCTGCTCACAGCGTGTTTGCGCCTTCTCAGCTTCAAGTGTGTGCCTGCCTGACAAGACACTCAGGTTGCCTGCAAGACTGTGTGTCCCGGTTCTTCACTAGGTTTGTAGAGGGACCCATCAAGCTTTCAAAGCCTCCCAACCAAAGAGTCTTGGGGTAGCTCTGCTGCGCCTTTAATTACAGCTTTCAGTTTAGGGACTTTGACTAAAAGCTGGTTAAAGAATGTCTTTAATAGAAGCCTTCAATAGAGGGCTTTGTTAATCCCCACTGCCTAAATGTTAAAATCTAATTAATTTGTATATTAAAATGCCTCTCTTTATTGTTAATTAGCTACAGTATAATAATCTGCTACATTATATTTTACTGCTAATCACAACATCAGTAAAATGGGCGATGACTTTTTCCCCTCTTCAAGGTTACCCATAAAGCTCCAGGGCTCTGAAACAGATGAGGAGGCCCTTCCCTTTGTCACCCTTCTTGGCTAATCCTTTTCTCTGGATTTTAGGTCATTTCAACATCCTGAGCACTCCTTGATAATGAAGAAACTATACAGTAGTAATAAAGCAGTAAAGAAAAATGCATTTTAGTCCAATCTGGCAACTATCCCTACCTCCAAAACTCACACATAAATGAGAACTGGATACCACAGGTTAGGTATTTCTATTCCACGCTACAAATAATAGAGCAAACTGGGCTTCCTTCTGACTCAAACCCAGAAACATGACATTCTGATTCCATTTTGATTCTAGGAACTATGCACAATTTACACTGTAGATGTTTCTAGGACATGCAACATTGGCGAAGTCTAATTTTCCAGGCCCTTTCTGTATACAGGTACTTCAAGTCACTAGACAACAAGGGGTAGGCTGATACCTGGAAAACTCCCTGCTCTGTCAGCACCTGGAAAATGCAACTAGAACCTAGTGGGATCATCAGCCTGTATGGATTAACCCGATTTGTTACTTTTCCCCAACTCCCTGCATTTTCTACTTGTCACTGCTTGCTAGGTGTCCAGCAGATAAGCATTAAGTAAAAGGAATGATTGTTCTCCTTGTGAGCAGTTATGGTCACTGTTTTAATCAGCTGAGAGAGTAACACTGTGGGCTAATGGGGAGACTGCAATGATCGGGAAGAACCCCTTCTGACTGGTAACGTAGCTGAGTGACAGAGGCAGGGCTGGTGAACACCCAGGATTTACAAGGAGGTGAAGGGGTGAGGAGGTTGGGAACAGGGAACAGAGGGGCTTATTTACGACTCTCGTGCACAATCAATCTAGGCTATGTCTGGATCTTTCTAACAGTCAGAGATGCACTTTGTGGAAACAATGTCCTCCGAAGAGTAAGAAACAGCAACTACAACTCTGATAAGCCGGCTTTCGGGATGTGACAAACAGCATAAATATTTCTCATTCCTTGTACAGTTCGGTGTAGCCCACCTGCTGGTGTTCTCTTCACCAGGGACACAGGCTTTCAACTAATAGCCTGTCAATCAGAATAAGTCCCTCTCTAAGTCACTACTGTTTGGGTGGATTAACAACTGTACATAAAAAGCACTGACCTGACATTTTAAAAAAATAAAGATGAACTTAACTTAAACCATATATATTATAAATACATTTTTCTTTATACACTCTAACCACATTACTAATTTAGGAAAACAGAAAACAAAAATACCTAGTACCAAACCCTGACAACATATATAAAGCACACCTGTTATTTCATCTTTTCTTCATTCATGCAGAATATTTTTCTACACTAATATCTGATCTTCACAATGATCATTTCTAAAGGAATGATATGTATGATCTATGGATTTTTATTGTTGGCTTTTTTTTTGGTAACACTTAACTCTTCAGTTCATTTGAAATTTATTGTGGTGTGAGAAGATCTAACCATCTGTGGAATAATCTTTCCTCCCATTCCTCTTTGATTTATAAAGGCTCTTTAATCCTCTTAAATTTTTATATGAAAATAGGACATGTTTTTGGATAATCTCTTTGTAAACTTATGGTCATTTAATAGTACCATAATATCCTAATTATTATAGCTATATGTATATATATATACACACACACTCACACACAAATAAATAAAATAGAAGCAGTCACTTTCTCCTTTACAGATCTTCAAATCTAAACTTCACTTGCCCCTCTCCACTGTCAACAAATAAGAATTTTGATGGTAACATATCTGAACTACCAGAGTAACTGGGATAAACTTTACTTTTAGCCCAAATCACGAACTTGCCTTTTCGTAAGTCTCACACGTCTCTCAAAAGATCTGTAAACTGTCTTCATCTACGTGTCTTCCTCAACATGAATGGAATGTGGCCTGTCTACTCCGTTTTCTTCACCCTTCTCAACAGGCGTTCTGATAAGGTATTATTCCCTGCCCCCAAGGGCTTGTTTTTCAAATGGAGGATTTCAGGAAAACACAGAGGCATCAGAATAAAGCCAATACGTGCTTCAGTTCCAGGGAAAATAACTGAAGTTCCCCGACACAGAAAATGAAGACAGGCCGATGCTAACGGTGTTAGCTGGATTCCTCAGTGAACCCTCATTAGAGCTCTGGTGTCAAAGGCTGAAGCATCCTTTACAACATCCCTATGAAACCAACAAGACCACCCCAGAAGGTTGGAGGTGGTCACCTAGCCTTGCCCCTGGAAGCTACATCTCCTGGCGCCCCCCTCACGTGCCCTGCCCCTCTTCTCTGGACACGCTGCTCAGTGACTGGGGAAGGTTCCAGACAGGAAGCATAGAAGTCCTAAACCAACCAAGTAGATTTGCCATGCCCCACACACCCTTCTGAAAGTCAATTCTATTTTGTTTGTTTTTGGATTTTAGACGAAAATAAGTAATGCAAAGGCAAAAAAAAAAAAGAATCGAACGCATCTCCCAGGCTCCTAATTTCAGCGGCAATCTACTTCAGCTCTCCTTTGGGAAGGTTTTATGCTTAGAGAAAAGGACACTTACCCTAAAAATTAGCTGTGCTCTTCCACTCGAGGAAAGGACTGTAGACTGATTCCTCTTCAGATTTATATATTATCTTGACCTTGTGTTGAAAGCTGATAATTATCTCCCTTACTACCTTAAAAGACCACACTTCTTCCTTAACCTTCAACAGTGCTACACCGAATTTTAGATAATTATTAAGCCTTTAAGCAGTTCTTATTTCTCACAATCACCTCTTTGATAAGTCATTGCCTCCATTTTAAAAAGAGGGAGAAATGATGAACAGAATCTAAGAATCCTGAAAAGGTAATAAAACCACTCAGGGAGGTACCATACAACAGCTTGAAAATTAATGTGGGGACTTTTACAGTTGTTATATGCTTTATTTTCTACTCTTGGAAACTGACTAATCCACTGAGTGCTCCACTGTGAAAAATATTATTTCCAGTGAGCAGGAAAGGTAGTAGATTACTGTACCCCCATATTCAACCCCCAAGCCCCCAACACATGCCAACAGCTATATAACCCCACCAAATCGCACTGTGTGACATTTCTCTTATGTTTGGCAGTGTGTGTATATCTGAATGTCCATATTGATACTTCTCAGGGTTGTCATGAAATCAGAATGGGCAAGAACAATGTGAAATTCAGCAGAGGCAGCAGGATTTCAAATGTCATGAGCATGGGAATCAAGGCCTTTGCTGTCAGCTCGGCCCTCTGTTCTTGAAGCTCAAAAGGATTCTGAGAAAGAAAAAAATTACTTAGCCAAAGAAGACTAGAGTCTCTTCCATCAAAAATATAAAAGATGCTTAATGACATTAACAAAGTACATTAAAAGCAGCCTGGACATATGTGCTAAAGCTAATGTTGGAAAATGTTAACAACTGCAAAATATAGATGAAGGGGTGTGTTGGTTAGGGTGGGGGTGAGAGGGAGAAGGAGACAGGTGTTTACTAGACAATGCTTTCAACTTTTCATGTTTGAAAACTCCCACTCTAAAGTATCAGGGAAAACCATCTACATAGTTGGTATCTTTAATATTGCACTGCACTTGTCCTGCAATAGCCAGGGTTTCTTAGTTTCACAGATTGTTCTATTTATGCCGCAGAAATATTCTGTGACTTGCAAAGATGTAAACTGTGATTATTAAACACCACTAGCTCTACATCTCCAAGAGTCCTGGGAAGTATCCCTTGGAAGGTACCCTTAAGCTGCTATTCCTTCTGCAGACACAGATTTCTCCTCATCCCCTCCCTTGCAGAATTAAATGCTCAGGAGGCTAACCTTTTTATGTACTCTGCTGTCTCAGATCATTAAAAATCTAGGGTGTAAATGTTTATTATTCTTGAATGGCGCATAAACCAATTTCTACCAAACCTGCAATACTGAGTTCTAATTAACAAAGTGATTAGGATGTGCAGCCCTGTGGAAATGGTGTGCAATGGAACATCACAGAAGCCAGGTGTGAGGCCTGCCTCCACTACTGCCCTACAGCCTGGCTCCGGGCAGTGCCCGCCCCCTAAAGCAGCTTCCCTGGGGACAGAACAGAGATGATGGGTGCCATGTCTACTTCTAGTGCTTGCTACGAGCACAGATAACTATAAATAAATTTAATAATATAAAGAAATGAGAAAACACTTTGAAAATTAACATGCAGAATATACACTTGAGGAGTATGATTACTAATTTACTTTGAATGGGTTTTGCACCTGTTTTAAAAAACAGTGCCTATTTTCCTGCATCATCCTAAAACAGAATTACCAGAATTCAGAGAGTTTGCAATGATGTATAATATGACAAGTGGGGACTGAAGAGGAGGCTGGGCTTGCCTGGTCCTCCCCATCAGGAACAAGGCTCAGTGGGTTAAATGAGAGGCAGGCAGGAATAGGCTGAGTACAAGGTCACTGGATAAAGAGAATTTAAGCCAAACACCCCCCATCCACCCACCTGGAT
Organism: Manis javanica; assembly: GCF_040802235.1. Taxonomy (NCBI): domain Eukaryota; kingdom Metazoa; phylum Chordata; class Mammalia; order Pholidota; family Manidae; genus Manis; species Manis javanica. The sequence goes on along the minus strand of NC_133165.1, from coordinate 39,857,695 downwards.
ACAAAATGTTTCTGCCAAGAGAGAGCAGACCTTACAGAAGCAGATCCCACTACAGGAGGCTGGGGATGAACAGAGAGCACTGCAGGGAGGAGATGGACCTGGCTATTTGTCCATGATATCTGGAGGTCAACCCAGGAGTCTCTGACTCTCTCAAGGGCAGTGTAGTCTACCCCAGCCTCCTCCACCCACTTTCTCTGGGCAGCTGCTCTGGAAATGGAAACCCCCCTCCATGTGATGAGTCCTAAGGTATTGGTGGCATAGGTGAGATCAGCTACAAATTCTGATGCAGAAAGTGAAGGGGGACTTTGGCCTATTTAGAGATGTGTTTAGGAAATACACTTACAGACATTAATTTTCTTACTCAGATGCAATACTTGATCCTAGACTAGACTCTATATGGGGGGCTGGGAGGGGTGGAAATGTCATAAAGGACATTGTATCAACTGACAAAATTGGAATATGAGAGGTGATTAGATGAAAGTATCACGTCAGTGTTAAATGTGCTGAAGTTGGTAATTGTACTGTGGTTCTGTTAAGAGACTATCCCTACTCTTAGGAAATACTCAGTGAATTATGTAGCATTAAAATAAAAATCAAGTATAAAAATCAAACAAATATTCATATTTGAACTGACTGTTTATAGTTCATAATGCATGATGAAAACCGAAAGTTTCTGTGATGACTGCCCTTGTACTGTTCACCATGTAATGTATTCACTATGTAAGAACTTGTTCGTTATGCTTCACATGATTGGAGACTGACGAAAATTAGGCTTGGGGTGGATTAATGATTATACATTGAGCATTGAGTCCCCTATACAGAATTTTATTGTTGTTAACAACCATTTGATCAATAAATAGGAGATGCCCTCACAAAAAAAAAAAAAAAAAAAAAGTACACACTTCCAATTGTAAAACAAATAAGTAACCGGGATGTAATGTATAGCATTAGGAATATAGTCAAAATATTGTAACAACTTGGTATGGTAATAGCTGGTACCTAGAATTATCATGTATATAAATGTTGAATCACTGTGTTGTACATTTGAAACTAATGTAATACTGTGTGTCAACTACCCTTCAATAAAAAATAATTATCTAAAAAAAAAAAAGGCCAAAATTTAGCTTATCTTGAACTGGTTCTGAATAAAACTGCCTATTCGTGTGTGTGTACATACATACACACCTACATACATACAGAGCTAGAGAGAAGGTCAGAAATGATAAATCAAATGGGGCAGAAAGCTGAGACGGACCTGGGAAAAGGATAGATGGGTTTTGTACTGTTTCTGTTCTTGCATGCTTTCTTTTTGAGATTATTTTCAAATAAAAAGTAAAAAAGGAGGAGGAAGAGTAGAATGTTTCTTTCATACGTGGACTGAATAATCACAAGAAGGTAGGGCAAATTGAGTGAACAGTCTTCAGCTGGTCTCGCTAAAACAAAAAAAAAGGGATTCAACAGACATTATCAAGAAGTGAAAGAACCTGCAGCAAGGCAGCAAACCCTTGTCAATCACAGATGTGATCAAAGTTTAAAATACAGAACGTATAAATATTTACTACACTCAACAATAAAAAGCCAGATTACCCACCTAAAAATGGGCAAAGGATTTGACACTTTTCTCCAAAGAAGAAAACAAGCCACACAAAAAGATACTCAATATCTTTAGCCATCGCATTCCACCTCTTGCTACAGCCCAGCCAATGGAGCTATGGTCACAACTGATGGAGTTAGTCACAACCACTTTTAATGAAAAGCCAGGTTCATAGAACTCCCATTTTACTCCAGTGGACTTGTTTTGCTTTAAACAGCGTTCCCAACTAAGCCCCTTCCACTGTAAAATAATGTTCCTGTCTTTGTTCTCCAGACATACCTAGGTTCTGCTGTAGTTGACTTGTCCTGGATTGCAATTCTGCTGTTCCTGAATAAACCTGGCTTCACTGGTAAAATAACTGACTGTTTTAGTTTTAACATTAATGGTACCCCTAACCATCTGCACAGGATCTCCAGGCCCACCTCAGAGATCTGTAAAGATGCTCCAAAGTACCAGCTGAAATAAAAAGAGATAGAAGGTGTGGCCCTCATTTGCAGCCTGTTCTGCAAACCCCTATTCTGAAGGGCAGACCAAGCCTTAGCTCTCTACAGAGACGGAGCGGCTCCCTCCCGGCTCCTGAGCTGCCCTGAGGTTGTGTTCGGGTTCCCCTTGCATGGTTTCCCTTGCATGCTAGCCCCTTTGGGAGAAAGAGTTCATGGAATAACCAGGAGAAATTTCTTTTAATTGGGGAGAACTGCTGAGGAAATAATCTGTGGAGGAAGAAAGTTAATGGATCAGTTAAGAATGTAAAATGTCTTGGTATTCCTTATTTGGGTCACACACAAAAAAGTGTAGAAGGTAAGAACTCCTCTGCTTTGATAAAATTAACAATTGGGAAAATCGTCAAAGACACAACTTGTACAGAGTCACTTCTCGATGGGCTTTGACATCGACAAGGCTGGATGAACTCAGTCTCACCATCCAGGATCCTCTCAGGGTCTTTCTAGTCTGGTTTTTCAACAGGATGATGCCTACTCCAAAAATCACAGTACTCCTGACTTTAAGGAAAAATTTAGCATTCCCTTCTAACTTTGGCTGACATAAAGCATTAAAAAAAAATTAACTGTTCTTTAAAATCTCAGACATAGCAATTAAGATCCAAGTATCAGGACAGCATCACAAAGCAAACACCATTTTTTACTTCTCTATGTATATGTAAGCTCTCCCTCAAATTATGTGGGACATTTTAGACAAGTGCTGTTTGTGAGATGATTCAAGAAAGCAAATGAGAAAAAGAGTTTCTTTAAAGTGTGAGGGAAGAGTATTTAAAAACTCAGCAGTCAATTTGGTTTTAATTTTCTTACAGACAAGAATCTGATTACCAGCTTTTTAAAATATAGTGGCTAAAAGGAAATATTCACATACAATTTTTGTCATCTACTTCTGATTTGCTCAAGGAAATGAAGACTGAGAGTTGCGAACAACTACATCAGCTGATCTTCCCACTTTGGAGATGAATTGAGTCATCAGGAGCAAACTAGCAAAGGCCGGACCCCACACATTCTCAGTGCAGTCTTCAGGGGGACTGCACACTGGCTGAGAGGCCAGTTTCCCACAGCGAAAGCAAGTGAGTAAACAAAACCATTCACGTTTTTCATGTATTTGCCCCATATAAAGTTTTGATGATTAAGTTTTTTTTAAATGACTAGCTTTCTCTTCTCTGAAGAAAATGACTCCTTTTAAGAGTTTGCCTTTCTCAAGTTACAAATTACAAATGACATTCATTTTACAGTTTAATTGTGGCAGAATCATTCCAGATAACCCTATGCTATTCAACACCACAAAGCCAGTGTCTGATGTCTGAGGCTTGCTTACTTCAGTTTCATGCTGCCACTACCGTGGAAGACTTCTGAAGCAAGCACATGCCCAGGTGGAGGATTTTAACTTGTTGGGTCAGATCTGACATTTAATGCTAACGTGTCTCATGAAACCAAGGAATCTGTCTTAGGGTAAATTAGATGATTAAGACAGTTTTGTTTTGAGACTGTTCATCTCTGAAATTTAAATTTTACAAACACCCTGTGATAAACAGACTCTTTGGGCCACAACACACATGGCTCTGGCCTCTTTTTGCTTGCTATGACAGAAACTTGAATACGCACTTGGGTACAATTACTGTTACTGTGGTATAAGTGGTGCAGGTTCCTGCTTGCTGGCCTGGAGGGGATTGTCTGATCTGTTCAGAATTGGAAAACTACCTTTGGACTCCCACAGGTGGGGAAGAAATAACCTTTCTCCCCTTAAACATCACATGGGTTAGGGAAAGTCATCTGGGCAACAGGTTGACACTCAGGCCTGTACAAATTCTGCACATTCATCAGTCCTAATTGATGAGGAGGGTGATGACAGAAAGCTAGCCGGCAGAATTGAAAACTCATATCTACCTTCGCCTCACAAGTACCCTCACTAGAATTTACCTGATCAAAGACTGTGAAAGCTCAGCGGAAAGGGAATGAGGATGGGGGATTTAGGTTTTAGATGCTTTAAAATAAGATAATCCAGCATGTTATCCTTTACACGTGCTTCTCAAAAGAACAAAAGCACAAGATCCTCTCTCAATACAGGTCACTTGGGTTCCACAAGATGCTATTGGTGTTTAAGCTGCTCTGACTTGACAATATGATCCTCCAAACTGGGGGATTAAAGGGTCTTGGGGTGCTCCAATGGCAATAACCTGGACAGTGCCTCGGGATTTCTTAACGCTTCAGATTTTATCTTCTCAGAACTTCTAGGATACAGTATTATAGAAGGTTCCATTTGTACTGTGGAATTTCTACTCACTGAGTTTGTATTATTGTCTATTTTCTTCCTCTTGTTAGTATCTTAAGCCACAGATATTTAAGAGGGCTAACATCAGATGCCATTTTGATAGGCAACATCAATATACTGAAAAACTGATTATATATATGTGACAGAATGTTTAAAAGCATAGTATATTCCATATAGCAATTCACTAATTTAAATGGGAAACATGTCAATTGTTTTTTAAAGAAATGCCAGTTTTCATTTCAAATATGTATAGTTTGATACCAAAATATTCCTTGAAATGTTTCCCTTACGAGAAAATAACTTTTCTAACAAACGCAATTGTCTCTATGTAAAATCTTCCAAAATGTTGAGAAGGGGCATTCTGCGTATTATCTCCATTATCTACTTTTTTCTTAAAATGTATATTTTCAAATTCACATCCTAAAATTGATCACTACAAATCCTGACTCCGAATAAAAACAGTCCAGCCATATCGCTTCCTTCTCCTCAGAACTTTAATTAAAGTTGAGCATAATTAAGAGCAGCACTATATACGTTTCTGTGTATCTGTACCAACTGACAATGGGCACAGAAGAACCTTAACCTTAAGCCTTGGCTGAATGCTCAAAATTCTTATATCGAATGCTCAAAATTCTTAACTCAGAGACATAGATTTCCACCACCAACAGGCTTAGGACTCCCATGCAATGTCACTGCTTTGTCCTTCGTCATATAAATTTGCTAAATGGAAAATCCTCAGGCAGTTGGCAGAATGAAAACGCACTTGGTGTTGACAGTCATGATAGAACAAGGGGAGTACAGAATCACTCTCAAATCTCATCCATTTTTACAATATAATTCTCTTAAATGGTTGTCTTTATTAAAAAGGATTAAGTGCCTGCCACTATAATTTCCATTCTACCCAGGCATCCCTTTAACATAGGGTGTAACAGTCATTACCAGTGGAATATTCCAAGCTGATGACATTTCAACTGGTATTTCAAGGTCCTGACAGTGGACCTCCCCTCAGGTTCAGTCAGGACACTCACCAAGATTTAGCCTAGAGGAAGAGGGTAAACCATTTTCCAAGTTCAGTTTAATCTGATTTAACTCTTGAAGGGAAAGTCAGTTGTTTTACTACAATGCCCAACTTGGTGCTTTCTCAAAAGATCTCTAAATGTTTGAGTAGACAAATTATAAAAAGTGATATAATATGCTACATATATGTACCGTATTTCTAAGACAGTCCTTTGCCCATTGCCTCTCCTCCCCCCACACCATTTTAATGTTTTTGAAATACTGATGTGCCCTGCACAAACACAGTTTAACATGGTAGTATTTCTCACCCCATACCCTCCAAAAAATTAGTAATAAGTCAACAGTGCATCTTAATAGAGGCAGTACATTGTTTAATGCATGGGGTTGCTGAAAATGACACATGTTGATTAAGTCCTATCACCCTGGTTTAGAAGCATCCTACCACGTTAGTACCTAACAGGGAATTTCAGGATAGAAATGAAACCATTCTTCCTCCTAAAAACAGACTGACATTTTACTTCTTATAATACACTGCTTTTTGTTAAGCTTACTATGCAGAGAATCCAGTTATGGTATCAGCTTTCTATACCTACAAGGTTGTAAATCATGTGGAATCAAATCACTGATAAGCAAGCACACATGAAAAATAACTGAGAATACCCAGACATATACCCCTCCAAAATCACAGCTATATATAGTTGTCTAGATATATACTTAGAAGGTCTATAAACAAAATATTAGTTTCAGAGGTACCTGATCTTTATTTTTGAATTTTATTTTCTAGGTAATGTCTCCTCACACATCAATTTTATGTTCAGCAAATGACCTGTAAATGCAACTGAAATGTACACGAGAAGCCTCTTTTACTAAAGAGGCAAATCAAAGTGGAGCTACATGAGTTTTTTTCTCTTCAACTCAGAAAGATCAATTAAAACACAATTTCTCTGGGGAAAAAAATCCAAGCCTTTTATTTCCTTCAAATGCCCCGAAGCACTTTGTACAGTGAATCTATACAGCATACATTCAAATGCCTGTTGTCTATGCCTGACTCAGAGGCAAGCCTGCCTGCAACAGAACGGCTCTGGGATCCTCTGCCAAACTCAGGTGTGCCGTTTGCCAGTCCCCTGGCCCTGCGCAGCTTCCTTAGACTCTCTGAGCCTCCCGTGTTGGAGACCTATGATCAGGTGAGTTAACTCGCCCACCTCCATGATCTTTGCAGGGACCTACTTGATACCTCCCAGTTCAACCAGGAACCTTAGAGCCCAAAGGTGCTGCCATGTGCTTTTTCCAGTGTTCAACCTGGGGAAGGCATGTGTGTGAACTAAGAAACCTCAGACAAGAGTTCCAAAAGAAAGTCTTCCTTGTTAACATGACTAAGAGTACATGAGGGGACATTGTCTTATAAAGCTCAACTCCTAATTCCAGCTGCCCACTTTGAGACATCCTACTTCTAATTCTGATACTTAACCAGATTGGTTTTAATCAACATTCAGATTTATTTTAGAACAAATTAAATTGAAATAATAAACTGAAATGAAACATAAGTTTATAAAAGTACATCATAAAACATGTCCGTGCCCACTGGGTCTTCAAAAATAGAAATAAGACAGTATTTAAGGACCTGACAATTTAAATCTCTCTGAAATCCACAAGAGTTTGGATCTAAACTACATGAATACATTACAGATCTTTTAAGAATTTGCAAGGGATATGGTTTCTGGTGCATGAAGGCGATTGTACACATACACAAAACTTAAACAAATCATTGTTAAGAATAAATCATGTTTCAGCAGAAATCATGATTAAAATTTAATGGCCACCCACTCTCACCTGAAGGGTTCTTGATCCTACTTCCCTTATCAATTAACCCATCAGCTTGATTAGTCAAGTCTAATTGTTAAATCCTTTTTAATGAAAAGATTATGAGTTCAGCAGTCTACTAGGTCCAGGGCTGTTGGCAACTACAAACTAATCTGTAAAAAATGGGTGGGGAGGAGAGTCCTAAAATTCCAGTGGAACCCAGAGATCCAAAAGCTCATCTGACTATCTAGATCATAACTGTTTATAGGACATAAAAAACAATTAAGTGAAAAAACAGTGAAACGCAGCACACGAGTGCTCCAAGCGCTCGGCCTCTCCCTAGTTATTTTGTACATGCAGACTTCCAAGGCAGTGACTTCCAAGTACCCAAAAGAAAAAGCTAAGTGAACCGGATAGTCAGTTAAAGCGGCGTGGAAGCAGAAAGAAAATGGGATTCTTTTTTAATTAAAGAGTTTCTGGGTAAGAAGTCCATTGTCACTCTGAGAAAATTCATAACATAGGATATCCTACAAGACAACCAGTCTGGACTATTCATAAAATCAATGTCATTAAAACATTTAAAAAGGTGCATGTTGGGGGGATGGGAAAGAATGGGGGGCAGAGTTCTACATTCAATATCAAAGAGACTACAGAGTCATATCAACTAAATGTTCGACTATGATTGGCTCTTGGATCCAAAAAAGGAAAGCCCACTATAAACACACAGACAGACAGACACACACACACACACACACACACACACACACACACAACCAAACATGCTGTAAACAATCCAGAGAAGCTTAATAGGAACTTTACATAAAATTATGGACTCAGAGTTAACTTTCTTTGGTGTGATGATGGCGCTGAGTTACATAGGAAGGTGCAGGAGATGAACACTGAAGTGTTCTGATGCGTTTTACCACTCACCCATGAGACCACTAGCTGTGAGGAACAAAGCCATGTCCGTTTCAGTGTCCTCTGTCCCACACACACTGACCGGCACAGAGAGGCACTCAAACATCTACTCCTAACAGTCGAATGGATTCCTGAATGAAATTCTGGCTCTGCCTGTGCCAACCATGTGGCCTGCAGCAGGCCATCTCTCTGAGCCTCTGCAGAACAGAGACAGGACCAGCTGTACAGGGCACTGTACCCATGAGAATGTGTATCAAGGGCACATCAGTATACACACTGGCATTTACTTGGGACTTGGCAATTAGCACTATCATTATTATTATCAGATAAATGAATGTTTTAAAAAGCCCTGAGATTGAGCAGTACAAGTGGTTTTAGTTTTCATCTGGCATCATCCAGACTTGTGGATGTAGTGAGTGGAGAGGTCTAGCGCCTGCTCCCCTTGCTCACACGGGCACATTAACCTCAAAACACTGCTCTGCTGATCTCTCTAGTTAAGACTCCTTTGCTTTATTGGCACAGTTATTTCTTTATGTCATCGTCTGACATGGGAATCTCTACTATCCACAGAAATGGGGACCTGAACCAACTTCCCTGGTATGAGAAAGCTCTTCACAAGAAGCTTTTTTTTAGCCACGTAGAGCAATGAGCTGTGGTTCCTAAAGATCCTGGGTTGGAAATCACTTTAAAAGGAATTTCTTAGCTTCAGAAAGCCCACTAACAATTCTGAAGTGGTTAACAAACTTGGGTTGGTAAAAAAATAGGAAGACAGAAGGGAGTCCTCATGGAAAAAGTCTGGTGGTAAGAATAAGGACAGTACCCTTCAGGGGGAAAACAGGGCGTAGAAGGGAGGTGTGTGTGGGGGGGGGGGGTTTGTGTGTGCGCGCGCACGTGTGCATTTGTGTGAAGACACACAGACAATATCAACCATTTTCCTCTTCACAAGGCTTTGCAGAGATAGCATGTGTCTGTAGGAAGAAGGCTGACAGCTTGGGAGCAGCTGCCTTCTGCCCTGTCTCCCTCCCCCACATAATCCCAACAGACTGACCCAGTGACATGTGGCTTTGAGGCCAGAGTGACTGCCTTGGTGTTGACACACATCAGGATCCTCCAAAGCAGCAGCAGTACTTAACACTTCCTTAAACTCTTGAATCTTGTGAATAGTAGAGCAAACAAAATAAGTTTAGGCTTCAATAAATCTCCCTGTCAGCTTGAGGGCATTAAAAAAAAGCCTCATGTTGAACTTTGAAACTGCCTATAACAAACTCCATGGGGTAATGATTCAGATTTTGGCAGGAAAAGCTTTCAGGCAGCTTTTTAATGGGGGGCATAGAGCAGCAAAGAAAGACAGAGAAGTGGAGTTGGGACATCAGGCAAGATACCTGGCAGAGGACTAACTCTTAAATTTCCTACACTTCTATAAAATCTAATTCCCAATTACCTAGGTAACAAAGTTTATGGCTTAATATCTGGTCACCAAGGTAATGTCTGCTCTTAAGTAACACTATCCTAAATTACGTTCAGTGATGAGAAAATGGTGAAGTAAGAAAAACCAGCAGGAAAAACCCCCAGAATTTCACTTTGTGCGGTGTGCCTGGCTTTTTCACTGGTTTATGTTTAAAATTCGTATTTTAGACAGTAACAGTGATACAGTAATCCTGCTTGCTCTAATCCAAGCCACTTGGGCTGAGGAAGGAATTAACTAGTCACTCCTGGTAAGAAGCCCAGTAGAGCTCTGGACCCTAAATACTTAGTTTAGAAATTGATACTCTTGTTCACTTCATATATTCCTTATAGTGTGACAGACTTTTGGAAAACTTGGCTAATATGCATGAGGCTATAGGGCTGCCTGCTGTCTGGGGGCTGACAGAGCTAGGGGACGACAAGGCACTGAGCCAGGGAATCCCACAGAGCTGTCTTCTCAGCCTCTGTGCCTCAGTTTCCTCAGTCAAAATGGCATTGATAACACTCACGAACCCGAAAGGGCACTGTGGGGAATCCCATGAGTTCATCTGAGTAAAGTGATTAGAACGAAGCCTGAATGTGAGCTACCTTCACTAACAGGTTAAGGCACCTTTAACAAACTGTGAAAGAACCTGGATTATCTATCACCAGGGGGATCACAGTTCAGGATTGTGCTGATAGACCAAGGTTTGGCCTGTTGTCCCAAAGTAACTGTTAAAAGCAGTCTGTTTTACTTTCAAGTAAGTCCTGCTCTGGACAATATACAGTCACCTCAAGGGTCACTCCAAAGATATGCAAATGCAAGGTATTCTGGAGAGAGCAGGGTGAGAGAACGATATCACAGGTTTATTTAAGCACCTAAAGAGGACACTAGATCTGTTGTTTGTATTTTTCTTGTTGTGTTTCTTAAGCTAAGGATACTCTTAAGAAACAAAAGGAAATAAAAAGCCAGTAGAATACGCAAGTCTTGCTAAGGGGCAAAGACTGAGGAGGGGGGCTACGGTAGCGGAAAAGTCAGACTAACCTTGGAGGCCAGCCAGGGAAGGAGGCGATAGATGCAGCTCCCTCTGGGGCAGGAGGCAGAGAGCCCTTCTGAGTCTGGAAAAGGCAACAGGCTGCTCCACAGCTGATGCCTGCGGTCTTCCCCGCATGGGCCCTGCTGGGGTGGGGGCAGCACAGGCTGTGGAGTTCCGGGCAGCCCCGGTGGGCCCAGGACTGAAGGAAGATGGTTGCCCAGGGGAACGATCTAGATGCTTTCAGAGTTCAGCTGAGGTTGGAGAGCACAAATGTACACAGAACCATCAGCTATAATCTGCTTTTCTTTCAGAACAGTCAGCAGCCCAGGGGCAGGTATGGAGGAAATGATCTGACTGGCAGTTAGCAACTGGATGTAACAGTACTGAGACTGGGGGGGCAGTGCAGGGGGAAATACCTTGAAAAGAACTGTCTTTTTGGATCCAAGTACCTCTGGGTAGCATTTGTCAAAGAATAAAAGTGCTTCTCTGCGCAGGAGGCTGTTGGCACTCAGAACCAAAGATCAGCACCAGTGACGGGCCAGGTGGGGGTTTGAGGCTCTTCCAGAAGAAAGTTCATAGAACGTGGGCAAGCAGCAGGGATTTTTTGCACTTCTGACATGAGGGAGCACCACAGGGCTGAGCTATCAGGCTTTACAGCGCCCAAGCACAACAGGCTCCAGCAGTGTGAGTGCTGCCTCTGGGAAGCCTGCCCCCCAGACATGCTCTCATCAAAGACTGCTTTATCGGACACAGTGACAAGTTCCAAACAGCCAAAAAAGAAAGCGGTGTTACTAACTGCACTAAGAGTCCCAGTGATGACTGTTGTCCCCTCACCTAAAAAGCATTGTAACTTTACAAGTTTAATTTCTAGTAATCAGCAATATAACTTCCCAATTCTATAAATACATAGAACATAGTTTTGAAAGAGGTTAAGTTTAAATATCACACAATGTCTTCCATAAAAGTAAATGGTAAATGTGGCTGACCAGTATGGATGCGAGAATGTTCCCTGCTCCGCCATCTCGAACTTCCCGTCAAGTTTCCCCAGGCTGGAACTGAATTGATTATTTTTTGCCCCAAATACACTATGAACAGTTTAAGCTGAATGAGAAATTGTGTTGTCAACAAGAGGCATTTTTTAATTTACCAAACCAAAGGCCCCTGAATTTGAGCGGGGCCAGCAAAGGGAAAGAGCAGGAGACTGAAGACACAAGGCTGGAACAAAAGAACAGGTTCTGTCACTTACCAGTCAGGACAGTTTTCTCACATGTAAAATACCTTTCTGGCTGGGCTACTGTATGAATTAAACAAAATCAGCATATGAAAAATGCTGGCACAATGTAAGTGCTTGATATATGTGGGCAGCCTCCCATTCCTACCCACTTGGACCATTCGATCAGCTATGTAAATGCCCAATGAGTTGATTAGATCAAGTAAAACTCTAACTTTTCCTATTTTATTTCAAAAGTCAGTCTCTCTGGTTATAACAAGGCTTGAAATCACCCTTAGGATGTTACATTTTAATTCTTTTAGGTTCAGCACACAGAAATTGAGCCCCTGTTGTATACAAAGTAAAGTGCTGGTCACTGTGGGGAAGGTGGGAAGAGAGTTCAGAGGGGAGGACAGGCGCATCTACAGCTCCAGTTAAGAAAGACAGGATGCACAATGTGTTCAAATCATGGGTGGCAAGAGAGAGGGCTTCCTGGATGATGTGGCATTTGAGCAATTGTGAAGGACAGGTCTGACTTTTAATTTACACACATATGTGTGTAAAAACTCATTTGATGCTGTACTCTTTCGGGTACTTTCTAATTTTTAGACATTTTGTCCCTTGCATTGAAAAGCACAAACCACATAAAAAAAGGTTCAACAAATCAAAAACATGGGTTAAATCTATTGTTAGAAAAATGTAAACAGAGAAGGGTACAGATGCATAAATAAAACCCCTGGTAGAGCACCAACCTCTTGCTCTGAATACTTGCAACTAAAAGGAAAAATTAAGCATTTACCTCACTTTTACTTTGACTATGAGTTCTAGTTGATGAGGAAAACTGTTGTACAGAATTTCAGCCAATACATGTGGAGGAATGGCAGAAACGGCACCTTTTTGTCATCTCTAATGAAATGATGGATGGGCAGGGGTCATCAATGGATGAAATCATTAGATGAAAGGTTGACAGGGACCTTGACAATGCAGGTGTGAGGCTGCCACTACCTGAACTTCACTGGACAACCTTGGCATCCAGACACTGCAGGTGCAGCAGTATGTGAGGCAATGTGGAGCTCACTGCAAAGTCTACAGGGTTTTCTTACCAAAGAGTCTAACCTGAATCTAGGCAAAGCTCTAGGGCCAACTTTCACTTACACAAAATATGAGGGACAGAGGAATAAACTAATGATGCCACAAGGGCTTTCAGAACGTGGGACGGTTTACAGAACAGCTGATCTGGTTTCTGCAACAAGTCACTGACTTGAAAAGAATGGGAGACTGGGGAGAGGATGGATGGCTCTCGATTCAGACAAATGACACATGACCCCAGTATGTATTCTGATACGACGAGATCTTATAAAATGACACTTGTGAGAAAAGCAGAGAGATGGGATTATGGTTACAGATATTAGATGATACTGAGGAATAGAACATTCTGTTAACCTGGTAACAATGTGGTTACATAAACAGTATGTAAGGGTGAAATGACATGATACCTGACTGCTTTAAAATACTTCACTGAAAAAGACAGGAGGATAGATATCACTCGATCTATCCTTGTTACCTAAAAACAACAGTGGCAAGAGCTTGATAAGTAGGAATCTAGAAAATGGGTATATATTGAGGGCTGGAGGGGGGTTAATTTTAATGTTCTCTATATTTAATTAAGTTTGAGAAGTTTCACTTTTCAAAAAGCTTCTGATATGGATCTATAATAGAATTGAATTCACTTTCTTATAGCTTTGAGGGGATACTCAATTCAGATATTCACTATTGGAGAAAGCATTTAAATTGGGAGAGTGTGAACACCCATGGATCCCAGAGTGTGCTCCCACAGCAGAAGCATCAGGACCGCCTGGGGGTTTGCCAGAAAGGCACGTTCTTGAGCTTCACCCAAGACCCAGTGAATCAAAACCTCTGGGGGCGGGACTCAACAATCTGTCTTAAAGAGCCCTCCAGATAATTCTGAAGCAGGCTAATGCTTGAGAACCTCTACCTGAATACATCTAGTCTTGGAAAATGCCTGTTTTTGAAGGACATCTAAAAGAGTTTTCATACTTAGGTGACTTGCTCAAATTTCTTCGGGTATGACATTTTCTGGGAACACCCAACTTTACAGACATAATGTCAGAGCCTTAGGACTTTATAGTATTTCTCACAACAGGAGGAAAATATTTTAAAACATCTCCATCCGCTATTGAAGTGTAATAAGCAATTGACACACCACTTTGCCGACAAAATAGTTACTGGTAATCATGGTGCATTTTCCCAGTACATGTGTGTTTTCTGTTGTGATAACCCTTCATACAGATGGCAAGTGGGCATTTGTAAGCAGCATCTGCCAACCAGGAACTAGATAGAACAGTTTGTCTTTGAGAAGCAGTTGAGCAAGTTAGCTCAGCTGGTTACAGTGTAACATTGGCCCAAGGTCATGGTTCCAAAGCCCTTTAGACCAGACAGCTTCACTTACAGCCCTGACCATAGGCCTAGCATCTGCCAGTCACCCTGTATACATAAGCAGGCCTGTTCTGCAGGCTAGTGCGGAAGGATTGGAAATTCATGGCAAGAGGTCAACCAAGTCCAACAATAGGTGTGCAATGTTAACTTTTCAACAGATCTGGTGCATCTGATATTAAAAATAAACAAACAGGGCCAGAGCCAAGATGGCGGTGTGAGTAGAGCAGTGGAAATCTCCTCCCAAAACCATATATATTTTTGAAAATACAACAAAGACAACTCTTCCTAAAAATAAACAAACAAAAAGGCTGCCCAACAATGAAGAGTTGTAGTTCCTGTTCAATAAGAGCACAGATTTCACTGAGGGACTCTGTGGATCATCTGAGCCTCAACACAAACCTCACTGTCAAAGTGTTCTTCTTTGCATCTGGACCTGTGGTCCTGGAAGGCTTGTTCAAAACAGACTGCTGGGTCACACTCCTGGAGGTATTAGAATTTCCGTATCCAGTAACTATTCAAGGGGAAGCTGATAGTGCTGGTCCAGAGCCACACTGTGAGAAACCTTGATCTAAACCTGATCCTGCACCTGAATTTCATCTGATCCATTCCTTTTAACAGTGAGTTCCTCATCAGAAGAGACTGCCTTTTCCATTATTGTACAAAATGAAGGACTGGGCCCAGAAACCCAGCCCATGACACATGGAGAAGACGAGGAGGGCACACAGCAGACCTGCAAACATTCTCTGGGAGGCTCCCTCAAGCACGTGGGGCTGCGCTGGACTGGCAGCAGGGCCCTGGCCCTATCCTCAGAAAAGCTGACACTGTTTCTGTAGCCCTTTCTCAGACGAGTTCTAAAAAGAATAACAGAGAAGACTTGGGGCAGCAGTGGGCCGGGGTAGGGTGGCGGGGGAGTTCTAAGGGCAGCTTTGCCACGAATACAAATGGCCACCAGCACTCAAGACTCCCCTCTCCACAGACCAGCTTTACTTGCCAGTCAAATAGAGCTGCTCACCAGCCACCAGCCCTCCCTGTTCTGGGATGTCCGTTGCTCACCTGTATGGAAATGACAGCTGCTTGTCACGGTCTACATGAGAGGCCTCACTTGCAGCAGTAACTAGCACGCCATTTCCAAAGCTGTCATTCTCTGGTGTCAGCACAACCTGCTGTTCAAAGATTTGCTCTGACATGAACCAGGCAGCACAGTGACGGTTATTGACGCAGACTCCTCTGTGCTCCAGCACTGATGGCAGCTGCTCGGCGCCCAGGGTTTGTTTCACCCAATTATTTGTTTGTCACTTGGAAGCCCAAGATGTCGAGCAGGTATTGTGGAGGTATTTTTGGCCTGATGCACAGGCAGAAAGCATAATGAGGCCCTCAGGTGAAGGTCTATTTTGTCAGTTTGGTGCTGGGATGATGTGCAGCTGAGAAGCCTGAGTAGCAATTAGGATATTTGAATAAGATAAGATACATGGCAGATGCTGAGAAGGCTCAGAAAGTCGGCCTGAACTTTCAAAATGCCAAAAAACCCTTGGAGTAGGCAGTTTTCAAGTTTGTCCTGCAGCTAATACAGAAGGAGGAGGTGAAAGCTGTCTTTCCTTGACCTGGAGGACCCTGAGAGGGAAAGCCACTGAACCCAGGCACCATCCTGCCCCGAAGGCACTCTCCAGGCGTTGAGGCCTCTGCCAAGGGGGCATACGCTCATTCGTGCAAATACCAGCTAGCCAGGGTTGGAGAGACCACAGTGGAAAGAGCCATCCTCTACCCAGTTCTCCCCAGGCTGCCTATTTAGGTCAGGAGTTCTTGCTTCCCAGGGGAGTAGAAATCACACTCATGTGATGTCTAACATCTTGGGAAGAGGCCATTGTACAGGGCAATATGGCCCCTAGAGCCAACTGCAAAAAAAAATCACAAAATCTAGTTTAAAGTCTGATGTCCAACCAGCACACATAGAGGCACTGACCAGCTTCTAACCCAGGAATTCGTTTCCAAGATCCTCAATGCAACAGCTCATCAGTGAGTTCTTCCTTTCTACAGCTACTGAGCCACAAAGTAAGGGAGACAGTCCAGACAAAACTTATGTGAACAACACATGAGGGTTTGGTAACAGTAAAATTAACACAGCTCCTCCTTGAATCTGTTTAGTTTTAGTTTGTGTCACCTCTTGGGGAACACCAAGAACCAAGACATGAAAAAGTATTCTTTCTTTTTCTTTACTTGAAAACAATCCTTTCCCCAGTAGATACCAAAAGGGTGTGAGTAAAGCTAAAATCTAGGAAGTGTTGCACTGAGAGAATGAAGTGAGTATCATCACCTTTTAGCAAAGGAAAACCAGGAACATTGCTTTAGTCAAGAAGGCCCAGATTAACTTCAGAAGCAGCAGTGAGCTGATGAATTGCTTGGTGTGCGAGACCCTGCTGACAGCTAAGATGAATGGCAAAGGGAAGACATTCCTGCAGTGATCTAGAACGGTCCATCCAAGCCTCATTTCAATTCGTGTTGGTAAAATGCGTCACTCTGTATAAAAGACTCAGAACCTAAGGTGCTCCAAGGCAGGGCCTTGCCCCTGGCATCTAACCCCTGGCCCCTACCTCATTTACCCTGTAGCTATCTCTGCCTAAGAAATGTCAGTCATTCCACTTGAGAAGTCAAGTACAAAGGAATCCAGCACCTAAATTCTTTTTAAGGGTTTTACCAACATTTACTAGGTAGATCAAACACCTCTTTTAACACCATGCAAATGCAGACCAGCAGAGGAGACTCTGCATTGTTAGTCTTATTATGGAGGTTAATACCTAACAGCTGGTGCTCAAATTGTACAGCAAGCCCACCTCTGCCCCATCCACTCTTCCCTCATCCCAGAGGCTTCACTGCTTTACCTCTCAGATCCTCCTTAAGGAGCTGCAACATGGAGAAGGGAAAGGTTGATATACAGCCCTATACTTGCTCACAAGTTCTGGACTGAAGTCAAGGCCTTGGCCACCAGGCACCACTCCTTTCAAATGCCAGTGCTCACAATGTCTCATTCCCAGCTACCTGGGCAAAGGTATGCTCTCTGCACAGGCTTCAGGCTCTGAAAGGCCCTGGAACACTCCAAAGCAAACTGGCCTTTAGACCGAGAAGGGATCTTGGAGTCCATTCAACTTTTCTCAAGTTACCAATGAGAAAGGCAAATCAGATGGAGTGATTTGCTCACTGTTACCAGCAGCCCAGCTCAGACTTGAGCCTGGATCCTCTATGTAAGCGCTTACTGCATACACCCCATCCCACGACCTCCCTGCAGCACACCAACCTGGCCAAACTGTAAGCAACAAAATCCAAGTGAAGAAACATGAAAAAGAGGCCCTATTGACAGGCAATGCCTAGAACTGTACGATAGTACCCCAAACCTTAACAGTAGCTTTATTAACTAATTCAACAACAGCATCAATTTTTAAAATGGAAAACACAACAGGCTTTTAGTCTAATGGCGCAAGTTGGCAGATCTGTGCTCCCAGAATGCCCTCTCAAAGGATGATATCTTCCACTGTCTATGGAGGGCTGGTCTGGGCTTGCCGACCTGTCTTTCCTCCTGAGAGAAGTCTTAGGGCCACGGATTTTGTTTGTTTATTTTGTTTTTCAATTAGTAAGTAGCCTTCCTTCCCATCAGATCATTTAAAATGTCTCTTCGAATTTTAACATACATTTAAACTCTTACTTCTGGTCCTATGTTTCCTGTGATCTGTTCACTCTATATACTAAGCCTATTATTTAGTCAGTGCTCAATGTTACTGAATGAAGAATTAATTTCAACATAGTGCCCACCTTAAACCAAGTGAAGGCCACAAAAAGAATAGGCTTTGATGTCATTTACTTGATGGCTGACAAATCTGATTTCAGGAGAGGACACCTTGCAAGCCAAAGCTTATGGATAAAGTTTGCGGATAAATAAGCCTTAAGAGATCAGCCTAAGTCCAGCAGAGGACAGTCCACACTTGGGAAATCAAGAATTGATATACAAGAGGGATTACATGATTGGACTTTTGGCGAGAGGAGCTTTACTATGGAAAAGCCTCTCTGAGCTATAAACAGATAATGAGAAAATGATATAATCTGGGTTAAAATTAGGTTTTAGTGTTACTCTGATGAGAGATGTGAAAGGTGATAGATAAGAGGGGAAAAATGTTTTTCCAAGAGGCTTTTAAAGGCATCCAAATATAACCGCCTCCCACATCAGTCTATTAACAGGGACACTTGAGACGTTTCCCTCTTCAAAAGGACTCTCAGAAAAAGCAGTGATGTGCTCTCAACCTCCTTCTTTATAAGACGAGGTTTACAAGGGTCAGACAAAACTTGAGTGACCACAGAAAGCACTACTCCTCACTAACAGCCCCTCCCACTCAGCACAGATCTGGCCTCATGCTGATGTCATGGGTTGCTAGGGAAATGCCCCTGCTTGAAAATCCCACATTGCTTTGAATAAAATCTGGCTAAAAGTAAAGATCGGTCCACTCACCGGCACATGAATGGGTGTGAGAAGTAGACACAGAGAAACACAGTCTTATCCGAAGGAGAGGATATCAGAGATGCCTCAAGCTGAGCCCTGCTGTAATGCCCTCCAGTGGTGATTTTGGCCCCACCTGCGCAGATGCTGGTGGACCTCCTGGGATGCTGGGAAGTCCTCCTGGTTGAGCACTTCCACCATCAAAAGAAAGTTCCTACTGACCTCCAGGAAACACAAAACATCATGGGACAGTGTGGTAGAAAAAGCCCTGGGGACTTGTTCTAGCCAACGAGATGATCGGAAATGTCGCATACCACATCCAAGCCAAAACTTTCTGGGGCATTCTACAGCTCTGTCTCTCCTCTTTCCTCCATACCAAGATCACTACTGCAATGGTGGCTGCTACCCCAGCCTGGGTCCCAGACTAGAGACAAGGAGAACTGCACCTGGCCAGCATCTGACACTTAACATGAGACAGCTGAATATGCAAAAGTGGACAAGCAGAGACCCTGTAACTGAGGTAGCAGGATAAGGCATCGCTCAGGAACCAACCACGACAGTTCAATCTGTTGTGCTGCTACACACTGGTGACAGGTTTACAGCAGAAAGGCACACAGGACATGGTGGGTTTTCACCCTAAGCCACCACTGGTAGAGTATTTATTTTTTGACTTTTGGATTCAGTTAATGCTAAGAGGCTTGCTCAAACAGAAAATACTGCACCTAATACCCATAGTGATGTGAGAGAGCACACCACAGACGACTGGCTCCTTGTGCTCCAGTCCACAGGCATCAAGAGTCGGTGAGAAACATTTCTAGAGGGGGGAACCAGAGGCACAGCCATTTGTGGCCAGCTTTCCACTTGGAGGTAAAATGAACCTCCAAATACCAATTTATGGGCCACCTTATATAATCAGGCCCTAGAATGTCCTCTCCCAGTAGGTCCAGCAAGCTCAGCCAACTGACGTAAGTCAAGTTTATTGAGGGGCAGGGGGTGGGTACGGGAGGTATGGGAGTGGTACAGGACCTCTGAATGTAGGCCCAGGATGTCTTTGGTAAATTTATGAAGTGGGTCTTCAATCGAGATCTGTTTCCACTTTTTAAACCATAGACTGGGCAAGTAGGGAAAACACTTTGATGGTTGCCACAGGCTAAATCAAAGACAGCTGAGCAAAAGTTCAGGCACCATGGAATTAATAAAATCACTGTTGCATTCGCTCCACTACAGGTTTAGGAATAAACCTGTAAAAATCCGAAATGCATGGAGGAGATAATACTTGAGTGGGAATTAATCATTTCTCCACTGAAAAATTTTGACATTTCCTTATACAGCATATTTACTGGATTCATAATTCACCAAAGTTGCTTCCTGAGACTGAGCATTGCTGGGCTTGCTGAGTAACTGAGACACATTTTGCTTGTTAAATAAATTCCAGGCAAGAGTGTGTTTGACTTATGCACAGGAAAGGAAAGAATTCTTATGTAAGCTGCAAAACAATAGAGTTTTATCTTATCTGAGGAACTTACTGCTGTTTGCCTGTGTGTGTTTTACTGCCAAAATAAAATAAATGGAATCAGCTCACACATGATAACATGCTCTTTCCTAACTCATACTAATTGCTTGGCTAATTGATGTTTGTTGAACTTTCTCCATTTCATTGAGTGATTAGGTACAAAGCTAACAGTTGACATCTGTAGGCGCTTAACTGGCGTCTGTAATTACTGTTAATGTTAAATAATTGTTAGTTAATTGGAGTGGTAACTGACTGAATAGAATCCAGATTGTGAAGCCAAAAAGAAACCTAGTTAAATAAACATCCATTTTCAGAGAAAACATTTTTCTGCAGTTGTCAGAAACTAGAAATAATCCAGAAGCCATGGGATAGCCACAGGCTCCCCGGTGCAGAAAGTTCCCTATCTGGAGCTGACCCCTCTACTTGACAGTGTTACCAGTAAGGAGGCCCTCTGTCCTTCAACTGTTCTCATTAAAGACTCTCCAGGACGGATTTGGTGTTTTTTATTCTGTCTACCGTGTATTCCTTTCTCAGACAACCAAATATGACATCAAAACACTAAATATGAATGGATTGAAAAGAGGCTGGTCATTCAAGCATTTTTGCCAATATTGCCAAGTATGGAGAAAATTCAGAGAACAGCAGCAGGCAGCCGTCATCGGATAAAGTGAGGAGCTTTTTAGTGGGCTTGACAGTAAACAGTGGTGTCTGATCATCTGACTAAAAGAGGCATCTGTTCTGCTGTCTGTGCTCTGCTGTAGCTCATGGGGTGGGGGGTGGGGTGCTCAGGATCTGGTCTATGTACCATCTGAAAATGTGGCATCATTATCAAAGTTCTACTCCAAAGACCTCATCGAGATCAGTTTGAATGCTTGGGGTATCTTGCACCCCTTCTACTAAAACTCCAGTGATGGGATCCAGGATTTCCCCACCACACTCCCTCACACACTTAGAGAAAGACCAGGTAGTACTTAATGGAAAAATAGCCAGAGAAAACACTTTCTCCCAACATGGGATAGGCCTTTACTGGTGGTCCTACACTGAGTGCAAGGCATCTGTTTCCAAGAATTCTCAAGGAATATAATTCTATACAACAAATGTAAGAGTCTGGCTCCTATAGGAAGGTCAATTTCCATAACAAAAGGAGCTGATTACGCAGAACTTGCAGTGTGGGGCAGGGGAGGGGCCCGATTAGGCTTAGCGCCTTTGTCTCCAATCAAGCACCAATTACCTTTCAATAGTATTTAATTTCCCACACATTAGACATCTCTATCTTCTAAAGACCCAAGAAATGCCCTTAAACAGCATAAAAAGAGTCCAGAGAAAGAAAAATAAAGAATGAGTGACAGTCCAACTTTCCCTTATCTAGTATATAAGATATCATAAAATACAACTAATTTACAGAGGCAGAAACTGGCTCAGTTCACTCTTCTGAAGGTGTTTCATACCATACCCTCCTTCCAAATAACCAAATAAAACCAAGACACGACAAGGAATTGTAAAATGGTCTTCATAAGTTCTTTGTAACTGTATATTAACTCTAAATAAAAAAAAAAATTTTTTTTAAAGAAAACTACCCCACAGTCAACTGCATCACTTTCACTTATATAAAAACCAAATTTTTAGGGCAGGGATTTTTCTTAAAAGTCAGTGGAGGCCTTAGTGGTAATATAACTCTTACCATTTTGGAAAACCAAGGAATTTCCCCTTCATGTCTGAACCTAATGAGAGAGGTGAGCTCGTCACCCTTAAAGAATTTATTAGGTGCCCAATTACGGAGTTTCATCCCTCCAAACAGTATCTCTAGTAACCTTCTCACCCTATCTCCTCAAATCTCAACCAATTCTTAAGCTAGGTTTTCTTTTTATGCTGCTGCTAACGCCAGTGACCTAAAGGCTCCAACCTCCTGTGTCCCATAGAAACCCTCAGCACAAATTCCACCCCAAGAAGAGGCCGTGTGTATCCACTAGCAGGTCTGAAAGGGCCTGGAAAAGAAGAGAGCCGGTCATGGAGAGCTCAGGTGACCCCAGAGCTCCACCTGGTGCTCCTCAGGGTGAGGGTCCCCAAGAATGCCCCACAGCCGACCTACGGCAGGACAGGTAGGGTCCTGCGTAGGAGGGTGGGTGGCTGCTCCTCTGCCCTCACTTTTGGTTAGATGCTGGGTGCTCACAGCAGGAAGGAGCACAAATCCGGGCCTCATCTCTACCTGGGTCATCCCTCCCCCACCCCCCCACCCCCACCAGTCCTTTAGAGATGCCCAGGGACTAGGTACAAACTTTCTACAGCCAGCCCAAGGGCCTTTCCCCGGGAAGGCCTGGCCCTGCAGCTTAGGACAAAGGTGAAAGAAAGGGGTGAGAGCAAGGAGGTCAAATACACCTCTTGGCCCCCTCTCGTCTTCTCCGACTTGCCTCTGTTGCAGGACAGATCCTGGAAAAAAGGGCTCTGAGGCCAGAAGGAGCCAAAACCCAGGGCCTTTTCTCTTCCCCTCAGATGGGCCATGGGCCCTCCAGAGAACACCTGACTGTGGGGTCTCCTTTCCCCCAGACGGGATGTCCCTTCTTTTTCATTGCTCCTCAGGTAGCTCTGCCCTGGAGCAGTTTCAGAGTTTAAAAGAGACTATCTTGGCAGGTTGGTCATGAGCAGCCAAGGACCAGTTTTCTGCATATCTATATATAACAACGTGAAGAAACCACCAAGAAGTAGGAGAACCTAGAATAGAGAAGAAACGGTCATAAATACTGGTTGGGCATCTTAAATTGACTGGCGAGTTCCTGTTAAGGAGGAATAGTTCAGAATTTGGGGTACAAATCTTGCTGCTTCTATGGCAGTTCAACCAACTAAATACAGACAAGAACTCCATCTTTCTCTGTGTGTGTCTGTCTCACTGGGAAAATTAATTTTTTCTTTGGCAGATGGTTGAGTCAAAAGACAGAAGGATTCATAAAATTCACATGAACATCCTGTAAACATTTAAACACATAAAGATTAAATAAAGCAACCATGACCTTGATTAAAGTTAAAATCTCTTTTTTTTTGTTTACAACCCTTAGCCCTGCAAGTTGGAGGCTCATCCTCACACCCTCCTTGACAGACTCCATTCTCACTAGGCATGGCATATGCACATGCAAGGATGTTTGATTAATTTGCTTTAAAATGGGAAATAAAAGCATCAGAAGAAAGGAATGATTCGGAGCACCTACACACAGAAATCTCACTAGTTCTCTTATTAAATTAATGGACTCTACAGGGAAAGCCAAAATAAAACAGTGATATAAAACATATTCAGATAGTCCCTGCTGTGTTTCAGCCCCTTCCCCCTTTCCAACTAATTGTTTTATCCCCTCCAGACACGCCAACCCAAGACTAAAGCTTTTGCTCTGACAGAAAATTCTAACCTAAAGAGGCTGGATGACTTACTGAGGCTTACGAACAGGCTGATGGGACTTGGGTCATGGCCTCTGCTCCCAGACTGTATAGCCCAACATCAAAGCTGCGACCCCCGCCCCCACATGCCAATCATCTTGTGAGATTAGCACTACCCTCCCACAGTGAAATTTTATGGACCAAATCGGCCTGCCACCAGGCTCCCCAGCATAATCTCACCAGCAGCTTAAAGCCACGTTTCTCTAAGGTAAGAACCCTGTGGGATTCTGGAGTTGGAGAGGTGATATGTAGCTCTAAACATCTGGAGGTGGAGGAATACACGAATCAGCTCCCTGCGCTCTTGTTAGACTGTTCAATAAGCTGCAGCTTTGAAGATTTTCCCAGTAGTGTTTGTTACCTGGTGTAAATTTGCCCTTTCTCACAATGCTTTTTATTGCTCTTGGCTAAGAATACTGGACTGAGACAAGAGACTTGACTTGCAGGCAGGGCAGGCAGGCTGCTTTGCAGGAGAACTTGAACTTGATGTACATAAAACTGACAGTTCCTTGAAGGCCTTGTCAACCATCCATCCAGTAAACACCGCCACTACCCAGAGTAAAAACAGACCAAAACCCACAAGCACATATCAAGGCTCTCTGCACCTGGCTTGAAGCAATTACTGACATTA
The DNA here is from genome assembly GCF_040802235.1 of Manis javanica. Lineage (NCBI taxonomy): Eukaryota > Metazoa > Chordata > Mammalia > Pholidota > Manidae > Manis > Manis javanica. The sequence continues at coordinate 39,833,406 of NC_133165.1, read as the reverse complement.
TCACTACACAATGAATCTCTTTTTGAAGTTGTTTTCCTGATATTTAGTAGTTTGAATACTAATCTCCTTAACAAAACTGTCCCCATGCTTTCCCCGCTCCCCTGCCCCCCTTAATCTCTTTCTCTCAAGGGAGGAGGGCGGGTGCTGGATACCAGTCAGTCTCCTTTGCAGCACCTGGGTTTGCATTGATTCCGTCTCTTGTCATTCATGTTACCAACAGGAATTAGCATAAGGCATTAAGGGGAAACTGGAGGAGAAGAGAAAGGCCATTTTGATGGAAATAAGGGGCAAAGGAATAATCTGCCATCAACGAAAATGCTTATTTGTGTATGGTTTCCCAAGCAAAGCTTAGAAAAAGCCTATGTTGATTTTAGTGTACACAAAGAAACCTTAATCCTTTCAAGGCAACTAAATCACCCCCAGAAAAGCAGCTCAGAAGAAAGGCACCCTGTCCAGGGGGATAACTATTCACAACCAAATAGATGCCACAAATCACACTCTGTAAGTAAACAAAAATAAGAATGTGGGAAACGTTTGATTGGAAAGGGAAAGAAGTGGGGGCAACAGCAGGAGGGGAGAGACAGAAGGGCAACTCCTCATCAATCCCTCTGCAAGCTCGCCGACAGCCTCTCAGCCTGGGGAGGGTGGCAGGGGCCTACACTCGGGCCCCAGGGCCAGCTCTCTTTAGGGCTGATCCCAAGAAGGGGAAACGCATTCCAAAGCTACAGAGTCACATGGGGTTGGAGGTCTTGGGGGTGGGACTGTGATTGTCATGGAAACACAGAAGCCCTCCCTTTGGTGACCTGTCCTACCTCAGTGTCTTCTTCCTCCTCCCCACTTTCCTCATAAAGACAGACCAGTGTCCACCAGTCCTCTTCCCTTATCAAAATGAGCAAAAAACAATGACGTATTTTTACATATGAGCACTGTATGCTCTGAACTGCATGTATCTTCTTTTATTGGGCTTTTAGTATTACGGATAACAAATTTATACAAACTTTCAGTCCATCAAAAAATATGATGAAATATAAAACCGGAATCCTCTATTATGCAATAAAAGATAAAATTCAATGTGACAATAATTCTGGGAGTAACAGCAATCACATAAGCATATACACCACAAGGGAACTCTAAACATAATGCAGTATTTAAAACTGCAGTTGGTTCAAATTCTAAAATAATCTGGAAGCTCAAAATAACTGCGCTTGGAAACGTATCTCACCAACAAGCTAGCAGACATACTAGCCAGGGCAACTACAGCATGCTGAAGTGGGTTCAAGTTTCCCTTTATGAAGGCCCAGCTCTTTTCAAGTGCTGCTACCAAGTTACCTTCCACGTAACACAGCACAGATGCCAAAGGAGCACACTTTCTTTACTTAGCACTTACCCTGTAAACAACTACATCGGGTTCTACAGTAGAGGAGGAGATCAACTAGTTTACCTAACTTAAACTTTTCAAATTGTACACCTTTGCAAAGACAGTGATTAGAGACTCCCTTGAATTACATGATTTCCAGCAATGCTGCTACAAATGAAACTGCCCCAAAATCTTGGCAATGATTTAAGATAACTTTTCCCCTAATGTGCTGCTGCATCATTAGCCTCTTGTACTCTATAGTGCAGTTTGGAAGAAATTAATGGGATAGTGCATATTTAAATTTTGCCCTCTTGCTTGTTTATTAAGTTTATGAAAAGCCCACAGCAGAGTAAGGCTTGGTTTACAACCATTATACTGTGAATATGAAACATCCACTGGTTATTAGAGTCTGCAGCACAAATCAGCTATTTATAGTTCTCCGACTGCTGAGGAGCTGATAAGTAACAACAGAATTAAGGCATTTTGAGAACTATTATTCTCTATTATCGATTCCTACATTAAAGTCATATAGACAGTTAGTGATTTCTTAGTCAAATCAATTTAAATAAAGGGTCTATGTATTCTTTTAAAATAAGCTTTTTTTCCCCCAACGGATTACACAAGCATACAGGTTTTCTCAAGCAAAAACGCAATATATGAACAGGACTTCCAGAATGGAAACAGTCCATTGTTTTTTATTCTTCCTAGGCAATGATAATGAAACAAATACAAAAGTAAGCCATTGCTCAGATTTAAGAAGCCTTACCTTTGTTTACAATAACAGTATTGAAGAGTTTTTCAGAGCTGGCATCTGATGCCTGAAAAATAGAAGGAGAAAAAGTGTTATTGCCATAAATGTTGTTGTTACCATCATAATTACTAGTATTTTAAGTCAATTTACTGCATTTTAGAAAAGCCTAATGGGGAAAGCAGCTATTTTCCCCAATTGTCCACAAGGTGGTGCTCGTTGATTGCATGAGTCAGAACTGCAGTGCAGCGATTTGCTGGGGGGGAGTCAGATTTTAAAAACGTGTTCTTATTAGACAGATTATCTGTGCAAAATATATTTCTGAGATGATACACAAAGCAATTCAGCTCATTCACATAATGATTTTGCACTTTCGTTGAAGGGTCATTATTTTGGAAATGGTACTCTTTCATGATATTTGCAGACTTGGCTATTTTTCAATTTTGTTTCACAAACCAGAACTGCCTATTATTTAACGCTAAGCTTTTTCTCACTAAAAAGCGTCAATCAACACTCCCAGAAATTAATTTTTAAAGATTCATCTGATGACCCCAAGATTCCTGTCTCTTATAGTAACCAGGACACCCTTGGTATTGAAATGGAAGGAAGCCAATCTGCCCCCAGACCTGACACTATACATGCCATCAGCATTATTTCCTTTCCATTCTCTAGAAATCATGAGTCTGCTAATTATTACACTGGCTTGGGAAAAGTGAAATAAGCTTGTTAAAATAGCGAGAGAAAAGCCAATTTAAATTATATACTAATGTTCTAAAAAATAAACATGAAGTTGGTTTGGAAGAAAATGTAGTATTTCAGAAGAACTAATGTCTAGAACTTGAAAAAATTTTAAGTCAAATTAAAAATCAAGCGTTCCCCTTTACATAATTTGAAGGTGGTTTCTGCATTTGAAGTTATAATGTCTACATTATATTTATGCTGTTTTGGCTATGCAAAAACATACGATTTATGTAAGAAATCACTTGTCTTTCACACTTCATACATAGAGATGCATGTTTTGAAAAAGCAAAGCATAGAATGTTGAGAAATACAAAAGCAAGAAATCTAAGAAATAAGCGGAAGGAGAAACCCGAAGTACAATACATTTTGACTGTGGAGCTGGGTTTTGAGGACAAAGATGATACTCAATTAAGTCTTTCCATGTTATGTCGGCAAAGATGAGATATTCCTGTGTTTATCTGGGGAACACATTCTAGTGCTCAATGCAAGTGATAGAGAAAGACAAGATATTTTCATTATGACTACTTTTCCCTTTAATTCTAATCTTCCTAAGATTAATTGATAAAAAAAATGAATGTACCTGCAAAATAAGTGTTGAACTGCGTGCATTTATACTTAAGTGTAAAATCAATTCTAGATAGTCTTCTTTTTATTTTTACATGAATAAAAAATATCCCGAGGGTCTTCTTGACATCTCAGGCATAATTATATAAAATTGTGTACTATAAGTAGCTTTTCATTTAAAAAAAAAATTGCCAAAAAAGTGTTGCATAGAGGGGGAAACAAGATATCCATGAAACAGATCAATACATGTATATTGAGTTATAGAAGCAAAAATTAAGTGAAGTGTTGTTACACTGTAATATGAAGTGAGATTTCTAGGAATGTGAGTTCGCCAGCTAAAAACTTGAGAGATTTCACCATTCTTCAATGAAACAGTTTGTTCAGTTCTAATTGGAATGGCTATGGTAAATTCATGGCTCAAAAAATAAACTCCAGCTGATATTTTTAAAAGAAAAGAAAAAAAATCTGTTAATCATTTTACCAAACTAAAGTAACCCTTGTAGATTTGGGGCTCACCTATTAAAATGTATCTAATTGGCCCAAAGAAATTACCAGACACGCAAAAAGCATGGATAAGGAAAGAAAACGGTTTCTGATTGAGTTTTTATTTGTACTTGGGTGTGTGCGTTTGTATGAGAAAGAGATAGAGAGACAGAGAGAGATAGAAGGGCAGGGGGAAGGGGGAGATATCAAACAGAACAGATGCTGTAGGGGAGCAGCCCTTTTGGTCGTCTTTCACACCCCTCCTTGGGGCAGCCTCCTTCGTCGCACACTGGCCTACACACCGCGTTCTCACGCAGTTAAACAATCCTTCTGTCTGAGGCAAACTTAGAGGACGTTATTATTATGATGCCAACAGTCGGTTATCAAAGAAATAAGTATGACAGGATAGAAAGGCTTAGGAATATGCCTTCTAAAAAAACCTTTTTGAGCTCCTTAATTTTCTGATACACGTCACGAGCCCCGAAATGCAGCCTCTTGTCATCGGGAAGGGAGGATCACAAACAAGGCCTCCACAGAGAACACCCAAAAGAAAATGATTGTAATGCGACTTTGGCTATTCATAAAATGATAGATACTTCTTTCTCCTATCCAGGCGGTTCAGGCGATGGCGGACCACAGTCTCCTGAAAAGTCAGAAAAAAGCTTCATATCCAAAGTCTAAAGTGGAAACTGCAAGAAAATTATTTGCTTTCCCTCCATGAACTTTCCGAATTCTACTTGGGCTTTTAAAGCATTCTTGCAATTTATTTGGCTCTCTGGGTCTTGACCTTTGGGACGTTTCCTTTTTCATTGTTTTTAAGAAAAGCTCTGCCTGCAATCCCTTATATTACCTGGACCATATTTTCCACGCTGACTTTTTATTTTTATATTTAGTCTTTAAATCAAGAACGACTAATGGAAATGTGGTGAGCCGAAGAGTTAGCAGGCAAGTTTACCTTGTCCTTCTCTCCTTTTCTTAACAAGGAGGTCCCTTTTTACACGCTCGAGACCTTTAGATTTTGCTCGCCATTTCCTTTCCTCCCCCTCGCTCGGTTTTGGAGGGTGAGGGCGTGAAGTGGCTACATCTAAAATTGACAGGAAAACGAAGATCTCTTTTGACGGCTTTTTACATGGGGGGAGGTAGAAGCAGATTTTTCTTAATACTAAAAAATGAGTAGACGCCGTACTTGGTGTTTAAAGAAAGTTAAATAAGTCAGATTGGAGGAAGGCACACGGAGAATGAGGGAAACGAGTAAGAACCTTCCGTGCACAAGGGGGTGGAACGCGGCCGCTCCTGTCCGGGATCCCGCCTAAGTCCCTTCGGCCGCAGACCCCGGGGACGGCCCTCCGCACCCGCGGGTACAGGGACTCAGCTACAGGGCAAGAAACACCTCCTCGAAACTTAAGCGCGAGCTCCTTCACCAACTGCCACGGACCCGAGCCCCGATCTCCCCTCGCGTCCCTGCGTTCCGCGTGCGGCTCGGCATCCCGACCTCGGAGCGCGCCGCGCCAGGCCGAGCCCCTCGGGGCGGGGAGGCGCCGGGCAGCTCCGGTCCCCGGCACCGGCGCGCAGCCCCGCCCGCCCGCCCCGCCGCTCCCCCGCCGGGAACCGCGGGAGGAAAGTACAAAGGCGGGCGACCGGACCGCGGGGGCGGGCGAGAGGCGGGGTGAGGTCGGGGGGTCGGGCGCGCCAGACGCGAGGAGCCCGCCCCCGCCACCCCGGTCCGCGGGCCCGGCCGCCGCAACAAAAGACCTCCGACCCGGCCGCTCCCTTCCGACCGCGGGCGGCGAGCGAAGGAGCCGCGCCCCCAGGACTGCATTACCTGGTCGCGAAGGGTTAAGCGGTCCTGTCAGCCCCAAGTTCATGGTTTGGTTCCGCAGCAGGGCTCGCGATGGGGGACCGTCAGAGACCAGGGGAAAAACCAGCCAAACACGCGAAGAGCAAACGCCCAACTCCGACCGGGCTTAGTCCGCCAGAGTCTCTCCTTTCCTCGCCAAAGTCTGAACGCGGATGCACGCGAACCAGATCCAACCACGGCAGCGGCTGCGGGCGCCAGCAGCCCGGGCCGCGCACACATCCAGCTCGGCCGAGGCCAGGCGCGCGGCGGGATCGCGCCCTCCGAGGGCGCCCGGCCGCGCTCGCCCGCTGCCTCCGGGCCGCTCCCGCGGCGTGCAGGGCCGGCCCGGTACGGCGGGGCCTCGAGGAGCGTCCCGGGCGGGCGGCGGGCGACAGGCGGGCGAGGCGGGGAGGAGAGGGCCGAGCCGTGCGGAGCTAAGAGCGAGGCGGCGGCGGCAGCGACAGGACAAAGGAGACCATGTGCGGAGGGAGGGAGGAGGGAGAGGGAGGAGGAGGAGGGCGCACCGCGGCGGCGGCGGCTTCTCCCCGGCGGCCGCCGCGGGCTCCCCGCCCGCCGGTCCCGCCTCTCCAGCAGCGCCGCACGGCCCGACCGCTCCTGGGCCCGCCGCCGCCGCCGCGGCGCTGTAGGGAGACGCTCTGCGAGTCTTGCTCTCCCGCCTATCTCGCCGGCGCGCGGGAGGCGCTGCAGCGATCGGGGCGCCGGGCGGGATGCGCGGGGCTGGCGGCGCCTTCCGGCCGGAGCAGGCAGAGAGCTGCCGGGGCCGGCTCGGCTCCAGCCAGCGCTCCGCTCGCGGGCGCCTGCTTCTCCCGCCGGCTCACGGCTCAAGTGAACTCCATCGGCGGCCGCCGCCGTGGGCTCCTAGGCTGCACGGTGGCGGGAGGGGAGGTGGTGGCACCGGGGCCCCTCGTTCCGGACTTCGCTCCCGACCGCGCCAAGCACGCCTCCTGCAGCCGCTCGCAGCTCTCGGCGCGGGACTTCCTCAGCGCGCCGAGCCCGAGCCACCGGTGCCACCGCCCCTCCTCCGGCCCGCCCCGCGCGCCCCGCCCCTCGCTGCCCCTCCTCTCGGCCCAGGCGTCGGGTCGGCCCCTCGGGGGCGCAGTCCCCGGGCGCGACATCGACAGCTGTCGCCCCCGCCCCACCGCGCCTTGGGCCCCAGGTCCCCACGGCTGTCTTCCCCGCGGGCGGGCGCGGCGGGAACTGCAACGCTCGGCGTCCTCTCCGCAGTTGCCGCTTCCAGGATTGCGCCGCGGCAGGGAAAGGCCACTAGGCCCGCATCCTGGGGCGGAACCGCGGTTAGGCCAGTCTCAACTATTAAGAGCAGGCTCTCTGGGCGGTTGCGAGGGCTCAGTGAGAAAGTGATGTATGCAGACCGTCTCGCACACAGTAGGCACTCAATCCACTATAATAGGTACACTGCTGGAAATGGAGGGTGTCAGAGTCTAATGAAACAGAAAGGTCTTAACCACTAGGATGAAAGACTTAGTACAATTTGTTAGATCTTAAGGATAACTGAGGGCATGAACTGGCCATTTACACCCTACACCCCCCCACCCTTGTTCTTCAAATCCACTGACATTTATTTGAACACTTCATATTCACAAAAGTAGGAGCCAGTCGGTTCTCCTGGCCTCCACCAGATGAAGGGAAAGGATTAGGGTGGTGCCACAGCCAACTAAATGGGCAGTAATTCCTTTCATTATGTTTATCATTGTGTTCTCTGGTGCCCAATGTAGGGCCCAGGGTGGGGGTTGCTCAGTGACCTTGTACAAACTTGGCCCTTGTTGGATTCCCCAGCGCAGCCCCGCCAGAGCGTACTCTCCTCCCTCCGTACAGTCTGGTAGCCCACCTCTGCAGACTTGCGGCCTCCTCACTCACTGGCCCAACCACAGAGGCCCTGAGGAGGCCCTGCACCATGCCTGGGGGTGAGGAGGCCCTCTGCAAACATGGGGAGCTGTATTCCACACCCGCATCTTGGTGCACAGGAACCGTTGCTGTGATTTTCCCGGCACTAGGCAAAGAGGGCAAGTGAGGCCTAGGGTGCAGCTGGGAGGGTCTAAAGTAGAGCAGGCACACTAAGCTGAAGAGAGAGGGATACTTGTGGCCCCTGACCTCCCCTCCACTGCGACTGTCACCTGGTGTGCAGCTGAGAAGGGAGGAAAGGAATGGGTTTGGGACAAATGTACACCACATACAAACGACATGGACACTAGTTTAAGGCAATAATGGCCATTCCTAACCTCTTTGAAGTTGAACATCCTTCATTATTTGATGTCATAGCTCTTGAAAAACCTCTCAAGGGAAAAAAAAGGGGGTGCTTGCTGTATGGCATATTTTTTTTCTTGAACTTCCAAATACAATTAATTTTGGAAATAAGGGCGTCTCTCTAGCTTTACCTCCTCCCCAACAGCTAGCAGTACATGGTGTTTCTAAATGAAATTTTTAAAAAGATAGGTATTAAAGAGGTAACGAATCTTGATTTTTTAAAGATTTTTCTGATAGATTTTTCTCTACCTCTACCTGCAGAGAAGTCAGAAGAAAGCATGCCTTGGAAAGTGTAAGTTTGGAGTTGGATTTCCCAATTGCTTATAAGATGTCACAAAAACCAGCTGAGGCCTTCAAGCTAGGAGGCATTCATTCTGAAGCTGTTTCTGTAGTACCAAGATAGCTCAAAGGCAAACATTAAATTTTCAAGAAAAGACGTTAAAATGTTGTTTCTTTTGGAGCAATCAAAATGGGACTGTTTTCTTGTGCTCTAATAAAATCAATATTACAGGGAAGAAATTGCCAGAGCCCCTGCCAGGTCCCCCACAAGGTAAACTGAGATGCACAAAAACATGGGCAACTTAGCTGGCCAACTAAAACAACCACTTAGGCCTCTGAAGTGCTTTTATCAGGAAGTATTTCTGACATATGCCTTGCATTAAATCGTCATCTCTGATTTTCAGGGATTAGGCCTCAGATGAAAGCCTGGGATAGATCTGCATATTTCCCTGTATTTTGATTGCCTGTAATCAGAGCTCAGTCTCTGCGTTCCTGCGTCCATGTTCAGTCCTCCTGCACCTGCCTGTGCCCCTCGCCCTGTCCCTGTCCACTGCTTTGCTTCATTTCTCAGCCTCTCACTAGGCATGTGAATAAGTCCATTCTGATTGTTTTCCAAGTTGCTCCATTCTGCGTCCTTTCTGGAAGGGAGGGTTCCAGGGTCAAACTTGGAAGGGAAGAGGTACAGGACAGCATCAGAAGTAGGAAGAAGGAAGAAAGAAAAAATATATATCCACAGGATAATCCACATACTGGGTGTTTGTATCTTGGTCAGAGATCTGACTTTCAAGAGTCAAGATTCATAACGTGCTCTTTTTTGCCCTTGAGATACCCAACTTTCCTTTATTGGAATTTTAATCTAAAGATTACAAAGTTAAAGTCTGGCATACATTATGTCTGTTATATTCAGGTTCCACATACTAAGCAATAACAGTTTCTTAGCATCACCTTCAGCCTCTGAATCAGATCTAAGGAGAGCAAGTCTTACCCTGGTGAACTCTTTAACATGTGCAAGTGGGGTGCCTTACACAAAGCGGATAAGAAGAATATGGACTCGGTGATCTTTCTGCTGTTAGAGAACTTATTTCAGAACAAGAACAAATTTTAATATAAAACCAAAGACCTTATTAGACAAGTTTATGGTTAACCAGCTGAAACTTTAAAAAACAAATGAACAAACCCAGGCTAAATTAAAATATGAATCTTCCTCAAATCATAAAATATATCTAAACAAACATAAACTAGGTTTAAAAACTAAAGGAAGTTCTTAGAAATCAATCCAAAATGGCGGTTTGATATGTGAGATTTGATTCAATTTGTATCACAAATAACCAAAATAAGATCAGACATCTTCTGGTAAAATATCCTTATAAATTCTGGTCTTCTGTCAAGCATACTATATAGAAAAATCCATTAATTTCATGGTGTTCTCTCTCATAACGAATTAAAGGCACTTCCTAACAGAATGAGTGCTAAGTCATTCTAGGGGTGGTTTACAGGGAGAGGAAGTCTTTATAAAAATTGCCTTGTATGTTTATATTTTACATTATGTAGCTTGAAAAGACCAGTAAGGCGTAGCGATGACCTGTAAGTTCTGTCTCCAACCAGCCTTGAGAGAGACGGCTTGTTTCTGTGTCTCAGGAGTCTCCATCTTTTCAAATTCTAAAGCTCTTCAAGTTTTGCAAATATACGAGTTTTATCTGTTCTTTGGGTGGAGGGGAAGAACCAGATCTGGTTGACATCATGACCCTGTCGGGTCAGAAGACCTTGGGAAAATCTCTTCCCTCTCTGTATCTCAGTTTCCTCATCTATAAAATGAGATGACGACATACCTATGCCTCAGTAACAGCCCCATGCGGTGAGACGTCTGTGTTCGCTATTATGATGAAAGATGACATTCTTACTTGGATTACTGTGGAGGGCAACAACATAAAAGCAAATTCTGATATGGCTTCAATGTCATGGCCATGCCTCCTACCAAATTCTCACAATGCAGACCACCCCAGTGAGGATGAGAAGACCGAGTGAACGTCAAACACGGCACCAATCCCAAAAAGTGGTGGCAGTGGTTCACGCCATGTGTACTAGAGTGCCCCACCTTCATATAAGCACTACTGCAGACATTCCCTCCAGACAGGGTCAGAACCTGGATACTGGATAGTGTGGGTCACATATTAAGGATGGAGGGAAGGGAGCACTGTGGTTGTTCTTGACAGATTATACAGTCCAGTCTTGAATCAAGCAAAATGTTAAAGAGTTCACCAGGGTTTAAGATATAATCAACCTCCTAATAGTGAGGGTTTCAATTCTTAAAACATAAAATAGCACGTATTCCAATTATGTCATTTTGACACATTAAATGTAATTTCCAGTTTAATCAGGTCTATAGTTTTGCCTGTGACTGTTAAAATAGTTTCTTAGTGGTACAAACGCATGTTTTATTCTCTTGCCCCTTTTCTCCATTCAGGATACCCACCACCTCAATTTGATCTTAAATCTGACCCTACGAGGACTACATCTTGAATGTCTTCCTTTACACCACAAGCTACAGACGTGTGCCTGGTGAGTGCCCAGCATTTTAATCAATTTGTGAGGATATAATGCTAGCTTATTGCCTGTGATATGCCTTCTGAATCTACCTGGTTTCTTGTGGATATAATTCACATCTTGGAATGTGTTTACATGTCAAGTACCCAGCACAGTACTCGGAGGCCTACATGCTGAAAGATAATAAATAGATGGTTGAGATTTCCCATCCTGTAGTAAGGCTGGGGGTGCCTGACAAGTAGCTGACTAACTGGTAAATGGAAGGAGGCTCTTGACAGAAGACAGCTGCTGAGAAGCCCAGAGGGACTTGCAGCCTGACTACGGTGCGCTCTGCCTCTTACCCATGGCAGGCCTAGCATGGAGGACCGGGGTCAACAGGTGCTCACTATTACGAGGCAGGAAATTCCCCTGTTGGCAAGGATATCTTGCTTCCCACTTCTCGTGCTTTCTGTGTTGTCCAGCCCGGGAGATTAAAACTCTTTCTGGGTCCCAGGGATTTCTCCTGTTAGGCCAGTTCATTTTAAACTATAGATCATGACTTCCTCCTCTAGCGACGCATAGCTAGTCAACCTCAGGTGGCCCCAAACCCCTCTGCTCTGTGCCTCCCACCCCTTTTGAGTGGCTGATTTTAAAAAGGAAGCATCATTACTTATCACTCTGAAAGGAGACTGTAGAAGCTCAGCTCTTACTGTTGTAAAGCAAAAGCCTCTGCCATTATATGCCTGTGTTGTGACAATTGATCATGGGGCTGCAACAAGAGGGAAGTAAATAAACTGAGCCAAGTTAGTTTATGATGCATACACAGGGGGGAATAAATATTTTCCAAGTGTAGAAGTCAAGAAAAAGAATTTTACTTTCAAACTTCACAGTGTACTATAAACTGCAGAGGAAAAAAGTGTAAAAAAACAAAATATCTCTTACTTAACCACCAAATCTACACTAAAATATTAATTTCAGAATCTGACAATCCCCACGAAGGTAACAAAAATAAAAATATATTCAGTCTCTGCTCGCGTGGCCCAGTGGCTTCTTACTTGTCCTGGAAGCATGAGGCCGCCGTGGGAGCCTCCGGAGGCCCTCCTGCGCTTTCCCCACTCCTCCTGCAGGCATTCGTACTGGTGTGTATTTGTAATTCAGGGTCTGCAGAGCAGCATTTGGTTCCAACCGCTGCTCCTTGAGGACAGGTGCTCACCCTGCTTTAGCTACCTTCCCAAATCTCCCATACCTGGTTCCTCTCGCTATTTCTACATAGAAATGGGGGTGGGATGGGGAACTTGAAGTAATTAAATGAAAAAATGTGTAAAAAATGCCTACGTGAGCTCAAAGGAGGGGCAGAACAGAATGTGTAAATAAATGCATAAAGGTGATAAATTAGGGAGAGTAAAGTGTCAAACTGAAAAAAAAAAGATGCTTTTGGTGAGATATTTCCTTTAGCTGTCTTTGCCTAGATTATCCCAGAATCTGATTCATAAGCAGTCCCACTGGATTTTATGTTTTACGGCCCTCAGTCTGGTGGTTAAGAGTTTGGGCTGGCAGTCAGAAGGGCATATGGTTTGAATCCAGTCTCTACCGAGATAGCTGGTTCATCTTGAGTAGTTACTTACCTTTTCCTAAGCCTCATTTTCCTCATCTGTAAAATGGGCAACAGAATTTAATTCTCAAAGATTGTTTTTGTGCACACTGCAGAACATAATGCAATATGATGCACCTCACTGCAGTGCTGTTTCTGAGGGATGGTTGGGGAGGAGGGCCTCTCAACCGGTGTCAGCCATTCTCCTGCCTGGGGGACAACTGAGAGGTGGTAGGTCAAGTGGTCAAAAGAGTAGCTACTGACGACAGGCTGGGTTCAACTCGTCGCTTGTTCTCCACTAGCTTCAAGATGGTGGATAGATTGCGTCACATCTCTGTGCCTAAGTTTCCTCATCTGAAACAGGGCAATAGCATCTGATTCTTTTATGACAGCACCTGGTGAAGGGTTAATTGAATTAACACATGCAAAACACTGGAGCAGAACCTTGTCTTTTTTAGCTACAAGTCATCTTGGAGTAGATATTCCCAGTTTCATAAATGAAGGTGGTCAAGCATCCACTCCTTCAAGGAGAAAGTGAAAAGGGTCCTTGATAGTGGCATGACAAGGGCAGCCTTGCCCTTCCTCCCGGGCCAGACAGGCTGCAGGGCCAGGGAAGGAGGCCTGAGTCAGGGAGACGGTGCTGGGGCTCTCTGGGCAGCAGGGGCCGTTACTGCACCCATGTGCACACTTAGAGCTGTAGCCAGGGACTCCCAGGAAGGGGTGTGTCCTCGGGAGAAGGGGCCACACACGAACGGCAGTCCTGGCTGTCACTGCACCTGTTCGTGTGTCAGCAGATGCACTAAGTGGCCATGTTATGAAGGGCTGCTTGCAGATGGATCATGTTTTCCAATTCTCTACGGAAGAGGCATTTTAGCCACTTTGGACTGAGTGAGCTCCTCAAATTTTCAACAGACTGGGGGAGAGAAAGGGCCCTTGAAGCCACCCTAGATCTTCCTCAAGTGGATGCTTGAATGATTCATATGAATACAGTAGTATACTTTATCTGGCTTCTCCAAGTCAAACCAGATGCACTGTTGTAATTTGGTAAGTTTTGCACTGAGGGAAAACTTTCCGTATCTGATTGGAGAATGCTCATTTCTACCTTCAGTTAGTCTCATGGAAAGACTGTTGCTGTTCTAGGTCTGGGTAAGGTTCTGAATCTGATTCTAATCTTTGTTTCTTTCAGTGCCTTGAAATGGAGGGAGGAAGAAACCAACTACCAGACTAGACCAGGGAAAGAGCAGAGGCCACAAATGATATGCCATGATGCTCCTTCCTGGTTCTAGATTCAGCCTCTCACCAGGCTGCTGCCCTTCATGCCTATGGGAACACATTTTTTCAGAAATGTTTACAGCTATTATGTCATCTGCTCTTACAGCAGCCCTGTGACGGAACAGAATGACTGGGATTCTCCTCCACATTTCAGATGAGGCTCTTCCTTTGGAAGTGGAGGAGTCAGGATAAAGCACTGTTCTGGCAAGCAGGTCCAACACCTTCTTCCCAATACCACATTCTACCATCCGCACAGCTGGGTGAGTCTCGATTTCTCACTCCCTTGGCCAAACTCTCAGTGCTGAAGTATGTCGGTTCTAAATCTCAGGTAAAATAAACTGTGGTATCTCAAATCTAGAAGCTGTCTTTAAGCTATGCAAATACTACTAGGATATAGAGTAGTTTACCTTCATAGGTTTTGTAGTTTGAAAAATTACTGACATCCTGTATTAAGATAACTTACAAAAAGTAACATGAGAAATGGTGGCCATCTGCATGTCAGCACTTCCCTACAACCATCTCTCAAAGGGTTTGCTATATTTTCCTGGAAACATGTTATCTGAAAGCATAAACAATCTTTATGGTACTAGAAATTTTATTCCTCCATCTATACCGATACATATGGACCTAACAAAATGTTCATAGTATTCTGATGATCCAAATATTTACTTGCAGAAATTCTTGTTAGGCAAGAATGAAACATTTGCTCCAGCTGTTTGGCGAATCACATAGTTACTGGGGTACTAGGCGGGAAGCTAGAATTCAAAGCATTGCCTTGGTTTAGCTTTCCTGAAAGCATTCTTATTGACCAGTAGTTCTAATTTTTCACCCTCATTCTGCTTAGTTTTTCCTCCCTGTCCCTTCCACATTGTCAGAATGGAGTGGGAAACTACCATGGCCATTATAATAGCTTCCATCTCTGTGGCTTTAAGAATCAAATGAGCATACTGTACAAATGGTCAATTGCCATGCAAATACCAGTTGCTGTGATTGTATGCTGTTGTTACGTAGGGTGAGGGCAGGCCTGCACACCTACAGAAACCTGCTAACTCCTCTATGGTCCTATATAATCTCCACTTAACGTCGACCTTTGGTGCAAATTAATTAAAACTTCTTTGCCTTCTTCTGCTCCAAACTATGGCTTATCTTAAAAGTTTCTTTAGGGAAATATATCTAAGACATGTATTACCAGTGACTTGGCTCACCTCTGGACACTGTCATTCCTTAGGGCCATAAATTTCCTTAGTGGAACAAGAAGCTGCTTTGGAGAGCAAAGGTTTAATCACTAGGGCCAGGACTGTGCACTTCCACCCTGTCCCACCCTCGCCCTCCTCATTTCCCTTTAACATGCCATTCAGCACCCTCCTGTTACACGTAACAGATGCTCAGTAAACACTAGTCAGATCAATGTGTTGAATGAATGACCACATCTCTGCCAACTAAAATGGAAGAGAATGAGTATTATCTCAAAAATGAACTAAACTATAAAGTCCTTTCCACAAATTGCCACCAGTTTAAGAATTCACATAATATCAAAACCCATCATCATAAGCTAACAACACAGCGCACGTAAACTCTTTGGAAAATTGATAACTAATTGAGACACCACATCAACCACCATGGTAGCTACTCTCTAAATGTGGCCTCCAGTAATTCTACATGTACATGCCATTCTCCCATGAGAAGACACAGCATATGTCCTCTACCCTGGAATCTGGGCTGGACTTGTCACCGTTTTGACCAATAGGACATGGAGGAAGTGATGTTCTGGAACTTCAGAGCTTAGTGTTAAGAAGGCCTGGCAGCTGCTGCTTCCTTCCTCTTGGAACCCAGCCACCTTGTTGTGAGGAAACCCACAAGCAGGCCCACATGCAGGAGAATTAAGGCCTCGGGACTGAAGACCTAGCTGAGTTCCCAGCCCACAGCCAGTAGCAACTTGCCATCCATGTGAATAAGCATCCGGGTGTGGCCCCCCCCAGCCCCAACTGAGCTTGCCTTAGCTGATGCCATGGGGAACAGAGAGAAGCTGTCTGTGCAGAACCCTGCCCAAATTGCAAAACTGAGAGCAAGTAAATAATTGCTGTGTTTTAAGCTATTAAATCTGTAGTTTCTTCCAAAGCACTAAGTAACTGAAATAACCATCTAGGTCAGCCCCAGCTAGGACAACTTATGTCAGAATGAGACACATCCGTGAGCATTACCTTTGCTTTCTTGCCTCTGCAAGGGAATGATGAGGAACCTGAAGTTAGAGAAAGAACACTGCTGAAAGAAAGATAAATAACTAGCAACAAAAAAATCCTAAAATAAGAAAAACCTTTGCCAAAATAAGGAAAAGTTTTCTATTTGATAAAGTAGAAGAAAATTTAACATGACAATGTTAATGAAAGAATAGATCTGATCTTCCCTTTTCCTTTTGGAGGCTGAGAACATTTGTAAAACTAAAAATTCTCTAGTAATCCCTTCTTTTATCTAAAACAGATTGCAGTTTTAAGCACAGCCTCATGAAACTGCAGGTTCAAAGGAACCTGAAACTGAATTAGCATAAAATCTGGAATTCTCATTTCCACGAAGTGCACAGCTGCCATCTGACAGATCTTCTGTGATTTCAGTTTCAAACAGAAACTGAAAGTAGTTGAGGTGGTGTGAGCCATAGGCTCTGCTTCCCAGCCTCACTCCGTCCACACACTCACGCATTCCATACCGTGTCCACACACTCACAGGAGAGTCTCAGCTCTGCCTTCGGTTCTGGAACGCATGCCCTGTGTGGCAACCTGCTCAACCAAACTAGTGAGGAAAAGACTGCAGCCGGTGTGGGTGTTGCCCGTACGATACAAATACTTTGATAATAACCTAGAAGTGTTAAATATTTTTTAACTAAATTCACAAAAAAACAGTGAATCTGCTGGGACAGAGTTGGTGGAAGCAGTAAAGCGCCCTTTCCCAGTTTTTGCATTACATCCACACTCCTACACTAAAATTTAAATGCCAGCAGGTATGTTGATACTCTTAACATGATTCACTTAACACTTCCTGAGCACTCTCCTTAGGTAATGACAACTCTAAGCAACTATAGCTAATTCTGGAAAACCCAAGGGGGGTTGCTTTGCCTGCTGCTGAAATACCATCACCTCTGGGACAAAAAGTTACACTTCTTTGTATAAGGAAGAAATTTTAAAAAAAAAGATTGCATGTGTCTGATGCCCCCAAGGAGTACATGTGCTGGAAGAGGATTTTCGCACCCCCATAGAGAGGGTGGATTTGCCCAGAGCCATCCCCAACTTCCTCCTCTGATCCCCATACGATCAACTGCATGAATTCAAGTGACAGCTGGTGGGGGCTGCATCAACAGCGCAAGGAAAGCAAAGCAGGCTGCCGCTACGCAGGAAGAGGGAGGCGCGGCCCTCTCCTCCTTCCCTTGCACACCTCCCTGCCCAATTCTCTGTCCTCCACACCCCACGCTGAGCCATCTGCTCCTGAACCAGGGCCTGGATGTTGACTTAACAGCCACCACTATGGCAAGAAGGTGCCAGAAATTCACAGGGAGGCAAGTGACTGTTCAGGGGCTTGGTCACCCAGGCTTGAGTCCCCTCTGAAGTTCCTCTGCTGTCAGTGTACAATTTTTCATATTCTCCAGGAGAAAAAAAATTTAGTGAGCATCTGGTATTTACACTGAATCTTAGAGGGAGTTGACGGATTTAATTGCAAGTGTTAGTAAAACAGGAAAATTGTAGCCAGGCTTTCAAATAGCCACTCGTCTGTAAGGAGAGTAACAAGGCTTTCCTTTGTGCTGTTGGTAAAGGATGCAGTTTATTATCCTAGCAGTGAATTTTCTTGGAGAAGGGGAGGTTGGTGAAAATACAGTTGTTGGCTGGTAGCTTTTACCTTAATTTATGAAGTTGTCCTCCTTATACAAAGATCAAGCTACAAACAACATTCAAGCAGGCTGTGTGCTCTGAGTTGTTTTTTTTTTCTATTGCCCTAGTGGTGATGGACTTCCTGTTAGCAGGGCTCACTGACAACATGCATTTGTGAAATGAGTGGCTGGGTTAAAGGTACAACCCAAGGCCAGGAAAACGACTGTAAATAACTGACCTATATGAGGATTAGAGTAGTGGCCTGATCTTCATTGGTAGCAGGCTCTGGTGAATTTTAAAACTGGTTGCAGGGCCACTGCAGACCATTATGGGGAAAATTGGTTGCTGAAAGGACCGTACAGGATTAGCAAAATCAGGAGACCTGGGTTTAGAACAGTTCCAGTTCTAGTCCCTACTAGTTGTGGTTTCAGATAAGTCATTGAACTTTTTCTTTACTGTATTATTAGCATACAGGTTGTGATGAATAATCTCTCTTGCTCTCTTCCGTACTTAAGATTTTGTGACTCTGTATGAACTAATATCTAGATTATAAACAGAGAACTGTCTCTGTGCTAGAAAAAACATTTTCCAATGTCTGTTTTCTTAGAGTTTATAGGATTAATTCTAAGTAGGGCATCCCATTTGCCTTGCCTTTTCTGGGGCCCCCCACTCTCTTGGAATTTCCCGATAAATCAAACATGTCAGAAGTATAGTATGGTTTGCATTTAATACTTCCAACTGTTAAGTATAATTTAACTTCCTCATCAAAACAGTCAAGGCACAAGTGAGCCTGCCAAGCTCTACGCCTCTGTCACTTGGTACCATGGGCCCATTAAACACATTTGTGAGCTTTGTGTTTAAAAGGAAACCAAAAGGGTAAACGTGTCATCATGTACTCTTTAATCTGAAATCCACAGGGGAAGGACTTCAGAAAGCAAGAAAAAAAAATACACATACCCTCCCCTGAATGCCCCCCAAACCTCCCACCCTCACCCCCTCCATCAAAACACTGCTCTTTCTGAAGCTGGGCTTTGTCCTCATCAGACCATTCCTAGCCAAAGCAATGTGCAGACCACATTGGGAACCAATTTAGGCATTTCTGACTTCTCAACAATCAAATAAAACAATAAATAGCCTGAACTGGGCTCGAAGGGGAAGAGGCCCACATGTATTTCCTCTCAGAATTTTTTTTTTTTAACATGAAAGTTTGGCTTGAAATGAACTTATTGCACAGACACATGTGGCCTCAATAGGATAGATCTTGAACTGACGAGACAGATTCCAGATTCAAGCACAATATCAGCATTCAAATCCTCAGAATGTAGTCATGGAAAGTTTGGGTCACATTAAGGGCTGTGGGATCCAGGGATGAGATTTAGTTCTAAATTAGCCTCTTGGGCAGGCCAAAGAGCCCCCTAAGAAGCACCATATGTCTCAAATTCCACCTCTTTCCTTCTCTATTGGTACTTCCCATTTGATGGACCAGAAAATTCCTGGCTTCAGACAAATTCCCTGTATATTTATTGCTGACTCCCATCCTTAGAATTACTTAAACAAAAAACAAAACCTCTGTTTTAAAATGTTTCCCAACTTTTTATTTTGGAAAATCTAAAACTTAAAGACAAAAGCATGGCATGGACACCCCAAAGCCCTCCATTTATATTACTCGATTGGTACCGTTTGCCACATTTACTTGCTCTCTCATTACTCTTGAATTGCATTAAGACATACATACCATGGGGCGGCCATTCATCTAGTCATTTAGTGTTTGTATGGGGGAAAGCACACTCTCCCAGCTGTCCTTCTATGCTTTCCTCACGGTCACTGTCTGAGTGGTTAGCATGCAAGACTCCGACTGGGCCATGTTTACTGGTGGACCAGGTCCCTGTGTGTTGGAAAAGCACACTGTATTGAGAAGGTCTGCACACATCTGGGTCTTCTTTCTGCTTCCAGGACTGGTGGTGACCAGGCTCAGCAGGAGGGAGTGGGGGCTGGAAGCTGCTTTGGGTGTGGTGATCAGTCAACAGTAAAATTGGGTACGGGGACAGGAGAGGGCCTGCTTTTGCGGAAAGCCGGAGGCACGTGGCTTGCTCTGGCGCAGGCTGCAAAGAGGCTTGCTTGAGGATATTTGGCCTTCAGCCAACCAGCAAAAAAGTGGTCTTCCACGTTTCCTGACATTGTTTCTTCATCTGTAGAATGGAAAGTCTCATGTACCTACCTGGGAGTGGCTGAGGATCGAATCAGCTAGAGCAGCACCTAGCACGTCATAAGTGCTCAACAGCTGCCCCTGTTACTACTCTTACTGCTGCTCCTTGTATGTCCTGCTCCTTCAGGTACCATTTCGAAGGAAAGCTGGTAGGCAAGGCAAGACCTGGATGTACACTTGGCCATGTTAGCCTCTTAATCTCATCAAATCCTTTCCTTAACTTTAATAGTGTGTGGCCTACTATATGATCAATTTTTAGATGGTATACTAAAAGCCATTCATTCAGTAAGCATACTTTTACTGAATATAGATTATATGTATGAAAACAAAAAACTCATGTTATTTGCCCTTCGGGAACTTAAAATTTAGAGAGGAGAGAAGATAAATGCATGCCTTAGCTAGAAGGCAGAATATGACAGGTGTCCTGGGCGGCACCAGGAACAGGGACCTGGGGGAGAAGGTTCATCTGGCAGGAGAAGGCAGTTGGAATAGGGGGAAGGTAGGTGGGAAAAAAGTGCCGAAGAGGCAAGGACATGATGACATGGAGAGCTGTGGAGAGCCAAAGCTTGGGCAACTGGTTAGATCAGGAACACGGAAGCAAGAGGACACTTGCTGGGGAATACAAAGAAATTGCTTTGGACAAAGTGAATCTAAAATACTGTAAGGAAAACCCAGCCATGGTCAGAAGTACAGGAACACAGGAGAGGGCTCAGACTCGTGGATAAAGAGACGCTGTCCTCGGTAGAGAGATGAGGGCCTATGACTGCCAAGAGCTCAACTGCGGGGTGGGGGGGAGGCTGAGCCCAGGACCAGCCGCGACAGCACTGACCTTAGGAGCACAAACAGAGTGACGTGGAAGGGGGACCAAGGGTCTCACTACAGAGCCAAGGAGGGGCAAGGTTTCTGGGAGGATACAAGGACTCAGAAGAAACAGGTAGACTGTTAATTCTGGAGGTCTCGCAGATACCAGAGAATGTAGGAGGAGTAGGGAGGAGCTAGATTCCTTAGCACAAGTTAGTAAGTAAATGGAGTGGTAGGGAAAAAGAGGCAGTAAGCACGGACTCTTGGAGAAGTGTGGTGGAGAAGGATTGGAAAGCAACCAGTGCACATGGAGGCAGGAGTGTTTCCAGTTGTTTGTGGCAGATGGCGCATCCCCTTTAACCTACCTCATGCAATTTAATGAGCTCTTTCTCCATTCATTTATGTCTCCCTGCCCAAAGGTATGTACATAGATACACATAAATATGATATGTATGTACTTTTTAATAAACATGAGTAGCCAATACCATTTGACCAGGGAATTCCACTCCTAGGAATTTACCCAAAGAAAACAACTTCTCAGATGCAAAGAGACATATGCACCCCTATGTTTATCGCAGCACTTTTTACAATAGCCAAGATATGGAAGCAACCTAAGTGTCCACCAGTAGATGAATGGATGAAAAAGATGTGGTACATATACACAATGGAATACTACTCAGCTGTAAGAAAGAAACAAATCCTACCATTTGCAACAACATGGATGGAGCTGGAGGATATTATGCTCAGTGAAATAAGCCAGGCAGAGAAAGACAAGTACCAAATGATTTCCCTCATTTGTAGAGTATAACAACAAAGGAAAACTGAAGGAAGAAAACAGCAACAGACTCACAGACTCCAAGAAGAGACTAGCAGTTATCAAAGGGGAGGGGTGGGGGGAGGCGGGTGGGAAGGGAGGGAGAAGGTGATTCAGGGGTGTTATGATTGGCACACATGGTGTTGGGGGGTTCATGGGGAAGACAGTGTAGCACAGAGAAGGCAAATAGTGACTCTGTGGCATCTCACTATACTGTTAGGCAGTGACTGCAATGGGGTGTGGGGGGGACACAATAACATGGGTGAATGTAGTAACCACATTGTTTTTTCATGTGAAACTTTCATAATAGTGTATATCAATAATACATTTAAAAAAAAAGACAAGTAGCCATTTATGCCAAACCATCCGTTGTTATATACGTTACATTCACAGACCATTGTGTCCACGGGAAATAAAGGAAAGTGCAAGTAGAAAAAATTTTTATAACGTTACGGTAGTTTTAAATCATGGCTGCCAATCCTTGGATGCCCTCCCATCAAGAGGTGGGGTCTGTATCCCTTCCCTTGAATCTGGAGGGCCTGTGACTGCTTCTACTAAGCGGTAGAAGTGGCTCCACTTCCAGGGCTAGGCCAGAAGAAGCCCCATAGCTTCTGCTTCCATCTTGCTGTCTGGAAAGTGCCCTCTCAGGGAACTTCTCCCTGAACCCAGCTACCAGTCTGCAACAAGGCCAAGCCACATGGAAGACCTGGTACAGGTGCTCTGGCGGACAGTCCCAGCCAAGCCTTGATCATTGTGCCCAGGCCTGGGATGTGTGAGTGAAGATGTCTCCCAGCGAACCGAGCCCCCTGCCACTCAAGTCACCTAGACATCCCGGAGCAGACACAAGCGTTCCCACTGCGCCCTGCCTGAACTGCTGGCCCACTGGACCTGTGAGCATAATCAAGCAGTTGTTGTTTTATACCACTAAGTTTTGGAGTGGATAATTGAAACAAACACATCTTACATATGGATTTCCTGCTCTGCCAAGGGCATTTTCCCATAATACAATTACTTATTTCAGAGGCTGTTTCCACGACTGGAGGTGGAAGGATTAATCTGAAATGCTTCTGTAGCATAGCCACACCTGAAGCGCACTGAGAAGCTAAGACATGGGACAGAAACGGCCCTTCTGAATTGCGGAGTGTAAGAGGTATATCAAGGCACGTGCCAGGGGCTCTTACTATGTCACTTTTAAGAGAATCAACAAGTGCAGAACTTGATAAATATTTTGTCATAAAACACAACTGCTTGCAGTGGGATCCTGCTCTGTTTGTCAATAGTTACCCTCCAGTTGTCAGAGAAGCTCCATATCTTATTAAAATCCTTTGTGGAGAAATGTGACCCTATATTCCCTTTATGTGGCAGCTTTCTTGGGCCTGTTTTAAACCCAGAGTACATGCTTAGCTCCTTCTTCCCGCAGGAAGAGCAGGTTTAGTTTCCACAGAGAGGTAAAAGCAGGTCACGGCAGCTGTGGCTGGAGAGGAGGTGGGGGAAGCCAGGCTGCCGTCACCAGTGGCTAGCAGGTGCCCCGGGATCATGTTAGGTGATAAAACACTTGGCTGACACCAGAGAAAAGAATCACCGCCCCTCCTCCCCCACCCTGCCCTCACTCCCTTGCTCCCTCTCCTTTTTTTTTAAGGGAGGCTTTTTACCCTCATTAAATGAAACCTTATCTCTGAAAGACTGCAATCATCAGCAAATGACAAGTGTGCCTAATCTCATTTTCTGACAAGTGATTCTGACAGCACCTTCCTTTTGATTTTTGAGACATGTAGTTAGATATATATTAATCTGTCAGTCATCATCCCTAGGAAGAATATAAAAAAAGAGACAGAAAGAGAGAAATGAACATTTGTGACAATGAAGGCAAGACAAGAGGCTAGGACACCGATTTTAACTGATGCATGAACACGCCTTCCTCTGGCCCCCACCCTTCCGGCGCATGGAACATCTACGGGGGGAGGTGGAAGGTGCCCAGGCAAAGGGCCTGTGGGATAGGCCTCCAGGCTTTTAGGGGACGTGGTCCAGGAGGAAGAGCACATGCTCTGGAGTGAAGCAGGCCGGATTCAGATTCTCTCCTCTGTAAAGGCGAGGGTGGTTATGCACGATCTTTAATCTCTGCAATTTAGGGTCCTACCTGTAGGACAGGGCTCATGACATTTCTAGCCATAAGATTAAATAATCCTTACCTAATGCATGTGCAAGCATACAGTAGGCACCCCGTACACAGAGACACTAGGGTGCTATTTCTGCTAAGGTCTTCTAGGAAAGAAACACTTTGCACTGGGAGAGCTCCAGGACATACAGGATGCATCCATTCCTCAGAGGTGATGCACACAGAAAGGGTTCTAGAATAGCAGCGCCAGCTCTTACAGGGACTGCCAAGGAGAACCGTATCAAAATTGGTACCACACAGCTGTTTAAAATGCAGCCCATCGTGCACTGTGCTCCTAAGCCACATTACAGACCACAGATACACCATCACCTGTCCCTGTTCATAACCTACAAGTCGATGCTAACTCTATTACTGAGGCCTTTGTAAAGGGGAGTGTATGTGTACCTTTTTCTGAGAGTCTGGGGGTGTTAGGGGAACCAAATCTGTCTTGGGTCCCTCTAGGGTGAGCCAAGTCAATGTACTTGTTTGACGGAATGAAAGTAGACCTGATGTTTTCTAACACCTTTCATTAACCAATATCTGCATTGGGAGACATCAGCAATGTAAAGTTTTTTTCTTTTCATTCAGAGAGTGGCAGCCTTGTTAAGGGAAAACGGAAAGGCCTGTAGCATCTTGCCAGAACTAAAAGGGCGTGACTACGCTGGGCGTTCGGGCTCCTCTTCTGAGAGCCGCAGAGGATGAACACTGACGAACCGAGCAAGGCCGTCCTCTGTTGTCCAGTTTTCAAGATCGTGCGAGGGCTTCCCACCGTTTTCTGGAGCCACTGAGCCCGAAAATAGATCCACAAAAGTCCTCTCTAGGAATATGCCGCTCTACGGGGGGAGCCCCTGGGGTCTACACCTCAACTCCTCCACCTCCATCCCCCAAAGAAAACACACAAAACACCTCAGTATCCTTCCACGGCACCCCTTGCGCTGACTCCACCCGCCAGGCCCGCTATTAGACATGCTTACATAAGGGTCAGAGAACAAAGGAACGGAGAAGAAAAAGGAGGCAGTTTACTGACTCATTTTCACCCACTTCTTAGATACTAAGCTTTGTTACTCGAAAAACAGGTATCTCCTATGACAGCTGCAATTTATTTCTCTCCTCTCCCACTTACTTTCTTTGAATCTGACTAGGTAGGTCTGTCTTCATGGCTTCACTCCCACAGATAAGGAAAGAAATAGAGGTAGAACCACAATAACAGTGAATGTAAGGGCACCTGAAGGGCACCTGGGACGGGACAGAGTGAAAGAAGATGGGCGCATGAAAGGTCAGGCAAAAATTCCTCTGCACAGTCGACACTGCGGAAGCTGCCTTCTTCCCTCCTGCTCCTCCTTCATCCACTCACCCGGCACTGTGCTAACTGGGCTGTGATGTGCCCCAAAGGAGGAGGTGTTTTAGCACAAAGGTGGAAATATAACCCAGGAAAAACCCTGGAGGAAAGGCAACAGACTTGTGGTTTTAGCAAAAATGGTCTAGAAAATCTCCAAACAATGGAGAAACAAACCTCTTTGAAGAAACCTGACTTTTATTTTAGGTAAGTTGCTCTGCATGTGTTAACTAAGATTCTAGTCACAAGGACAACAGATCAAGAGAACAAATGACCAAGCTGCTCACAACCCATGTCAACTGTGGGGGGAGCCACACTGGAGATGCACACAGTGCCCTGTTAGGGCTCATCCAGCATGGCCTTGGGTCAAAAGTCCTGGTTTGTGTTCTGACCATGCCTATTGCTTCCCTGCTCTGGGCCTCATCAGTAAAGTGGGCTTTGTAAACCAGCCTTCTCAGGATTTCTGTGATGAGGATTATACTTGTGAATATCTGTATATTTAAAAAGCACTACATCATCTCCAAAGGCAGTTCTGGACTACACTTAAATGTATATAAATTAGTATACATTTTTATGTCTAAATGTTGAGTGCTATAGTCATCATCGTGTTAAAAAAGATGTCCCCAGAATTGGAGAGATTACTTTGCAAGAGAAAAATTACAATGAAAAGTAATTAAAATGAAAAGAATGAGACTGGCCAACTGGAGAAGTAGTCCAGGACACTGCCCCAAAATTCATGGCTGAAGAGACCTAGAGTGACTTCAATTCGGCCTAAGTGACTCTGGTGTAGAGCTCAGGGAGTCAAGGCCCAATTAGGACTAAGAAAGCTAAAATTGAATCAAATCATCCTAGTGGGTAGGTAGACAGCTGACTTGATTTGATTTTAGCTTCCCTCTGTCCATCCACCCACCCACCCACCCATCCATCCATCCATCCATCCATCCACCCATCCATCCATCCAATAATCATCTGTTTGGTGCCTAATATGTGATGAACACAGAATACATTACACCGGGCCTGCAAAAGCGGGTTAAGACAGAGACTCTGCTCTCAGAGAGTCCATCATCAGGTGCTGGAAGCAGGTGTAAACAGAAAGTGTCATAAAGTGCTATAAGAATAATAATAGTGTAAGTCACTGCACAGTATGGGGGTTCACACAGGGTGGAACGGACGATTCTGTCTGTAGCTCTTGTTCTCACAGTCCCTGGTCACCAAGTGACCTTCTCATTGTAATTTGGTTTCCTGGGGGACCATCCTTTGGGAGCAGATGTGCCAACTGGTGCACGTAAATCAATCTGTTGGTGGTGGCGGGTGGTTATACTCCTCCTTGCAAACAGAAAGATTTGTGTCATAATCTAGTCAGTGTCCCTGGAGTCCGATTTAGCATGATCGCCTCTGAGTTTCTAGGCTGGCCTGACCTAATGGAGCAACTGCCCCTCTGTGAGGCTGGGCTAGTGCCAGCTGAGCTCTCATCTGACTCTCTGTCTTACTGTTCTGTAAATATTGGAGTAGGGCTGTTTTCCTGGAATGGGAGCTCCCCTGTCCTTCTGCTTTTAAAAATCACATGTCCCACTCTTTCCAGTAAGTCCATGACTATTATCTCTTTACCTTCCCCAGAGCTGTTCCGCCAGGGAAAACAGTGACACCTGCCTTGAAATTTCTGAGGTCAATAGGTCTCTGGCCAAGACCTCCTAGCTAATGAATCCAGAGTTTATGCTGACTGTCTCTTCATTTTTTACTGGGCTTCCAAGACATTTTTTACTGGGCTTCCTATTCTTCCTGCAAGGGAATGTCGGGAGGAGTATAACCACCAACCAGACCCAGATTGATTTATATGCACGAGTTGGCACACGTGCCCCAAAGGACAATCCCCAAGCTTCTCTTGGTTCTCTTACTCTTTAACAGTGGGCTTTTCCAAGCCTCCTCTCAATGTCTAGGAAGAAGGAAGTGGGAGACGCTTAGCAATTCCCTAGCTTCTACCATAATTTCTAAGCAGGTGACTCCCAAATCTTCATCTCCATATCCTCCTGCATTCCAGGCCCATCCTTACAGCTCATTTGTTGAAGGTGACCTGAATGTCCCATAAACACTTCAAAACTCCATGTTTTCTAAAAATAGCCCCATAGGCATTTCCTCCTGTCAATGGTCTCACCCAGTCCATCCTCCCTCCCCAGCTCCAAACCCAGTTCACCAAATCCTCCGGAAGCTGTTTTCCCCCTGCCCATCATGGTTTCCTCCCATGGCGCCACCCTCTTGGTCCTGGCTATTGTTCGGGTCCTCAGCCTGTCGTAGTATTTTCTGTATATGGATTGTATCTTCCCAGCCTACTGTCTTCCACTCTTACCTTTTCACCCAATAAAGGCTTCAAAAAGGCCAGGCGCAAGGACAGAGCTCTGTGTCACACCATCTGATCTTTCCAGGTTGACAATACTAAGGCACGGGTCAGATAGAACTGCCTTTCAGTTTTTACCTCTGCCCCACCAAAGCTGTACAGACCTTGGGCAAAGCATTGAATCTCTCTGAATATAGTCCCCTCTTCAGTGATTACTTGCTACACTCCAGGCTGACTGGAGGAAACTGGGTATATAGTCTATACTACATAGAGCCTCGGATTATGTTGGTATCTTTGCTGAAATGAAGGGAAGATGGAAAAAGTGACAATTCTGTGTGCCTTGTTTGTCCAGCAGTGCCTAACCCAGGATCCTGTTGGAACTCAAATACTTGAATTGCCTTTGAATAAGGAATGCTATTCTCACAAGTCCCAAGGAGAGGAAAATATTAATAAAGACTTGGCTGTCATTTTAAGGGATAATTTTCCTTCCTTAAAGCAGTTACCAGGATTGACAATCTTTCCTTTAGACCACCAATTCTAAGTCATTTTACCAAGCCTGCTGAATAACTGCTCACTGAACACCCAGCTGGGGAGGAAGTAGACCCAGCATGGCTAGAAGTCATCTCTCTGTGAGCCAGATTTGTTTGTGATTCTCTACTTAGTTCCCTTTGGGGTGGCTGCAATCACTCTGCAATCAATGCCTGGGCATAAAACAAATAGGTCAGAACTTTAAAAATAGGATTGAGGTTGCAGAGGGTCAATGAGGGGCAGAAGTGTAAGGGAATGGGGTTGTTTATTCTCTTATCCTAAAGAGAAGTCAAGAACCCCTTGAGAATCTGAAAAGCTACAAAGGAAGTGCCCTTATTTATGGAGGCCACTGCCAAGCATGTACCTGATAAACTGTCTGCCTGGGCTGTGACTGGACCCAGGGACTGAGTGTCTCTCCTAAGTCACTTCTAGTTCTCGATTTATGAAACCTTGTCAACCCACAGGCTGTGTAGCCAGGAATCACAGGTGGGTCTGAAGAGCTTCTCTCTGCTTTGATGGTTCAACTTGACAGCAAGAACTCAGCCCATTTCCTTTCCTCACCTGGTAATAATGGTGACAAATCTTATTCTGAGATTAAAATTTTTAGTCTTCTTACTCAACACTTGTTATTTTCTGACACATGCACATGGGGATCAGGGCTTAAATGCGGATGGAATCAATTATAAATTGATTAAGAAAACACAGAAAGAAAGGAAGTAATAACAAGCATCATTTCATTCATAAAGCCTTCCTTCCTCACCCAGGCTCGTGGTGTGCAGAAAAGGCAATTAAAACTGAATTCAATTAAAAATATTATAAAACAGAAACCAAATAAAATATTAAAAAGCCAAGTGCCATTATTAAATAAGTGTTTGTGAGAGGAGGCCCTCAGACAATAACAGAGTCTAGAGAGAGCAGGAAATTGTCGACCAGTGGGGAGGATACCCGCTTGATGCACACCTCCAGTGAACACCACTTTGTTTAGCACAAAACCCGTGTTTCGTTGAGAAGTGAAAAATAAGGCTCTCCTTGGCCACTCTACAAATGTGCAACTTGTATTCATTTTACATTCCCTGTGCCCCTGGCTCCTTCACTTCAGAAAGGCACATACCCCATCAGCCTGCATGACATGCATCATGTATCTATTTGAACCTGCCAATTGTGTTTACTTTCCTGCCCAGTAGGTGTGAACACAGCCTCAGCGCTCTTGCACCAAAGAAGGATCAAGTCAGAATCACACAGAGAATGTTGTAATTAAGGCTCTTCATGTAACCTGAACACTCAAAGGAGGAATGAGAAATTGTCTAACTCTGCTTGTGATTTACTAAGAATTTGGAAAAAAAGAAAAAGAAAAAAAGATCTGCAGGCCAGTATGATGTACAAAATAGAGAGACTTAGGAGACCTGGGCTTCAGCCCTAATTGTGTGACCTTGGACAAGTCACTGAAATTTCTCCGAGCCTCAGTTTCCTCAACTACAGATCAAAGGGCTGGACTAGCTCTGTTAAGTCCCTTGCAGCTCTAGAGAATTCTCTACTGTTCCACCTATGTAAACACACCGTGAAGGCACTTTCTCTGTTGAACTCATCTGCACCTCCGTAGGGTAGATGAAAGCCAGAGAGACAAGATTCTTAGAAGTATATAATCTGAATAACCAGAAGGGATATAATTAAAATCAGGGTTCTGTTCCCACAAACACACCCAAGGATCTTCCATAAAAATACTATGGTAATTAACGAACCTGCAGACCACATGCCGCCACCCTCCAGGCCCTGCCAGGCTTAGGGGCGAGCCTGGTTCCGAATCCAGGCTCACGTCCTCCCCTCTCAGACAGCAAGCCTTGCTCCTGACTGCTGTTCAAGAGTGTTCAGCCCATGGCTCTGCGTGGGAAAGGAGCATTTTCAAGTCATGTAGGGGCATGAATACATTTCTGGAATTTGAAAACTCATTAAAACAATGAAAAGAAAATATAAGGGGCCTGTTTGTATCAGAATATTCCCACATCTACACTAAAGCTTCTGCTTTTCTCTCTTTGCCTTCAAGAGATTGCCACTGAGCAGGTGCCAAATTGGTCCCTTGGGAACCTGGCTCCTGGAGCCCTCCTCCTTCCAGAGCGGCTACCCTCTCCCCCAGGGAAGTATGCCTCACTGTCCAAATCCTCCAGGGCTAAGCCCCGGGGGCACTGTTCTGACAAGAGCGAAATCTATTTTCAGAATTCTCTTCCACTTTTAACACCCTTATGTCATGCGTTCACCCAGACTGGCCTTGCAGCCCAGATATTAGATTTGTCCTGTCAACTGGCTAACTTGATAAACTTAAGAGTGGCCCAGCCAGGGAACCTGAGGCCACTTGGGGACAGCTAGGGTGGTCTGCTTTAGCAAAACACGTCTGTTAGGATTTCTAGATAACATCAAGGGAAGGTGTTCTCAATGATATTCCAAATGAGGCCCAGTGGGAGAAGCCTGAGCTTCTAATGAGCTCTCAAACATTTCTAGAGTAAATTTATTGAGGGCAAGAGTCGGGTTTGGTTATCTTTGTGATCTCCATGGATTTACCACAAGGACCTGGCACTCTTTGAGGGTCCTCGGCACCTACTGATCTGAATTCAACATCTGAAAATTGATTTCAGAGTCTCTGCACAACCTCGCTACTCCAGGTGTGGTCCACGGACATGGAGCTCCAGCATTACCTCATTGTGTTAGAAATGCAGAATCTCAGGCCCTTTCCTGGACCTGTTCAGTCAGATCCTGTATTTCAGTGAAATCCCCAGTGATTGCAACTGGAGGGAAAATTCAATTTCATATGGCCAGGATCCTCACCTGACCCTGATACACTTGCCCACTGCACATGTGAAATGCTCACAGGTGCAGGCTTGCACATGTGTGGGCAGTGAGCTGTTACTGACTCTGTATAAAAGCTCTGCCCAGTGCTGTAGGGCTGCATTGGCAGAGAGGCCTGGAGGCAGAGACTGGCTGATGCCACGCAGACTGCCACAGAGGAAGACAGGATTCTAGTGCTCACTCGACCTGCCATCATGAGAATAAAGCTGGGTATAAACCCGTTTACTCCCAAGAACATTCTGTTGTCATTTTTAGGTCTCACTGAATCCACAGTGAATTTGCCCGGGGGTTATCCCCCTCAAAGGAACAGCAATGTATGCTTAAGTTTGAGAACTACTGCCTATCATATTGAGAGAGGCAGAGAGGTGTGTATGTACAAAAACAGCCACACTGGCACATTTAGAACTAAGGAGGAAGAGAGAAAGTTCAGAGCTGGACTGCATTCAGATTTAC
Source organism: Manis javanica (assembly GCF_040802235.1). Classification (NCBI taxonomy): domain Eukaryota; kingdom Metazoa; phylum Chordata; class Mammalia; order Pholidota; family Manidae; genus Manis; species Manis javanica. The sequence goes on along the minus strand of NC_133165.1, from coordinate 39,802,411 downwards.
AAATTTGATCATGCTAAATACAAAACCCCAACTTTAAGCAGGAGTCCAAAGGTGTCATAACAGGTGTCTTCATTTACAAACTCAGTCATCTGCTTTAAGTCAGCAGTATTCTGCTTCCAATAGTAAAGCTGGATTCCAGTCTTTCCAAAGTTTTGAAGAGGCCTCAGCAATGGGCTGGTGAGCTCCTAGAGCATTCTGTTAGTGACCTGCCAGCTGACTGACTTTAGACACCTGTTTGGGCTCAGCCTCGGTCTGGCTGGATTTTCTGCCCAGTGTTTGTTAGTGAAAGGCTGGAAAAGGAAAAGAAACGTGAAGGTGATTTCCTTGGGGGCCTTGAGTCATTCTGCCAAAGGGAAGTTGTGAGGCTTTCAAACCAGCCCAGTGAGGGATTTCCTCAGTGGTTTTCTTTTTAGGCTGCATTAATAAGTCCCGGTTTCTTTCTCAGCACAGGTATTATTTTTCATTCGCTGATGATGGTAGAAAGCCTCCTGCTCACATCTGTACTATAATAAATGCATTATAAATGAGTAAGTAGGAAACAGTAAGGAAATGATGTTTTACTTTTAAATGCTAATTACGAAGTCCTGGTGCAGTTAATGTGCAGGGTGTTCTGTCAATTTTTAATGTTTATGCCAAGTGTAGTCTTCAATTTAACATGAGCTTTTAATCCTTTGAGTACTAAATTGCCTTTTAATGCTTGCAGAACAACATTGTGTTTGTACAAAGTCAGGTCTGAAAAATGTATTTAGTACAAGGTGTGTTGTGGGAAGGCAGAGATGGGGGAGGGGATTTTTTTTCTTTTTCTAAGGTGGTACTGGAACACAGCAAAAGCAAGCAGCTCCCTGCTTGCTTGCTTCCAGAGCATTATCTCTTATTCTTTTTGAGGTTTCTGGGAGTGTTGCTCTCCTGTTGCTGATTTAACCCTCCAGTGAAAGCTTGCAACACCCAGGAACACAGTCAGCCCCAGGGGACGCCTTGCACCATCAAAAAGACCACAGCAAAAACAGATGCATGGAGGAACTGCTCATGAGCTCTGACTACCGCCCACACACACCTAATTGGAAGGGAGAGATGTGCTAGGTATCCCTGGGGCTGCAGAGACATTTTCTGCAGCCATATGCATGTAAAAAAATGTGTGACGAGAAAATTGTATGTTTCCTATAAATAAAAGGACTAGAAATTTTAAGGCAGGAAGAATAGAAGAAAGCATAGAAAGATACATAATGTGACAAGGCTAGTGGGGTGTCAGGGCTTTCTCTGCTCTGAGCACCATTCCATAGGCAGGGGGTTACACCCAAATCTCTGTCTTGTGATCTAAGTCTCCCTTGGGAACCAACTTCTCCACTCCCAATAGATCAGGCTGAACCCCTCACTGCTTGTGAAGGACACTGACTGCCTCTGAGCTCTGCATAAAAGTAGCACTCCTTACCCACCACTTAGTATGGCTCTGGGGACCTCAATAAGCACTTTACATACATGAACTGATTGAATCCTGTCAATAAACTAGAATACTATTGTTATTTATTATCCCCATTTTGCAGATGAAGCAACTGGTCACAGATAAGTTGAGTAACTTGCCTAAGCTCGCATAGCCAGTAAGAGAGGGATCTAGTATTTGAATCTGATTCCAGGGTCCCATGTTCTTAACCAGCTCACAATGCTGCCTTCCCCACTCTCTGTGAAATGCCTCTCCTGGCACCTTTTGTCAACTAGGGAACCTCCCAGTTGTCAGTGGTTCCTGCTCAGATACCAGCTGCCTTCAGTGGGTACTTCTGGACACTGACTCTCTTGCTGTCAGCCACATCCATCCTGCATGCCAGTCATGCTGTACTGCTCATGGGGCTGCATTCACACCATATCAGGTGCTCTGTAGCTGGATCTAAGGCCACCACATCAAAGACCTGTCATACTGTTGATCACAGGGAATGAATATGTTTCCACACATGTATGTATTCCAACATGGCTTTATCAGAGGCCCTGTTATACCAAAAGCAGTGGGAAAAATGGTGCCTGTTAGCCTTGGGAACAAAAACCTCATCAGAAACCCAGTTTAGTGTTCGTTTGTATCTAATGATATTATAGTTGTGAAGGACCAAAGTGGTTGAATAGGAGCAATTTCATGTAGTTTGATGTGTCCTTGGCTAGGCCTTAGTGTGGGGTCAGCAGGTCCAGGAATGGCATCCATGTCATCTCTGGGCCACGCCACTGACCGCTTCCCAGCCTCCCAGAGCCAAAGGCTCCCAACAGCAAGGTATGCCACTCACTCCCTCTACTGGAAGCCACAGTTTGTGGAGGAAAGCATTTGTTTCCAAATGTTTTCCTTTGGTGATTAGGCATTCAGAAAGAACAATGGCCACAAATGTACACTTAGTAAACTGTCTAATGGTTAAATAATATATTACTAAAATTTGAATATAAAAGGCCATCTTTACATGTGAAAGCTAATGGGCATGTTTGATAACCTTCAGTACAGCTGCTCAGACAGGGAGGGAACTAGAAAGGGAGAGAAATTATGAGGTTTCATCATTCCATGAGTTCCACAACCACACAAAATACCACACCAAGTCCCACGGCTGTCATTTACTGCAGGGCATGTGCAGCATGAACAGCCACCTAAATACAGGTTTTTATGAAATCCACTTATTGACATGGCTAGCCACATAATAATCTGATGCAAAACTGTGTTGGCTTTACAGGTACAAGAACAAATGACTGAAGGGACAAGGCAGGTCTGGAATTATGAAAAGACAACAAGCATCAGGAGGTCTCTGTCTACTTGTAAACTGGAGATAGACTTTTGAGATCTAGTCTATTGCATGAACCAAAAATGTCAGTACGGACAGAATGTCAGTCTGTCCATCTTGCTTTAGCTGGCTCCTGTCTACTCACCCTCAAACCCAACAGTTCATTTCTACCTCAGTGAACTCAAAGGAAAACTATGGCCTGGGTATCTGGGTTCAAGTTCAGGCACCATAACTGACAATGTGACTTAAGTCAAGATCATGTCTCTGTTGGTAAATGGTGGCACTCTGTGATGTGGCAGTGAGTAATTATTACCCACTAGTTAGCCACCAAATTCATGATCCTTCTTTTATGGCACAGAGTTGTTACAGGTAAGCAACTGCCCAGCAAAGGACTACATTCCCTGGCCACTCCCACGCCCTGTGTGGCTAAGGCCACATGACTGGTTCTTGGCAATGGCCCATGAGTGGAGGACCTATATGTCAATACTGGGTCTCCTTCCCCTGGGCCTGGTGGGTGTAGAAGAGTAGAAGGATTAGGAGATGGCAAAGCACAGATAAAAAGAGCTGAATCACTCTTTAGTCCCTGAATCACTGCATGGAGGAAAGTCATGTGCCAAACAAGAATCTCCATATTGAGACTGTTTGATGGATGAGAAACAAACATCTTCATGTTTGACCTCTATTCACTTTGGGTTCCACTTGCAACAGGAGCTGACTTTATTCTAATGAATATATAGAACCTCTGGTTCCTCTGGAAAATAGCCTTTTATTATTCTACAGAACTTACTATCCTCTATCTGTAAAATGGAAATACTTGTTTGAAAATTACTAGGCATCCAGATGAAAAACTACAGAGACTAGCAAGTAATAAACAAAAAAACAGCTATTCTGTCAATAACTAGGCTCAAGACTCAATATTTTGGGAAAAAGCTGAAATCAGTATACTTTTTTCAAGATAACAAACTGCACAAGTTGACAGTGCCACCTAAGCTCCTGCCCATCACGCCCTGGGACTGCTGAATCCCTGCCCTGTGCCCCTGAGGCAAGGGGAGTGGGGCACACAGTGGGCAGAGCTTACTTGTACCCACCTCCTGACAAAGTACAGCCCAGAAAGATTCTTTAAACACCTGCCTACCTTCCATCAGACAATTTTCCCCTAGGAAAAGAGCTGGTGGAAAATGACATTATTATTTCCTCATTTGAGATAAACTGCTACAGGCTTAGGTATGTATTCCACAGTACCAGAAGAGTGATTTATGAAGTCCTGTTTCTCTCTCCCAGCCCCCGAGATGCAGTTGTAACTCTGCTTCGACATGGGGCATCACAGCTTTCTAATGAATCACTGCCCAAGCATTATCTGCCAGGTGACCTGCTGGGTTGGAAATGAGGATTGTTTCCCAGGCAGTAATTAGGGTTTCCCTTGGTTTTCTTCAAGACTTTTCTGCCCCTCTAGGACCCACATCCACAGCTTGGCTCTGGGAAAGGCTGGGCAATGGTGCCTGACTAGGATAAAGCATATCTTGGAGTCTACCCACTTTTCTAAGCAGGCCCTCTCTGCCACCCCCAGCTGCAGCTGCCTGGAAAGCATTCTGCAGTGGGCTGGGGGAGGCACTCAGCCCTTCCCACTCGGGGCCAGCTTTCAAAGGCACAGCTGTGTCAGTAGGGCTGCTAGGGCGTGATGGCAGGGCTGGCACCAACCCTGGCAGCCCCATGTCGTCTGCTCCAGGTGTCCAGCTCCCCCTGGCTTACTTTGGACTTTGGTCTGGTCCACCGGGCAAATGCTAGCTGGGGCTGCAAGAGAAGGTTCCGACTTGTTCCCAGGAAATGAAGGTGTTCCTTGGCAGAGAGGGGACTGATTTTCTCGGTGGTTGTTAGCACTCTGAGTTTCATTTATGACAGAAAAATGTCAAAAGGCAGTATCTAGAAAACCATTCGTGTACCTCAAATAAAGGGTTAGAGGTGTCAAGTCAAAGCCTCAGCCTTCAGAGGCAGCCCTGCCTAGAGAGAGCCTGGGTGCACTTCGCAGCCTCACTGGCTGGAGCTGCACAGAGCAGGTCTCATTTGATTCTCATCAAAGGGAAGATACCATTGTTCCCATTTCACAGATGAAGTTAGGGAAGTCACCCAAAGTCACAGAGTCGTCAGCGTCACCATGGTGGTCTGAGCCCTGCCCCAGCTGCGTGAGCCCCTGGGACCTCCGCACACCGCTGCCTGCCCTCTACCTGGAGATGTTCGCTAGTCACCCCGCAGGTGCTCCCGGTTGTTCTTCTGCCACTTCTACCTTCCCTTTTGCTTTCCCAGTGCACTGCCTCCCCTTTGTCCCTGCAACCTAAAGCTACCTGATGAACCCACCCACCCTGCAGAGCTCATCCTGACGAAGGCCGCAGGCACTGCCAGGCAGAGTTTGTGTTTCTCTCCCCGTCCACCCTATGTCCTGCCTGGCATTGCTCACTTCTATAGTGTCTTCATTCCCCTTTGGATCATGAGGGTGCCTGCTGACCTGGGCTCAAATGCCAGCTCTGAGCAAGAACAGAGGGAGTCAACAAGTAAACAAGGAAGGTAGCTTCTCCCTAGGCCTACCTGTCACGAGAGCCACACTGACGTGGGGATGGTCAGGGAGGTGAGAAGGTTCCACGGAGCAGAAGGCTGAGAGTGGCCAGGTGCCCACAGCTGCTGGGAATGAGCCGCAGGGAAGGCTTCACAGGGGCAAGGCCCGCTGAGGAGGCCGGGAGTCTGACAGGCCCTGGGAGCAGGAAGAAGACCAGGGCAGAGAGCACAGGGGAGAGGGGGCAGACTGGATTTGTTTCAAGATCACTGGGAAACCCTAGGACATAGCAAGCTGGGAGATACCATGACCTGATTTCTCTTCTACATTTAAGATCCTGTTGGGCCCTGTGTGGGGAAGCAGGTTGGACAAGAGGAAACACACAGTGCTGGGGGACCAGTGATTTCATGATTAAATGTCAGTTTTTGGCACACAGCAGGCCTTCAATATGCAGGCCTTGCCCCCTCAGGGAGGGAGAATAATGCAACCTGAGGGGAAAGGCTTTCCCCTCTCCTGCTCTGCAGCCTGGTGTGACCCTGGACAATTTTCAACAGGGTAAAGCCCCAGTTCCCCCAGATGTAAGGTAGCGTTGCAAACCCAACACTGACTCCATGTGGGGAGGACATAATGCGAAGATGCACCTGTGTTGGCCCCTGGTGGCAGGTATTGATGTGAGTAGAGACTTTAGTAGTTGCGGGGGGCAGGGGAGCTATGAGCAGGGGCATCACCTTCATGTTTTACCCCATTGTGCTTTAAACAGTCTTGCCGGACAGCAAGGGTTTAATACACAGCCTTTGTATCTGGGGATCGTTCTCCCATGTCTCTGAGTCTTGCTCATGGAGTGCTCAAAGCAAGGAATCATGACACCTCACGCAAAGGGTGTCTGAGCCTCAAACACGGCAGCACAAATTTTGAGGCTGGGCTTTCGGAGTTTCCAGCCTCTTTGGAGAGACGCACCACAGTGAGATCTCATTTATCTGGAGGGACGTGGTGGGATCGCAACACTGGAAACAGCACCAAGGACTCTCTCCGAAGTTGTCATAATGCTAAGCTCCAAGTACGTGTGGGCCCTGTGTGTGCATTATCTCCTGCCATTTGCCACCCTGCCTGCCCCTGGCTTTATTTGTCTCCATAGCACTGACTGGTCTGACATTACAGTAAATCTTGGTAAGTTTGTTTGTTTTTCCACTGTCTCCACCAAGGCAGGGACTCTGCTCCAGTTTTTTCCCTAGCTGAAGTTCAGTTCCTGTAACAGTGCCTGGCCTATAGCAGCCTCCCAATGAGTAGGGATGAATTTAATCCTCACAATTACCCCCACGAGGTAGGCACTATTAACACTGCAGTTAATTTACTACTTTACAGACAAGGGAGCTGAGCACAATGAACATGCCCAAGGTCAAAGCCAGTAAGTGACAAAGCTCTGGAACCTAAGGAGCCATCTGCTCACCAACTGTTCCTGAGGAAGGAAACGAGAAGGGTGCTGGGGAGTAGCTGTCAACCTGGGTGCACACAGAATCACATAGGTGGGGATGGAAAGTTAAAAATCTTAAAGCCCAGGCCACTCCCAGACCAGCAAAATCAGAATGAGTAGGTTCCAGGAGCCAGGACTTCTAAAGCTTCCCAGGTGATTCCGAAGTTGCAGGGCAGGCTGAGAACTGCGGTTTTGAAAGTGACATCCAGCAAGAGCTCAGAGTTAGAGCAGGGAACACTGGCTGCAGCTGGGGTGGCCTGGGAGCAAAACCTCTGAGAGGGCCCCTGGCAAAGCTGACAGTGACCTTTCCTCCCGGCCCATGCCTACCTCCCACTGATAATCCCCAATAATCCCCATCCTTCCCACTGGGAGCCAAGGTAAGCCTCACCGTAAGGCTCCTAGTCTCCCCTGAAAACACAGGGCCACCAAGCTGCCCTAAGAAGCTTTAAGTATGTATAACACTGCTCCTCCAAGCCCCGCAGCCCACCAGGGAGTGGGCTGGAAAACCAGTTTAGCTTTGCAAAGGAGCTACTATTAAAATTACTGAGAGCTCTCTGGCTCAGGTGGCCATGCATGTTAGGGCCTGTGAATAATAAAAGGGGAGCTTGTGATTCTACTAAAAAATGAAATTTCCCCATTTCTGCAGAATAAACAAAAACAAAATAATACATTAGCTCTGCAATATGTCTGTGCTTCAGGGCTTCAGATTGTCATTAAAGTTGGATTTTATCCATGACAGATTTCTCCACTCCCCTTGCACCCCAAATATGAAAACATGCAGCCTTACAATGGATTTCCTTTTCTTCCTATTTTCTGTCTGTATGTGGTCTACCCACACTAAACTGTAGAGGAGGTTGCCCAGACACTGGTCTCCTGTTGGCAATTCTCTGCTTTTCAGCCCTGAAACATCAGGGCGTTCCTAAGAATCCTAAAAGATAAGCTCAACATAAGTACCCTCACAATTCAGAGAAGATGAAAAGAAGCTCCCAGAAGCCTTGGTTGTGTGAGGGAGCTCAGAGTGTCACAGAGGGGCTATTGGCCCCAGGTTCAAAGCGATCAGCCCCATGATGGGCTGGACACTGCAGAGATGGATCAAAGGCTCTTGTAGGTGGTAGCAGCTGGCACCATGGTTGCAGCAGAGCTTTGAGGCTCTTATCCAAAGAGACCCAGAGCCTACTTCCTCTGTGCGTGAGCACGTGTGCCAGGGGATGTGCTGGGGTGGGGGGAGCCCTTTCACCACTAGCCCAGGCACCCCCAGTCCCTAGGCCCCGGGTCTTCACAATGAAGAAAATCAACCTTGTGCTGGAGGCTGACACATTCTGTCAAGTTCCTGCCACCCAGTTTTCAGAAGGAGCTCCACCACATTCCCAGCAGGCGTCAACCAGGCAAGGCTGGATGTCCACCTGGAGGACTGTAGTGCCGAGGCATGGCCTCCTCTTTGCTCCCACAGAAGCTTATATTTAAGGAAGCATGACTTCCATGGTGTTTCTTGCCCTCTTCCCCTCTTGGGCAGAGTATGATGCCTCAACTATATTTGAGCTAAGCGGGAGAAAGACAACCAAAGAGGCTTGGGTGTGCCACATATTAGGAAACTCATCACTTGCAAAATCTGGGGCTTGATGGAAGCAATCCTGTAAAAGCCTCAAGGGCTCAAGTTCTCAAGCTCCTTCCCGCCTGTCCCCATAAGCATGAGGCTGCTGTTCACATGTGGTCAGGGCATGACGGGATGCTTGCAATACCAACTCAGCTGCTCCGTACCAGGCCCCCTTGCTGTGACAGGGATGGAAAAAAGACCTGATGACAGCTTTGGGTTAGGTTACACAGCCCAGATCCCTTAGCGTTAAGTGGCGCTAAGGGAAAAAATAGCAGCAAATTAGATACTGGGTAATATTCCAGAGATGGCTCCACAAGTGGCCTGGGCTGACAGAACAACTCACATCTAGCTTTGATGTCTTGATAGGTTTTTAACGAATTCTCCTTCAGTTATCCAGCTGCTCAGCTAATCAGATATTATTACCTCCTTTGTGCTTCCTCTCCCCACTCTCTCTCTGTTTATCAGGCCTGCCTTGCTGTAAAAAGAGCTCCTTAATGATCCCTATCTAAATATTTCACTTCTAATACAAAGGTCTGTGTTTTGCATTCCAGAGAGACTCTACAGTTCACTCTGCTAAGAAGTAGCTCCCCTGCTTCTTTGGAAAAAGAAGCTGATTTTAGTTGTACATGATCTCTGTGGAATTTTCCTTTATACTGTATCCTTGCATGCAAAGGTGGGTCGGCAGACAGTGAGGCTGCGGGGTAACTCTAGCCCCCCACCCACAACTGAGGAAGTCTGCAATGACTGCTGGCTGGCAACTGCATCCTGTTCATCCTAGGGCTCTGCCCTGCCATTCGACCACCAGCAGGGACACCTGAGCAAACCACAGAATGCCAGCAGAAAGCCACAGATAAACCATCAGAGGGGGTATTAGTGAAGCACCTGAGGCATCCTAGAGCCATCAGCAGAACTTGGCATTCTGCTTCCATGTCCCTTGGCCCTTAATGTTCCTGGGATCATTCTAGAGTTTTAAATACAGATGTGACCTGCAGCATGAACCACCCACCTACTTACAGGATGTGAATGAAATCCCGGTCTCCAAACACAGCACAGGGTTGGGGGTGCTTCTCATCTGCACGGCTATCATTCAGAGCAGGGTCTCCATATGGTATAGGATCAAGGTAGACTGTAACTTGCTTTAATGTAAGAACCAAGTGAGGTCCCTGGTAAGAAGGCATGGCCAAAAACCCCAGAGAATTAAAGAGCTCCATCCGAGATCTTCACGGACCAGTCTAACAGGCCTGTGACATCAGGTTGCCTAATGATTGGTATATCTAAACATAACCATGTCATGCTCCTGATCAAAGCCATCTAACAACTTCCCATAACACTGAAAATGAATCCCAACCTCCTCACTATGGTTCCCAGGCCCAGTGGGTCTCCCCTCGGCCTCCTCTATGGCTTTGCCCTTGACGGTGCCCCCTGGTCATTGTGCACAGGCCTCAGCACCTGCCTCTTTGCGCAGATCCACAGGTCATGGACATGTCACATGTTTTCCCTCAGGGCCTTTTCACTTGTTTTCCCCTCTGCCTAGAGTGTTTCTCACTCCGGATCTTCCTATGGCTCACTCCTTGACATCCTTCAGCTGCTCAGCTGTCACCCCGAGAGAATCCCTTCTCGTCCGTTTGAAGAGTAGGCCCTCCTGCCTTCATCACAACATCTTTGCCCAGTTACATCCCTTGTATCTACAATACATCTACAATGAGGGACACATAGTAAGCATTTAATAAATATCTAATGAATGATGAGTGGGAAAACGGTCATTTTAGATGCCTTTTGTAAAATATAGCAATCACAGTTAAGGTGGTCTCCTGATGTCGGCTTGGGTCACATTTTGTTTTTTGCTTTTTCCTCACACTCTGCAAGCTCTTGTAGTAGTCCTCAGTATTATTCTCCTTTTCTTCCATAGCAGTAGATTTTTATCTGATGTGGCAGTCTAAAATAAAAACTACATTTTCCAGTCTTACTCAAAGGTAGGTGAGGCCATGTGGCAGAATTCTGGAAGCTTCTAGGAACCTGACACTTGACCCTTGCCCCAGACCTCTTCCTCCTCATCCCTTCCCCCTACACCTGTCCTGCTGCTCGGAAAGGTCAATGTCTGACTGACGTTCCATCTTGGGTCATGAGAAGAGGGCCATATAGAGCTGGAAGAAGACTGGGTCCTAGAGGGATCTCAGGATAAGAAAGAAACTTCTTTTTGAAACAACTGTTATGTGAAAGTCTTGGTCACTTACAGCTGAACCTATTATAAGTTCTTCGCTTGCATTTATTACTCCTTAGTGGAAATTCCATTAAGGGAAAGAAAGGAAATCTCCCAAGGAGTCTGGGAAGAGTAGCAGAGGTTGGAGTGAGCAGATAGCATGGCTGGGCTCTTTGTGGCTACGGACAGCCTTCTGTAATCCAACTGCACACTGACAGGTGACTGGAACCCTCAGGGGCAGACTCAGAATGGTGAACTCCTGTACCCACTATGTGAAGAGTGGCACGGCCTGACCAAGTTGCCTTAGTTCTTAGGGCTTTATTTCTTTGTCTGTAAGATGGGGGCATAGTTACAGAAAGTATTAAGATAATACAATGTAACTGCTTTGTGAACTATCGATCTCTCCAAATGTACAAGGTATTTAAGAGCTAGCTCTATCTGGCCTCTCACAGATTAAATCCAGTTCTTACAGTTCTTAAGTGACTTCCTGTAGTTTTATATGTGCAATATAAAAAAACCAAAACCTCATAGTTTAGTTCATGGAATTAAATAACCTTTTAAACTATCACATGAAATTAAGATTAGCAGAGGAGAATCCTTTGAATTTATTTGAATTTTCAAAATCTTATCTATTACTTTAAAAGTAGTCTGTTAAAATAATACCAAATCATGTATTTTTGGGCTACAATGGAAAAAACGCAGACATGGCATTATTTCACTATGAGAAATGAAATTACTTTTTTTTAAAGCAACAAATGGTCCAAAAATGGCTTATCTACACCCCAGAAGGGACAGATCAAGGTACAGGGGATGAGAAGGAGCTGACCAGGTGGCTAAGATGCAATATTCAAAGACTGAGCAAGCTCAGATCCCAGAAGGCATCAGGGAAGCCCTGCCAGACAGAAAAAGCATGGATGGGGGTCCACATATCTGCTGCTGGCAATAATTCCAGAGAACTACCAATAGAGAGTAGACTCTTGGCCAGGTTTTGATTTGTGGGTCAAGGCAAACGGTGTTTTAACTACCAACTGGGGGTTTAGGTCAGAAGCAGCTGGCACCATTGGCTGCTTACCCAATAGCTATTCCCCTTTCTTCTCTGCCAAGAGGAGCCTAATTATGCTATGTGTCCAACACCGGGGGAGACTGTGGTATTAGCCAACCATGGCAATCTTATTCCCCTGTGCTAGAGGGCAGTGATGCTGTTTCAGCCAGAAAGCCCCAAAAGAAAGCCACTAGAGACTTGTGGGAAAATTTTCCCTGCTGAAAGAGAAGAGTATAAGGAAGAGGCACCTATTTTTAATCCCTGCTCTTCCCTTCCTGCATGGCATGGTGCCACTTGAAGATGTGACATAATGCCAGGAGCTTCAGCAGCTATCATGCCTCTATGAAGGAAGTCATCCCACCACACTGAGAGGGCAGGGTGGGAAGAAGGAAAGTGTGCTCTGGGACCACACCAAGCCTCTACAACAGGCTGGAAATCAGAGATAAGCCCCTTTATTTTAAAGCCACATTTATTTGGGTTTTCTGTTATTTGTTTACAGAAAGGGCTTCAGTGATTGTTGGGCCAAGGGGCCAACTGAGGTGGCAGTTTCTCAGCCTGTGTCAGTAGGAGACGGCAGGGACATGATGAAAAATGTGGGGCACCAGCTCCCTTCTTGGGTCTCCTCAACTTGACTGACTGCAGAGCAAAGACTTAGCACATGGCTCAGAAGAGCCTGTGGAGCTGGGCATCCTGGCCCTGCATTGCAGAGGGGCGTGATTCACACCCAGAGCTCAGGGGTAACACTCTTGCACTTACAGTGGGCACTGGTGAGGCCTGAGCTTTGAGGGAGCTGTCACAGCTCTTGAGTGTAAGAAGGTAGAAAAGCCAAGGAAGGGGAGAGGGGCTGCTACTAATAGGTGTGGCTAAAAATAATCCTATGGTATGAAATGTCCCAAGTACAGGGGACATTTACTGTGATGCTCTGCCACCACTGACTGTGACAGAATCTTCGATAAACCTGAGTTCACGTAGTGGGTGCCCAAATTCTAGGCACAATTATTTCAAATCAACCTGTAGTGTGCTTGGGGGCCCTGTTTAAAAATTTACTTCACTGGGTTGCATTTATTGGCCTTTTAACTGTCAAGAAGAAAGGCTATTACTCCCTGCAGTAGTTTAAAAAGAGAAGTGATGATTTTTCAAGTAATTATCAGCAAAAATGCCAAACAGGAATGCAGAGCCAGAATGTGCCACTGAGAGAAACTACCAAGACAGAAAATAATGTGCCACAGATAGTACCACAATAGCAAACTTCTTGGCAGATGAGGTCCTTTATCATACATACCATACTCATCTTTCTTTAATGAACTAGGCTCTGTGGCTGTATTTAAGTCATGAACAGAATTTCATTTCATTTCTTATGCTGAGAAAGTCTAGAGACTATTAACCCTGAAATATATAATACTGTGATATTCTTACAAATAAGTAACCAAGTTTACATCCCATTGTTTTCTTTCCTTTGCAGGAACTCCTTAGCTATTATAAAAGAAGTAGAATGAATGTGATTAAGACAATTTTTAAAAAGTAATCAGTATCATTTACACTTCCATGTGTACTCTACGGCTTAGAGCAGACTTATGAGCCAAGTCTTACCCTCATCTGTTTTTGTAAATAAAGTTTCAGTGGAACACAGTAAACGTCCATTCATTTATATACTGACCTTGGTTGCTTGTGCACTACAACAGCGAGTTGGGGAGTTGCTAAAACACTGTATGGCCTTCAAAGTCCAAAATATTTACTATCTAGCTCTTTACAGAAAAAGTTTGCTGACCCTGGCTTAGAGTAATGATTATTCTTTTCCTAAATTGGTGATGTTCACTTTGACAATACCTCCACATTTTGCAGAACAGTAAAGCTCTATAGTAATTTCATAATTGCATAACCATCAACAGTGATTTCTAGCTCAAGATGGGCTGTGGCACAGAAAAGACAGGCTGTGGATTATATACAATTTCCTGGGTCCTGACTCTAATTCCACCCTTTATATTCAATTCAAGAAACAAATCACTGTGCAAGGAGAGAGTCATTTTGAAGTATTAACATTGAAGGATTATCATCACTAAACCATATTACTGAAGGAAATCATTCTAATTTATAAAAACAGTAAATTGTTGCAAAATTCCAAGCCCTAACAATCATCGATAACAAATTACTATAACACACTTAGAATTGTTTACAATGCCTCAGGGGGCTGAACACTGTGTTTGAGAATCACTGATTTAAAGTTGGTGATTTTAAAGAAACAAATAAAATTGATGCTCTGAATATTTCTTTATTTAATTCATCTTTTCAACAACTGAGTGAGTACTTAGGGTGGGCAAGTTCTGTGCTAAGGATTCTGGAGTGCAAAATGACTGAAGACACTGCGTGTGACCTGGGCTCTCAAGGAGCATACACTTTAGGAGGACGGGAAATAATACAGACAGATCATTGCTAGTTTGAGGGAAATGAAGAGGAAGTAATATCTGGGAGACCTTCAGGAAGTAGCATTTGAACAGGGCCTTGAGAGAGGGATAGAATTTAAACTGGCACTGGTGGGAGACCACATGGGGGGAGGAAATCTAGAGGGACTGGTGAGTCACAGAGACATATTAACATACTTTACCCAAGCTCACAAAATATCAGGATTATGATTAGAACCAGGTATTGTACAATGAAGCATTTTTCAAAAGCCATTCAAAGTATAGTGAGTGGCTACTTTACAAGAAGGAAATAATAAAGCATGAAAGTGTTACTGTTTAATTTTTAAACATTTTACTTAGATAAGAGAGGAAGGTTGTTATATAAACTATGCTAGGAAAGGGAATCTACACTGAAAAAGGAATCTTGGTATCAGGCCAGACCAAAACCAACCACCCTTGCTGTCAGGAGGCAAAAAAGGATCTAAATATTTAGGGGTAAACTGGAGACTACCTTTAGCTTACAGTAATGAAAATGCCACCAATAAAACCACTCTGAAAACTCAGGGCCACTCTAATTCTCTGTAAGTTGGCTTACTCTCCAGTTGGGGAAGTCTTAGTGCAGTCGTTTGCATTTACTTGGGTACTTGATTTTATTAAGAAATGATATGAGACCTAAGTTATATTCATTAACTCCTTGTGTTTAGATAATACCAATCCTTTTCCCTCCAACTTCTAAGTAAATTCTATTTTAATATCTTAAATGGTATAAATCGTTTAACTCTAAAAATAAAAATGGGGCAGATGAAGGCAGGTATTGTGTTGTGGCTTAATTCTGTGTAGCTCAAAATAGACACTGCAGTGTGAAGACCTCCAGCATTCATCTCGAAAGGAAGGTGTTTCAGCGTATTGGTTACTATTATTCTGCATTGAATTCTACTTAGTGAAACACTGGGCGATATGTTAAAGTGGTCAACCACAACTTAGTTGGTCATAAATAAGTGGGTGCTGAAGGTTTCCCAGTATGCACTTGATCACTAATACACATAGGATGAGGGAAATGTGCAGTTATGATGGCATGTGCCATATATTATACAATCACAATAATCTGGCCACATTTCCACACTTGCAGATACACAGAAATATTCCTTACTTCCGAAATGGAGGCACAGAATTATGGAGGAGAAGCCATACTCAGCAATGCTGCTGGTGTCCTTTGTGTGAACATACCTGTTCATCAGTGATTTCTGGGATCCAGATGGTCAGACCAGTTTCTAAGCACTTCTGAATATACTGAAAAGTGTGCCTACCTTACCTCCCATGACAGCTTGCTATAAATCCTCTCTTGAGCTAAGTTAATCCATAGGAAGTCCCCTCACAAAGGCTTGAACTTCCCTATTTCATGAGTTTGCTTACACTAAGTGAGGCTGAGTCAAAGGGAAGCCATAAGCCACACACGCCTCGGGCCCAGCTTTACCACTCAGTAACTGCATGGCCTTCGTAAGCTGGTTAACCTCTTCTCTCATTAAGCTTATATATCAAAGGGTAATAGTAAGAAAACAATAAATTGCATCTCACAGGGTTTCTGTGAGGACAAAGTAAGTTCAAACATGGAAAGAGCTTAGAACTTTGTCTTAGAAACAGTAAGTATGTGATAAATGTTGTGATTGTTACTGTTGTCATTATTGTCAACCTAGCTGGACTTCTTGTCCCTCCTCTCTGTTAACTGAAATCGTCTCCTCAGGCCTCAGCCATGTACCCATCATGATCCCTTCTTCCCCTGATCTGAACCCAGGTCACCTAGCAATCAGCTGGCACTATTATGTCAGTGTCAGTGTCATGGGTACAGGAGAAGTTTTCTCATCTAGACTAGAAACTTCTTTAGGACAGGCCTTCCAAGTGTATGTCTGCTTTGCATACAGAATGGATCTAATAAAATTGTTGGTTAATGGTTGTAGAAGCCAGGCAGGGGTGACTAGATGTGAATGTGAATGGTTCCACTTTCAAACAACATTCTAGCAATTAGCAAGGTAGTTATTAGTGGTAATAGTAACGACTGAAATGTGCAATTGCTATATGTTTGATGTTAAGCATTTGAAATGGAAAATAATACCAGGAAGAAACTCGAGTGGGGATGAGAGTAAGAGGGCAGAGGTACTCATCGTAGATCTGCTACTAACCAGTTCACAGAGGTTAAACCATTTGCTCGTTCCAAATCTCCAAAGTAACTGGCCAGAATCAATGATCAGCAGACAGACCCTGTTGGTCGCTCCAATTAAGAGCCTTTGAGTTCACTGAACCTGCAGTTTAGGTCCTGGGCAGGTAGCCTTCCCCCATTACAGAGGCATCAGATCAACCCTGCAAATCCCATAGCCTTTCCCAGTGATGGTTTTAGGAACAGGAATGGGCGCAGTTCCAGCCTGTGAGACCTAAGGGGAAGTTTGCTGTGGGGCTTCTGTAAAACAATTTCTTCCTGATGAAAAGAGATATGTATACATGAGGAAAAATACCCACCTGGCCTCCTGTCTGTAAGGAAATGGTGACTGATAACTGCTGTGAAACCTTGAAACCATGGCGAGAAAGGCAAGAACGGTGGCCTGTCCTGGGCCCCAGTACATTTACCCGCTGAATTAACCAGCACTCTTGGGGAATAATAACTCCCCTTTTGTTCGAGCTATTTTAGTTCTGTTACTTGTGCCTGAGAAGCTCCTGATTATGAACATGGTAAGAACCCAGGAGCCATATGATTGAGGCATATTGTTCAGCCATGGGAAATCTGACACACAGAAAATCTTCGATGAGTCACAAAAGCTCCATGTGGGGCATTCTGACATTAAAAGCTGCACTGGCTGGGCTCCGAGACCTCACAGGACACCACCTATGCTTCTATGGAACCAACATTTTTATTAATCTCACCTTGACATGTTTGTTTCTTTTTGTAAACTGAGGTTGACATATACATAACTAGAGATTTTAGGCCAACAGGAAAAAGTACCTCCCTGATTTCAAAACAGATGGACATTCTCTATTTGCCTTAAAGAGGTTTTCTAAACCTTCATTCAGTGGGATTATTTTAATAAGCTCATTTTAGCATAATGTTACTATTGATTCTTTCCAAAAATTCCCTCTATTTCTTTTTTTTATGATTTCCTAGTTTGTGTATCATGTTTCTACAACTAAACATTCTACTATGCTGGTGGTGTCATGGAAGGCAGGACACCCCACCATGTTTGGTAGTTTAGCGGGATGACTCATAGTGACACTGACTGTACCAGCAACTCACATTCATCCTGAGCTTAGGACAAAGTGGAACTATTCTAGGTTCTCTATGTGTTTTAATTCTCACCAGAGCCTTGGAAGAAGGGGTAGGTACTATCATTATTCCCATATTATAAATGAGAAACGGAGACAAAGAAAGGGTAAATACTTGCCCAGGTTAACCAATGCTCAATACATATGAAATCATCATTCGGCCTTCATAGTCCCCTGACACCTCAGGCCATAGGGTAACATTTCCTGAATGGCTGCTGTTGGTAGGTCAGCAGCTTTAATCATGATGAAACTAGTAAGTACAATAGATTCTCAAATCCTGATTTTCTCCACAATACTGTCTGTAGCTGGGGCACACAGGATTGTCTGGGTTCCAAAAGGCCAGTGTTCCATTCCAATGTATGCATTCCAAAGGTATGTGGCACAGTGTTGCCTGATTCCCTAGTCTGTTAACATCAGGGACTAGACGGGGAGAGAGAGGGTGTATATATAGGCAGGCAGCATATGGGCAGGTGGGCGAGGGGCTAGGAGATAGGTATACAAAAGAAAATTGGCCTCTCCTACTTAGTAGTCACCATCTGCTTATTGGCGCGCAAGTCCCAGAGAAGCAGAAGAGACAAGGTGTGACCCAAGAAGCTTTGTCTGAAGTTTGTGCAGAGTAACAGAGGAGGCAATATAAAGGCAGCACCGTTTTCAAGGAGCCATCACTACTTCTCACTTAAAAGCAGAGCTGGCCAAGCTCGGGTAACTATTTTTCTGGGCTTCTCTTATATTCCAAGGCAAATGTAAGCATGGAGGGCTGGAACGGCCTTTGGAGGTCATCTTGTCCAAGCACATGTGGTGGTTGCAGACAGAAGCAAACCAAGGCCTGGAGAAGGTCAGCGGCACGTTCCAGCTCCCGTCACCTACAGAGCACCCAGTTCTCACTGCTTCCCTGCCATGGGGAGTGGGTGGGCAGAGTGCTCTCTGCCCTGAAGTAGAAGCAAGCTTTGGATTGGGCAGGGATTGGGTTTGAGCTCCTCGACATAAGATCAGTGGGGTTTGAACATGTTCTCCAACAAGAACCCAAGTCCAGTGGTTCCAACCAGCTGCTGAACTGAACAAACCTGTCTTGGGTCTTGTCCGACTTCTGCTGGGAGACTGTCCAAGAATGGGCAGGGCGAGGGCCAGGCTAAAGACCTTGTTGCTCAGTGGAGGCACAGAGGTGGTGGCATCCGCTATGGGTCCCACAGCACTCAGTCAGCCTGACAGCTCAACCCGGCCTGAGCAGACAGTATCGGAAATGGGCAAAAGTGGGGACGTGGCAAGGCCTCCTCTGGTCAGATTGCTCACAGCCTTTGAGCCCTGGCCTAGCCCCAGACCGTCCACCCTGCGCCAGGCCCCACACTAATGCGGGCCTCAAGCAGCAGCCTTGCACAGCCGAGATCTCCTGGCACTGCATCCAAGTCAGTCCTGCCTACAGCTGTCGGCAGTATGGTGTGTTTGATGCCGCGTGGATGGCAGCGATTCAGGCATGCTGGGGGCAGTGTTCTTGGGCATGGGGAAGGGGAATCCCCTTGGGGGCTGGAGGTGGTGGGCCATGCTGCCAGCAAGGATGGCTCATTCCCATCTAAACACCATCAAAAGCCTGCCAGGGTGTTTTTCCTGATACCTGGCAGTTGAATGGCCTCTGACATTTGACTCAAGACCATCCAGGTAACCTATTAAGTCAGATGCACTCTTGAGGGTTGACCTTAGTGATAGGATGGCAAGCTCACTGCTGCTCTAAATAATAAAAATTCTTCCTGACATTATTTAGGCAGAGAGGGAAATGGCTCTGGTGAAACCCTGTGGCCTTGGCCTTCACCTCACTGCTGAGGGCTGCTGATACAAAGGCTGGTATTTGCCTGCAATCTTTCCCTGGGAAGTAATTAGTTTCCATTTAGAGGGATGACAAATTGATCGGGCAGGAGTCGCACTGCGCTCTGAATTGAAGCTAAACTGTGATGGCTGTGGCTCTGGCAAGTCAGGTTTGTAGGTCTGTCGATGCATTTTACAGTTTCAAAATTCAATCACCCAACAGCAGGAGAGGAAAGACACCACTCTGAAAAGAGAACCAAAGCCTGCATTTCCTTCTGCAAGTTCATTATCGCCTCGCTAAAGCATGACAGTGGTGTGAAATGGGTTAGACGCAAGGATGCCTCTGTTAACGGCCAAAGAAAAAAAAGTCGCACATCATTAGGAATGGAATAAACGACACTGAGGCACAGAGCAGAAA
Source organism: Manis javanica (assembly GCF_040802235.1). Classification (NCBI taxonomy): domain Eukaryota; kingdom Metazoa; phylum Chordata; class Mammalia; order Pholidota; family Manidae; genus Manis; species Manis javanica. Next base: position 39,782,892 of record NC_133165.1, on the reverse strand, counting down.
TGATTTGATTAGTAATTTCCAGTTTTGAAAAGACCTGGAAAAGTACCAAATGACTATACAGAAGGTGTGATGGAGTTCTTAATTGCTATAACTGCTCTGGGAGACTTGATGATTTGTGACATAGAATACAGCACACTACGCTAACGCTAATAACCGTTAATTAAATGCAGCAATGATATACTCTCAAAATGCACATATGAGTTACCATAATTTCTAGATTAAAAGCTGCACTGTCAGAAGCCAAAGGCAAAGAAAGGTGGAGGGAGCAAGAGACACCTCTCTTGCCTTCATGAGCAGGCCCCACGGTCGACTCAGAACAGAGCGGCCAGCAAACACTTTGGGAAAAAAACACACTTAGCTGGAAAATGTGAAACGGTTCCTGAATGAAGCTGGCCCTCTGGAGGGAGAGTTAATAATTCCGAAAGGCTGTTGCTGCACCAGACCATCTGGCAGTGTGCGGAGAGTTCAGTGGCTGGTGCAGCTTCCGGGTGGATCTGCCTCGCCCCCTGACACTTCCCACTTGAACTGCTGTCATACCAGGTCCACGCTGTTTGGAGGGAAAGGGGCAAGACAGGGACCTGGCGGGACCTGGTGGCTCTGCAGAGTTTTAGGCGTGCTCCTTTTCACACCCAGCCACCGAAGAATGAGGGGAGATGAGGAGGACTGGTTTTGGCAGGTAGGGGTGATTCACAGGAAAGCTTGATTTGAATAGAATATAAAAGAAGTGAATTAATCTCCCTTTGGGTGAAGAATGCTTCTAAGCCTGAAGGAAGGAAGATGAGGATAATGCTACTCCTTCCAACTCGGTTACCTTGGGAATGGCACACAGAGGAGGCTGGGACAAACAGACCCAGAGGCAGTTCACTCCATTTTCAGTCATGGCCTTGACTTTAGTTTTTACTAAAGCCAGGAGCATTTAGGAAACACAACACCAACCTCTCGGAGAGGTCAGTGGGCAAGAAAAATACTTTTTGCCCTTCACTCAACCATGTCTACTGCACCCTCCCTGGAATATAGGATCGAGTCAGGTGAGGAACATAGATGAGGGAGGTTTGTCATAAGGTGACATGACACCTTTTGGAAATGTCCCTGGAATGAGGAGGAAGATGGTAGAGTTAAATGGAAGAACTGGGGAAAGTTAAATGGAGGTGGCAGCAATTGAAGTAAATCTTGAAGAAGTTACAGGGTCTGGACCTGTGGAAAGTGAAGGGAGGGGCACTGGTGTGGGGGTGCAGAGGAGAAGGACACAGTAGCTGCCTGGGTGGGACAAGGGGAAGGCAGCAGAGGGACTTGAGAGAAGTCAGGTTGGCCTGGCTGTGAAGTGGATGAGGGGAAGGGTGAGTAGTAGACAGTTCCCAAAGCACCTAGAATGACAGACATGGCTACCCTTTATTCTGTAAGGGGGGGTGATATAATCAGGACAGTGTTTCAGGATGATTGACTAAAAGAATCTTCATTTCCCTCTGTTTGAAACTCTCTCCTTCAGGTGTACACAGAAAGCTTTCCCCAACTACGCCTCATCAGTTGTTTTCTTAGCATCTACCACTCCTGCCATCATATTATACATTACTTTATTCACTGTCTGCCTCCCCCCGACCTTTCCCATGAGTGACTTTGTTCTGTCCACTGATGAATTCCAGCACTTGGACCAATGCCTGGCGCTGGTGTTCAGTAACTGATTGCAGAGCAAGCCAGTGGATGGATGAGTGATGAACTGAAGCAGTGGTTCTCAAAGTGGTTCTCATATCCAGCCGCCCGGACCAGCTGCTTCAGCATCACCTGGGGACTGGTTAGGAAGGCGGACTCCGAGGCTGTCCTCTGGAGTTACTGACCCAGAAACTCGGGTGCTCCCCAGTGATCTGCGCTTTAATAAGCTCTCCAGATGATTCTGAGGCACACTTAAATTTGAGAACCACTGAACTAGAAGACAGCAAACACAGGGAGACCAGTGAGGAAGTTACAGCAGAGGGTCTATATAGTCATAGAAGGGAAGGGACTGACTGGCCAATATTGTGAGAGGTAAAATACATAGCATTTGGTAAAAGAAGAGTCTGGGGAAGATTTGTTGGTTTCTGCTTTGGTATTTGGCTGAATTAGAGTATGAGAACTCAGGAGCAGGGACCAGTTTGAGCAGGACTGGGGAAAGTGAGCGATCAGAGATGATAAATTCAATTATTACTTGATAATAAAATTACTTCCTTGGATTTCAAAGGCAGTCTAGAAAACTTCCCAGGATCCCATTTTAGCATACTGGTGGTGCCATTTAAAAACCAGAGAGAATCAGCAGAGGACACACAGACTGAGGGGAAGACAAGTTCACCTGGGCATACTTTTAATCTTTGGTGTTGGCGGCACACTGGTGGTGATGGTGGAGAGACATCTTGCGGGCTGTAGGACAGGCGGATCTGAAGCTTGAGGGAGACATCCAGGATAAAGTACCATCATCATCCCGAAAGTGGCCGTGAGAACCATGGGTATGAGTAAGACCTCTCAGGGTAAGTGAGGATAAAATCTTGGATAATTTGGAGGGCAAATGTCAGCAAAGGAGATCTGAGATCTGGGAGTTGAAGACAAGGAGAGAAGAATGTCACAAGCCAAAAAAAAAAGAAAAATCAGAAGGGTAGTTGTAAAATTTTGAATGCCCTTCAGGGAGGTCTGATGAGTGCAGGAAACCGTCTGTTGGACCAGGCAAGTGGAGGTCACTGACAACCCTGGGGGGGACAGGTCAGGGCCAGCACAGGACTGCCCCAGGCCAGCCACAGGGAACGGACCAGAGATGGGCAAAGAGACAGGGCCAGAGGGGAAGATATAGGGGTGGTGGGGACATGACTTTTTCAGTTAGTGGGAGACAGAGCTTAGGGAGAGAGGGGAAATCCTATGGAGGGAAGATGGGGCGGATATGCACTGACTGGGGTCTGGCCAGAGGAGTGGCACCTCTTCCAATGAGCGTGGAGGGAAGCACTGCCATCAGTATGGACACAGGCAAGCAGGCCAGCCAGGTGGAGGTTTCAATGGGCCACATAACACAGTTTTGCTCCCAAGAACTCAAATCTGATAGAGGCCACAGACGGAGATAAATTCAAGATAAACTCTGGTGAATGGCACAAAGTTTTATAGGATGAATTAAAGACCTACAAGTGAAAAATAAAACTATAAAGCTCATAAAAGAAAATTTAGAGTGACATCTGTGGACTAGGGACAGAGAAAGACTTCTTAAGCCAGATCTCCCAGAATGTGAAACACCAAACAAATATGTCTATTTCACTACAGAAAAAAATTTAAGGATATTTTAATAAAGGGTACTACAGGTTTAATAGATACAGATGAGAAGAAGATACAAAAAACTGCAAAAGAACAAGTCAGAAACTCAGAAAAATGGTCAACTCACCACACTTTACATGTCAAATGGCAAAAACTAGAAAGGTGGATAACATCAAGTATTGGCGAGGACATCTGGAGATGAGAACACTCACATTTTGCAGGTGGATGATAAGAGTCACAATAATTCTAAAAAGCACTCTTCAATATTTACTGAAATTAATTTTGTATATGCTTTATGACCCAGTAATATCTCTTGGGCTATATCTCAGAGAAATTACTGCAGAGTTCCATAAATGGACACGTTCTAAAGATGGTTATGGTGGTAGTATTCATCTGGGGGAGCTACTGAAGGCAACCCTAGAGATCCTTTACTAGGGGAATTTGTTCTTTAGAATTCTTGGCAGCACTGAGAAGCAACAAGCTATATGTGCATCCAGCAGCATGGATATTAAAAATGCAGTGTGGAGTGAAAGAAACAGAGCCAAGATTTATAGCACATTACCACATACGTGAGCTGAACACACTCAGAGTAACTCAACCTAATCGACAAAGTTACATATCCAGCACACTAGGCTAAAGTCCGGGAGTGGGAGAGAGCTTTATATAGATTCAGGACACAGCACACTCTGAGTGGAAGAGTAGGATTAATTCAATTATCTGGCCGGAAAGCTCATATTTATATTTATTAATGAACTCTTGAAACATTTATGGGAGAGATGCATTTCAAGCAGGGGTCTAGTAAGTCTTCTTCAGATGGTGGGATTCATGTTGCATCTTGAAAGTTGGGATTGGACTTTAATCCACGTGGAAAACAGAGCATTCTGAGGCAGGGCAGTGGCCTGAATGGAGATGCGAGAGCTATGCTGGAAGCACCTAATGTGGATTAGTGGGGCTGCAGCCAGGACCAAAGGAAGGTGGGACAGAAATGACACGAGGGGGACAGAGAAGTCAATCATGGATAGGGTGACTGGGTGGTAGGCCTGGGAGCCATGTGCTGCCCCATGGAAGGGGGAGGAGAGGAACCCAGAAGGCTGAGAGGCCAGACAGGAAGCTCCTGCAGGGTATGGGCAGGAAATGAAAACAACTCGGGCCCCAGCCATGGGGGCTGAGCTTGTGGGCCTGCCTCATGGCCTCTACAAAATTTCAAGGTAGCAGTGCTGCAGCCCACATCAAAGTTTAAGGATGACTTTCTACAAAAACAAACTGTCATTGTGGCTGTGGAAAAGTGTTTTACTGTTTGAGGCCCACACTTCTATCCAAGGGAATCAAGCCTTCTTTCAATCCCCACCCACAGCCACCACTGGTATCAGTGAAAGCCTCTCAGTCTCAATTGGTCTGTCTGTCTACACACACACACACACACACACACACACACACACACACACACACACGCATGCATGCACACACACTTCTGTATTAATCAGAGAAGCAATGTTTCACTCTGGTGCATCTTGGGATTTCTCTGTCCACTTCCAATTTCCATTAGGCAAGCATGTCGGTCCCCCACCTTATGTAAAGATTTTTTTTTTTTTTTTCCTGTGTGCTGTGTGTTTATTTTCTAGAGGTTGGTTCAGCTCACTCTCAATGATTCAAGTGTTGGGGCTCTAACTTTTTCCCTTGAGAGAATTACAACTGCTAGGAAAAATTTCCTGTTTTATCCTAACCTGTCTTCCTACCATCCAGGCCACCATCAACCATTTATTTTTCTTACAAGAACCAAGAAAAATGTTTTAAAATATTTTTCTAAAGAAATGAATGTCGTGAGAAATTTTATCCATGTACTATTTACATCACACCTCCTGGGGAATGGGACCACAATACCCCCTTAGCCACGAAAACGCATCCCAGGAGATTAAATCTATTCCAAGTTAGAGTATAAACATCTTTTTAATTTCTTTTTTCCTTGACAGCCTTAATCCATCTAGAAAGGCTCATTCATCATTACCAAAGAGAACATACATTATGATGTTTTCAAGTTTTGCCTCTAAAACACAAGAAAACCAATCAGAAGAGCACCAGGGAAATTCTGAAACCTCTGCTGAATGCAATCACACCAACACTACTTCACTTAGCATTGAAGCCCCACCGGAAACCCAGTGGCAGAGTTTCTTCCCCTCCCCTTCCTGTTTCCAATAGGGAAACTGAGGCAAGTAAACGTAAGGCCATAATTAGGGCTGCTAAGATTGGCCTAATGGCCTGCATGCAGAGTCCACCTGGGGATGATCGATTCCATATTTCTCTTCAAGCTGGTCTTGGAAAGGAAAAAAAGGTTTAAATTCTTCTGGGGTCAGCTCATTTGCTCCAAACTCAAAAGCAATTATGCAGTTCCTTATCCAAGAAGATGATATTTCTTTTGGTGTGATCTGAAAAACAGATTTTTTATTTCCTTTCCTCTAGTGAGAGGACCATAAAAGACACAAGAACTCTGGTGTGGTGGTGGCAGTGGCGGCGGGGAGCAGTGGTTGGGGGAGATGCATGAAAAATTATACTTTGACATATATTATGCGCTTAATCTTTTGTGGCAACTTTTTTACATTTGTAAGAGTTATGGATTTTAAAAGTCAGGGCTAAGATGGCTTAATGAGCATTCACCCCCCTGGAAGTAGAAGTAGGGCTGATGTGTGTTAGTCAGCTGTTAGCTTTATTGCCTCTCTTCTGTACTAAAAGTGACAAGTTGAACACATTATAGAGAGCTCAGATGTGTTATGCAGATGAAGCCTGCAGCAATATCTGCCTGCTCTCTATTATTTATGATGTCTATATAATACAATGGACTGAGATTTAAGCCATTGTGATGCAGTTTGTTTTCCAGGGTGCTAAAGTACAGCACATTTTACAGAGAATTGCATCTCTGTTACATATTAATCAAATCCATCTTACATGCAGCTCTTACACTGTAAACTAAAGGGAAAAAAAGATTAAAGCGCTTGGCTTTTCCTCAGCTGTCAAGGACCGGCAATAAAATAATAATAAGGGCTTCTAAATAATGTGTGTGTGACAGGCCTGCGCTCGCTTGCACAGTCCTTTATGGAGGTTAACTACAAAATAAGTTCCAGTGAGTGATCGGGAACAGGCATGTGTGTAATACTGTAATGCCAACAGTGGCATAATTCTTGAAAAGTTCATTTGCAGAAAATTCTCTGACTTGATGAGGCAGAGTTTGGCCTCTTGAATCATTCTGCCATGGTGTGTGGCGTCTGCTAAGTTGTTCTGAAGTTTATAGTCCTAGCACTTTTGAACTTGCTTCAGCTGCAGTCCATTAAAAATGGAAAGCTCCACTCCCCAGTACCTGGGCAGGGGTTTACTGTTCGGGAAGCCATGGGAAAATGGTTTTATGATGGCATGCACACAAAGGCTGCAGACTCCGTGGCTTGGGCAAGATTGGGAGGATTGCTTTGTTTCCTACCACGAAGGTAATGACGGCTCATCTTTGCTTGGGGTTTGGGAGGAAGATGGAGAATCTTGGTAATGGAAGCCTGGCTCTCTGGACATTCTCAAGGTGGCTCCCCCAAACCCTTCATCCAGGAAAGCAACACACAAAAACTCTTGAGACTTCCCTGCCTTTGCCTTGAATTGCACAGACCCTTGGAAAAAGAATGTGGGTTACAAGCATCATAGCTGCTTCTCGTTCTTCCCCTTAGGAATGGAAAATGCCTGCATGCCAACCTGGGCCAGACTCACTTTTCAGTTTAAGGTAATTTCTAAAGAAAGGAAGGAGGGAAATTGCACTTGGAAGCACTCGGTCTGCCAGTGAGTTAACAAAGAGCCTGAATTTGCTCCTTTGTCGTTATCACTAGATACAACACAATGGCTTCAGAATCTGCATTTCTATCCAAAAGCTCAAAGTACAAAATTTGCATTATTATCCCCCTGCCCACCATCTATGTAAACCAACCCCCAAAATATTCCTACTTAGGGAAATCACTTAGCCTCCCTGGGGTCTGCTTCTTTCCCTCTAAATGTGGGGAGAACAATGCCTACCTCTTCCTGCCTCCTAAGGCTTCACAAGGAGGAGTTCCGGAATTAAGAATAACACTATATCCTCCCCATTTCCCATATTCTTTAACTTATCTAAAACGAACAGCTATTATCTGAATTACAAAAATTTCAGGGAATGCTACTTTCAAAATATTTAATTCAATTCACAAATCTTATAAGCATTTATTGAGTGTCCATAGTTTGCTAAAGCTCTGTATCATTTATTTAGATCTTCTATCTCTCTGGTTCTCCAGCAACTATTCTGAGAAGTAAGGGTGGTGGTATGTATGCAGTGCTCAGTGGTTTTGAACTTTATCTGCATATTACAAATGTCTGGGCACTTTTAAGGATACATTTGGCCAAGGCCCACATTAAACCACTGGACTTTAGAAGATCAGGACTTTTGGAAGCTCTGCAGGTGATGGTCCAGCCAGGGTTGAGACCCTGCACAAAGCAAGATTGCTAGGGACACAGACTCCCAGGGAAACTTCAAAGCCACTATGGAATCAAGCAGGTTGGACTTAGATTCCTGTTCTGCCAAGTTATTCAAACGCTAAGCCTCAGCTTTCTCTTGCATAAAATCTGGATAGTAAGAGAAGCCACCTGACACAATACAGAGCAATCACTTACTGCTGTCTGGAAAATGGCAGGTGCTCAAAAATTATAGGCTATCATTTTTTTTGAACTTTCTGCAAATTGAAAAAAACGATACCACCTTATGTATGAGACACTGTAGGTTAGCAAAGTATTTCTGTAGGCATCAATTTTACCCTCCACCCCCCAAAAAAACATGGGATTTATGATTATTTCCATTTTATAGATGAGGAAACTGGCCCCAAAGAGTTCAGTGCTTTTCCAAGGTCCCCCAAGAGGTAAATGGAAGAGGAAGGCTGAACCCAGGTGTCCTGATGCCTACCACATCCACCTCAGATGGCCACTGGTATTAACCACATCACTAGTGGACGTGGGTTAAATTCATGACAGTCAACACAAATGTACGGCCTGTAGCAGTGGTTCTCAAAGCCCATCAGCATCACCTGGAGGGCAGGTCACTGGGCCCCCCTCCCAGAGTGTCTGATCCTGGATGTCTAGGGGAGGGCCTGAGAATTTGCATTTTTAACAAGTTCCTAGGTGATGTCCACACTTTGACAGCACTGCCTGGAGTTCGTGAAAGGAGGGGAAGCTACCATCTCACCCTCTGCCAGGCTATCTCCTCTTGTGAGGCCTCATCTCCTTGCCTTGACGGTGCTGCCTCCCAGCCTAGGCCATCTCTCACCATCTGGTCTCTTCCTGAGGAGTCTGTGTCTGAGGACCTGCGGGGCACAGCAGACCTATGTCTACTTGGCTGAATCGCGCTTTCCTCCAGGGAGCTGCCAATCCCCTGGCATGACCCTGCAGGAGCAGCCCCGTCTGCAGCCACTCCAGGGGCAAATATGCAAACGGAGGCAGTACGGCAGGACCAGCCTGCTTCCTGGATGGTGCCACTGGACCAGTTTGCTGAGAAGTGCCTGGGCACCGTGCGTTTCAGTTCCTGTTCACATGGCACAGCATCACCCACTCCTCAAAAGTTTCTCTTAAGGTTCTTCATGGGGCTAGAGTCACCGGAGAACATGCATAGGTCCTTCTGTCCTTGGGCATTTTAGGCAGGGAAACTAAAACCTGTCAGTCTGAACGAACACAAACCATCCTTCCAGAAGATTCTGAAACATGTCTCAGGCAGAGTCCTCTGAAAGAACCCAAAAGTGAAACGATTCTCTTCCCATCTCCCTCCTCCCCACCTCCACCACCTTGCCCTTCGCCTGTGAGCTCCCCACTCGGCCGGCCGCCCCTTCCACAGCAGGTCTTCCTTGTGCAGTGGGCTTCTCTTCCCTCCCCCACCTCCAGAAGGTGACCCCCTGCTGGCAGGAAGCTTTGGCCTGTTTTGTTCATTGACGGTTATGTCCAGAGCAAGAACAATTCTGGCACATAGCAGACACTTCATAACTATTTTCCCCCATATATTTTACCTTGAAAAATCCAAACCTTCAAGAAAATAGAAAGAATATAGTAAACACCCATCACCCTTCGCCTCAATTCAATAATTAACATTTTCCTCCATTTGCTTTAATCTGTGTGTACACATATATGTGTGTATTTCTTTTTGGTTAGCCATTTTAAAATTAAGGTAAGGAAGTATTTCCTAAGAATAAGAACACTATCACACTAAGAATTTTTTTATTCTAATGGGTTATTATTATTATTATTAAGGTATCATTGATATGCAATCTTACGAAGGTTTCACATGAACAACATTGTGCTTACTACATTTCCCCCTGTTATTAAGTCCCCACCACATACCCCATTATTGTCACTGTCCATTAGCATAGTAAGATGTTATAGAGTCACTAGTTTTCTCTGTACTATACTGCCTTTCCTGTGGCCCCCCTACATGATGTGTGCTAATCATAACACCCCTCAATCCCCTTCTCCCTCCCTCCTCACCCACCCTCCCCTATCCCTTCCCTTTGGTAGCTGTTAGTCCCTTCTTGGAACCTGTGAGCCTGCTACTGTTTTGTTCCTTCAGTTTTGCTTCATTGTTGCACTCCACAAATGAGTGAAATCATTTCCCACTTGCTTTCTCCACCTGGCTTATTTCACTGAGCCTAATACCCTCCAGCTCCATCCATGTTGTTGTAAATGGAAGGATTTGTTTTCTTCTTATGGCTGAATAGTATTCCACTGTGTATATGTACCACCTCTTCTTTATCCATTCATCTACTGATGGACACTTAGGTTGCTTCCGTATCTTGGCTATTGTAAATAGTGCTGCAATACATATAGGGGTATATATGTTTTTTTGAATCTGAGATCTTGTTTTCTTTGGGTAAACTGCTAGGAGTGGAATTGCTGGGTCAAATGGTATTTCTATTTTTAGTTTTATGAGGAACCTCCATATTGCTTTCTACAATGGTTGAACTAATTTATATTCTCACCAACAGTGTAGGAGGGTTCCCCTTTCTCCGCATTGTTGCCAACATATCGGATGTTCCTATTCTTTTGGATGTTGGCCATCCTAACTGGTGTGAGGTAATATCTCATGTGGTTTTAATTTACATTTCTCTGATAAGTAGCAATTACACCCAGAATTTTTAACTGATATGTTTTCTAATATACAGTCCAATTCAAATTCCCCATTGTCCCTAAAATAGCCTTTAAAATAATCTTTGAAAAATTTGAGACCTAGGCCCAATCAAAGATCAGATGTTACATTTGTCCCCATGTCTCTTTAGTTGTGTCTAATTTAGAGGAACTCAATCAATAGCCGGCAACTGAATGGACGGTGAGTGAGACAGGCTGTGATGGAGTCCCTGGGGCTCTGCCCACAGAGGGACTGGAGGTACTCTCACCCTGAATTTGCTCTATACCTCTCTCTTCTGCATGAAGTCCCTCAGCACACCCATACAGCGTAGGTTTTACTGCCCGCCCCTGACAAAGGTCCCTGGACTGCCGTTTTCTTGCCATCCATCCCATGGGGGAGAGATGCATGAGAAGTCCTGACCTCATGTGAGTTTTCATTCTCCAATACCGACTTTTCTATCTCCAGGTATAGGGCTTTCTCTGCTATTTGTGGTTCAAATTTTTTATACAAATCCAGAGGGTGAATGTGCAGCCTGGCTGGTGGCAGGGGCAGGGGACGCTCATTCCTTGAAGGAGGCGTGTTTTGGGTCACCAATAGGACCCTGAAATGGTCCTAGGTAGCCCACAGAAGGCTGTTTGTTCCGTAAAAGCCAACCATGGCTATTATGATGCTATTACTGGTGTGAGCCGTGGGATGCTCAAAGCACAGGAAAGCTGCTCTGGGACAGGGCAGGAGGAAGAACCCGAGAGAGACATAAAAAGGCAATCGGATTTAGAGTGCACTCTTAGGAGAGAGGGAGCGTGATGAATGGACCAGAGTGGGCAGAGGGAGGGGGAGGAGAACAAGCCAGACATGGGATGGGGCAGGAGGCATCGGAACCGAAGGCAGACAGGACTCAGTGTGAGGCAGACACACCTGAACACAGCAGCCCCAGGACAGTAGGGCCCCCCACCCCCACTGGGTGCCAGTGAGTGGGCGATGGCAAAGGGGTGTAATCAGAAACCAGCAGTGCTTCCCAAGATTCTCTTTGGTGAAATCTTGGCCTGTGGTTTTGGGCCGAGAGGAAACCCAAGCCCCACTGTCCCTTCCGGGGGCCTCCTTCTTGCCTTCCGGTGCTCTGGTGGGGCTCTGTGCTGGTGACTGCCTCAGCACCGTCCTGACAATGGATACTCTTGATTGCTTCCAAGTAGGACTACATGTTTTGAATCACGTTTACCCAGCAGCCCCCACCCCCCACTGCCTTCCCAGCCCACTATCATTGGAGCCTGGAGCTGGTTACATCCTCCACTGTGGACTGACCAACTAATTTCCTAGTCTCTTAGGGGCTCTAAATCCAGGCCCCTATGACCTGCCAGCAGGAGAGATGACCTCACATTTGTCCTGCTTATCACGGGTAATAACCATTAGGGACAATGGCAGGCACTCACACCTGCTGCCCACGAGGCCAGCAGATCGGGTCTCCACAGGAGGCCAGAGATGCAAATCTCCTTGTCCTCTCATCGCAGTGTTGCTCCCAGTCACCCTCCCACAAGGACACCACCAAATCGACTGACGCTGGAGAAGTAAGCCGAAGAGACAGAGCAGGCCCCACCCCTCCAAGCAAGTTAGCAAACACTGGTGCAGAGTTTACAAGATGTTGTCAAGCAGCAGTATTGATTCAAAGACATATTGCTGCTGACCCCCTTACCGTACCCCAGCTCTGTGTGTGAAGGCTGAGGCTCAGGATGTGGGACCAAGGGGTGCTGACTATTGTCAGCACAGCCACTGTTTCGTGAGAAGTGCATTTCTGTAGTGTGGGCATTTTTACGGCCACCTTCGTTGTCCCTGAAATGGTGCCATAAACATCTGGGACAGAACCTGTGGCACTGTGGCCAGCAGGGCACAGCATTCTCCGTCCTACATTCCAGCTGCAGAGCCACTCTCCTTGCCTACTCTATCCATGGCCAAGACACTCCCGAGGGTCTCTGAATCCTCCAATCTGACCCCCAGGAGCGTGTTCCTGCAGAGCAAGGCCCTGGCCTCCCCGCCAGCGTGCCCACAGGTCCTGGGCGACAGGCGCAGGGGCCGCCCCGCCCTTGCGTTCTTTCTGAGGCGAGCCAGCAGGCCGAGCAGCCAGCAGCAAGCCGGGCCCCAGCCCTGCTGTAAAGTATTAACTCATACTGAACACAGTTTGTCTCCGAGGACCCTCTTGGCCCCTTCGTCATCCTGTGCTGACATTTTAATCGTGCTTTTGTGGGAGCTGGCTGGCAGTTTGTCATCAGGAATGGCGCGGCGAGGGGCCAGAGCGGGTTGCTGGCTGTGGCTGCTGCTGAGGGAAGCAGCCCATTCTGACAGACTGAGCAATAATCTGAACTTACTGCGCCGAGCCTGTGGGACACCAGCCGGGCCGCTTTATCTTCTTCATTAAAGTGCGCTCAAAAAAAAAATCCATTTTCCTTTAAAGTCTCAGGAACAGATGGAGTAAAATTAATTGCGCCATTAAGTCCCGATAGACAATACCAGAGTGGTTTTCTTTCAACTGTGCATGTGTGTTACAAAGTGCTCTTCGTAAAAGGCAATTACTGCAACATTTGCCATAAAATAAAGGTTGCTTTAATGGGCAATAAACACAGGCTTCAAATTTTGTATGAAATGGGTCTCCAAAGGGCGCTGTTAGAGGCAGCTCAAAGGCACGACTGGCTTTAGTATTTCTGCTCGGGCTTCAGCTCAGCTAGTTCCGAGAACAATGATTCCCCACCCTTGGATATATTCTGATAGAATTATGTATGTGATGTTCACTCACTGCATGGGCTTCTCCAGCCAGATTTTTCTGGTCAGCAAACAGCAGGCAGCAGAGAGAGGGAGGGAGAGAGACGGGGAGCCAGAGAGAGGCAAGTTCACTACAGCATCCTCAGGGCAGTCTCTGGGTCTGAGGAAGGAGCCAGTTAAAGTGACAGCCCTGGTTCATAGGGGTTGGGAACACAATTTACTCATCTTCTGTCTCATAGGTCTGGTGAGGGTTTCTACTTGATTCCTGGAAGGAGAGCTCAGTGAGAAATCTATATTTATGTATATTTAGAGCCCTTTAGGACAGAGCTTTGGCAAAGGGGGAAATAGTCTTGTGCTTTACAACCGAGACGAAAATGATGATGAAGGTCTGTTGGCAGACTGATGAGCAGACACTCCTGCTGGAGCCCAGCTTCCCGCCCCTCTGAGGACAGTCGTATGACACTGTTTAAGTGAACCCAGAGAGCATGGTGGAATACCAATCTCTAACAGTACAAATGGATGAAGCTGTCTTTTCTGAGTCCCCTTGCCCCTTTTCTTTGAAAACCCCACATGTATATCTCCCCCCTTCATGAATCCCAGCTGCTCAGACGTGGTTGGATGGGGCAGGAATGCAAAAGAGAACAGAAACTCATTTCAATCCACTATATTTCTACATTTCAGTAATTACAAAGTTAGCATGACATATAAATGATCCATTAATTGAAGTATGGACTACAGCAACTCCAATATTTATGGTATAAATCCATATTTCATTAAACAAACCCAATAAGCAACTATATCAGGGAGAACGTGAGAACATTATTTAAGTATGAGATCAGGAGTTAAGAGGACAATTTTTTGTCCAAAATATAGACCTACAGCTTAAAACACAAACAAACAAAAGAACCCTTAGTAGACTTGGAATCGACAGAGTAATTGATAGTGATGAAAATTAACCTCAAGTAAACCCAGGGTCAGCTCAGACAGTTAGGAGCGTGCAGTGGCCCCAGGAGCCCCCAGCTACCATGACTGTTAGAGGTGCTGGCCTCTGCTCAGAAGGCTGAGGGGCAGTAAGGCCCACAGGGTGTGTTCTGCTTGGATGAGAGCAAGGCAGGCTTTTCAGCTGTGTTTTAAAAGGGGGTGATTTGCACTGACCTATCCATACTGTCGCCCAACCTCTGCTCTGCACTGGAGACACTCCTTCTCAAACGGCGGTGGAGTGATGTCTGTGGAAGCCCAGCAAACCCGACTGCCTCACGACACATTTGAAGCTGCCCCCAGAGCTCAGCACTCAGCAAAACTCACCCTTTGCAGCCTGCCCCAGCAGGTGCTTCCTTCCTTGCATCCAAACAGAATCACCACCTCCCCCCCAACACCTGCGCCCACTTCCTGTGTGCCCCTCAGTCACACACCATGGAAGATACCACCATGGACCCAGCTGCCCCGCTCAGGAATTGTCCCCAGACCCTTCCTTCTCCTTCATCCCTGCTCCCCATCCTGAAGATCACACGTCCTGCCTCTGCCTTCCCTCTGAGGTCTTAGCTCAGACCTTGGTCATCTCATTGGGATGTCACAGAACCTAACTTGGTCTCCCTGCTCCAATTTCACCTCCTCTAATGGCTTCTCAAGATTACTGACCAAACAGAATAAAAAAGGAGAGTTTTCACACCCTCCTTTTTGCCCAGGAAAGTTCTGGTTATTGGATTTATTTTGGGGGGTAGAATTATTAATAGTATACTATTTCATTCTCGAAGTGCCCTGGTTTGGGTGATAGGTTATAATCTCAGTTAGAACTCATGGCACTCCCCCTTCACTAACTCCTGTTAGTGTCAGGAAAGCTAAGATCCTTAAGCTTGAGACCCAGGTTTTGTGAGGCTCCAAACTTCTATAATTTGAGGGGGCTCAACTTAATGCAAGATAATTATAAAAATCTACCTTGAATATGCTTTACAAATTTAAAAAAAGGAACAAAAAACAACAAAACCCACCACATGGCCACGGAAAGACACTGCTAGGGCCCAGGCAGGGCTCAGGAGGAGCCTGTGGCAGGGAGGAGTCCCACAGCATCAGCTTCAATAGCCTCATGGTAAATATGCCCCAGCATGGAATACACGCAGCTGTCTGTGACCTGGTCCTCGCCTGCTTCTGCAGGCTCCCTAAGGGAGAGCCCCTTCAAACCCCCAGTGTTGTCCCCATCCCTGTGCTTAAGCCACAATAACCACATGTAGTTAGACCATTGTGGTACCCTCTCTCACCCTGTGCACCTGTGCATATGCTCTTCTTTTATCAGCCATGCAAAGGATGGGGAAAGAGTGTCTATCATCTCCTCCATGAAGCCTCTTCCGATGACGTGAGGGAGAAGTCAGTTCCCTTTGGTCGAGCTCTCCTGATGTTCTGACCACTTTTAACCCAGCTTTGACTGTACAACACTGAGTATACAATAGATACTAAATAAATGTCTAATGAATGAATAAGCAAATCTGAGATCAAAGCATCCTTTTTTTCCATTGCCATGTAGGATGCCTGCTAAGCCTAGACACTTAGGCTGGACACTGTATTTAGAAAGGGATGGGGAAGTGATAGGAGCTGGAGCCAATCCCATACCATAAATTCTAACTCTGCTCTCTCCGAACAAGAACAGTTAACAAACTAGAGCAAACTGTGAATGTTGGCAGGAATGGGAAAATGAGCCGGTAGTGATTCATACCTAAAGACTAGGTCAGTAGTTCTCAACCATGTTTGCACATTAAAAACTTTTAAAGTACTGAAAAATGTATTTCATTGCCTGGTACCTAGCCAGGGATTACTTTCTTCTGTGGTGGGATCCAGTAATCAGTACTTTTAAAAAAGCTTTCTAGATGAAATCTCCAGATGATTTTTGAGTTGGAACAATGACCTACCCAATCCCAGATTAATCTAAAAGTGTCACTTAAACTATTTTTCTCATATTTGGATATGGCCACAGTTACCAACCTCTCTGTAGCTCTGCCTGTACATGGTCTATTTCTGTTGTTTGCTCATGACCTATGAGCACCAGGTGTCAAATATCTGTGTAGAGGGACATGACCACTCGGCACGTCTCCACCATCTCACTGGTTCCGTCAATAAATGCTTCATGAGTGTTTGATACAAAGCACTGGAAATACACAAAAGTATGACTCAGATCTTATCCTCAAGAGGTTTACAGTATTGTAGGTCAAATCGCAATAAAAGTTGACAGGGAAAGAACATTCACAAGCCTGTAGCTAAGCAAGAACCATGTGAATGCTAGTGATAAGTGCTCTGTGTAGTGATGTCCCTTCGTGGCAGAGCTGTAACTGGCAAGTATGTGAATCCCAAGATGCTGGATTCATGGAGGAGACAGCAACTCCAACAGCTGTAAGTCAGGAAATAAATCTAAAGTCAATTTGGATGCTCATTCCTTCATTCCTTCAATTTATTGGAATAAATATGTACTAAACATTTATTATATGTAGCATGCAATGGTGGGTCCAGATATATACGGGTGCAGAAGACAGAGATGACTCCCGAGCCTCACAGGAGGCAGTAGAAAAGAGGCTTGATCTCATGCATTGATGTCTTCAGTTGCCACTGCGGTTAGTGCTGTAAGGGGAAAGTTTAGGGTCCTGAGATGTGAAAGATGCTTATCAGTCAAGGGCCGCAGAGATCTATGTCCTAAGAACATAGGAGGTAATGTGCAGAACTTCAGTAGTAAACCAAGCTGCTAACTTTGAAGTGGAGTGTCAAGAATAGCCTTGGAAGGAAGGTGGTGAGCAGAGGGGAGCTCAGGCTTAATCTCCCTGCTGGACAAAATTCTCTCTTGCTGGCAGAGAAATAACGTGTAGGGACTTACACAGTGCCATGGGAGATGGGGTTTAATGAATGTGGTGATGATAATGATGATAATTATTCAAATTCTCTCCTATTTCTATACCCTGAGGGGGCAGTGCTGCCTTTTGTGATCTCACTAAATTTAAGAGGTGACCCTCCTTCCTAAGTTTGTTCTGTGATGTCTTCCCACTCATAGTGCAGTATTTCTCTGCCTTTACATCACTCAAGTAAGCAGATGCCCAGTGGTATGCTGGACACTTGGGAGAGTATGAATGGGAACTGAGGTTTCTGGGAGGTCCCTGGGCCCTCCTGACATTGATGCCCAGCACCAGGAAGTGCAGCTTGCACAGGGAGTACCTTAAAACAGGAAATACCAAGTATGAGGAGCAGAGAATGAATATTTTGTATTCATTTGTTCATACTTCACTTATTTCAGAAAATAATTTAAGTAAAGCTAAACAGATACAGACAATAAAATTATTTAAAATGAAATAGAAAATCAAACATCCAATTAATGCAGAGAAAGCAAAAATATAACCATGGGGGCTAATGACATCAATATGATCAAGCACTGAATTTAATTCTGGTGCTTCTAGAAGATGGGGCAAAAGGGAAAGAATGGTTCATGTAACTTGCATTCCCCACAGTTCTCCTGGACAGACAAATGCCATCCTGAGTATTATGTAATGCCTCCACAAGTGGTCCACAGCTTCAGGAACGAATGCTTTTCACAGCACATGCTAGTTATCTCATATTAGTTTTTAAAATTATCAATAAACCCAAGGTATAAACATTAAAGTATGCTCTATCAAAGATAATTCAATTGTTGAAGACAAGCTAATGCCATTCCAGTATGTGCTAGGCTGGGATCTACCTTGATAAAAGGAGAGAGTGGTGATGACCCAGGGTGGGGAGTGGATCCCTTGGCTGATCTTCAGTGAACATCCCTTCCTTTCCTGACTTCAGGGAAGAGCTGGGGCACAGCAGTACTGGAACACTGAGGCACAGGGCATCCCTGCCAGTGCTCAAAGGCCACCCTCATGGCTTGGATGGCCCGGGTGGCTGACATTCAGATCAGAGACAAAGCTGAGAGGCTTAACCAGCCTTCCAGCTAGACTGAAGGCCACCCTTCTCCATACAGCGGTAAGTCACTGGAGTACCTTCTGCAAAGCCAAGATGTCCCCACGTGTAGTTTACATTCTGAATTTTTTGTACTAAAAGTATAAAAATGTGCATTTATTTCACACCTACAATTCATCTCAGGTCTGACCAGTCACATTTCAAGTGCTCAGTAGCCACGCGTGTACTGGCCAGCGCAGGTCCAACAGCTCCTGCTTCTGAAGACTGAGCACTTTGAGCGCTGCTGGGCACGTGCAGGCTCGAGGGATGTGAAGGCGGAGAAAGGCTGAACAATGAGTGGGAAGACATTGCAGGCAAACTGAGGAGGGAGGGTCAGATTTAACCTCTCAGATTTAATGAGATGACAAAATTTAGTCAGATCCCTCAGGATGTCCTTCCTTATTAACTCTCTGACCCTTCATAGGCCATGTTCTGAGATTCTAGAACACTGCTGTCTACCAGAATTCTCTGTGATGATAAAAGTGTTCTCTATCTGTGCTGTCCATGTGGCTACTGGGCTCTTGAAATGTGTCATTGGGGAACTGACATTTAGATTTTACTTAATGTTAATTGATTTAAATTTAAACTGAAATGGCCACGCATGGTTAGTGGCTACTGTATTAGACAGAGCAACGCTAAAGAGCCACATCTCGAAGCTGAGTGCAGGAACCTTGGGTTTGCAGTGTCAAAGCAGGCAGTGCTTGTAACAGCAGCAGAGAAGCCTCCGTGATGTCCTTGAGGGCCTCTTAGGGATAAGTCAGAATCCAGAGACTCCACCCAGGCACTTGAATAAACTGATCTGCAAATGAAACTATTTAGTATCAACCAAACAAATTTTGGAGCATGTTTGCCAAACACAACAGTTGAGGTTTTGACAAATCTGGGGTTGGACCATCCTGGTATTGGGTAACTGTGAGGCCCAAATGCTTCCCCAAACCACTCCTAATTCCCATATAATCTATGGTCGTAAAGCCCTGGGAAGCACACAGACAGCCCCTCTCTGCCTAATTGCTGTGGCAGGAGGAGACATAGAGAGTTCATCCGAATGTGGTAATTAACTCCCACCTTAATGGTCTAGAATAAAACACCTCTCTGTTTTCAACACTTGTGATTAAGATCTGACATGCCTAGGTATCATTTTGGCCCACCCCTAACTCTGGCAGTGGTAATAAAATACAACCTTTGCAATTGCAGACTATCAATGGCCAATGACTTTGGTTAAGTTTGGCCCTTAGCTAACTTCAGTCCACAAAGAAAAAGGCCAGTAGAAGATGCGTGAAAGCTGCCAAGAGTGCTGGATCCATTTTTCCATAAGTGGAGAGGATTCAACCGTTACATAAAATGTTTAGAAACATGAGTTACATTTTGTCATAATGCATTAAAGCTGATTTCAGAAAAAAATCACAAACATTTTTCTAGTCTCATATATAGTAACAAATGTAATTTTGGATTACTAAGGAACATTCTTGGCAAGGGTGAATGAAGGGATTATGGAATAGAAGCCTGGCGATTAGATTGGAGGGAGTTTTGATTCCAAGGAGGCCTGGGAGTCAGCGGGAGGGCAGCGCCAATAAGGGCCTGCGCAGTCGCCATGCGGACGACGGAGCTGTGGAAGCTGGCCGACCACCAGTCCTGCTCAGCTACAATAAGCTGCTTAAAGAAGAACCAAAGCATCAGCCCAAACTAATGCAGGCTGGGTGAGAATTCCGAAACAGAGGCAACGGCAGACCCCTGAGGCACCAGGGGATACAGGTCAAAAGCTGAGTTGAAAAAAGAACTTGGAGAAAGGGCTTTGTGGTAGACCGCACAGGAATGAAGCTGCTGGGGCATCTCTGCTCCAGGGTCAGCCTGAGGAACTTGCTCTAAACGTGCCTTTACAAAGCTTCTGCTACAGGAATCCTGTCCATTCACAGCATTAGGTGACACTGAGCGAAGCTCTGAGCTGGGCCACTGTGTCCACTGGGGTTTGTGCTGGGCCTTCCTCCTTAACCTTTGCCTCTGTGCTCATCCATCTCCAAAACAAGTATGTTTAAAAGAAGCTGGTGCTAAGTTTTTTCAGGTCTGGGTTTCTCAATCTAGTATCTTTGATGAGGAGCAGTTCCTTAGCTCCCATTTCTAAAAAACAAATTTGGCAGAAGATGGAAAACAGAAAAACTAATGGGTCTGTCATTCTGAGGAAGAAAAGGGTTGTACTTTGGGTTACATTTTGGGTTAATCTAGAGAAGCCTGCAAATGAGGAGAAAATTGCTGGGAACAGTTTGGAAGGAACCAGGCACAACATTTGGAAGACTTTAAAATGGTATAGGTGGTAAGAGATGTCCCTGCTACAATCATGGCACAGCAGCGACCAACTGACTAAGGTGTGGAGAAAGCCAGGGCGAGCTCCCAGCGCACACCCTTGGGTCAGGGACCCCAGGACTCCGAGGGGCCAGGGAGGCTGCTCAGGCACTCCAGGGCTGTCCTGTCCCCGCATCGCAGGCGGTGTCCCACCCCTGCCTTGTCCCTGCAGCCCCTCTTCTGGCAACCCTTCTCTAAACGTCCCAGTCGCCCTCCTCGCCCCTTTGCCCAACACCAGAAGAGACAAGAGGCAAAGCAAAACCACAAGCAAGAGGCCAGGAAGTAGTGCCAGCAAGCAATGCATGGGGGAAATGGAGCCCAGGGGGTTCTTCTCCTAAAGCAGAATCAAAGGCAGATGTATTATCAGCTTGCTCCCAGAAGTTCTGCCTGGGGCTTCAATGAAATAAATGAAAAGCTGGAAAATCCTAATGAACTCACCAGCCCAAACAGCCCAATGGCCTGAGGGCGCAAAGGGTCATGGTTCAGGACAATTAGGGGAGCATGGGGCCTTGAGCAGCTCCTGCCCTTCCCTTCTGGTGGTGGGTATGAGGTGCTTACTGCATGCATATAGGGGTGTGCTTTCGGCAATGCACTCCTGAAGGGTAAATCGGAGGTGGCTATGTGTTGTGTTACAGGGTGTCTCACGTTATAAAAGGAGCTGTTAGCGCAGGTTCCTATGCCAGTGAGTACACTGGAGATCATGTTTTCAGCTTCATTTTGTCAGACTTTAAACAATGGAAATCTATGGAATACAGGATTCCTCCTGCCAAAAATTCCATCTGCATGCAGTTTTTCAGTAGTGTGTCTTTTCTGTAAATGGAGTTGCACCAGTACTGTGTGGTAAAGAGAAGCAGGGAAGGGATGGAAAGAAGGTGCAAAGAAAGCCGCAGCTCCTGCCTCGCCCTGTGGCGCTCCCGGTCTGAGACAGAAGTTGAAGGGAGGGGCACTGACTTTTGGGCCCTGCACCCCTGCAGGCCTCCATGCGGAGGGGCTGCAGGGCTGTGCAGAGGCCCAGGCCACTGTCTTCAATGTCTGTCCTCTGTCCCAACTCTGCACTGTGGCCCCACTACCCGCCGGGGTGCTGTGAGTCCCAGTCCAGGGAGGCACTAGGAGGCTCCTCCCTCAGAGAAAGAGGGCAAGGGAGAAAAGGATAAAATAAAATTTTTGTAAGGACGATACATGCAATTCCCTGTTCTGCTTGCTGGAGGTGGAACCCTGCAAACAGGCTGCTCCCCTCACCAACTTCCTTGCTGCCATTGCCCAAATGTTGATTATTCCTCAGGGTCAGATGGCAGCCAGCATAATAACGCCTTAAACAAAACGCCAGGATTACCCAATATATTCCTCTCCCTGCCCTGGCTGTTTCTTTTTTTTTTTTAACTTGACCAGTGCTTGTTCTAATTATTTTAGAGGGAAGACAGGAAATCAAAAGATCTGGTTCAAAAACATAGCTCTCTCTTCCTCCTCCTGGGGTGGGCATGTCTCCTGTGAGATAATAAGCATGAAGTGGATGGCAGGCTGCATGCACTCCCTAAACAATGGCGAGGGACAAAAAGGAGGCAGCTGGCACACAGGAGGTTGGCAACCTGCTGTCAGCAAAGGGTTAAAGCCCACAGCATCCTCCAGCTCCCTGCCTGCCTTTCCATAAAGAATACAAAGCTCAGTGGGGCAGGGAGGAAACTCCCACAGGGTCCCTATTAAAACAGATCAAGTGACACATGTCGATATCCCCATTTCATAGACGCTATAATTTGTTTGACAGGATTGAATCCTGCTGATCCAAGTCAGGGCGAGGCGAAAAAAAAAAAAAAAGTCTGCTAGGAAGAGAGACCTGAAGAGAGCCTGGTGGCTTCTGTATCTGGCCTTTGTAAGGAAGCCTCATTGCCACCTGATCGCAGTGTTTTAGAAACCGGGTGTGTCCCAAGTAGAATGCCGCGCTCAGGCACATATGCACGGTGCGCAGACACACATGCTCACACACACACGGTGTACTGTTCTGATCTAACTGTGAGATGTTAAAAAAGGTACAATAAAGCTTTTCCTCTCCCAGTGGAGAACAGGATCAAAGCCAGCTCCCCCTCCAGTAATCCTGATAAACGCAGTGCTGATGTTCCGACAAAGCGCGGGGCTGCCACTAGGACGCCTGTCTGTCACTCTGGTTCTTCATTTGTGTTTCTCTTTTTTTCTCTCCACCCCCCCACCCACCTGTCTTTCCTTCTCTCTCCCTGTCTCTATCCCTTGCTAAAGGCGTTAAAAAGAGATGAGAATCACTCCACTCAGTGCGAGTGCTACTAATCCACTGGCCTTGTTTTGCAGAGAAAGCAGGTTTTGAACAAGGCCCTTGGCCCAGATGAGTTTAGTGATCGCAGTTTAATTCTTAATAGGACTCACGCAGCATGCTCTGTGGATAGGGTCTTCCTCTTGGCTAGTGAGGGTCAGGGGAGAAAGAAGGTACAAACTGAGAAAATAACACTGGGGAGGCTGACTCCACTAGGGAGACTCTGCTGGAGGGGCCAGGTCCACCTGTGCTGTCCCTTTCCAGCAGCTGGGGTCATGGGAGGTTGGGAGGATGCTGAGAGCTGGGAGGGTCCTCAGAGATCTGCCCAGCCTTGTCTGCCAGTCCCCAACGGAGGTAAGTGACCAGCAGTGCAGAGAGCAGGTGTCTGACCCTCTGGGCACCTTTGCTCACCTTCCTGGTGGAGGCTGAATGCTCACCCTCCCTTCCCTCTGCTACTCTGGCCAGCCAGAGAGACTGAGCAGAAGTCAGTGGGGTTGTTCTTACTTTTCAGATGAAAAAGTGTAACAGGACCCTTCTTCTCCTGAAATGTAGATATGATGCCAGGAGTTGCAACAGCCAGAGTGTGGCCATGAGGGAAGCGCTGAGGAAGTTCCAAAGGTGCTGGTCCTTACTGCTGAGGCCCTGAGCCAGCGACACCCGATGCCTGCCTGCGGCTTGCTAACGATGTGAGGAAAACAAATCCTTCATTAGTTCAGACACTGCTAGCCCAGCTCTCTGTTACTTGCCTCTGAAAGCACTTCTCTGAGATACAAAGCCAAGACTCCTGATGGTACCCTTTTTTCCTCTCTTCAGCTCTGGTCTCTAAGGAGGAAGTGCCCTCTTTCTGCTAATGAAAACTCTTCTCTGCTCTTGACCCTTTCCCTTAAGGTCTCCTCTGGGACCTTGTTTCATCAATAATACCATAGTCCCTCTCCAATAATTCCTATTGCTCAGCCTAAAAACGTGCTCGAGTTTCTACAAAGTTAAAAAATTTCATTTTATACAATATTTTGAGGAAAATATCTTGGGTGCAGAAAACATGTTTACTTATTCTGAAGGCATGTGATTTTAACCCTGACAACTCGTTGGTTTGCTTCTCCGTGTGGCGACTATGCACTGAGCACACACTGTGTGCAGGGCGCCCTTTAGACACCAGGGATCGAGAACAGACAAACCAGACATGACCTTGCCCTTGCAGAACTGAGTCATCAGATCATCCGCTGCAAATGTAACATTAGAGCTACAGTCTATAATGGGGTACGAGGTGCCCCTAGCAGTGATGCCAGCCCTGTCAGCTGCTAGAGCTGGATGACACCTCCCTGACCAGTCATGGGCAAGTGGCTGGCACTCGGGATCAGAACCTAGGTCCTCCGCAGGGTAGCCACATGATGATGAGAAGGCTCTTAGGGCAGTGTCCTCACCTGCCAGAGGGGGCTGATGCCCCACCTCCCCCCTGCACTACCTCTGGGAATACATGACACCTGTGTGGAGTTCATGCAGCACCTAGAACAGAGACTGTGCCCGTTAAATGTTGGCAATTACACTGGGGTTGTTTGCGTCACTTCAGTGGACTCAGATGAATGGAACAGGGAAAATTTGAAGATTTATAGAAGCCATTCCATTCACGTCTTTCTAAAAGAGAAAAAGTCTCTCTGGAGAAATCCCTCCATCAAATACCTTCCAGTAAAAGAGAACTTTCCAACAGAACCCAGTGCCCTCTGGCCTTACCCCCAGTTTTTTGTTAGGGCTGGTAAGAACAGCCCCATTAGGGTCTGCCTGTGCCATGTATGTGTCTGGATGGTGTCTGGAAGGCTCCAAAGCAGAATAAATGCTTGCTGTGTGTTCTTCCTAGAAAAGCCACAAACTTGGCAAGGCATCTTTCTGGTAGACTGGCCAGGAAGGTCCTAAGCCTGAGAATCCTAAAAAATCCTAAGCCATTTTGACTGAGAAAACTCTAGACTCTTCACAAACCTCAGTGAGCAGGGCAGTGACTGAGGGAACTTTCAGGACCTTGCTGCAGGACTCTGGCTCAGACAAGGGAATTCTCACTTCGACAATCAGTGTGCAGGGAGGGTATCCCTGGGCAGGAAACCCATCAAGTTTAGGATACAAAGAGGTTTCAACCATTCATTTTTTCCCTGCTGGCATTTTCTAACAAGTGTACACACATCCACGATTCCCAGGCTTCTCACTGCCCCTTCCTCATCCCTGCCACCTACTACCTACCCCACTGTCCCAGGCAGATGTACAAACTCCCTTCCCACTCCAGGGGAATGAACTCATAAGAACGTGCCACTGTGTCCCTGACCGAGAGCCTGGAGAACACAGAAAGGCGTGGGGGGATGGTCCTGTATGGCTCCCCACGCAGCCAGTTTTCTTCAGCCATCACTTTCATTTCTAGAAGCCACACTGGCTGCCTGGAAAGGGCCAGGCAGAAGAGCTGCAGTGTCAGATCTGTGAGTTCAGCCTGTGTCCAGTCTGGAAGGCAGTGCGCAGTGCATGTGATCCCAAGCTGGGCGGCCCGGGGTCTGGTGCAGGTTGGCCCTGCCGCCGGCTGGCCTCTGGACCCCTGCCAGGGGAAGTGAATGTGCTCAGCTTGAGAGTGCCAGCTGGCTAGGCTTTCTCCCCAGGGGTGAGGCTGTAAGCACAGATTACTAGTGACTTTGTTCAGTTCTGCTGCCTGCTCCCTGAGGAGAGGAACATCACAGCCCAGCTCCAGTACTAATAGGCCCTGATGCGCCAGACCCTGGCTGAGAAGGGGGAGGGAGCGCAGCAGAGAGGAGGACAGAGGCCACACCTTCGAAGCCAGCAACTGGCTGGAAGGTGACAAGGAAGTTCTCTCTGAAGCATATTCCAACCCCTGCTTTGCGGTCTACACTGGTGATAACCCTCTACAGTCTCCACTTAGCCCCATCAAGGGAGCCCCTAGGGTCCACTAAATTACCAAAGAGAAACTAAAACTTTCCTTTGCTTCATTTCAAGGGCCTGTGACTGCTGAGTCACATGAGCCGCCATAGCCAAGGGGTTGTCATGGAGACCATGGTCATGGCATAACTGCTGTTAGTCTCCACGTTCCTAAAAAAAAAGGTTATTTAAATTTTTATGTGTAAGACCAGTTCATTAGACTGAGAAATTAAATTGACAATTTCATATTTTTTTTCTCCCAGAGGAATTTTTGAGAGCTGTAGATGAGCTTCTATAAAAGTTTGGTGGGATTTGGCCAGTTAAACGTCACCTGACCAGGGAGGATGTGCAGGCCTATCTGGCCAGTGGCATCTGTGACCTGAAACTAGTTCACTTCAAGAATCTAAGGTGGCTTCTTCCCTAGCTTCACTTTTACAGTCTGGTCCCATGTTCAGCAGCCACTCAACAATCCAGCTGCTGTTTTAAGGGTGGTAGACCTCACGTGGAGCCTAGACAAAAAGCCTTTGAGGAAATTTGGTCTCTTACAAGCACCACTTGGACACTAAGCTAAACCTGGCATGCACACGGATGTGACTGCAGGCTGATGGAACAGGCAGGTGCCCAACAGAGCCCAGTTTTACTCCCAGGTGATTGGCCAGTCCTGTGGCCCTGACTAGAGCACTCCAGGGAGCCACAGAGATTGTCTTCTGATCAATCTGTCTTCCTCCAGGCATGGATCTTTGCTTTGTTCCTTTCCTCTTCCATTCTCCTGTTTGGGGGCCTGCACATGCCCACCTCCCTGTAACTGTCGTCCATGAATCTGCATCCTCTGAGCTCAGGAGAGAGCCCCCTGCCTGCTGTCTTCCTCCTGGATATCCCTGGGTCACCACTGTCACAGCGGGATGTATTGAGGCCAACTACCATTGGCAGTCCTCCTTTCTGCTCCTCTGTGGCCGACCTCTGATGTTCCCAGCCTGGGATAGGGACACTTAATTAGTTCTCACCAGGATCAAACCCTAACAAAACCCACCTAACACAATACCCATCTCATCTCCTTTCATAATATGTAGGCAAGCTGTCATCAGAATCTACTGTGACACTCCCCCAAATCTATTATTACTTGCAACAGAGCATTCTATATTCTCTTTGGAAATATGTCTCTACAGCCTTGATTTCAGTGGTTCGATCTGGAACAGGATGATGCACAGTTAAAAGGAAAACACACACACACACACACACACACACACACGCATACATATACACACGTACACACACACACACACACACATATATACAGATACACACATATATGCATACACATATGTACACACATACACACACATATGTAGACACATATAAACACACACACACACATATACATGCCTCTCCAACCTCTTTTCCTATTGCTATTCTGGGGCTTGTCTTTAATGAGCAGCTCCAAATGACAGCTTTAATCACTGCCTCTGGCCACTGAAAGAGGCCGCTAATGATAGGAAAGAACATAGGGCCATTTGCATCAATCAGCTCCAGTCTAAATCACTTTTTATGATAATGCACCCAAGCGAGGAAGAAAGTCTCTGGGGCAGCCAGCTCTGTGATGCACCACCCTGCTGCCTCCCCAGCTCAGACTGCCCAGAAAGCTCTTAAAGAGGCAGGCACTCCACCCGGGACTAACCAGCGCTGCCCTCATTTTCTACAGCACTCATGACCCACCACCAGGGCAGTGGCGTGAGGGGCTAAGCAATCTGTTCCTTTCATTTTCCATTTTGGGGTATACCCTCTGTTAAAATAAATACATAAATAAAATAAGAGAAGAAATAAATCCTGACCTGCTTGGAAGAGGTTTCTGTAGGACACCATTTCACTGTGTTTGTTTTTAACCTCTTAATAAAAAATGAAGGCACATATATTGGCAAGTATGATATTTGCCAGTCCTCGAAACAGAAGGGCATGTTGTATGTCAGCAAGAGTAATGGGGAGTGAACTGAAGTCTGGGTTCCAGCCTGTGCTGCTCCAGATCTATGTGACCTTGGCAAGGTCTTGTTAGATCCCTTGGGCCTCTTTCCCCAACTTAGAGGGCAGTGCTAATTATCTCCAAGATTCACATCCAGCAGTGAAACACTCTGACTCTCAGACTGAGAAGAGCTGATTTCTACATCTAAAATCCCATTCTGCTAACCATTCCTCTTCCTGTACCAGGGGTCTGAGCAACCACAGCTCAAGATGTCAGATGCAGCAGGCAGCTCTTCTTACAGGGGCTCCCTCTACTACCGAAGCCTGGCGATTCCTTCCAATATTTTGTATCCGCTAAAAACATAATTAGTAGACAATTGCACAGTCAATTCTGATGCTGAGATAGTCTGAACACAGAAATTTTCTAATTATGTATTCTGTGTATAATTAAGAAGCCTATGGTACTTTTCCCATTTACCCAAAATTACAAAGGCCTGTTAGCAGCTAATAACTTGGGGTCATCTGTCCCCTTACTACAGTCAAGAGCAAATATTTTCTGCTACTTTAAGTGTAACAACCTATCTATCTATCTATCTATCTATCTATCTATCTATCTATCTATCTATCTATAAAAATGCATGCACGCACACACACATATATGCCACAGAGTTTAAATTTATTATCTGTATATTCAGAGAAATCCTGAAAGAAAGCCCATTTGTAAGGCTTCCTTTGTAGAAAACATTATTGCTTTAATGAATGTGATCTCAGTACATCACAGAAGTCACTATATGAGGATGGTTTGGTTGCCCACACGACAGACTAATTAGTAATTACCTTTTTTTTATTATGCAAAAGGTCTTGAGTGGCATTTTGGTAAATGCTAGAGTACATTCTAATGAGTCAGTATGAGATTTGTATTCCTTTGTGCTCCTGTAGTACTTTTCTATACTTCACAGTTAAGTACAGATCGTCATCCATTGTGACTGTAATTCTAACAAAAAGACTTAAAATACAAGAAATGACTTCCAAATATTAGAGACACAGGAAGGTGAATGATAGCTCCTTTTAGAGCCATTTCCCCACTGGGTTGGTTAGGATTAAATTTGGTTGCAGGAGACAGACAACCTAAAATAATAATGGCTTAAACAAGAATTCTCTCTCTCAAGTCAATGTCCCAAGGTAGGCAGTCTAGGGCTGGTATGGCACTCTCTAATGTCAGGGATACAGGGTCTTTGTAGATACACTGTTATTTCTGCCTTTATTGCCTTCTATCCCCAAAGCCACATCGTGGCCCATGACAGGCTACAGACCCAACCTTATGTCCACATTCTAGGTGGGCATGCCCTGGACCTTTAAGGATCTACCCTACAGGCAGCCCTTCACTCTTCCGTTAATACCCAGTAGCCAGAATTTAGTTATACAGCAGCACCTTGCTGCAAGGGAGGCTATGAAATGTAGTTGTTATTCTATGTGGTTGGACCATTTGCCTGACTAAAAATCACTGTTTGCATTAATGAGGAACAGAGGGAGAATGGATATTAGACATCAACTAGCCTTCTTATCCATGTCCACTTTTTCCATGAAACAATATACCAGGGAACTGTCTAATCACCCCCACTGGGACCCACACCAGGTTCCCCCACCCCACATACAACCCGAGATGTGGGGCAGGGAAGCTCTGAGATATGCCTCCCTTTCATCAGGCTATCCCACCTAGGGATGCATTTACTGACCTTATTTTTCCTAAGTAGGGGAGGTCCCTTTGGAGAAGTTATCCCAATAAGAAACTAGAAAATGGGGTATATTCTTCTAGAGGAGGCATTATAGACTCAGAGAATCATTTCCATGCTATGGGAAGTGGCATTTTAAAACCTCCAAGACAAAAGAACAGGACACTAGCTTTGTCCGTCAAACTGTCAAAGAATAGCTGACAAAGGCGAAAGTGCTCCAGGTTGGCAAGGGTTCAGTGAGACAGGTACCCCCTGTATGGTGCTGGGGGCACATGTACAAGTTCTCACTCAAGTCTTCATGGAAGTCCTATTTGTACAAATAAAGGTTTTTAGTTTTTTAGCATTAACACACTAATCACCAACATTTCACACGCAGAATTCCTTCCATGAAGGGACTGACTTAACTTTAAATGAATGCAGACAGCAGCAGACCTCCTACAATTTACTTTCATGATGCATAAACAGATTTCCATCAGATATTTCCTTTGTTTTCTAAATACAAGTCTCTGGTAAAGGGATTGATATGCATCTTGTTTGTTCTCGGCTTGTCCAACGCCTGGCACCTCCCTGCTTCCTACCCGACTGCTCTGTATCCTCCCATCATACACCTTCACAGGCTCCTTTTCCCCATAGGCTTCTCTCAACAGATTTTGCTCACAGGCTTCAACTGATCATACAGCCAACACAGAGACATACATATTTTTTAAAAAGAGCATTCTGTCAGCACTGAAGATTCACTGACTCCACTCCATGGTCTTCTTACCTGGGGCTACTTCCACGCATCTACCAAGGGGAATGCTAACCCTGTAACCCCTCTCTGCCTCCCAACAGAGCACTGCTAAGAGCAGCACTTTCTTGCTCTAAGAAGCAGGCCACCTGCAGAGGGGCCCTTGGACCTAACCAAGAATGGAAAATATATCCGTATAAATACGTAAGAATGACAGGTTGTCCAACAAAAAAATGGAAGATTTTGAAAAGCTTATGTACATTGCACTACAGAACATAAACTTTGTGAGGGTAGAAAGCTGTGTCTATTTTCTTTACCACTTACTATACCCTCAGTTCCTAACATACTGCCTGCATGTAGAAGGGGCTCAGCAAATGTTTCCTGACTGAATATATGAATAAAGCTTCAAAATCAAGAACCATATCACAAACATAATTATTCATAGGCTGTAAAAGTAATTTTTGTTTTAAAAATTAGAGATGATTGGAGTGGCAGGGACTCTAAATCCTAAATATAGTTAATCCCATATGCTTCAAGTAGAACCCCTTATAGCCATCAGATCTAGATGAGACTCACTTTTAAAGATCTGGAGATAGTATAATTGCCTCTTCTGATAATCTTACCTGGTGCTCAGTAAGCTTTTATGAGAAAGCAGACCTCAGACAAACACTAATTTTCCACTATTTATTAGAAATAGTCTAGATATGGTATATGAAGTAGATTTCCATCCAAGTTTTCATGTTTACATGAAGGAAAACAAGGGAGGGAGGAAACGAGGGACAGAGGAACAGCAAGAACAAACCACTGCTTGTAGGGCACAGTGCCAGGAGTATCTGGAAGTAAATATGACTTGATTACAATGTTTGTGCTGTTCAATGCATTTTCCATGTATGGCATCTATTCTAGTACCTGTTGGCTTATTGGCTTGTGAACATCAATACCATACTATTCCAGTTCCCAGGTCATTATTTCAATTCATCTCATTTAGCAGCAGGTGGTTAGCCAGTGTCAAGAACCAAGAACAGACAATGACTTCCCAGTTATTTCCAAGGGTTGTCAAACGGAGAACAGCTCAAGGGCAAATGCTGTTTTATGCCATTTTAAAGAAGACACATTACTGTCTATAAGTTTAGTGTTAGTGAAAAATGGAAAATGCTGTGCTAAAGTCTTTACATGCTTTGAAAATGAAGACTCAGAGCAGGAAGAGCCTTTAAATGATAGCAACTGGACCGTGCACCCACTCCACAGAACTGCCCTGACATCGCCCAGAGAAGGAGTACAGCTGCACAGAGCAGGAGGGGCCACAGCATCCGGTCACTAGGGCACACCTGGTGGTGCTAGCCCTTGGTGCCTGTCCCTCCTGAGCCCATCACCACCTGTGGTACAGAATGAAAATGGACAGAGCAATATCCACAAAGTTTTATTCTGTGCAAGTATAAAATGTAAGTGATAAATGTCATTCTGTGCAGAGGAACACACCACCAAAAATGACCATCAAGAGGAACAAAACTGTCTCAAGAGGTTCAGCCATTCATTAATTTAGCTGGTAATTACTGAGGGCCTTGCTGAACTCTGAGACACACGCTACACATTTCACAGTGGCCCCTGTGGCACAGCAGGCCTGCCTGGACAAAGTCACCTCACTGATCCCATATGCCTCTCCCATGGAGTTTTTGTGGGAGAACATGCCAAATATGCTAACACACCTGCCTCACTAAGTACTAGTTATTATTCTCCCTGCTTCAGAGGCACGCGGGTGTGGAGGGGGGAGTGTGGGGTGGGGGGCAGGGGGGTGGAGGCTGGGTATCATTAAACGCATATTTCCTCATTAAGAAAGCAGTCATTTAAACTATTGGAAAAATCATTTCCCTAACAATGAAGTGTCTTCTTTCTTGCTCTTTCTCTTTCAGTGGCAGGAGAAACGACAGTTGCAGGCCCCCCCCCCGAGAGGGCCAGGGCCTTGCCCGTGTGTTACCTGGAAGGCAGTGGCTGAGATGGTTGAGTATGTCTTACCATGACAGCACGTTCCTAGTCTGGAGGCATTTGCCCTCGAACCACTGACACAGCGTCTCTCAGTCCTGGGGAGCAGGAGAGCAGAGCGCACCCCACAGAGGGCCAAGCACCACCCCCAGAGATGCTGCAGGAGCCTTCAGTCTGTATTTTCTAATCTGCAGCGCTTCCCCTGGTGGGCGAATGTGGCTGAACAGCCTCTTCAAAGGTGTGGCTCTGACAGAGTTTAATCAGTCAGGTTCATGAGCCAAAGATGGACTGCACGCCTGGCACACAGATCCTGGGAAGAGTGTAGATGAAGAAATTTTTGTTGCAAAACTCGTGACCCCAAACAATACCGAGAAACTTGCAGATTTCATCTTTCCTGCCTGCTTAGCACTTAAAAAAAAGGAAAAAAATGGGAAAATAGGTAAAGTGCCACTTTTCCCCATCCTTCTACCTCCACTCTGTGTCTAGGAATCCAAAGAGCCTTTGTAATCCTGTTCTCCAGAAACTAGATGAGAGTGATGACACACTCTGCAGTGATGGAACTAGCTTTAAAGGAAGAAGTATGTAAAATTTTTCATTCACAGAAAAAATGAATGTTTAGAGGTAGAGGTTTCACAATGCCATTCTGTATTTTAACAGAGGATTTGCTTTTCTTAAACATGCACCCCTAGGGAATTTAAGTTTGGGTTCAAATGACTCAAACCTGGCCCACATGTGGCTTTTTAGGACACATCCTTATATAAGACAAGGCACATTTGCGAGAGTTCAGCTGGGGACAGATGAAAGAAAGTCATGGTCTCATTGACTCATGACTCAGTGGGCTACTGAGTACACAAATCACTCTTTGAATTCTGCAGTGCCAGAGTTTTGTGTTGATTGTGTTCAAGAAACAGTAACGCAAATAACTCTAATTATTACCCAGCCAGTTGAAGGGCTCCTGGACAAAACTGAGAATTGACGCACATTCAGGAAATGCCCGAATGCTTCAACCTCAGTGCATACTGTTGAAACACTTTCCTTCAATGAGACCAAGGGTGATCTCATAGCGAGGGGAATATATTACTACAATGGAGCACACACAGTGCCAACACCAAACAAACACGAACCCTTGGTATCATGAGACCCTGAGCCTCCTGGGAGAGGATCCATTTATAGACCGAGAACCAAAACATCCCATCATTAATCCTTAGCAGCCTGTAAAGTAGGGATACTGGGCCAGGGATTGATGGGCCAGGGGTCAAATCCTGGTCATGCCACCATTTAATCTGTGACTAATCAAGTGCTGTCTTGGAGCCTGGGTTTCCTCCCTGCACAGGCTGAGAGAGCACTTAGTGAGTGACACAGCCTGGCACACGTCTGAGGTAGTGGTCTTGTCATCACAGGTGCACAGGTGCTGGCTGAGGGCAAGACAAAGGGTTTGCTTTAAACACCTGTGCTCTGAGATTCTGTTGCTCAAATATTCAACATTCAAGGTGTATTGCAATTGTAAAGACAAGCTGCCTGGAAGCTATGAGGGCTCATCTGAGAGTCTTAGGTACCTTGAGAGAGGTGGCTGTCCCGGGGGGGTTGAGAGGGTCCTGGCATGAGATCTGCTAATAGGGAATCAGAGACTCTTTAGGGACACCTAAAAACTTTTTTTCTCTCCTGTGATATAGAGTGAATCACATTCTTCAAGCACTCACAGAATATTATAACTGACTTTTAGAACTGTTGGTAAATAGGGGAGACAAGTAGCCTTTTTCCAGATGAGAGAAGAGAAGAATCACTTTACCTTCCTAAAACTGGTAGGGAGCATAATCCTGAAAGAAATCTGGGCTTTGAGTTCCTCTTACAGGGGTGGGCAACCCATAAAACCATGTGCGGTGTGGAAGGCTGGCTAAGGACTCTCTCTCTTCCCTTTCCTTGTCTTCTCAATGCTTCACCTTCCCAGCAGTCCTTAGCTTCCACAAAACCACAACTAGGTCTTCACATAAATTGTTGTAGAATGTGAATCTCTTCAGCTTAGCCCTTGACAGTG
The DNA here is from genome assembly GCF_040802235.1 of Manis javanica. Classification (NCBI taxonomy): domain Eukaryota; kingdom Metazoa; phylum Chordata; class Mammalia; order Pholidota; family Manidae; genus Manis; species Manis javanica. The sequence continues at coordinate 39,748,830 of NC_133165.1, read as the reverse complement.
GGCTCTCTTGTCCTCTTCTTTTACTGTCCCTCATCTCATTGGAACTTTCCAGGGTTAAATGCCACGTATTAGGCTTATTTTAGAAATCCTGAAGCAACTGCACAGAACTAGACAAATAGCACATCCTGAAGGACTCCTTAAGAAGTAAAGGGCTGCCCTACAAAGGACCTCAATAGACATTTCTTCAAAGCTGATATAAAAATGACCTGTGAGCACATAAAAAGATGCTCACTATCATATTTCATTAGGGAAACATGAAAAAAACCACAATGAGATACTACTTCACTCTCACTAGGATGACTATACTAAAAAGACAGACAATAACAAGTGTTGGAGAGGCCATGGAGAAACTGAAACTCTGATCCACTGCTGATGGTAACGTACAATGGGGTAGCCACTCTGGAAAACAGTCTGGACTTTCTTTGAAAGCTAAACAAAGAGTTATCATCACCAAGCAGTTCTACTCCTAGGTCTTTAAAGATATGTCCACATAACAACTTGTACATGAGTGTTCAGAGTAGCATTCTTTGCAAGAGCCAAAGAGTAGAAACAACACAAATGTTTGTCAACTAATAAATAAGACGTGGTATATCCATACAATGCAACATCATTTATCTACTTAAAAAGATGAAGTACTGATTGATAAACACTGCAGTATGAATGAACCTCAAGGACATTATGCTAAATGAAAGAAAACAGACATTAAGGTCACATACGGTATGATTCTATTTCTCTGAAGTGTCTAGAATAGGCAAATCTACCGAGACAGAAAGATTGGTGGTTACCACACTTGGGAGAGGGGGTGCAGAGAGCAACCATGAGTGGGCACAGGGTTTCTTGGTAGGGGATGAAAATGTTCTGGAACTAGTGGTGATGGTTGTACAACCTTGTGAGTACACTAAACATTACTGACTTGTACACTTTAAAGTGGTGAACTTTATTATTGAGATAGAATGTGATCACTTCTCAGTAAAGCTTCTATTAAAAAACAAAACAAACAAAAAAAGGCTGCCTTAGAGCAGCAGTTCTCACACTTGAGCATGCAGCTGTCACTGGGAGAACTTGTTTAGACACAGGCTGCTGGGTGCTGCCCGGACAGCCTCTGATCCAGCAGGTCTGGGGTGGGGCTCAGGAATTTGCATCTACTGGTCTGGAACCATGTTTTGAGAACCCCTAGCCTTGAGTACTGCTTCCATCTGTGTGGTGGGCCTGTCCACCTTGTCGCTCAGCTTCTAGGAGTGCTGACAGCAGGTACATAAAGGCCTGACCATTGCTGCCCAACATGGCACAGGTCTAAAGGCCAGTCTAGCTCTGGAGCTCCCTGCGCAGTCAGTGACGCCTGTCCCCAGGCCTGTATTTCAGCTTGATTCTTCCCTCCGCCTACCTGCCTCTGCCCTTGCCTCCTCCCTCTCACAGGTGTTGATCCTAAGGGCACTCCTAAACGAATGCTCTGATTGCTAAACTCCCCCTGAGCCAGAGGAGAAGCCAACCTGTCATAAAGCACACAAATCATCGGGGGATCTTGTTAAAATGCAGATTTGGATCCAAAAATCAGGGGGCGATGGATTTGAGGTTCAGCATTTGTGACAAGCTCCTGGGCGATGCAAAGCCTACAGGACCTCAAGGTATGCTTCTGATTCCATGGTGAGAAGACTCTATGAGCCACCAGCGCAGGTGTAAATGGAGAAAGGCATCTCTTTTTCTAGATCATAAAAGGCACTGGCATTATGCTGTCCTTGAGATCCAGGCCAAGGAACTGGGTTCTGGGTGAGTGTTCCGACAAGGCCTTTCAGGTACTTTCAGTAGCTAATCCCCTTAGCCAGGGACCTAGACCAATTTGAGGTGACTTCCTTCTATGCTCTGTTGTTACACTATGGCTTCAAGGCCCTACTTGGGCAGCAGTGAGTCATCTGCATTGTGTAAGCAGCAGACAAGTGGTGACTGATAGCCACCACACAGCATATCCAGAGAACTGAAGACTGAGTGGGAAGGAAGATGAAAAAAACGTAGAGGTGGGAGTTGGGACTGCTATCTTTTCCAGTGCGTTTTGTCTGCAAGCTGACAGCATATTCTAAGAGCCCACAGGCCAGTTTGGGTCTTGTTCCCAAGGCAGACTATTTCATTAAAAGTTTGTAATCTGTTTCTGACCTGAATCTGTTCCTAACTCACTGGGAGCTCCATAACGTGTCTTTCAGCTTTTCTATCAGGTCAGGCTGATTTTAGATAAGTGCGTGGGTGACAGACTCCAAGCAGATATATATATATATGTATATATATAAAAAAGAGAATTTGGAACCCAATCTTAATGACATTATCATACAAGGAAACCTTCAGGGCATTACACTAACACCCATTGGTCAGAAAGAGCCTCCTAGAGTAGACTAAACCAGGGCAGCATTTCTGAGGGAACAGCTGTCCTTGACCTTCTTTCTTACAGCATCTAGCTAGTGTAACAGTTAGTAAGCAGATATGTGAAGGAACAGTGAAAGCCTAGGAAGAAGGGACAATATGAAGTGGTCATCTTGAATAATTAACGCAAGGGAAGTTATGAAACTTGACAACTTGTCATTCTTGCATGTCCCAAGTCTCAAATTTCCATCCATGTTGTATGTTCAAGAATCTGTCCATTGTACAATCTGTGGAAAGATAAAAGGAGTCCGCTGTGTCTCCGGGAGAACACGAAAATGGAGCAGCAAACCGATAAAGTGAGCCGCTGCTTGGAAGCTGCGGTGCTGGAGGGACACCATGTGTTTTCCACAGTTTTGTTAGATTTTCATGGCAGTAATGACAAAACTGGGCTAGGGGACAAAGGAAAAACCAGAGTAGGTAAGTCCCTAAAATTCCGGACAGTAACAAGTCATGTCACTGCTCTGTCCCCAGACACCTGCGAGGCACCTGGAAGGGCTGAGGCTGGGAGGCACACACACACAGCGAACATCTTCCAGACCCACTTTCTCTCATTAACAATGGGGAATTAAGAGGAAGTTCCCAAGTGCTTTGCAAACTTTAAAACCCATGCAGGATTACAAATGCCTTGCTTAGTCCCTGCCATTTGCTCTCTCTTTCTGAGTGAAATGCGACTTTAATGGTGCTCCTGAGCCCACTTTATGATACGGGAGCTCTCAGGAGAAGGTAGTCCTTGCTTTTGAAAAATCCAGTCCTTGTGTAAGCAGGAAAAAGAAGTCAAGGTACAAATAAATATTATTTGAGGTGCTGATTATTTACCAGTATACTTGACATCTACTGATTTCCAAATCTGCTGGAGCTTCTTACACAAATAAACACATGCATCCCAAAGCAGGGTTAAAAGGATTCCCAGAAACCTCCGAAAAATACATGAAAATTACTCTCTGAGAAGGAATTTCTCTCCAGTTTCACCACTTCCCACAAGGGGAACAATTTCATGAGAACATAATAGTAAAGGAAACAACACACCACCAAAGAGGAAAATAACATCTTTATAATTACAGATTAGTTCTCAAACAAATTCTACACCTACACGCTCACTCTGCTGTGGGCTGCTTCAGTGATGCTGGCTCAGCCTCTTCAGCAGTCAATATTTACAGCTGAACAGCTCAGTCATGAGATTTTTGATACAGAAACCCCAGACAGCAAAAGGCTCTCAAAATGACCCACTCATTTCATTCTTGGGGAATGTGGAAAACACAGTTACGGAGAGCACGGATCCGGGCCAGTCCCCCTGCAGGCGAGGGCTGAGCTTTGCTGTCTTTGCGACAGCCTGATTGATGTCCCAGTGCCAGAGGCAGAGATTACCTAATAATTGCTAAACCGTTCAGATTTGTATGGGACAGGAATAAGCAGCTGAAAGAAAGTCCTGCTTGGCCCAAGCTGGCACATCCCCTTCTCGGGAATTTATCTAAGTTCAGTTCACTTGAGCGCAGAACCCACATTTATTTCAACCCATTGGTTACTTATCCGTTAAATGGGTTTCTTACCCATCGCACTGGTGATTTAATTCCTACCCCATGGCTCCCACAAGAAATAAGAAGTGCCCTATAATTATATAAACTCTTAATTTAACTGAAAATTCAGTGTTGCCATTACCTGTCAGTAATTCCACTCAATTAGGACAATAGACTTCCATTTATTACTGAATTCCTAATTGCTACTCATTTTCCTGGTTAGTAATTGCCAACCCAATCAGACAATGTGCTTAAAGAAAATTCTGCCATGAAATTATATTTCTCTCCATCAGAGGAAAGGTGTCATCGGAGAGCCCTTACGTGGTCAGGAGTGGAGTCCTCTTCTCCAGCCCCAGGCTACTCCAGGCTGAGGATTTTAAAGGCTGCCGTTCCCCGGGATTGGTCAGTGCTGCCTGCGATCCACGGGACTTACCCACAAAGGAAAGGCGTATCCAGGTAGTCAGAGAAACCCAAAGCCAAAGACGAGCTGAAGACTACGCAAAAACAAAAGCCGTCTCCGGATTCCAAAGTTCAGAGTCTCCAGGAAAGACGCATCTGCGGGCTGCGGGCGGGCGGTAGGGGAGGCATCTGCTGCATCTCGGCCACGGGAGACCCGAGCCCAGGGGCCCAGGGCAGCAGGTGCGCCGCGCCCCCGCCGAGGCCAGCGTGCCCGGCCTCTCCCGGCCCGGGCCTCCGCGGCGCGCTGGAGAGCGGGCTTCTGCGGCCGGCTCCGGAGGCTGGTGGCGGGGCGTGGACCCCCGCCCCTCCCAGGCCCGCCGTCCGCCCGCGACCTCGGCGCTCCTCAGGCCCGGCTCTCCTAACTAGCGCAGAAGAGTGAAAACCCGCCGTGTGAAACTTGACAATTTATTCCGGGCCCGGGGGAGGTCACCCGCAGTGCACACGCGGATTGGCTGCGGCGCGCGCCCGGGCGTGCCGGCGCGGGGGCTGGCGGCCGCGGATGCTCAGTGCGCGCTGGTGCTGACGACGCGGCATCGCGGCCGCCCGGGGCCCGGCAGGCGCCGGGCGCGGGTGTCAGGGCAGCGCTGAGGCTGGGCGCAGCGTGACAGGGCAGCGGTCGGTGCCTGGAACCACAGAAGGGCCCCACCCATCCAGACTGGGTGGTTTGGAAGAAACACTCCTTGCTGTTGGGTTTCAGACGTCACAGTCTCTATTTGAATCTTCCAGTTGACATGGGCTCAAGCCATTTACAACCAGCAGATGTTAAGAATGAAGGGTCTACTCTCACTTCATGGTACAGAGAAGGAAATTGAAGATGGAAGGAAGATGGAAGGCTTGTGAAGGTGAGTGACTGGAGAGCCGGGCGAGGGCCTTCTGCTCCCAGAATTTCTACCCAGTATCAGGGCTGCCCTGTGGCTACCTTCCTTGCAGAGAGCCCTAAGCTCAGAGACATCCCAGGAATGCACAGCAGAACACGGATACGTGCAGTGAGGTCCACCCACAACCTGAGAGGCTGATAAAGCAGAGAGTATTATCTCCATCTTACACATTAAGAAATGAGGCTGGGAATGGTTCAGAAACTTCCTTGCCCATGCCCTCCCTGCCATACCCTAGGGACAGTGGTAATGCAAACTTAATTTTCTAATTACTGACTTTCAGCCATGATGCCTCAGTTCTCCTTTACCAAAGAGGTATGCTGAAGAGGGGGGATTCCTGGAGGAACCAGCCAGAAACAAGTGGCTAAGGATGACGTTCTTGCAAATAGTGGCAGGCCCGTGAGAGGGCTGCTTCAGTGCCAGCTTTACACATCCGCCCACAGAGCAGCTAGCAATGATTCCTATGGCTCACCCTGTTTTGGTGTTTCTGGACATGTTTATCTCTCACCAAAATCATCACACTCATCCGCCCCCACTATCCACTCTACTCATTGTGTCTAGTCTGGCTTGTGCAATCTCCAACCACAGAAACAGAAGGAAATTATTAAAGTGGGATAGAGAGAAGCAGAAAGCTGCAGAGAGCTTTCCTCGGGCTCAGGACTGGAGAGCTGCTAGCTTTTCTCTGTGGTCTTTGAGTGCACAAATCGAGAAGGGCCTGCAGCATGGTTGTCTCATGTTTGGTATTTGAATTTGCAGAGCTCAGCATCTGAACCATCCTGGCATGTTTCTGAGCAGGGATCAAGACCTGCTAGCCAATTTCATCATAGGACAGGTTCTCAAAGTGTGGTCCCTGAAACTTGCTAGAAATACAAATTCTTGGGCCCAACCCCAGACTTGCTGAGTCAGAAACTCCAGGGATGGGCCTAGCAATCTGTGTTTTTCCAGACTCTCCAGGTGATTCTGGTGCATACTCAAGTGAGAACCACTGCCCTAAAGAGTGGTCACATAAGGAGAACAGAGCACAGGCCAGGGTCAAAGTGGAGAAGTCATCTGGAGGTGCCTCCCCTATCTGTCGGCCCTAGTCAGAGACCCCCTAGGGGGAAGTCTGGAAGGAGATGAGTAAATTGGGGCATGGGATGTTTTTTCTCTTCTGACTGTAAGGATCACTGGCCCAACTCCATCCTCCTTCTACCTCGACACTAAAGGTCACATAATCAATGGCTGCCCGGGCCAGCCATGTTCTGTGATGCTGCACCTACCCTGCCAGCCTGTGGACTGAGGCCTTCTGCTCAGGGGCTGAGGCTTTGCTTTCTCCAGAAAGTGACAGCGGAGATTTTAAAGTAGCCAGTGGTTACTGTGGAGAGAGCAGAACAGTTCGAGGGGAGCAAGTCCCTGCAATGGGGGTATTCACCGTGGCAGCCCTGGATCTACAGTCTGATCCCACCGAGGGAACTCAACTTTTGCATCCACTCAGTGAGCAGAACAGTCCTCACTGGCTTTCTTAGTTGTTGTAGAGACTAAATAGCACTTGGGTATTGGGGAGAAAAATAAAGCATTGCTAAAAATACATAAGGTTTGTTGACCTCCCACCAATAATCTCTTTTCTAAGGGATATGTTACAAATGATACTGGACACAAGTCTCTGATTGCATAATCACCAGACTAGGATCTGGCTTTGATGCAAATGGTATGCCAGGTCTCTGGGCCTTGAACATGGTTGAAATGCAGGTCTTCTGGGTGGTGCTTGCTTTCCTGAAGGTGGGTGAGGATGGAGGGGAGGGAGAAAGGTGGGATGATGCTCTAGTCTCAGTGCCCTGTCTTTATGTAACTGAGGCAGTTGGCAGAGCATAGAATCATAGGTGCTTGATTTTTAAAATGCTATGTTTTCATTGAATAAAACAGGTTTAAAAAAAGGAATATTACCAACATAGACTATTGAGTGCTTTTTGCATGCCAAGAGGTGTTTTCTTAGTGCTTTATTTGTGTGAATGCTTCAAAGCAATCCTACGAAGTAGGTACCATTATCCCTATTTACAGAAGAGAAAATGGAATTATACACATGTCAAAAAACTTGTCCAAGGTTACAGAGCTAGCAAGCAGCACAGCTGGATTCAAACCTCAGAAGTCTGGCTCCAGGACCCAAGGCCCTGCACTTAATGCTGTATTGCCCATGACAAAAAGTTAAGAAAAAAGAGAAGAAAAAAAGGTGTTTCATATGGAACACACAAACATGTAAAATATAATGGTGGCATATGTGACTCTTTTTTCTTAATACGTGTTGAGTTTTCTAAATTTTTTCAATGAATATATATATTACATTTGAAACCTACATATTTTTTAATTATTATTTTTACAGACTATAATCTCTGTTCAGGGCTCAGCTGCAAGGTGATCCTTGAACCTCCCAGGAGGCCTAGAGGTTTGTTTCTACATGTTTGGTGTCTGCCCAGGTTTGAGAGCCATGCCAAACGCAGTACCAGCCAAGCTGAGAGTGGTGGATTATCTGCTCAGCAGCCAGATCAGGGTGAGAGGAGTGAGGCCAGCCAACAGTCCGGAAGCATGTGGGGACTTTGCGCTCTGCTGCAGGTTGTGGGGCATGAGCAAAGGCACCAGGCATTTTAAGGAGACAATCCTGTTAATTTTCACTGGGCAATCCTGTTGCCAAGAATCAAGGCTTACTGACAGAGTGGGCTGGTGTAGGTCTCAGAATTTGCCTTTCTCCCCCAGCAAAAGAGGACAGCACATCTTACAAACCAAAAGCTTCTCAGTGGGCAATTGCAAACTGGGTCTACCAAACCATGTCTGGTGAGCCTGGGCACAAGGGCACACCCAGTCTTTTCTTTCCTATTTGCCTTGCAACTTTTACAAGCCCTCCAGTCCAGTGGGATTGACAGGTGAGAGTTCACCACTTCTTTTTGAGCCTTACAGAAGCAGAGTCACCTACCCAAGTCATGGTTAGAGGCAGACCAGGACTAGGACCAACATCTTTCCAGTCTCAGTTCAGTGTTCTTTTGCCACCCCATGTTGCCAGTCGAGGTAACTTTGTAAGTCTGCATGATGAAACATTAGCTGCAATGCCCTTTCACTCTGAAGCAAGTTAAATAAAAACAATTTAGCAGGTACTCTACTTATTAAGAGTGTTATAAATATGTATACAATGAAACTATCTTCACAGAGCTCTCACAGAAAAGCTATAGTCAATGAGGAAAACAACCGTTACAAAACCACATTTTGCTTACTGGGAGTTTTACATTCACAGCTACATGCAAGTTTGTTACAAGTGGGAAATCTGTTATGTTTGGTTGACAACTCACTATTTCTACATTCTTGCCACATCACTGGGAGATTTCAATGCCTAAGAAGAGAATACTTGCATTTATTTAGTCACAAGGGCTTCTGGTGTATTTATGACTTAACGGAAATTTCTTAACAGTCATAAAAATATGAAATTATGATGACTGGCTCAAAGGTCAGAGAGACAAGCTTAGAGACAAGGAAATTACCCTCCTAGTCCAATAGGGCTACCCTTCTCTCCCAAACAAATCCTCAGAGCAGCTGTAATCAATAGTGTGTATCTAAACAGTCCCTATAAAGGGAACGGTGCTCCAAAGAAGTTCTGACAACTTAGGGAGGCAGGAGACAGTAAGAACAAGGAATTTTGACTCAGACAGGTCAAAGTTCTGAGGCTCACCCAGCCACCAGCCCCATGAACTCCGTAAATCACAGCAACCTCGGAACCTTAGCTTCCAGTGTCCTGTGTAGTAGGTGAGATACACCCTTGTGAGGGTAAGTGTTCCACGAAGTGGCCCTCATAAGCTACAAGGAATTGCCAGCTGGCTAGAAGAGGCTGTCAAGACCTCTTTGGGCCTCCTATTCCCTTGTTTTAGGGACTCGTTAGATATGCAAATTTCAAGACAAGCCCCTGGCCACTGTTCTGTGAGGTCACTGTTCACCTGAGTGTAGCTGGTTGAGCCCAAATTCAGTGCACAGTTCAAACACGTACACTGTAGTGCCCCTTGGCCTTGCCTCTTCAGACTGTTGTCACTCTTCTTCAGGAGGGAAAGAAATGTGTCTAGGCTTTTTGTGTGGCCCTGCACAGGAGCGTTGTGAAGGGAGCAGCACAGGAGGAGGAAGCTGCTCTGCAGCCTTTGCGTGTTGGCCTGAGAACAACTCTGGTCCCTCCTGGACTCTCCCTAGAGCCTGGGGGGATGAGCTGGTACCAGAAGCCAAACAGCACCTATCAGTCAAAGCCCTGTTTGTTTATAGGTCATTTTTTTCAATGGGGTTTTACATACAGATGGGCTGGCTTTTGATTCCTCTCCCTGGGCAGGCGGCTACTTGGTTCCCAGCCCTTCTCTGTCCACATGGGCCCACTTCTGCCCCTCCCAGAGCCCAGGTCTCTTAATCCACACATGGGAGGAGTGGTGGGAGGAAATCCATCCCCCAGACCCATTTTCTTTGCTGCCAGAAGAAGTGGACTGCCCAGTTCCCGTCTCTCAGTGCATGCTTAAAAGGCCTCTATTCTGCCACTACTGGGAGGCCAGCACTAGGGACAGGCCCCCACCATGAGAGCACCACCTGTTTCAAGTTGTCCTCTGTCGGATTGCTCTCTAGGAGATGCTCTGATTTTAGAGGCCATGGGGTATCTGACAAATGTTTCAAAGTAGAAGCTTCACTTTCACTGAGCATAAGCTTTGTAACCCTGATAGATAGATTGGAGTCTGAATATACTTAGATCTCAGAATGGAAGGGTTTCTAAAGAAAAACTCCAGAAATACCCAAATTCAGATGTAAGAAAATGTGCAAGAATCAAGAATAAAGGCAGCGAAAGCAGAGGGAGTGAATAACCTTTCATTTCAAGCTGCTTTCCCCACTAGAGACAGTCATGATCTGCACACCCTATTTGATGCAAATGCCTCTCAGAAAAGAGCCAGAGGATAATAGATAAAAAGATTATCTGTGACATTATGAAAAATGAAAGTTTAAAAATGGCTACAAGTCCCATAAAAAAAAAATCCTAAGCTTTATTCAGTCTTGTTGAAAGGCAACAGTGGGACTGTTTTATCCAGACGCTGGGGCCCCTGCCTTTTTTACCATTGTTCTAATGCCCTCCACCAGCTCATCAGTTTTCAAAAATCTTTCCTGCTGGTTTCTCTTTGCTGGAAATATAAGGTCCAAGAAACTATCACAGCCTGTTCCTTTTTCCTAACTTGACTGTGATGCTAGAAATTCAAGTGCTATAGCTCTGGCCCTTCTCTCTTCCCTTCCCTGCCATCCCCCTCTGTGCTAAACCGCCAGCTGCACACTTGAGTTAACAGGTGAATTACAGATTCAAGGCATGGGTTTCCAGGGTGGGAAAGAGTCTGATTTTTGCCCAGGTCTCTCTTGATTGGCTCAGCATGGAAGTCTCCCCTTTAATGGGCCAGGTCCTGCTGAGAGCGCCTCTGCTGGCACCACACTGATTTCTTTCTTTGTTGGAGAGAGGAGCAGAGATGGTGAAGAGTGATTTTCCATCTTCCAGATTTCTGGTGTGCCTGCTATATACCATGCTCTTTAAACAGACCATCACAAATATAACCCAAGACTTTCAGGAACCATTTCATTTCATTTGACCAGCCACCTTTGATCTCAAAGTTGGCTGAGGTGTGGAAGAACAGATTTGAACACCTAGGCCACAAAAATAAGCCTTTGTTTTCCATGCAAGGTGGAGGCGGTGCAACATGGCAGTTTAGTGCAAAGGTCTGGAATTGGACTATCCGGTTCAAATTCTAGCTTGGCCACCTGCTAGCTGGGCTGAGTTGGAGCGAGTTTCAATGTCTGAATTCCTCCATTTGCAAAACAAACATGAAAGATGACTTGACTGAACCACGTAAAGTTGCTGATATTTAGATATTTTTGAATATATTAAAATTATTGGATTGAAACACGTAAAACTGTCAATATAGGCATTCCTTGCTTTACTGTGCTTTGTAGATACTGGTTTTTTTAAAAAATGAAGGTTTGGACCCTGCATTGAGCAAGTCCCCTGGGGACACTTTTGCAACAGCATTTTCTTTCTTTGTGCCTCTGTGTCACGTTTTGTGTACTCTTGGAGTACTTCAGACTTCTTCATGATTACTATAGTTGTGTGGTGATCTGTGTTCAGGATCTTTGATGTTACTACTGTAATTGTTTTGGGGCACCATGAACCATGCCCCTATAAAACAGAAAACCTCATTGATAAATATTGTAAGTGCTCTGAATGCTCCACCAATGGGCCATTCCCGGTCTCTCTCCCTCTCCTCAGGTCTCCCTGTTCCCTGAGACAACCACAATGTTGAAATTAGGTGAATTAATAACCACACAATGGTTTCTGAGTATCCAAGTGAAAGGAAGAGTTGCATGTCTTTCCCTTTAAATCAAAAGCTATAAATTATTAAGCAAAGTTTGGAAGGCCATGTTGAAAGCAGAAATAGGCTGAAAGTCAGGCCTCTTGAGCCAAACAGTTAGTTTGTGGGTGCAAAGGAAAAGTTTTTGAGAGAAATTAAAAGTGCTGCTCCAGTGAACACATAAATGATAAGAAAGCAAAACAGCTTTACTGCTGAAGGAAGTTTTAGTGGTCTGAACAGAAGAAACTAGCCACATCATTCCCTTAGGCCAAAGCCTAATCCAGAGCAAGGCACTAGTTTCTTCAATTCTTTGAAGGCTCAGAGATATAAAGCACTACAGAAAAAAAGTTTGAAGCTATCAGGGGTTGGTTCATGAGGTTTAAAGAAAGAAGCTATCTCCATACAGGAAAGTGCAGGTGAAGCAGCAAGTGCCGATGTAGGAGCTACAGCAAGTTACCCAGAAGAGTTAGCTGAGATCATTAACAAAGGTGGCCACACTCAACAATGGATTGTCAGTACAGATGAAACAGCCTTCTACCAAAAGAGATGCCATCTAGGACTTTGATAGCTAGAGAAGAGAAGTCATTGATTTCAAAGCTTCTAATGCAGCTGGTGACTAAGTTGAAGACCATGCTCACTGATCCTTCTGGAAATCCTAGGCTCCTTAATTATTATGTTAAATCTCTTCTGCCTGTACTCTAGAAATGGAACAATAAAGCCTGCATGACAGCACATGTGCTTACAACATTGTACTGAGTATTTTAAGCCCACTGTTGAGACCTACTGCTCAAAGAAGAGGATTCTTTTCAAAATATTACTGCTCACTGACAGTGCACCTGGTCACTGAAAAGCTCTGATAGAGATGTGTTGAGATTAATGTTGCTTTCATGCCTGCCAACATAACTTCCACTCTGAAGCCCATGGATCAAGGAGTCATTTAGATTTTCAAGTCTTATTATTTAAGAAATATATTTTGTAAGGCTATAGCTTCTCTAGATAGTGATTCCTCTGATGGATTTGGGCAAAGTGAATTGAAAACCTGAAAAGGCTTCACCATTCTAGATTCCATTAAGAATATTAGTGATTTTGTGGGTAGAGGTCAAAATATCAACATTAACAAGAGTTGGAAGAAGTTAATTCCTACCTTCATGAATGACTTTGAGGGGTTTACGGCTTTAGTGGGGAAGTATCTGACGATGTGGTGGAAGTAGTAAGAGAACTACAATTAGAAGTGGACCCTGGAGATGTAACTGAATTGTTTTAATCTCATGATGAAACTTAAATGGATGGGAGTTGCTTCTTATAGATGAGCAAAGAAAGTAGTTTCCTGAGATGGAATCTACTGGTGAAGATGCTATGAAGATTACTAAAATGACAAGAAAGGATTTAGAATATTTCAAAACTTAGTTGATAAAGCAGTAGCAGGGTTTGAGAGGATTGACCCAACTTTGAAACTCTTCTGTGGGTAAAATTCTATTAAACAGCATCGCAGGCTACAGAGAAATCATTTGTAAATGGAAGAGTTAATCAATGTGGCTTCACTGCTGTTTTATTTGAAGGAATTGCCAGAACCACTCAGGAGTTCAGTGACCACCACCCTGATCATTCAGCAGCCATCAACATCGAGGCAAGAAACTCCACCAGTAAAAAGATTATGACTCACTGAATGCTTAGGTGATGGTTGGCATTCTTTAGTAGCTAAAATATTTTTAATTAAGGTATACACATTGTTTTTTAGGCATAATGCTATTGCACACTTAGAAGACTACAGAAAAATATAAGTGCAACTTTTATATGCACTGGGAAACCAAAAAGTCATTTGATTTGCTTTATTGAGATACTCATTTTATTTTAGAGGTCTGGAACCACATATAGCCAAGGCATGCCTGTATTTGACTCTTTTGACCATACAAAATAACAATTTCATGTGGCCATCCAAATACCTACTTCAAAGTGTAACTGTGAGGAAGCAGAACAAAAAGCCATTAAGGTGCTTTACAAAATGCCTGGTACACAGTATGTGCTCAGTGAAAGTTAGCTCTTGACAATAATAATTCAACCCAAATCAATAGTCACCTGCTTGCCAGGGGCTTGTGAAAGAGTGCTAACAATCATCACAGTGGCTGGAGTAAGATGTGCATGCAGTCCCAGCTCCATGTTCTCATTACTCTATCTTTTGTCTCATTTCCTCTTGAGAAGTCCATGCCTATGTGGAATGCTTCCTTGTCATTCTGGGGTCATCTTATCCACTCCTGGCTAATTCTACAAGCTAGTCAGTCTGATTGGAATTACACCTCTACCTACTCAGACAGAAATGCCAGAAATTTGCTTCAAAATACACATCAACTGTAAAAGTTGAAAAAGTAATGGAGGCAAGGGTGAGTGGGTCTTTTCTTAGAACGTAGAACAACAGTGTCTGGAAGCCAGACAGTTCTGAGATCAGGATTAGGTGCAGATACAGTGTCTGCAGGGAAGGCACAGCCTAACAATGCAGTCTCCAGGGCAGCAAAAAAGCTTCCCTAAGATTCATTATTCCAGGAGGGCTTCTTCAGATTTCAACATGATTCTTTGCATCAACACAAAGTTCTCCAAGGGATTCTCGGGAGTTGCCTGTGGCCCCTGGTCCCTCCCCAGGTGGCTTCCCCTAAGACGGCACTTTTCTCTTTGTGCTCCTTCTTCTGTTTGCTGCTATTGTGGGGAGAAAGGATCTGAGTTACTGCAGATGTTGGAGTGAGGGGGAAATAGAGGAATTATAAAAATCTATGAGCAAGTGCTAACTGAAAGGGCACATAGTAAATGTCAACCTGCAAACTGAATTGACCCAACAGAAGAGACCCAACAGACTTTATGGAAGCAAATCCATCCAAAATGCAAGCAGCTGGCTTTCTCAAGACAGATTGCAGGATGCAGCATGCCTCTTTCTGGAGTCCCTGCAAACCAGGGTGCTCCCCAAGGGAAAACACCGAGCTTTGCTCGCACTCCCAGTAACAGCATCTCTTGGGGCCAACAGCAATTCTTGAGATGCTTGGCCATAAATATAATTTCCTCCTTCACTACGCACACACTTCCATATTTCAACACAATCATTGTCCATTGGCCTAACAATTGTCTTGAAACATTTTATACTTTTTAAATTATGAAATATTTCTTCCTTCAAAAAAAGTAGAGGGAAATACAAGAATATATGTAAGGAAAACCTACATAGCTTCTATGCAGCTTAAGAAATATATGTTTGGAATACCTCCTCACAGGGAGATACTAGCACTCATTTGATATTTATTATGCATAGTATGGTATTTATACTTTTGCTATATAGGAGTATAAATACAAACATGTGCTATTGTTCTGCACTTTTTAAGAGTTTATTTCATTGGTTTCATTCAGTATATGTCCTTCTATAACTTTTCAATAAAAGATTCTGTTTCACTGGCCCACTGTGGCTTCTCATTTGCTCTGAATGAACTGGCTGGATGGTGGGTGATACTAGGGTGGTAGGGTGACCACAGCAGCAGGTAGCATGCAAACTAGGATGCTTTTGAGAGTGAAAGGGGGTGCTGACAGCAACTGCATCACACATAAATTGGGGCTATCCCAGGCCATCCAGGACATATGGTCGTCTTAGTGATGGCATCAGTCCCTGCCTTAATCTATGTGATCCGCAGGCCCAGTTAGAAGCCTTTTGCCACAACTTTCTGATGGGTGTTCTAGAATGAGCCAGATAGTCTCTGCCTTTTTCAGCAGCAAGTCATCAATGAGAAGCCCAGTTTCCTCTTTAGTGAAATGGAGAGTCTGGAAGAGGAGGGAGGTTCCAGTTCTACCCACCCTTCCTACAGCTGCTCCAGCCCCGGCCTGTGGTGTGAAGTGCTCAGAGCACAGGTGAACGAACACCAGCAACCCCATGGGAGGCCACAGAGCCCACAGAGGACGAGGGCACCCTTCCTGTGTGTCATCAGTCCAGCTGTTTCCACATCAGGGCAAGGGCAGGGTGCCCCCAGAAGCTGACTGGGCAGGGTGCTCCAGTGCTTTTTCACACAGCATCTTAATGATCCTATTTCTCTAGAATGAGCTCATTGCTAATCAGGTTTTTTTTCCACTCTCAATTGGTTATGGATGCACCCCTCAGATTTGAAATAGTGCTAAACTCAGTATTTGCTAAGTAAGCCAAAAAGAATATCAGAGGAGTCAGTAATCTTGGCTTCTCTTTGGAAAAAAAAAAAAAAATCAGACCCTGAGCTTACTCAACACCATGAGAAGTACAGTGTAAGGTGCACTGAGAGCCTACGCGTCCTCAGGTTGGACTGGGCCAGGGCCGCACCCTGCATGGGTGCGCGAGCACATCTGAAACGACGGCTGCAGTGCCCAGGAAGCACCTGCATCTGCGCTCACTGTACAGCACACATCCTGCGCTCCGGTTCTGCCAGGTGGGACACAGCACTTCTCCCGTCTGCTCTCCCCCTCTTCAGAGGCAAGGCCAGTGCTTGCAAGCCCAGCACAGGGCACCTGCCGTTTGCAGGGTGCTCTGGGCCTGCCCTACCCATTGCTCTCTGGGGCCTGACTCTGGTGAGCTGGCTGCCTTGGCTGACGTTTCAGCCTGCCAGCCAGGATGTCTTCCGTACTCCGGCTCCATATTCAGGCATTAAGATGCACAGCCATTTTACCCAGGCTTGTTCCCCTCCCAAATTGCTTTTTACCGGTTTCATTTCTGCCTGAAATTAAAACACAGGATTTATCAATCCCAAGCTGTCACAGCGTGAATGAAACCCTAGAAATAAATCCAGTCTAATGACAGAGCGATCCATAGACCTCAGTGGGAAACAAGATACTTTAATAATTATCAGCCTATTTCAGGGCCTGTCTGCCAAAGCCATGGTGTCAAAAGCAGCAGAGAAGAAATTTTTTCCCCAGATTTCATCCTGGGAAAGACTGAAGCCATTTAAAATCAGACTGGATGCTCTGATTTACATTTCTGATATTAAATGCACAGCGGCTGTCTGCATTTATGCTACAAGGCATTACTTCAGTGCAAAGAAACGGGGTGGTGGCAGGGATCCAGTTTACTAATGAACAAGCTTATCTGGAGGAAAACAGCCTTTCACACCATAACAAACAATGAACACCTTTTAGATAACAAATTCAATGGCAAAAATATAGCACTGTACATGTCACAGTCCCATAATTTAATGGAGGCACTTGCAGCGTTAGTGGTTTACATTAATTTTTAAAATTAATTTTGTTTGGCCCGCAGGGAAAATATTTTCTTTTTTGTATCTGATAGCCTGCAGCTCATTAACACTGCTTACTGCTGCTCTACAATACTATCCATAATCGTCCACTTGGTAGCCAGAGGCCGTTTTTAAAAAAAAGAGAGCTGGAAGAGGGGGAGAAAGCAGGCTTTTCTGCTTCATTCTGCAAAGATAGGCTCTCCCAGCTTGACAAGGCTGCTCTGCAGCCCTGGAAGCGGGGCCTCCTCAACCTGTGGGGACAGGTGGCAGCGGTCTCGGGAGGACAGCACAGCTTCAGCTGGGCCAGAGAAGCTCCTTCTCGGCCATTCCCCTTCACTTCCTGCAAAGCTGAGGCTCCTAAGCCTGCTGACGTTCAGCATGACCCAGGCGGCTTCTGGAAAGACAGAGGTGCTGAGGGCCCACCTCAGACCCACTAATCATTTCCTCTGCCTCTTACCCATCCCATGAAGGGGTTAACTACTGGCTACCAAGAAAACAGGCCCCTCTCCCTCTGACAGGGGTGTGGCGATCAGGGAATTCACTGCTAATCACTGCGGTTGTGATTTCTGATTTCAAGTGGCAGCAAAGAGAATTGCACGTGAGTCCCTCCAGAGCAGCCAGCTGCAGGAGGCGGACCTTGAGCGTGTTAAGCTGTGGTGCGGTCACGTGATTGTAAATTTCAAATTTATCTCCCCCAGTCTCTTTAAAGTGGTTGCTAAAAATATAATCTCTGGGATATCTTACAGTAAGACTTAACTAAAGGGAAAAATTTGGATAATAATTAGGTGCTTCCCTCCATCTAAGCTTCCTGTAAAACACTTCTGGAGACTTGGCTAATCCGCTGGCAGCAGGAAGGCCAGCCAGGGGCAGTCTCAAGGTCTGAGTGAGCTGGTTTATAAGCTCCACACTTTCTCTAAATAAAACTTAAAGAGGCAATATGTATTTAGACAAAAGGTTAAAGATACAGTACGACACTGTATTAAAATAAATCCTTCCCTATTTTTAACCCAAAGAGGTTTGGGAGGGAAAGCCAGAAAAAATTGTCTAGACATACTTTTGCTAAGCTCACGAGGGAGTCATTACAAATTCACTTAATAGGGACATAATCTGGGTTACACATACAACACATTTTTTTTATAAGGCAGCAACGTGGGACAATCTGAACAAAGGTGAAAGGAGTTCTTATTCATAAGCAAGGGGCTCTCTGTGGAAAAATCTCTGGCCCTATAGAAGGCTCGAGGTAAGAACAGACACAGTTCCTAAGAAGTACTAAGAATGAGAAAAAAGGAAACTAACAGCAATTTGTTAACAAAACCCACCATTCTACATGCACTCTGCAGCCTCCTGCTGGATGAAAAGATGCTTCTGTACCTGGAGTCCTGGGAAGTGGCAAGTCTCAAGTTTCCTAAGGGAGAAACACCCATGGGAGTTTTCCTTTCTCCTGCCCTTGACCTTCCTATTTCTTTGGGCAGCATGGTGGGAAGACTGGATGATTGAAAGCAAGAGCACATGAACAAATAAATGCCCTTTCTGTGTGAATGCAGCCACCCCGAGTTTGAGAATGAAAGTCTCCAGCGAGCCCAGGAGGAAGTCCTCTGTGGAGCTCAACACAGGGGTGCTTTGATTCGGGAGTAGGGGTACGGTGGGGAAGAAGGGGGAGCCAGCCCATGAAGGAAAGGAAACAGGTCTGAAAAAGGCCGAGAAGATGGGCTTTTGTGAGGTTTTTATACAACCACACTATGCCTTCTTTTAAATGGTACCCATAAAGACCCCCAACTTTGTAAAGTTCCATTAATTCTATAAGTCCCTTTCTTTGATAAGAATAAAGAATAAAATGACTCACTACCTCTACTACAAACTAGATATGTGACTTCGAGAAGGCTGCTTAACGTCTGTGGGCTTCCATGGTAAGAGAAGTGGGTTGGGTAAGACATGCTTGTGAATTTTGATTTCATGATTCTGGGTAGAAGCAAACATTGCTTTACACAGGTCAAAGCTCAGTTTTATCACTTGGCCAAGTGACAAAAAATTGGAATGGAGGACTTTAACTGTATGAATAATACAAAATATAAGGGCTTAAAAAAATTCAAAGACATCCATCAAAAACTTGCTTGAACAAAGATGGAAGAAAAGTGATTTTAAAATCTCTTCTCCACTTTGTGGAAGGTTCCTTAAACCTCCGCTGAATGCAGAGTCCTCTCTCAGGGACTTTGGGTCTATCTTTGTTGAGTGTCTGGTTGGGTGGGGAGCAGGGGCTATGATGATGAATGCCCCTGGGGTTGGGCACAGACAGGGTGCCTCTTAAAAGACATCTTGTATGTCTTCACTCTTTGCTAGCCTGGGGAATCTTGACTTTTGTTGTTTTTACAGATCTACTTGAAGGTCTGATGGGAGCTACAGACCTTCTTTTGTACAAAGTACAAAAGTAAAACAAAACTTTCAATCATGTTCGTGGGCTTCCTGGGCCCCTTGCAGCTTGTCCACAGATCCTGTAGTGATGCATTAATCACAGATAAACCCCCTATTTTAGGCCTAGACGTTGTGACATCTGTTTACTCTCCCGTTTGCCTTGCAGGTTTCAGTGTTCCCATTTTTCAAGAAGAAACTTATCTTTCAATTAAAAATAACCTGACTCTCCCCACACACTCAAGCAATTCTATAGGGAGGCTGGTGTGTTTGGCTGGAGACCAAAAGGTCGACAAACCAGACCTGCAGTTGTAGCCCTCATGGCCTGAGCACCTTCAGAGGTAGGGCTTGTATCCTAAGACTTAATTTAGAACCCCTTTTCCATAGGAGATAATTCCTCCCAGGGAGTAAGTAGGCAGCCCCCACTCCATGAGAGACTGCCCTCCTTCTGACCTACTGCATCCCCCTTTCTGAACTGCTTTCCTTTCTGAGAACTAATGGGAAGTGCGGCACCTGGTGAGGGGGCGGCTGGGCAGGGAGCACCCTCCTGGAATGTCAATGATGCTGGGGCACACATCTACCCCATTCCCATTCTGCAGGCAGCTGAGTGCAGGGCACATCTGCATAGTTTAAGGTCACTATGAAGCCAGCCTGGCTTCCAGCTCTGAAACTCCAATGTTTCCAGGGTTGCAAGAGTAAAACTGTCAAGTATGTTCACTCTAATTGGCACTGGGGCCGCTAGCAGCTGAAAGATGGAAATTTTCTTTAAGCTAACACACTTTAGAGAAGTATGGTTCCACCAAGCCAGTGCTGGCTCTTTTTTAAAGGCACCATGTCATGGACACCCAAGTGGTTGGTCTAGCAGGGGCCAGTCTGTCCTGCTAACACAATCAGCTTCACAGCACCCACTTTTCAGAGCACTTGGTCATCCTCTGTTATCTTTATGCTTCTTCCAGGCTGATTATGAATCATGTTTGAAGAGGAAAGAAATGGTGGCTCAGGGGCAGGTTCTTGCCCAGTTCCCACTCCAGCCAATCTGCCAACTAAATGGGTCCAAAAACCTCTTCTCAACAAAGTGACAAATGAGGCCCTAATTCATTGGCACTGTGAATTCAATCACTTAGCATGAATGGAGAAAGCCCTACACGATGGATTCCAGCACATTAAATAGCTTGACTCACGTCAGGAGAAAACAGGCAGTCGGCCACTGGAAGAAAAACTTGAAAAAATGGTTTATTAATTGTACTAGTCTGCCTTATCCCTGGACACTTGAAACTTAGTGTACAACACTTGTGAAGACGTGATGGAATGTTTCATCAGTAAATATGTGAACAAGACCTCTAATCCTATTTCTGATAAGCTAAGGCAAAGAAGAAAACACACGACAGCACCAGTTTTTTATCAGCAAATTGCTTAGGAAAAAGAATTCCACTGTCTCAAGAAAAAAGAAACTCTTTAAGAGATGAGCTATTCATCTCAATTTCATCTGGATTATTACTTGAAAAGATGAATATTGGGTAATGTAACATATATCAGTATCGCACAGTGAGAAAGAAACTTGCGAAAATGTTTCTAAAATTTTTCTCCCCTTTCTTTTTTATTTTTTCAGAAAAGGAAGTATTCTTTAGGAGTCTAAAATGTGTTAGTTTGTTTTTAGCTAGCAACATCCTTGACCACATAAGTACACAGGGGAAAAAAACTTACTGCCTGGTATGTCTTAATAAAACAGAGAAGCTCTATTTAAAAAATTGAATCAAGCTAATCATGGCCAGCTGAAGATGAGAACAATTTGGGTAAGTCTGAGTGTGGAATGACCTTAGTTCTTAACTCCAGCAGAAACTGGGAAAAGGAATGAAGAAGCAGATTCTGTTTTTTATCTTACAATGAACTCAATGGCAAATCTGGAAGTAGCTTAATTTTTCAGCACTTTAGTTTTCTAGCTTTATAGTTGGAAGAAGAAGGAGTACCTCAGCCAGTAGAGCGTAAGGACACTTGGTTTCCAGTGCCATCTTCTCAGGTCACTTCATGTGCCAAAGGGAGAGACTTGGGCCAGCAAATGTGCAGCCTTCCCACTTCCTCTCCTGCCAACCCAGGGCAGCCATCACTAATCAGTCTGGCCTTTTATTCCTCTCTGGCCCAGAATTCTCAATACAATATTCCTAATGGACTAGAAATAGCATGACAATTGAAACCTACCTGCCAGCCCTAGACTAGATGAGCTTTAAGGTCTTTTTTTAGTCTTAAATTTCTAGGATTTCTTCATAAATATTTTCAGCCCTTTTAGGACAAAACACAAACGGACAAAATGTTTTCTGAGCTCAACACAGAGGGGAAACAATGCAAAAGATGGCTGTTGTGTTCATGGCTGTCCATGATGGGAGAAACAGAAAACAAGGATGGCTATACTTGAGTCTGCAGAGTCAAAAACACTTGTATGCCTTTGAAATAAGCCCCTAGTTCTCACCGCAGCTGTGGCTGCACATCAACTACCTATCAACCTTGTTGATAAGCCCAAAGCTCCAATAGACTCAGACACAAGTCAATATCAATTTACCAATTAGACAGCTAGATTGGCAATAGGTAATGTGTTGTATCACTTATCTTTCTTGCCTGGAACGAAAAAGGATTTAAGGTAGCTTTTCAAGGTATTTAAAAGAAAAACCTTCTAAAAATTATTTGTAGATGAGGAAAAAGAAACAGTGGGTATACATCGTTGAGACAAGAATGAATCCTGTCTGCCAGTTATGGGCTACTGATTTACAACAGCGGGCCACAGAGCTGCTCTAGGCTGCTGGTGGCCATTGCGAAGTTACCCAGCTCATGGGGGCCACAAGACAAAAGGGTAAAGCAACTGTTCAGAAGAATTTCAACTATTGCTGGCTCTACAACAGTCTTATTTCTCCTGAGGGTCTACAGAAAGAAAATGGCATACAAGGTACTAAATAATATTTTGTCACTCATTTATTTGGAAGTCCTAGCAATGAGTTTCATATGGCTCTTAGGGTTTCTCTGCAGAGTTTATGGTGCCTTTCCACAGCAGAAGGCAGTGAAGGCTGGGCTTGCAGCGGGGGGGGGGTTTGGTTTACTTCAGAGGGCTGGGAGTAGAGTAGTATTTCCCAAGGGCCCTTGGAGATGTGAGTAGGTGTTGTAAGGTCAAGCCTGTTTGGCAAATGCAGCACACTATTACCATGCCCACCCTCACCCCTACACAATTTTTTCTGAATTTGATCTAGCCCAGTCATTCTAAACAAAATCCTTTACTCTAGGGACATCTATTAATATCGTACGGGAAGGTTATTCCAGGAAACATCTCAGAAAGTGCCAATCTAGGGGAAAAGAACTATGTATCTTTTTGGAATCCTACTAAATTGTTGTTTGTCAGTGACATTTTTTGAACTGCTGGGCGGCCAGTCTGAAAGGCTTATCTGGATTCAGCACTCAGTTGCTGCGATCTGTGGAAGTATACCCTAAGGGAGAACCACGTTGAATGTAAGGACAAATTGAAGCTCTCCAATATCTAAGTCCAAACTTCTGTCTAGCTTCCCCAACATTCCTCCTTCACTCCCAAAATGGAAGTGCAGATAAAGACAAAATGGCATCTTCAAGGACAGGCAAAGGGTTCTTGTGGTAAGAGTGAAGCTCGTGGTGGGAGGAGTGAGTGGTTGTAATAGTTACAGCTCTTGGATGCCCTGCTTTGACCCATGTCTTTTTTTTTTTCTTTTTTCTCAGAGGATCAGGGAAGAGTGGGCCACTCAGGCTAGTGTCTAGTCTAGGCCTCGTACTTCAGGGCAAGAGGGCCCACTGAGGCCCGCTCACAGTCCAGCTGGAGATCAAACTGGAATTTGGGCCCCAAGACTCAGATGATAATGAAATATATACAGCTGTCCACAGCCCCCCTTGGGAACCTCCCCTGAGGAGGCCAATTAGGGATTTGGATTCCAAGACACAACTTCTCTTGGAAACCCAACTATCAGGAGACTTCTAAATCTATGAAGCACTGACCATATCTGTGGAAAAACCACCTACCCACCAACTGGGAATAGCTATGCTGTCTTCCTCTGAAAGCAATTTAAAATAAAGTATCTACCAAACAGCAACAAACCAAATCCTTAATGAGAGGCAAGGCAGGATTATCAGCAAAGCTTGTTGGGTGGTATGTTCGCAGGCGTGGAGCAACTCAACAGTGCTTCCAGCCAGCTATTTCTGAAGTTCCCCTGATGCGCTCCTAATGGGCATAAGGATGTGCTGACTTCCAAAGTGGGACTGACAGGCCCGCGGTTAACTGTCATTTCCATCACAGACTTAATAGCTTTGCCAGGCATCCTCCCAGCAAACGAAGAGAAGAAAGGTCTTGCTATATGACAGCATTCAAAAAGAATGCATGTGAATGCCATTATGGTATTGAAAGTGTCAGGTGCCAGCAGAAGGACCCTGATCAGACAGACAAGCATTGGGCTGCATGCTTTAAGGTTATTTGAAGCCTGTCATTTCCATTAGCTAGCTAACCACAAGTGGAATCATTCATTAGCTGGCTTTCTTTAGTACCAAGGTGGGGCTGAGGCTAGGGATGGGGGCAGGAGGAGGTGGAGAGGCCTGGGCTTGGCACTTCGGTTTCTACCCTATTAGCAACTCATGATGGCTGGCAAAGGGAGGGGGTGCACACAGGCGGTGATGCCCCATGTGCCTGCTCATTAGTGGCTGGCAGTAAAGTGCAGAAACGAGTGGACATTGGCACAGGCTGGCTTTCTGTTCTTGAGAAGGCCAAAAATAATCTCAGTAGATTTAATTAAAACTGCAGTGAACAGATGGGGAAGA